>NC_052475.1:14477565-15182128 GCF_009730915.1 Dioscorea cayenensis subsp. rotundata | reverse complement strand
ACAAGTGTCAATCAGGCATTCCTAAAAATTCAAGCACGAACTAGGAGCATGAGAACATTCAATGTTAAAAGTCTCCTAAACTCAAGAATATTATCATTGCAACTAAGGTGAACCACCACACTATGTGAGGCTGTATGTCAATCAGTAATATAAAAGACATGTGCACTATAGAAACTTCCCCCATACTTAAGTTAGACATTGTCCCTAATGTATACATGCAAGTCCACTCTAATGTATATCAATCGGGAGAGTATGTGTGGGAGAAGTAATCAAAAATACTCCCCTGACTCCTGTTGTGCATTTGATGGAGCTAAACTTGGGAGTGATGATCCGGGATCGGTTGTGAAGCGTGACACAACCAAGTGCAAAAGCACCTCGCTCATGTCCATGACTAGTTCTTAATTCCCATATCGATAAGACTATCCGCAAGAATACATGAGGAGGTTCAAGAGTTCAATAAAACAAAAACAACCCGAGTAAATAATGTAAAAGCAATGAATACAACTCAAGACCACAAAATGAAAAATAAACTCAGAATGAAAGTCATTTCTGAGTATACAAGTCCAAAATGAAATACAAAAGTAATAAAGCGACGAGAAACAAAAGTCATGTCTGAGTGTCATCACCGCTCGGTTCTGGCCGCCGATAATCAACATGGCGCCGGCGATCGTAACGGTGGGCGGAGGGCCGAGGTCGCTAATCAACAATCGTGTAACTTGTCGAAATGGGCCATCACACGGATACCGGGCCAATGTATGATAAGTGCTTCGCGCGATATGAATGCGGCCGCTCATTCCTTATGTCGAGCATTACTTTTCTCGTGTTTTTACATTAATATGTGATTTTATGTTACTTTTATGCAGTAGGGTTGTGAGGCCGCAGTATGAAGGAAATAGGCCAATGTGGATCATAATGCACCTATTTTGGAGGAGATCTTGCTAAGGTTCAAACGCAAGACATAGGTCAGATGTGAGATGCTAGAGTGTGTGCCACCTCCTCGTATTCGAGTGAGCACATCCATTTGGAGGCACAAAGGCGCCACACTCTAACATTCTCGATTTATGCATATAAGAACAAGAGATCCACCAACGTGCACATCATTGAAGAGGCAAGTGATTCACGATGTAAACGCAGTGCCCGCTTATGCTACCCCCAATGAAAGTATGGAATTCGGGAGTATTTCCGCATAGTACATCTAGAAAGGTGTCAACGTAGCAAAACACTATAGCAAGTAATTTAGCAAGAGTACTCGAGAAATCGAGAAATGTAGAATCCACACGGCGTGCATGGAAATTATCCACGCCTGTGTGGGAGTTCCACAGGGCGTGTGACATCATACACGCCTGCGGAGTCCCCGATTCCAGCTCTATTTAAAGCCAATTTCAGCCCCGATTTTGATATTCTTTTTCTCCATCTTTTCCCCAACTTGTGAGAGAACTTCGCTAGGGTTTCGAGGGTATTGGCCATAGGTTTTGGAGAAGTTCTACGCTTCGACATCGTGATTCCATTAGGAAGAAGGTTGGTAGGGAGCTTCGATCGAGGCGCATCCTATACCCCGATTTAAAGGAATCTTTTGGACGACTGAGTAGAGGACTCTCCACAAGACCATCGACACGACCATCGAGGGGGTTTCTTTTATGGATTCATTGCTTTACATTCGATTTCTTTTGATTGTATTAAGCTCCATGGAGAGCTAAACCCCTAGTGGGTACTTGGATGATTGTGAACCCTAGGATGTATTCGCTTTCATTGAACTTCTTTATTATGCTTTCAATAAATTGATGTTTATTGTGAGTTCCAACCTTTGAATGCTTGATTGTATGAACATTTCCCCTAGAGTGACACTAGGGTTGAGAGTTCTTGTTGGTAACCTTATGAGTGAGTGACACACCACGAGCTGCTAGACAAAGCTAGGGTTGGAGAGGGTCGAGAGGGTGAGTCGAGAGGCAGTGAGCGTCCCCTTTCCTCTCGGGCGTGATAGATTCTACCTCCGCTCCTTGAGTTCTTTGCAGCCCATAATAGAGTGAGTGGTCTAAGGGATGAACCTCCGCTGGGCCTAGTTGCGTGCAATGGAGTGAAGCGCTGAGAGGATCTTAGTATCTAGGGCTTAATTGTGGCTAGGGACCTTCCGCCTCGACCAAAGGGTTAGGTCTATATTTAGGAAGAGATTTATCACTTGGAATCCCTAGAGTTCATTGTAACTCTATGCGAAAAGTGCGAGGTGTTGAGATTGTTCGATTTCTACTCCGGGACATGTATAGAGTTAGGCATAGTTGACCTTAGATTTGGGACTATGTATGTAAGGATTTCCACGACTCACCATTGCATTGATTAGGAAGCATAATAGAGAGTTCTTGCACTTGAAGCAATTATCCCTAGGTGAAGCATTATCCGAGTACCCCATCTTTATCGATTGCCTTACCCTCTTCTTACTTTTTGCTCTTTCACTTGTTGATTTTATTGTTGAGAATTGAATCAATTTCACACCTATCACAATTGATCTTCCACATAGCTAAGAATCAAATTAAGTACTTTTCACCCCTACTCCCTCGTGGATTCGATCCCGCTCACCCGGGATTATTACTTCAACAAGCCCGCATACTATGGATATAAGCAAGGGAACTTGTCAAGTTTTTGGCGCCGCTGTCGGGAGCTAGGCGTTTAGAGATACTTTTGCACTTTGTTTTTCTTAGCTATTCCACTACACATTCTATTTCATATCTTCTTATTCTATCATCATTCTGATCTTTACTTTTGGTGCACTCCAGTGTTATGACCCGAGGGAATCCATCAATATTGATTGAAGGAGACCTTAAGCTTGAACGCATACTTCAAGGAAAGGGAAAGAACCTGTATAAGAACACTCTAATCCAGCTGATTTGGAAGTAGAAGGATCTGACAACATGGCAGAACAAAATGAGCAACAACGGACACTATCGATTATGCCAGACCTTAAGTGTTGGGGACACAATCGAGTATTGTGCGTCCCCCAATTACGGCTCAGAATTTCGAGCTAAAGTCGACATTCATCCATATGCTGCAGCAGTCCGCACAATTCAACGGTTTGGCCGATGAGGATCCAAATAGTTACATAGAGAGCTTCCTCGAGGTGTGTGACATGCTGAAGATAAATGGTGTGACGGATGATGCCATCAAATTGAGAGCCTTCCCATTTTCCTTAAAGGGGAAAACAAAGCAGTGGCTACACTCATTGCCTAGGGCATCAATCACTACATGGGAGGAGATGGTAGAAGCTTTTCTAGCCCGTTATTTCCCTCCCGGAAAATCAGCAAAGCTTAGGAATGAGATCTCATCCTTTATGCAGTTGGAATTGGAGTCTCTATTTGAGACGTGGGAAAGGTTCAAGGAACTCCTGCGCAAGTGTCCGCAACACGGATTCCTGGAGTGGATGATTGTTCAAACCTTCTACAATGGTTTGAACCCAAGTACAAGGCAACTCTTGGATGCGGCGGCAGGAGGTACCTTAGGTAGCAAGACCCCCGACAAGGCTCGTCAATTGATTGAGGAAATGGGGTTAAATAGCTACCAGTGGAACGCTTAAGATAAGAAAAAGGTGGCCGGTCTCCATGAAATTGATGCGGTAACTTCATTGGCGGCCCAAGTGGAGAGTTTGAGTAAGAAGCTAAATCTTATAGCTTCGAATAGAGTGGTGGCCATAACCAATTGCACCGGTTGTGGTGGAGGACATGCTCCCTCCGATTGCCCAATTGTTGTTGGTGATGTTTCTTCAGTTGAGAATGTCGACTTTGTAGGTAATGGAATGAGACCCTCAAGGGAATCCATACAAGAACACCTACAATTCAGGTTGGAAGAATCATCCCAACTTTTCATGGAGTAATGAAGGACCACGTAAGACCATGGGGTCATCGGGGTTCCAACAACAACAACAAGCCCCTCAAGTGGAAAACAGAATTTCATGTTTGGAAACCCGAATGACGGATTTGGAGAAGCACTTGGCTAGATTTGTTCAATCGGTAAATACAAGGTTTGAATCACGAGGCTACACTCGCAATCACACGCGCCTTCTTGCACAACCTTGAAAAATCAAGTGGGGCAAATTGCGTAAATCTCTTTCCGAAAGGCCACATGGAAGTTTACCAAGCAACACGTAAAACCAACCCGAGAGAACATGTGAAGGTGATCGCTTTGAGAAGCGGTCATGAGGTTGAAGGGCGGCTTCCGAGTGAAAAAGCCGAAAAGAACACGCACCCGAGGTCGTAGAGGTTGAGAAGGAGCAAACAAAGAGAAAGAGGTGGCATCCCCATCTTTCAAGCCAAGAATCCCTTTATCCCTCTAGATTAAAGAATGACCAAGGGATGACCAAAGATAAGAAGTTCCCCGAGTTTGGTCAAGCAACTCCACATCAACATTCCTTTTGTTGAGGCTTTGGCTCAAATGCCTAAGTATGCAAAGTTCCTGAAAGACCTATTGACCAACAAGAGGAAATTGGAGGAGAGTGCTTCGATGGTGCTTGATGTTTCATGCTCGACGGTGTTGCAAAAAAGAACATACCGAACAAAAAGAAAGACCCGGAAGCTTCATTATTCCTTGTAACATCGACAACTTAGGCGAGGAAATGGCATTGGCGATTCGGGGCAAATATCAACGCTATGCCATATACTTTCTTCCAAAAGCTAGGCTTGGGTGAGCCTAGGCCTCACTGGATGACTTTTTACAATTGGCGGACCGAACGGTACGACATCCGAGAGGCATCATTGAAGACGTGCTTGTCAAGGTGGACAAGTATATTTTTCCGGTTGAGTTTGTAGTGCTAGATGTTGATGAGGATGCAGATGTACCCTTGATACTTGGGAGACCATTCTTGCGGACTTCCAAAGCATTGATTGACATGGACGACGGAGAGCTCACGTTGAGAGTCGGAGACAATAAGTTCACTTACCGCCTTGCTGAAGCCATGCGGCATTCTCTCGATTTTGATGACACTTTGTATTTTCTAGACACTACTAATGAAAATGTTGATGAATATATACAGGAAATGTTCAACCCGGATCCGTATGAAGGTTTGTTCAACCAAGAGGAGAGCAATGAAGAAGTATTGATGCTTGGTTCGACTGGAGAGGAAACATCTACCCCGGGAATCTTGAAGAAGGTGCTCCGAAAAATGAAGAGGGCTCGAAGACGCCACCGAAAATGCTCCAAGACTATTGGAGATGTACATGAGCCAAGGGAGTTGGACGAACAATTGCTAGGTGGTCCGAAGCCCGATAGTACACCCTCTACCCTCAAGAGACTTTGCTCATCATGCTTTCAAGTTATGGGCAAGAGGGCAACCTTCATTCATGAACCCCCGTGAGGTAAGAAAGATACGTCAAGCTTAATGACGTTAAACAAGCGTTTCTTGGGAGGCAACCCAAGTGTCTACTGTTTTTTCGTATTTTTAGTTTAGTTTGTTTGCATGAATAAATTGTTTAGTGTTGGTGTTTCAATTTTTGAGTGCTTGTGCTGCGATTTTATTGTGGGTTTTTAAAAGAATTCATTGTATGTTTTGTTGAGAATTGGCAAAGATTGGTCGTTTGAGTTCTATTTTGTGTTTTTATCTGGTATACTTTGCACAATAGGGCAGGCTCTGAGTGTGTAAACATGTTCAGTGCTAGTTTTGCAGAGCTCGCAGTTTTTTTCTAAGTCATCCAGAGAAACCACACAGGCAGTGGAAATTCCACACGCCTGCGGGTGTACTCGTGAACTCTTTCGAGAGGGCACAGGGGCGCAGGCCGCCCTCGTGGACGCACCATGCGACTCAGCGCCGCCTGCGGGTAATTTCCACACCCAGGCGTGCCTTCCCCGCCGAGTTGGGCGATTTTTCTCGAGAATACACAGGCGTGGACTCGCCCCTTGTGGATGACCTTGTGAACCACGCACGGGCGTGGGTAATTTCTGCATGCCCGTGAAAAACTCTGCAGGTTGCTCCCTCCATCCCGAGAAAACACAGGGCGCGGCCGCCTCGTGAGTTGAGGCTCAGTGAATGCCCACGCCTGGGGGAATTTCCGCACGCGGCGTGGGCAACTTGATATTTTTCTCGGGATGACCAGGAAGCCACTGGGCGCAGGCCCTCGCCTCGTGGGTCTGGAGCACGGGCGTGGGTATTTTCTGCACGCCCGTGTGAGATCAGTAAGAGTCAAGGGAGCATTTTCCTGAGAAGGCACAGGGACGTGTGTACACCCCTGTGGCGCTCTCGAAGTGAGGCGCACGGGCGTGGGTAATTTCCACACGCCCGTGGGGATACACAGAATTCTAAGACACACGATTTTCTCCTTAAAAACCTTGTGATCCATCTCATTCTTCATCTCCAGTCTCCAGAAAATGGTTCCCGATTATCTTTCGACCCTTCGTCGCTATTTGGAGGAATTTTCTTCACTAATCTTACCGAATTTTAGATGTTTTCATAGTCATCTCTTCGGTAATCCTTTTATCCTCTTTTCTTCGCCAATTATGGTTTTTCATGGGTTGAATGCTTTTAAATACGAGTTTTCATGCATGATGGATGTGTAGTAAGCAGTTAGAAGTGATTTTACAATTGAATTGTTAAGATTTGTTGTGCACCCGTGCGGGAGTTTCACGCTCTGCAGAGCCACACGGGCGTGGGTAATATCCACAGGCCCGTGTGGAATTCTGCAGTATATTGCTTCTGAGATTTTTTACTGTTTTCGTCTTTTGCACTCCAGCTATGGCACCTCGAGAGAAGAAGAATGAAGTTAAGTGCCTCAGACTTACTTCACCCGAGCCGATACATATGGAATTCTCGAACCCCGAGCATCAGGCTCGCTTCGAGAGACTTTTAGCACTCGGGTTTGGTCAGACTTGCTTTGCGGATTTACAAGTGCTTAAATAGATTCAGCAGGGTGATGAGGTGATTAATGAGATTGATGAGATGCTGGCAGTGGGAAGCTGGAGGAGGCTGCTGACAATTAGTGAACCAGCTTACCACACACTTACGCTAGAGGTTTTAGCGTCCTTTGAGTTTCGATTGCTACATGGGGGAGTTGACACTACAGAGGCGATACAGTTTCAGGCATTCGGACATCCATTCTCTATGAGCGTCACTGAGTTTTCGATTAGGACATGCTTGTATGATGTCGCTTATACAGGTACCATGGAGTATGGCCGACTACCAGTAGATTTTCTAGTGTCAGTCACCCCATATCATGCATTCAGGATTTTGTATGGGCGTGGGGAGTATGAACTGGGATTATCGAAGGCTTCTAGTTTGTCCCAGTTCAGTTACAGATACGTACACGCAGTCATCAGCAGGTCCATGATAGGTCGAGCAGATAACACAGCCGCGTTGACCAGACTGGATCTGCTTTTCTTATACTCCATGGCTCGCAATGTACCACTTCACTTAGGGTGCATTCTTGCAGATGTTTTGCAGTACCAGGGTCATTCGACGAGAGTGGGTTTACTATTTGCGGGCCCTTATATCACCAGACTTATTCTAGGAATGGGTTTGGGCGACGCTCTACATGGTGCTGAGAGGACAGTTGTGCCCATCGCTCTTACGTTCGATACGATCAGGATGATGGGGTTGGTACGGAGGTTTGGGCCAGGGGTTTATGTTCTCACTCCAGCTACCACTGAGACCACCAGAAGCGAAGGAGATACTACGGGGGGTATCCAGCAGGCTCCTCCATCTTCTGTAGCACCGGGTATTCGAGCCTATGATCGTATGGAGAGGCTGGAAACCGATGTTAGAGAGATTCAGACTGAGATAGAGGAGCTCCGGGCTTTGCAGTTGGCTCAAGACACAAATCTTATGGCCCCGATTCGATTTCCTTCGAGATTTCTCGAGACCCGGATCTTCAAGACCTCCAAAGACCTCCATCCCTCGACCCCCAAAGCACCGTGAGGACCCACTATATGCTTCCACTTCAAAGCAGCAGCAGCAGTGAGACCCGAGAGCGACTTTCGAAACTTGACCTTCCTTTTACTTTCATGCATTTTTACTTTATCTTATTTTTCTTGTTTTTTTAGACTTGTTCACTTAGAAAGGATTTTTTCTTCTGAGTTTATGTTATTTTGCATTATCGAGTTGTATTCATTGCTTCATCTTTTATACACTCGAGTTATTTTTGTTTTTCTTGAGCTTCACTGAATCCCCTCGTGTGTGCGTGCAGATGGTCTTGTCTTCTTGGAAATTGAGACTTAGTCATGGGTACGGCCAAGGTGCTTTGGCACTTGGCTGTGCGAGCTTCACAACCCGTTGGAACACTACCCCCAATGAATTGGCTTCATCAAACGCAACACTAGGAGTTAGGGGAGTATTGTTTTGATTGCTTCTCCCACATCTATTTTTGAATGATATATTTTGAGTGAGCTTGCATGTGTACGTTGAGGACAATGTACAACTTAAGTGTGGGGTGGTTCACCGTAGTTGCAATGATTGTAATGATATATTTTGAATGATATCTTTTTTATTGTTCTTGATTGATATATGCTCACATAGCCAATGGCGGTTCACCGTAGTTTCAATGATTGTATTCTTAAGTCTAGGAGAATTGTTAACATTGAATATTTTCATACTCTAGTTCTTGCTTGAATTTTTAGGAATTTTTGCCCGATTTACACTTAGCTCACTACTCACTCTTTGAACTCTATTGGAAACTCATGTTCGATGTTAAAGGGACTAGTTAGGTTTATTTTCTTGTGCTAAACTCAAATATATATATATATATATTTTGAAAATGAAAAGAAGGAACAAAATAGTTTTATTGTTTATTTGTGTTTGTTGGGTGGAAAGAGCTACCACCTATGAAGTATGAAGCTACTTTAACAAGTCGGTTACTAGTTATGCCCTAATGAGAGAAAGAGCTATCTCATAGGATGAGTGAAAGCTACCACTCGGGTAGAAAGAGCTACCACCTCGAAAGTATGAAAGCCACCTTAGCGGCCGCTTTGGAAAGGGCTACCTTAGAGTATGTGTGAAGCTACTACCATCTTTTTAAATTTTTTTGTCACTTTTTGTAGATAAATAAGTCCCTTTGTACTTAGAACTTTGAGGAGTATACCTTGGGTTGTTTTTGAGTGAGTTCACACACATACACGAAAATTCGGGTTTGTTGTCCTTTTTGATTCAAGTTTTTTTAGCTAGAGCATTGATTTTTTTCGTATTTAGTGTTGAAAATTTTCCTTACTTGTAGAATACTTTCTTTGTATACCTTGGTGAACCTAAGGCCAAGCACTTTCAATATTTTTCTTCATCAATGCACGTATGTTTTTAATGTTTGCTTGAGGACAAGCAAAAAGCTTAAGTGTGGGGAGTTTGATAAGTGCTTGATGCGATATGAATACTGAAGCGTTCATTCCTTATATTGAGCATTACTTTTCTCAGGTTTTTACATTAATATGTGTGTTTTTATGTTACTTTTATGCAGGTAGGGTAGGGTTGTGAGGCCGAGTATGAAGGAAATAGGCCAATGTGGATCATAATGCACCTATTTTGGAGGAG
Source organism: Dioscorea cayenensis subsp. rotundata (assembly GCF_009730915.1). Lineage (NCBI taxonomy): Eukaryota > Viridiplantae > Streptophyta > Magnoliopsida > Dioscoreales > Dioscoreaceae > Dioscorea > Dioscorea cayenensis. Next base: position 15,172,644 of record NC_052475.1, on the reverse strand, counting down.
ATCTTGCTAAGGTTCAAACGCGAAGACATAGGTCAGTTGTGAGATGCTAGAGTGTGTGCCAACCTCCTCGTATTCGAGTGAGCACATTCATTTGGAGGGGCACAAAGACAGTCACACTCGAACATTCTGATTTATGCATATAAGAACAAGAGATCCACCAACGTGCACATCATTGAAGAGGCAAGTGATTCACGACGTAAACGTGTGCCCGTTTGCGTTACCCCAATGAAAGTATAGAATTCGGGAGTATTTCCGGTATAGTACTGTAGTAGGGCAACGTAGCAAAACACTGTAGCAAGTACTGTAGCAGCCCATCCGAGAAATCAGAGAAACAGAGAATCCACACGGGCGTGTGAAAATTATCCACGCCCGTGTGGAAATTCCACAGGGGCGTGTGACATCATACACGCCTGTGGAGTCGCCCGATTCCAGCCCTACTTAAAGCCGATTTCAGCCCCGATTTTAATATTATTTTCTCCATCTTTTCCCCAACTTGTGAGAGGACTTTGGCTATGGTTTCAAGGGGTATTGGCCTAGGTTTTGGAGAAGTTCTACGGCTCCGACATCATGATTCCATTAGAAAGAAGGTTGGTAGGGGAGCTTCGATCGAGGCGTATCCTATACCGGACGAAAGAATCTTTGGACGACGAGTAGAGGACTCTCCACAAGACCATCGACACGACCATCGAGGGGGTTTCTTTATGGATTCATTGCTTTTACATTCGATTTCTTTGATTATATTAAGCTCCATGGAGAGCTAAACCCATAGTGGGTACTTGGATGATTGTGAACCCTAGGATGTATTCGTTTCATTGAACTTCTTTATTATGCTTTCAATAAATTGATGTTTATTGTGAGTTCCAACCTTGAATGCCTGATTGTATGAACATTTCCCCTAGAGTGACACTAGGGTTGAGAGTTCTTGTTGGTAACCTTGTGAGTGAGTGACACACCACGAGCGTTAGACAAAGCTAGGTTGGAGAGGGTTGAGAGGGTGAGTCGAGAGGTACAGGACCGTCCCCTTTCCCCTCGGGCGTGATAGATTCTACCTCCGTTCCTTGAGTTCTTTGCGGCCATAATAGAGTGAGTGGTCTAAGGGATGAACCTCCGCTTGGGCCTAGTTACGCGTGAAATGGAGTGAAGCGTTGAGAGGATCTTAGTATCTAGGGCTTAATTGTGGCTAGGGACCTTACGCCTGGACCAAAGGGTTAGGTCTATATTTAGGAAGAGATTTATCACTTGGAATCTCTAGAGTTCATTACAACTCTACGCGAGTGCGAGGTGTTGAGATTGTTCGATTTCTCCTCCGGGACATGTATAGAGTTAGCCATAGTTGATCTTAGATTTGGGACTATGTATGTAAGGATTTCCACGACTCACCATTGCATTAATTAGGAAGCATAATAGAGAGTTCTTGCACTTAAAGTAATTATCCTAGGTGAAGCATTATCCGAGTACCCCATCTTTATCGATTGCCTTACCCTCTTCTTACTTTTGCTCTTTCACTTGTTGATTTTATTGTTGAGAATTGAATCAGTTTCACACCTATCACAATTGATCTTCCACATAGCTAAGAATCAAATTAAGTATTTTCACTCCCTACTCCCTGTGGATTCGACCCCGCTCACCCGGAATTATTACTTCGACAAGCCTGTGCACTTGCGGGATATAAGCAAGGGGAACTTGTCAATGTATCACTCGAATCTCCGTGATCTCAGACGATAATATACTCACATCACTCTTGAGCCTCTCAATATGATCATGAGCTTGAGGAGGAGTAAAAATAGGCACCGAGCGCCAAAGTGTCTCCTGTGCTGCAAAGGGTGCTCCGGTCCCCGACTGTGCAAACTAAGACTCGGGAACTTGCTGGGAATCCTCCACTGCATCTTTTCCGCCCTTAGCGATCTCTGGGGTGGCAGTAGCTATAATGTATGCTCCAGACCCACATCTACGCACCAATCCCATCATCCTAATCGTATCAACTCCAAGAGTGGAAGGTACGACTATCCTCTCAGCATCTCGTAGAGCGTCTAGAAAACCCATCCCTAAGATGAGTCTAGTGACGTAAGGACTAGCTACTAATACTCCCACTCTCACAACCTAGCCCTAATGCCTCAAAACGTCTGCCAATACGTGCCCCAGGTGAATAGGCACATTGTAGACCATGGAGTATAAATGGAGTAAGTCCTGCCTGCTCAAAACAGCTGTGTTGTTACCTCGACCAGACACAGACCTGCTGAGGACCGAGTGTAAGTATCTATAGCTCAGCCGAGATAGGCTGGTGGCCTTGGCCACTCTCGTTTCATGCTGTCCATGTCCATACAAAATTCAGTACGCTTCCTGCGGAGTCGATGAACCCGGGAAATCCGTCGGCAAGCGTCCATATTCCTCTGTACCTGTGTAACTCTCGTTGTACAAGCCCATATGATCCGAGAACTCAGTGACACTCATGCAAAACAGATGTCCGAATGCTAGGAAATGTATAGCATCCACAGTGTCTAAACTCCCATATGACTGATCAAACCCAAAAGACGCTAATACCTCTAGCGTCAACAATCTTCTCCAGCTTCCCACTGCTAATATCTCATCAATCTCATCGGCTAGCTCATCACCTTGCCAAATCTCTCTTAGCACACTCAAATCCACAATGCGAGACTAACCAAAACTGAGTGGTGATAATCTCTCAAATCCAGCCTAATGCTCGGGATTCAAGAATTCCATGTGTACTGGCTCAGGTGGGGTCTCCCTGGGACAGTTAACTTCTTGCTTCTTCGAATGAGGTGCCATAGCTGCAAGAATTGATGAGAAAGCGATCAACGAAGCTCTGGAAATAATACTGCACAATTTCACACGTTCGTGTGGAAATTCCACACGCTCGTGTGTATCTGCGGGGCGTGAAAATCTCATGGCTGCATATCAATACTCCCAAAAATACACCTTAAAACCACGTCTAAACTCTTTCTAAACATGCATAAACCATTATAGAGTGAAAATTGCCGCAACTCAACACTTTTAATCCAATAAAAACAAGAATTGGAGAATAAGAGAGAGAGCAAAAGGTTTACCGATGAAATGGGTATGAAAACTTTGAATTCGGCATGGAAATTGAATGGAAATCCCTCTAAAACATCGGTGAGAGGTCAAGAAATTGATCAAGAGTATTTTTTCAGTGTCTAGAGGGGTAGCAGATGAAAGATTCAATGAGATTTTTTAAAGGAAACTCGCGTCTCTTGGAATTCTGCACATCCACACGGGCGTGCGGAAATTACCCATGCCCATGCACCTCCATAGGAGAGTCACAGGGGTTGACACACGCCCCTGTGTGCTTTTAGGAAACCACTCCTCTATCTCTGAATGCAACCGCATGGGTATGCGAAAAATACCCACGCCCATGCACCTGTCCCACAGGGGCAGACGCACGTCCCTGTGACTTCTCTGTCCAACCGAGAAAACTCTCAAAGTGTTTCACACACCCTTGCAGAAATTACGCACGGCCGAGGATTCTTACTGGGCAGTTCACAGGGGCAGACGCATGACCCTGTGTCTTCTAGGGATGGAAGAGAAACTCTCTGTAGAGATCCACACGGGCGTGCGGAAATTACTCACGCCCGTGTGTTTATGGGAGAGTCATCCACAAGGGCGAGTCCACGCCCCTGTGTTTTCTCGGGATAAATTTATAAGTCTCTGCAGGAAAACGCACGCCCGTGCGGAAATTCCACACGGGTGTGGACCATCACAAGGTCATTCACAGGGGCGAGTCCACGCCCCTGTGCCCTCTCTAGATGAGTTCTTAACGAAAACGCACGCCCGTGCGGAAATTCCACATGGGCGTGTGTTTTCTCTGGACACTTCGAAAACACTGCAGGCTCTGTAGAAAATTGTTAAACATATAAATAAACTCAAAGCCTGCCTTACAAAGAAACTTTACCCAAAGAAAACACTGAAAATAAGCTCAATCGACCAAAATTCTCCGCCAAAACACAATAAAGCACACGATGACATCAAAACTCCACAAGAAAAATCACGGCAAAAGCATTTAAAAATCACGACACCAACACTCAAGCTTATTCATGCAAACTCTAATCTAAGAACTAGGAAAATAGTAAAAACTTGGGTTGCCTCCCAAGAAGCACTTGTTTAACATCACTAAGCTTGACGTACCTTGTCTTACCTCACGGGGGCTCATAGATGAAAGTTGCCCTCTTACCCATAACATGAAAGCATAATGAGCAAAGTCTCTTGAGGGTAGAGGGGAAGTTATTGGGCTTGGTACCGCCTAACAAAGGTTCATCCAACTTGTTCGGTTCGCGAACATCCCTAATAGCCTTGGGGTGTTTCTTGTGTTGTCTCCTCCCCCGCTTTATCTTTCGGAGCACTTTCTTCATGATCCCCGGAGTAGATGGTACCTTCTTCTCTAGACCAAGCGCCATTACTTCTTCATTATCCATCTCTTGGTCTAGCAACCCCTCGTATGGGTTCAGATTAAATATTTCCTGCATGTATTCATTAATTATCTCATCAGTAGTGTCAAGAAAGTAAAAAGTATCATCAAAGTCTAGAGAATGTCTCATGGCTTCGGCGAGGCGGTATGTGAGCTTATCGTCTCCAACCCTCAGTGTCACCTCCCCGCCGTCCATGTCGATCAATGCCTTGGAAGTGCTCAAGAATGGCCTCCAAGTATTAAAGGAATATCTGCATCCTCATCGACGTCCAGCACCATGAAATCTACAGGAAATATATACTTGTCAACTTTGACAAGCACATCTTCAATGATGCTCCTCGGATTCTCACTGTTCAGTCCGCCAATTGCAATGTCATCTGAGTGGACCTAGGCTCTCCGAAGCCTAACTTCTAATAGAAGGAGTATGGCATGACGTTGCCTGAGTCAGCCAATACCATTTCTTCACCCAAGTTGTCAATGTTGCACGGAATGATGAAGCTTCCTGGGTCTTTCTTCTTGTTCAGCATATTCTTTTGCAAGACCGCCTAGCAAGATGCATCTAGAATCACGAAGGCACTCTCCTCCAATTTCCTTTTGTTGGTCAACAAATCTTTCAAGAACTTGGCATACCTCGGCATTTGGGATAATGCCTCAACAAAGGGAATGTTTATATGTAGTTGCCTAAACAAACCCAGAAACTTCTTGTACTACTTGTCCACTTGGTCGTTCTTCAATCTAGAGGGATAAAGGATTCTTGGCTTGTAAGGTGGGGGTGCCACCTCCTTCTCCTTGGTTGCTCCCTTCTCAACCTCTACGACCTCCGGTGCTTCAACATTGGTCTTCTCACTTGGGAGCCTACCTTCAACCTCACGACCACTTCTTAAAGTGATCGACTTCACATGCTCTCGTGGATTGGTCTTGGTATTGCTTGGCAAGCTTCCCTATGGTCTTTCCGATAGAGACTTCGCAATTTGTCCCACTTGATTTTTTAGGTGTTGCGAAGTGTAGCCTCGACTAGAGGGGTGCACGGGCCGTCTTTTGGCCCGGCCCGGCCCAGAACCGACCCGCCCAAACCCGCCGGTTCAGCTGACCCGGCGGGCGGGCCGGGCTGAGCGGTAATCCGTAACTCGCCCGCATCGTAGCGGGCCCGGTTACGGGTTGGGGCTGTCCCAACCCGGCAACCAGGCAGGTTGACCCGCCGGGTCACCCGGGCCGATCCCAGCGGGTTGAGCCCCTTTTTTATTTTAATTAAAACTTAGATTCAAAGCAACAAAGATTTGAACCCATGACCTTTTCATCCCTCATACACCTTATCCACCAACCCAAACTTTTTCCTTGTTTAATCAAAGAAAGGAAAAATATATAAACATACTTTAAAAAGAATAAAAAATTAGTTTTTCACTTTCTGTTTAATTATATATACCCTTTTAGATTCCATTATTTTTGCATTTTGTGTCAAATTATTTACTTTAATTGTTAGTAGCAACCATTATAAAAAAAGGGTATTACTCAACATTTTTTGTGTTACTCAACATTATAATCCATTGATTTTATATGTATTACTTATCTCCGTTATTAATATTATTTAAAATAAATATAAAAAAAAACATAATGTCATTGATGTGTAATAGTATAACCTTATTGTTAATTTAAAACCATAATCTTTCATACATATTTTTGTATATTTTTGGGTGAAAATTCTAAAATTTTATGTATTTCTAGATACATTATTAACTTAAAATTATAATATTCACCAAAATCCTGATGAATAAATAACTAATAAAATTTTGTTAATAATATATTTTAATTTAAGAAAACTAAATTATGTTAAAAAATATTTATCATAACATAATGTTAAATAACGGTAAAAAATAAACATTATTATTTTAATTTCTCAATTATATATTTAATTGTTTTTTATAGAAAATTAAATTTCGTATATAATAATTTTTTTTTTCAATTTCCATCGTCTCATGTTCCCTTTTAATCAAATGTATGATTCTTGAAAATATTTAAATTTAATCCTATACTAACAAGTATCATCTTTTAAAACATTATCAAAATATTCAATAATAAGCATTTAAAAAAAATAAATTAATACTAAAAGTTTTTAATTCTTGTGATTTATTTGAAATTATCCTAAATAGTTTTTTAAAATTTTAAAGTTTAGATTTGATTTAAAACAAATGAAAAACAACAATTGTGGTCACCATGATTTGAACTCAAGACTTCATATACCATTAAAACCAATCATATACTACTCTAACCAATCTATCAATAAATTTTGTTTGGACAAAATTGCTATACTAAAAGCTAGAATCAATAAACAAGTCTTTTACTATTGTAATTTAGTCCCACATCGACTAATTTCAAACAAATTGCATAACAACTCCCTATAAAATCAATCACATACCAACTTGTTTGTTATTATTTGTTTTGGATATTTTGTTTTATATTTAAAATTATATTAATAACTTTATAAATTTATAAATTCATTTAAAGTATTAAATTTTTATAAAAAACCTGGTGGGCCGGCCCGTGAACCGGCGGGTTTTGGCCCGGCCCGCCGGTTTGGCACTGTACCCGGGCCGGGTCCAGGTCACCCTCCGGTGACACGTGACCCGACGGGTTGGTCTGGCCGGCCAGGACCGCCGGGTCGGTACTGTTGGTCGGGCCGATTACGATTCGGCCAAAGACCAACCCGGACCCGCCTGTTGGTCGGGTCGGCCAGGACCGCGGGCCCATGTCTAGCCTCGATCGATTGGAAGCGTGTATCCGATGATTTCACAAATCTAGTTAAGGCTTTCTCTAAGTCGGTTATTTGGGTTTCCAAGCTGGACACTTTATTTTCCATGTTTGGGGCTTGTTGTTGTTGGAAACTTGGTGGTGCCATGACCTTTGGTTGTCCTTGGTTGTTCCACGAAAAGTTGGGATGATTCTTCCAACCTTGATTGTAGGTGTTGCTATATGGATTACCTTGGTTCCTCATTGCATTACCTACAAAGTCAACTTTCTCCACCGAAGATACATCACCAATAGAGATCGGGCAATCAGAGGGAGCATGTCCTCCACCACATCCGGTGCAAGTAGTCACAGCCGCCACTCTATTCGAAGTTAGAAGGTCTAACTTCTTACTAAATGATTCCACTTGGGCTGCCAAAGAAGTGACTGTATCTATTTCATGGAGCCCAGCCACCTTCTTCCTTTCCTGCGCATTCCACTGATAACTGTTCATGGCCATGTCTTCTACTAACTGTTGGGCTTCTTCAAGGGTTTTACTCCCCATTGTACCTCCCGCGGCGGCGTCTAGCAATTGTTTTGTACTCAGATTCAACCCATCATAGAAAGTTTGAATGATCATCCATTCGGAAAATCCGTGTTGTGGGCACCTCCGCAAAAGGTCCTTGAAACGATCCCATGTCTTAAACAATGATTCCAATTCCATCTGCAGGAATGACAATATCTCATTGTGAAGCTTGGCCGACTTTCCTAGAGGGAAGTAGCAAGAAAAGCTTCGACCATCTCATTCCAAGTCGTGATGGATGCTTTTGGCAAGAAATGAAGCCACTGCTTAACACTTCCCTTGAGAGAAAATAGATTGAAAATGGCCCTTGCTTTTGGGAATAAAATGGATGCTTTCTTCCTTAGTGGTAGATTGACAATGGCCATTGCGTATGTCCCGCAAGTACACGGGTTTGTCGAGTAATAAAATCCCAGGTGAGTGGGTATCGTATCCGTAGGGAGTAGGGAGTAAAAATAATTAAATTGTTTCTTAACAAAGTGAAGATGAATAATGATTGTGTTGACAAGATATAATGTAAACAAGAATAAAAGAAACAATAGAGAAAAGCACAAGTAAGTGAGAGATAAGGCAATCGATATAAATGGGGTACTCGGATATTGTTCCGCCTAGGATAATCGTTCAAGTGTAAAACCGACTATTATGCCTCCCAACTAATGCATTAATGAGTCGTGGAAATCCTTCAATACATGATCCCAAATCTAAAGTCAACCGTGACTAACTCTATACCATGCCCCGGAGGAGAAATCGAACAATCTCAATACCTCGCACTCGGATAGAATCGCATGGAGTTCTAGGGATTCCAAGTGATAAACCCTCTTCCTAGAAATAGACCTAACCCTTTGGTCCAGGTGAGAGGTCCCTAGTCACAATTAAGCCCTAGGTGCTAAAATCACTTCAACGCTTCACTCTGCTGCCTTTGCAACTAAGCCCCAGCGAAAGGTCATCCCTTAACCCATTCACTCTACTATGACCATAAGGAGATCAAGGAAATGGAGATAGGATAAATCACATCAGAGAGGAAAGGAGACGCTCCGCTACCTCTCGACTCATCCTCTCGACCCTCTCCAAACTAGCTTTGTCTAACCCTCGTGGTGTGTCAGTCACTCACAAGGGTTACCAATATGAACTCTCAACCCTAGTGTCACTCTATGGGATGATTCAATCAATCAAGAATTCAAGATTGGAACTCAAATAAAATATCAATTAATGAAAGCATAATAGAAGATCTAATGAAATAAATAATTCCTAGGGTTCACAAATCTAAGCACCCACTAGGGGGTTTAGCTCTCCATGGAGCTAGTTACAATCAACAATGAAATCGAATGTAAAAACAAGTAATCCATAGAAAACCCCCTCGATAGTCATGACGATGGTCTTGTGGACAAGCCTCGTCTTCTCCAAAGGTCCCCTTGTCCATCCTAGGACACACCTCACTGGATCGGTGTCGGCAAAATCTCTCCCAATAACCTTCTTCCAAGTGGAATGCGATATTGAAGCTGAAAAACCTCTCCAAAAGTCCTGCCATTACCTCTCAAATCCCTAGCCGCAGGCCCCTCTCAAGATTGGGAAAGAATGGAGAAAAGAATTGCTGAAATCGAGGCTGAATCGCAGCTTAAATAGGGTTGGAATCAGGAATCCACACGCCCCTGTGGATTTGCCACACGGGCTTGTATAATTTCCGCACGGGCGTGGATAATTTCCACATGCCCATGTGGATTCTTTGGAATTCTCTTTTTTAGTCGGCTGTGAACAGTACCTGCTACAATAATTTGCTACAGTAACCTGCTACAATACCGGCCCGAAAACACTCTTGAATCCATATTTTCATTGAGGTAACGTCAACGGGCACACGTTCACGTCGTAGATTGCTTTGCTTTTTTCAATAACCGGCCTCATTGGTGAAGATCTTGTTATCAATGCACAAGCCGGGATACTCGAATGTGACTGCCTTTGTGCCACTCAAAACCATTGTGCTAGCTTGAATACATTGAGGTTGGCACACATTCTCGGATCTTGAACCCGACTTATGTCTTCGCGTTTCACCCTTCTCAAGATTTCCTCCAAATAGTTCGTTCACGATCTACATTGGCTTTTTCCTTTAACATTTGACTTCACAACCCTATATGCATGAAAGTAATACAAATGCACAAGTATTAGCGCTAAAACCTGATTAAAGTAATGCTCATCATAAGGAAAGAACACTTCGCATTCTTATCACACAAGCGCTTATCATGGATCTCTCCTTTGAAGGATGATGCTTTGAAGAATCAAAAGCCCTTAAATTCGCCTTGAAAGATCGCTATCATTTCTAGGTTTTCTTCTCTTCTAATGGTGGCCAAGAATCCTCTTGTCCAGCCCTAGAAGATTCCTTTTATACCCCCGAAGCTATACAAGACATATGGAAGCCGTATGAAGACCGTACTTAGCTCAAATAATGAGAAATTGGTGTATACCGGGGTTAATACCCGGGGGCATACGGGTTTGATAAGGACCTGTATGGAGGCTGCATGAGTTAGGCAAAAGTTTCTGTTTCGAAAACTCTCCAGTAATCGGCTACAGTAAATTTGCTACAGTATTACACAACTTGATTTTCTCCTTTTTTTCACCATAATCATGTCCTCGTGTTCTCCATGGCTTCTCTATGCCCTATAAAGCAAATAACACACTATTAAGCACAAAACGGGCATCAATTCTTAACAAAATACATGCTAAGTGTATAAAATACATATAAAAAAATCCATACATTTAGACACTTATCATGATTCTTTCATTAGATCGTTGATTATGATTGATTCTTTCCTTAGATTATTGATCCTTAAATTATTCTTTCATTAGATCGTTGATCATGATAGCTCCTTTTCAAATTATTGAATGATCTCCCATTATAAAAGGACCTAGAATCCCTAACCCTAGAGTGTGTCTTCTTCTCTTCCTCAGATTTTACATCTTCACATCTTCTAAGATCTTTGCTGCTTAAGAAATCTGAACCTTCTTCACAGTTGAATGACAACACCTCACAGAATGTGCTACATAATGAGTAGAACTTCCTAACAAGTTAGTGTATCCTGGCATTGGAGTGAGGCCGCTCCATCTTGCATGGAAGGGGTCAATTCAGTGTTAGGACAGTGCCTTTGCATGCCTAATCCTAGGCTAGATCATTGTAACCCTTTTATTGACTTTAATTAGATTTTGTGCTGTTTAATTGCATTTTAATCACTATTAACTTTCCCCAACAATCTAACACTGAACTAATCTTCTAAATATTAGCATGCTTTCCTAATCCTACATGCATTATATATTTTGAGATCTAAAATTTTAATCTGATAAATTTCTTTTAAATTGTTTTTTTTTAAATTGTGTGACTAATATTGAATATTGACAATCCATTTTGTGATTTATAGCAAAAGCAATACCTCTATTAACTTATTATATATCCATTATATCATTTGAGTTTCATTATATATATTTTAAATTCCATTAGTGCATTTTACTTTCCATGCCTTTATCTATCCTGCTGAATTGATATATACATACATTACTTAGTCATTATTACTTCATCAGTATCAACCAATTCTTATTTTGTTAATGTTCTTGTTCTTTTTATTATTCATATTTTTCTAAGAAATCTTTGTTATAGGAATTTGCTTGTCATTTTGGTTAATTTTTCCCACTTTAGTTTCCCCTTAACCTCAATTATCACACACTCTACTGATCATGTTTGAATCACAATATGACACCCTGCAAACTTGTTAAGTTTGACAGTAAGGTTAACTTTAAGGGGTGAAAAAGCCAAGCCGAATCTTGGCTCTTCACCTTAAGACTGCACACATCCCTTGCTCTAAACTCTGATCATGATTCCTCTGATGCTAGTCCAGATGGACCACGACATTGATCTTTTCAACTAAAGATCAAATCTCTAGTTCTTTGACTCCTAGAAAAACTCCGGAAGAGATTAATTTTCATTGTCACCATAGAATCCTTAGCATTCTCTCTGATCATCTTTATGACAAATATTTGATTTTAATACTGCTGAGGATATTTGTCTTGCCTTAGAAAAGGAGTATGGTCCTAATAATGGCACTAGAATTAGCCATCTAAGTATAGAGTTTGGAAAATACAAGATGGTAGATGGAGTTGACATGGGAGAATAAATTCACATTTTTCAGGATTACCTTACTACAATAGAGAAGTGTGGCAACATTTATAATGAGAGCCACATTATATCTATTCTTTTGAATAAGCTCCCACCATCTTGGTAAGGTTTTGCTAATGGTCTTAGACATAAGATTGATTCCTTGAACCTTATAGGAGTCTGCAATACAATTAAAATTGAGAAAGCAAACCGAATTTTCTCTAAGAGTGCTGATCCTCATAAGGGCCAAGTTTACTTAGTTAAAAATAGTGCTTGCCCTAAGAATTCACATCCTAGAGGTTGTCATCATTTCCCCCTAAAGGGAAATTATTTAAGGCCAAGGGAAAACCTCTTCACTCTCTTCCTTAAAATTCGTAGCAATCCAAATCATCTACTCCTAAACTTTCTAAGAAAAACCATAAACATTGCTTTGTTTATGGTAGAACCAACCATATTGGTCGAGATTACTTCTTTAAGAAGAATGAACATGTCAAGAAAAATTCTGGTTTACCCAAACTACAAGTACATATGCTTGAGATGGGTGCACCCTACTCTGAGTCTCACTTTAGGTCAGTTTCCTTTGTTCCTTCTATAAATTTGACTTATTAAAACTTAGAGTAGTTTCTTGATTCTGGTGTTAACGTCCATGTTTGTGTTGATCATTTGGTTCTTTGCTTACTAGGTCTCAAGTGGAGGATGTGTGACTCTAGAAAATGAATCAATAGCACATGTGATAGGGAGAGGGTGAATTGACTTGAAGATGGCATCTAGAAAAGTCCTCACTTTATAAGATGTTCAGTATTTACCCGACATTAGGGAAAATCTTATTAGTGGTTTTCTTCTTGTGCAATCTAGTTATAGAGTTGTATTAGAGTCAAATCGTCCTGTAATATCCAGGGAAAATCTATTTGTTGGTAAAGGCTTTGTATTTGGTGCTTTGTTTAGACTCAATGTTTGTGAACCTTCTGATTTATCTCTTAATAAAAGTTTTAATTTTTCCTTTTCTTCATCTGTTGTCTTAAATGTTGAATTTTGTGAAGTTTGGCTTAGAAGATTGGGTCATGTGAATTTTGGAAATATTAGAAGGTTAATGAACCTTGACTTGCTTCCTAAATCCAAAATAGATCAAGATTATAAATGTCAAATTTGTGTTCATGCCAAACTACCCAAGAAGCCTTTCCAACACATTAACCAAAATTCTGATTTACTTGATTTGATTCATAGTGATATTTGTGATTCTTGTAGACCTCCTACTAGAGTTGGAAACTGATATTTCATTACATTCATTGATGATAATTGTAGATTTTGTTATACCTAACTTATTAAATCCAAAGATGAAGCCCTTAGCAAATTCATGATTTTCAAAGATGAAGCCAAAAACCAATTAGAAAAAATCATTAAGACTCTTAGATCCAATAGGGGTGTAAGTACACTTCAAATGCCACATCTTTGTTTTGTGAACAAAATGGCATTGCGCATGAGTTTACTGCGCCTTATACATCTGAGTCAAATGGAATTGCTGAAAGGAAAAATACAACCTTAATGGACATGGTAAATGCCATGTAATTAAGTTCTGGGGTACCCGAGAACTTGTGGGGGGAGGCTTTCCTCTTAGTTTGCTTTATCTTAAATTAGGATTCCATTTAAGGATCGTAGTACTCCACCCTATGAATTTTGGAAAGGAAAACCTTCACAGCTTAACTACTTCAAAGTGTGAGGGTGTTTGCCTAAGGTTAAAATCCCTGATCCTAAAACAAGGAAGATAGGTTCCAAAACTCTTAACACAGTGTTTATAGGATATGATCTAGATAGCAATGTTGGTATAATCTTATTTATTACCTTATAGGTGAGTGAGATATCTAGAAACACCATCATTGAAGCTAGAGATACAGTTTACTTTGAGAACATTTTCTCTTTGAAATCAGTAGTCTGTCCTACTTCCTCTATACCTTTGGTGGCTGATTCCTCTTCTAGATCAGTCCTTATTCCTATAGAGGAACCTAGAAGAAGAGGAGAATTATTGAAAGGAATTTAGGTGATAATTTTATTACCTTTATGGTAGAGGATACTCCTATCACTTATCAGGAAGCTATGGCTTCTATTGACTCATTATTTTGGAAGTAAGCCATAAGTGATGAGTATAACTCAATCATGAGTAGCAATACTTGGATTCTTATATCCCTACCTCATTGGAATAAGCCATTGGGTTGTAAATGGGTCTTCAGGAAGAAATTTAAACATGATAGATCTATTGAAAAGTTCAAGGCTAAGGTAAGTTGACAAAGGGTTTCAATAGAAAAAGGAATTATTTTATGTTGACACTTACCCACTTGTAGCTCGCATTACCTATATTAGGACTTTTGTAGCTATTGGCTCTACCTATGGCCTTGAAATCCATCAGATGTATGAAAAGGCTGCTTTCCTAAATGGTGATTTGGAGGAAGAGATCTATATGGAATAACCTGAAGGCTTTGTCATCCATGGACAAGAGTATAAGGTTTGTAAACTTGTAAAATCTCTTTATGGACTTAAGAAAGCCCCTAAGCAGTGGCATGCTAAGTTTGACTCAATAATCATCTCTTATAATTTTGTTGTAAACAACTTGGATTGGTGTGTTTATCGCAAATTGGTGGATGGCAAATGTATGATTGTGTGCATGTATGTTGATGACTTGCTTATGTTTTCTCCTGACTTAGATCTTGTGAATGATGTCAAAAAATTCTTAAGTAATAAGTTTAACATGAAAGACCTAGGAAAGCAAATGTGATCCTAGGAATCAAGCTTACTAAATCTATATCTGGCATTACTTTATCCTAATCTCACTGTACTGAGAAAATGTTGCAGAAATATATATATCTAGATTACAAACCTATTGCTACATCTTTGATCGCAATGTGCATCTTAAAAAACAAAGGTGAACTTGTTGATCAGGATCTCTATACTCAGATCATAGGACCTCTCATGTAACTTTCAAATAGAACTTAGGACATTGTATTCCCTCTATCTAGGTTGGGTAGATATACTAGTAACCCAAATCAAGAACACTGGATTTCTCTTGAGAGGGTTCTCAGATTCCTAAAGGGGACTATGTCTTTTGAATAGGACTATACTAGATTCCCTAGTGTGGTAGAGGGATATATCGATGCTAACTGGATATTTGACAAAGTTGATTTAAAATCAACCTCATGCGAAGTATTCTTACTTGGAGGAGAAGCTATCTAATGGAAATATGCTAAGCAGAAGCTCAATGCTAGGAGTACCATGGAAGCTGAATTTATTGTGCTTGATTCTACATGCACTAAGATTGAGTGTATTAGGAATTTGCTTTTTGTGATTCCTATTATGCCTTCTCCTATGCTACCTATAGCTATATACTATGATTCAAAATATGTTATTGAATTGTGCAAGTGTGAAAGCACTAACAACAAGATGAACAAGCATATGCGGATCCATCACAAGTCAGTGTGGAGACATTTGAAGCACAAAGTTGTGAGTATTGACTATGTAAAGTCAGAGCTAAATCTTGCGGATTGCCTGACTAAAGGGCTAAAAAGATTGCTTGACTAAAGGGCTAAAGAGATAAATGATAGCTGAAGCATCGAGGGGAATGGGGCTTAGCCCATGTTAATAACAATAGTAATCTTAATTTGAATGGAGATCCCAAGATAGAAGTTCAAAGGGAAGCTATCGATTGGTTGACTAGGAGGTCACCATACATACATTTGAGATATATATCATTACCTTATTCCTAGGGTGTGTGCTCTCATGTAGTGATTTATGGTTGAGCTTAGCTCTTAATTAGATCAAAAGTTGTTTTAAGTGAGATATTATACTACAAATATATTTGGAAATATCACCTATGTAGAGATAGCTGTCAGGTAGTATCTATGAGAGTATTCGAGTAAACTCTCTAATTATCTCCATAAAATAATATCGAGCATATGGCCAAATAACATGGTAATCCTGTTTAGCTCAAGTGTCACACGAGATCCTCATTAAATTTGAATTCTGATTCAATGAATTGTAGTTCAAGCCCTAGTTCACTACTATTCCTATCAGTTGGAAGCTTTAATAAAATGTTAAGGCTCAAGTCTTTAAAGACACCTTAGCTTGATATTGTGAAAAATCCAAGGCTTAGGTCATTCATTCTTGTGTCTTCTTGTATGTTCATGACTTTGATTCATCTTTGTATTCCATTGTTTAAATTATTTATGTAACTAAATTTATTTTCTTAAATTTTCTTCAAAGCTTCATGAAACTTTATTGTTGCTTTTATACATATCTTTTTAAGTTGTGGGCATAGTGGGGGATTGTTGGATATTGGCTAATATATGCCATCTCATACACCCAAACTTAGTCATGTGATGGCCTTGATTTATTCTACTTTATTTTGTCAATAATCTTAAATGATCATGAAATCAATATCATCTTTTATTTTCCATGATTTAACAATACTAATTTATTCTTTCTTTGGATTACTAACCTTGATTTATTCTTTCCAAGGATTAATGATGCTAATTGATTCTTTCCTTTGATCGTTGATCATGATTGAATCTTTCCTTAGAATGTTGATTCTTATTTCATTCTTTCCTTGGATAATTGATTCTCTTCAATTGCTCCTTTTCAAATCGTTCGATGATCTCCCATTATATAAGGTACCCTAACCATAGAGTGTGACTTCTTCTCTTCCTCAGCTTTTATATCTTTAGATCTTCTAAGATCTTTGCTGCTTAAGAAATATGAACCTTGGTGATAGTTGAATGACAACTCCTCGATGAATGTGCTATGCAACGAGTAGGTCTTTCTAACGGGTTAAAGTGTCCTGGCATTGGAGTGAGGCAGTTCCATCTTGCACGAAGGAGGCTAGTTCAATATCAGGACACTTCCTTTGCACGCTTAATCCCAGGCTAGATCGTTCTGACTCTTTTATTGACTTTAGTTAGATTTTGTGTTGTTTAATTGCATGCTAATCACTATTAATTTTTCCCAACACAATTTTGATTGTTATTCATGTAATTGGCATTTTAAAAAAAGAAAAAAAAAAGAAAATGCAAGATCAATTTCTTCCATTTTTTTCATGAACGAATTTATATAAAATTTTGAGGAATTTGATGAATATATGAGTTTTAATTGCATACCAAGGATTATTGAGGTTTATCAATTTAGAGTATCTCCATTGAAACGATGAGATTAGCATATTTAGCTTTTTGAAACCCTTATTTTGGATTAATAAATTAATAAATAATGGATAATCTCATTTTAGAAATTACATTTGGTATACTTTTGATTGAGGGTTCGTGAAGGAAACTAAATGAAACGGAGAGTTAACGAGAGTTGAGCTAAACCCATCCATTGTTTTGGATAAATATTTTTAATTTAAGAAAGGGACAAGAATGATTAATTCTAACCCTTAAAATTCTTGAAAGCCACCTTTTATAGCTCCCAAATTTGGCTCTTTAGGATGATATGTCCTTTCCTTTCTCCTCCTTCACGAAACTAGGTTTATCCAACAAACCTTCTTTTTTTTTTCTTTACTAAAATTTTCCTTACTTTTCCTTCTTTTCCTTTTCTTTCCTTGCCTTTACTTTCCCAAAATACAATAGTATATTAAATTTTAAATAAAAAATTCGGGATTTTATTTTCATTTTCAATTTAGTTTAAAAAGTAATTCAAGACATGCAATTTGTAGGATATAAACAAGTGTAAAGGGATTTTTAGCTTTTAGCTCTTCTAGAAAGCATTTTAATTAATTTTGGGCTAAACGAAGTTTACCCAAAGTTAAAATATTTACGTTATGCGACCGGATGAAGATCTAGGCAGCGGTGGAACTAAAGACAAGATTAAGAGAGTGCTGACTTCACAATAAAAAAATATAAACATTTAAAAATTTATACATGTAGTGTCTAAAAAATTTCCAAAAAAAATTCCAAAAAAAATATATTCAGATGGGTTGAGTGACATGAAGGTCGACCTACATATAAAAATTCTCCCAAAACCAAGCTTTTCTTAATTTTAAAAGGTATATTTAGTCAAATTATCTCTAGCTTTAATAATTAAAAATATAACTTAATATAAACACAAAGAAATTGCAAAATATATTAAAGTCGAAAATTTGTGAAATAAACGCCAACCCAAACTTTCTTTTTCCGTTGTTTTAAAAAAATGTATAATTCCCTAAACAGTCCTTCTATGTTTTCAAACTTACCTTTTAAGTCCCTTTACTTTGAACTATAACCGTTTGGTCTTTCTACAATTTTAATTTAACTATGTTAGTCCCCCTAAATCCTAAATCCTAATCTTAAACCATCAAAAGAGGGACTGACATGGCTTATTTAAACATAGTATAGTGACTAAAAAGTTACAATTTAAAGTGAGGGACTAAAAGGATAAGTTTGAAAAAGTAAAGGGACTATTTAGAGAATTATACCTTTAAAAAAATCTAAACATCAATAATAAAGTCTAATATATAATAACAAATCAATCACAACTTTAAAATTCTATTCGAAATGAAATAAATAAATAAATCTATAAATTATCTAGAGGTATTCCACAGGTTGATTCCCCTCATTCTCTCGTTTCTCAACCCGTTGTTACTGGTTCCATCGATCTTGAAGAGCGGCAACTCTCAAGGGCTTAAATAAAAGTGGATAGACACAGCTAATTTTTTTAAAAGATTCCAAATAAAAAGCTAAATGAGCAAAACAATAAAGTTTAGGGAAAATTACTTCTTAGTTCTTATAACTTTTTCGGTTTACCAATTAGTCCTTCTGACAAATTTAGTCTCCAAGATATCCATCCTTTTTGAAACGTATACTTCTTCCCTGCTGTTAAGAGCTCACGTTAAGTTTTTTCAAAATATCAGAAGTGCCTTTCAACGTGGAGGGAAAGTTGCCGCCATATCACATCATTCTTTCGGTCGAGATCAAGTTGTATATGTACAGTAGCGTGTAGGAGAAGCAAGTACCATTTATTTTTTTTGTCTCTTCTCATGTTTTTCTCCTTGTTGCTGTCCACCTTGTTTGTCTAGCTTGAAGGAGAGAGTTTAGTTGAGGACTTTATTTGAAGGTGACGGAGAAGCTCTATTAGAGATGACCGTCGTTTGTCTTCTCAGGTTTGCAACCTTTGCTTGGCATATTTAGGTTTCATGTTGCTTGTATCGATGAGTGACTTATGCATGCAAACGATGTAGTTATCTAAATGAGTTTGAATGCATGACTGACTCAGGTTTACATGTGCCGAAATGTATCACCTATTTTGCAGGATGTGGATGGATTCTCTTCACTGCATTGTGAGGTATAAAGAAGAGGATTGTGTGTTGGACTTTTCTATGTTGCAGGGGTGGGAAGTAGTGATAGACGAGGTATGCAAGCGTTGGGGTCTTGAAGCCGATAATTTGATTTTAAAATATTTAATTCCGGATGGGCATAAGATGATTTCTTATATTGGACCACAAGATGATTTCCAACGAATGTGTAATATACACCAGATGTTAAAGAAAAATGTCGTCATGATGATAGTAGAGGTCACTACTGATATGGTAGAGGTAGAGGGTCCATTTGATTCTTCCATTGGCTCGTACGTAACTTATGTGCTTATTTTGCCATTTGTTGTCAGTTGTGACCTATATTTGAGTTTATGTTTAATATCTTAAATTTGTTATTGTTATACATAGTTAATAATTAATGAGCAGTATTACCATTTAATATTTAGCTTTTCTATTCAAATTTCGGAATAACTTTTTATTTTTTTCCCCATATGCAGAGATTCATTATCGCAAATAATTTCCTTTGACCCATACCCCATGCTACCTTCAAGGTTATATGGGTGGGGGGGAGGGTCTTAGCAATATCAAGCTCTTCAACAAATGTTGATATAGAAATCACCGCAATTGGTCGACGTTATGATAGTGCACAACACTTTAAAGAACCATTACGTGATTTGACGATCAAACACAACTTCAATTTTCATTTCATTAAAAATGATACACAAAGGGTTACTGTTAGATGTGCCGAATCTAGTTGTCAGTAGTATGTTCATGCTTCAATAGAAGGTAATCTTCCCACTTTCAGAATCAAAACTGCTAATGGAACAAACACTTGCAGTGGTGGTATTGGCACGACATCTCATCCAAAGGCTTCAAAGAAATGGATCAGTAGACAAGTAATTCAGAAACTCAGTGATCGTCCTTTATATCGTGCAGTTGATATACAATGAGATATATTACGTGATTATGTTGTTCATTTTCCCTACAAACAAGCTTGGGTGGGCAAAGAGTACACAAGAGAGATTCTTCATGGGTGTGATGTGGCAAGCTATGACTTACTTATATGGTACAGTAATAAAGTGTCCATAACCAACTTCGGTAGCATTGTCATCATCGACAGAGACGGCGAGCGTTTTAGGCGTTGGTTTTTTTGTTTTCATACATCTCTTGAAGGGTTTAAGAGGGGTTGCACAACTTTACTATTCCTTGATGGGACTCATTTATTGGGCAAATATGGTGGGATCTTATTTGGTGCAATTGGAAAGGATGGTAATGAAGGTTTCTTTCATTTAGCTTTCGCAATTGTTGACAATGAGATGGAGGAAAATTGGACTTGGTTCGTGTCGACATTGGTGATGCATTGTATGGCAAAGATGATTATGACAAAATTATAACATTCATTTCCGATAGATCCAAGGGGCTTGTAAACACAGTTATGAAGGTTTTTTCCTTCATCACCACATGTGTATTGCTTACGGCATCTGTAGGAAAACTTCTACAAAACTGGTAGTGACTTAGGGAAAGTACTGAAAGATGAATGCTGATCTTTGATTGTCAAGGTTGCATATGCTTACACATCAGCATAGTATGAAGATGCTGTGCATGCACTTTCACTTGCATCCTTTTAGGCGCATAACTGGTTATTTAATAAATCAAACATGGCTCACTGGTGCAATTATTTGTTTAAAGGACCAAGATGGGGTGAGATGTATTCTAATGTTGCCGAGTCATTCAATGCTTGGGTGAAGGATGCAGGCCATCTTCCGGTGTCTAACATGGTAAACTCCATTAGGTACAAGCTTTTGGAACGAAACATTATATTTCATAACTAATTCTTTATTTGTTGGTGCACCTATTCAATTAACACTTTCTGTGATGTGATAAGGTTTACCAACTTAGGTTCCCTCTTTCATGTTATAGATTCTTAGTTCACATTTAACATTAGTGTCAATTGTTTAGGATTGTTATTTACTAGTGTTATTTGTTAATAATCAATTACTTTCTTCTACTTGTGTTCAACATTAATCATTTAAGTTTAAAATGTTACATTACCGCCTAATATTTATGGTTTGTACTTATGTTCAAACACATATTTGTATCAAGTTCAAATTGATGAATATGATGTACAATCAACATGAACATTGTAAAAAGTGGGAAACACATCTATGTCCTGAGATCCACAAAGTCCTCGAGGAAACAGTAGAGGAGAGCAGGTCTTTAGTTGTCGGCCGCTCAGACGGGGAATTGTTCGAAGTGCTTGACCATTAAAGTTATTATGTCAACCTATCTAGGAGAACATGTTCCTGCAGGTGCTGGGAGGTATCCGGCCTCCCATGCAAACATGCGTGTGCAGTAATTATGGAAAATGATACCAATGTCCATCGGTATATCGATAATTACCACACTGTTGATTTTCACAGAGCAACTTACGCAGAACCTATATTTCCTATCCCTGATGATGATAAGCCGATGGATACCTCGCGTTCTCCGTTTACGACCGCCCATTACAAAGAAAAGACTAGGTTGGCCTAGATGAACATGAATTGAGTCACAAGTATTTGGTGTGCGAGATATTCATTATAGTTATTGTCATAACATTGGACACAATCGGGCAACTTGTAATGCCGTGATTGAGGATTGATTTGGATGTTATCTACATAGACAATAGTTTTTGAATGAAGTTTTTCTTGAAAAATTTTGCAGTTATTAAGATGAAAACATGTTTTATTTAGATCGCAAACTGCTAAGGGAAATACTGAACCGGAAGTAGTAAACATAGAATGGAAATTCAAATTATATGTACATACGTTCACTAAATACTTTGCTCAGTTGCATCCTAACTCGAAAACATTGTTTTTATACACTGAACATTGTTTATAAATAGTATTGTATAAAATGGCAGATATATGGTAGATGTTAATATGTAAACATGTTCTTTAAATGGCAATTCGAAAACTTAAAGTGAAAACTTCAATAGTAACCAGCAAAGGCCAGACATGTAACTTATTGCAGATATTATCACAAATATAGTAGATTTTAATTACCAAACAGAGTTTTTAACCAATTATCCAACAACATAAACTAAAAAACTGCAAAACAAAGGTAGACTATCTATTTTATAACTAGATATGCAGCATAAAAGAAAATCAAGAAAGAGTATCATTTGGGTCTTCATTTGATGACGCTAGAGACACGACTACCATGGTCTCTGGTTTGGGAGTGGCACATTCTTCAATTGGGGGGTTAGGAGCCTCACTTTGGTCCACCACAACTTCATCAACAACAACTTGGTCTTCTTCTTGTACGACATCCATCTGCTTTGTGGTTTTGGGGTTTCTACGGAGGCCATCTGTATATATTTTGTTAGCATACACTAAATGCAACCACGGGACATCAATTTCAGGCAGATGGAGTTGTTCTCCATTCAAGATTTGTTCTAGAAATTGCATTACATAGATTGAACAATCGACACTGTCCATCTTCTGTTGTGGACAATCCCGAACATGTGTTAATGGGTATCACTCATCTCACTAACATGAAGTTTAACTTCAAGATACTTCTCCAACACTTTCCACCGTTAAAAAAAAATGATATGATGGTAGTTAGTTCCAATTTCCATCTTGAATTTATGAAATCATATGAACTTACCATCTCATTTGCAGCTGCGTCGTGTGGGGGGCTTGACATTGGGCTCTAATGTAGGTACTCTTTCTTATCTTTCTCTATCTAAAACAAGTAGGTGGTAGTGGTTGTTCACTATTATCGGCATAAGCACGACTTCCACCATGGAATACTCATCGAGAGAGGGGCCCATTTGGTTGTCTAACCCATCTGCAGAACGGGGCTTCCTAGATAGTGCAAGCGCCATTGGCCTAACAATACACGTAGATCTTTTATACTCACATGGAGACTTCTTCATATCTTCTCTCAATATGAGGACATACATGTCCATGGCGTCATCCGGCACCAGGCTCTTTCCATCAATCAATGCATACAAGTGATCACGTGTTGTGTAGCCCCATTCAGTGGTCCATACTCTTGTGTTGTGGATACATCACATAATTAAACAATAACTACTAATGACGAATATGACATTTAGATCATAAATAACAGGATTAGTTCATGAATATTTAAACAATATTATAAACTATAACTTCTAATCTTAAACGTAAACATGAAATTGATGATTAGAAGTATTAAATATGCAATATTATATGAGGTCTTTAAACGAGTAAGACACTTACTTATCTATATGGAGGTTCAGAAATAGTGAGAGTGATAACTGCTGCATGTTGTCTAGCCGTGCGAACCCGAGTGGTTGTTTTTTGTTTGGGATGAAGTTTGTTTGAGGCTTGTGAACATTGGAAACTTTGTTTAATGTGTCTTGGACAACAGCAACATCAACTAGTAATATCGGCTCTGTGCACTCATTTAAGTTCATGTCGGTACAAAGGTCTCCAGGTGTCATTGATGTCAGAGATTCAATTGCACGGCTGACATCCTTTAATGTTTTTGGCTTGACAACTTCCATCTCTGATGGGGGTGTTACAATTTGTTTATTTTCCTTCCTTGGAGCTCTAGGCTTGCCTTTAGGGACCGCTACATCCCCTAAGGTTAACGTTTTTGTAGAAGTTGTGGCAGTACGGGTAACTGGTTTCTTGTATGTACTCTCTTGGGAGGGTAGGTCTTGCGTCGACATCTGACACTTTCATGACTTCACCGCAACCATCTTCATCTTTTTCTGTGCAGGTACCATGGCTTCATGTTTCAGGTAGGTCACAAATTATGTCCTTTTTTG
Source organism: Dioscorea cayenensis subsp. rotundata (assembly GCF_009730915.1). NCBI lineage: Eukaryota > Viridiplantae > Streptophyta > Magnoliopsida > Dioscoreales > Dioscoreaceae > Dioscorea > Dioscorea cayenensis. The sequence goes on along the minus strand of NC_052475.1, from coordinate 15,148,705 downwards.
CCAACAAATGTGTTTCTTTCTTCTCAAGTGCGTCTATGCTCCCCTGAAGTGTAACAACCTCTGATTTGAGTCTTCTTAGCTCGTCCCATAGTTTATCATATTTTTCATCACCACCATGATCTTTATCAGAGATGGAAGATGATGATTCCCTGCTATGTTTTTCCCTCGCAACCATTTTGGTTGGGAGACTCTTCTTTGTTGGTGGCCCTTCAATCTCTTTCCTTAAATCAGCTTTTGTTCTTACAAATTTTGATGACTGCACTGCAAGGGATGTCTCAATGGCTCCCTTCTATGTGTTCCTATCTTCAATTATTGTAGAACCAAGTAGATCCACTTTGTATTGGTTTACAGGGTTCAAATTGGCAAACTGATTCATGGGAAACAAAAGTTTAAACAAAGTAATAGTTAGTGAACTTATATTGAAGTGTTCGTCATAATACAAGTTTGTTACATCTATATGTAAACATAAAAAACATATCATGAATTGTTCTGCCTTATATTGAAGTGTTTGCCATAATACAAGTGTGTTACACCTATTTGTAAACATAAGAAACATATCATGAATTGTTCTGCCTTATATTGAAGTGTTTGCCATAATACAAGTGTGTTACACCTGATTGTGAACAATAAAGCATAATATTAACAAGTCAACAATGCATCATAAATGATAGCCAAAATAGATTTACCAATTTTCCTTCAAGGGAATTGATCAGAGTAGCAACAGAGCCTTGATTTTTTATAACTAAATTCACTACAGCATAAAATCCTTGGTCTTCTTCGAAAGTGGACTTCTTCCTTGTATTAGTTAACTCATAAAACCAAAGATTTAAAGCAACTGCACATCCCCTTAAATACCCTATGCTTGCTTCTATCCCTAAGCATCTATCCTTTACTTGAGTGGCAACACCTGGTATAGAATCCATGATTCATTTATATGAAGCTTGAACCCACGTATATTTATCAAATGATGACAAGTCATCAACATATACAGCCAACCATGGTGGTGCTGCACACGATGTGTTTGTAAAAAAACAACGACCACAAGAGATAAATCAGTAAAAGCTTCACAAAGATTTCCTCACTGTTCGTTCTTTCTTTTCTACTAAACTAAATAATGTCCTACTCAAAGCATCTCTGTTTCGGTATATCCCCTTCTGGAGAAAGTTTTTCTCTAATGCAGTTTTCTCCTGTTTGTTCTTGAAGTCTATAGCATCACCATAACATCACAAACCAAATAGAAGTGAAGATAACTTTCATTAAACTTGAATCCATTGCTTTTCTCATCAAACAACTGCATCAGAGCATCAAGTACAACCCTTTCTTAGATTATGGGCTCCACATCCATGACATGGCCAAATGGTGTTCGTTCCAAGATCTCCCACTGGTACCTTGTCATCTTGTTTTTCAATTCCTTGAGGGTGGAGACAACTGGTGCTAAGTAGCATTGTCCATTTACAAGATTCTGATTGTTGTTTGCCATAATCTACGTCTGCTTTACAACATTTACAAATAAATAAATTCATTATGAAACAGGGTGGCATATATCTTCAGTAGAAAATTTAAACATAATGTCATAGAATTGAAGACATAAATAATACTTTAACAATGAAAACTTAAAAATGAACGACAACTATACAATTTAAAGCAGAACAATGAATAAGTTGAATGTCACAAATGCATATCGAACAACTAATTAATGTTATAAACATGAAATACACATGGAGAAGATGGTTATTCATGGATTTAAGGGAATTAACACTACCATACTTCTTAGATATTACATGAACCCTAAAATTCAAGATGGGATCATAACAACCCCTAAGCTCTCCCTGGTATAATGCGACCGCAAGTGGTGCCAGGACGGTGAACAAATGGCGATGGTGCGGCCTTCATGTTAACCCCGATGACTTGTTACTGGTGCCCTACTTTTTCTCTGAATAGTTATGTGGTTGAAGACGAAAAGAAGAAGGCGGTTCATGTTTTCCAATGCTTTCATCGAGAGAGGTAACGACTTGATGGTTACCCATTTGGATTATTTAATAATTTAAATATTATAAAGGGGGTAAGAAGGTCTTTCCCCCTTGCTGTTAAGTCTGTCAGCCAGGCTACGGGAGTTAAGGGTATATGAATTGAAAAGGAGGGGTATTGTGAGGATATGAAAAAGTTGAGGGTTGTTTCATTCAACCCACAAAGATAGGACGACCTCCTGGACAATTCCTCTAAAGGTTAACATACATTTCCTAGAAGTATAATTCTTAAAATTTTATAAAAACCAATTATAAAAAAACATGTCAAACAATATGATTTTTACAAATATTTTATCATACTACATAAATATTTTTATATAAAAAAAGGTGAAATAATATATTTTTTGGTAAAAACAACATTTTTTAAATTAATAAAATTAAGAAACATTCATTTTTTAAATTATATATATTTACATTTTCATCAAAAATGGAAAAAAAATATTAGGCATGGTGAGGTGTTAAGGTGTTCCAGGGCAGCATTTCCTGTCTTTTTAAAGGGAAAATAGTGAAGGCTCCTCGAGCAAAAATGATGCTTGAGCACCTGATAAGTGCTTGAGTAGACATATTTTATATATGTTTTACATGCATTGACCATCATTTTTACCATAGTTTATGTCTCATATTGTGTATTTGGTGTTCTTTTATGAAATTAGGTTGTGGATGCTTAAAGAATTAAAAAGAAGCAAAGATAGGCTATAAAGGCACAATGTTGAGAGTTCTTGTGCAATTCAAAGACCAAGAAACTAGAGGGATTCATGAATGTGAAGATGTGTGCCAACTTCCAAGGAGATTCAAGTCAATTCACTAGTTGGAAGGGTACAAAGGCAGTCACATCTTTATGTTCCTTCTCTTTATGAAGATTGCAATATCTCTCGAAGACGTGTTGGTGAAGAAAAGTCTTATAGCCTACCACATGATCGTGTGCCCGATTATGTTGCCACAAGAGGAGAATGTTTGGATCACATTTGTGAAATCACTGCAGTAAAGCAATGCAGAAATTTTACTGTAGCAGTACTATAGCAAAACCACTGTTCAAGCGCCCCGCGTGAAAATTTCTGCAGCCCACGCGGGCGAGTGGAAAATTCACACGGGCGCGTGAGGGCATGTGACAGACATGTATCTGAGCTATAAATACGCCATTTGCCCTATTTTTGGGAGACTTTTTGTGGAGCTTTGAGCGAATACTTGGAGAGCAAATCGGCTAGGGTTTGACGAGGAGGTCTTTGCCAATTTGGAGGGAGTTCTTCACCAACTTTGATAGTTTCCTTTGCCGTCATAGCATTTGGGAAGCCATTGGCGACCTAGCTTCAGAGAGGAATCATTCAAGACGTTGAACTACCCATTAAGGAGTCCATTGCTTTACATTGTATTTGTTATTGTTTTGTAACTTGCTCCATGGAGGGCTAAACCCTAGTAGTTATTTGGGCATGTGAACCCTAGGATCTATACTTTTGTATTGATTTGCTTTATGTTTCTAGTTAATCCGAGTTGATTTGAGTTTTAACCTTGTGATTTCATTGCTTGCATGTGTTATTGATCTTTGTGATTGATCTACATTGCTTGATTTGTTACTTTGATGTGAGAGGTCTCCATTAAAGTTAGAACTTCAAGGTTAAAGAGGGTTGAGAGGGTGAGTCATGAGATAGTGGAGCGTCCCCTTTCCCTTCCGATTGAGTGTTTCCTATCTCTGTATTCCTTAGACTCTATGCGACCATATTTTGTGTGTGGAGTGAGATTGTGAGATTTCTCTACCGGGACCTTGTAGCTAGTTAGGGATTTTTCGCCGGGAATTATTGTTGTATCTATCTTTATGAATCGGTTTCATTCTTAGGTATCCCTAGAGCTTATTGCGGTCATATGAGGTGTGAGGTGTTGAGATTGAGTGATTTCTCCACCAGGACCTATTAGAGGACTAGTACCGGTTGCTTGGAGACAAGGACTGGTTGTTCTTAGATTACCTTAACTCATTAGACTCGGTTTAGATGCATTTAGCAAGTCTTGAACTTCATGTTAGATCCTAGGGGGAGTATTGCCCTGATACCTCATCTTTATTGATTGAGATCTCTCTCCATTTTACCCTTGCATATTTATCTCCGGTATTCATTTATTCGCACATTAGATCACCACACCTTTCAATTTATCATTAGGCAAGAAAGCAGAGAAGAAGTTAGTAATAGTAGCCCTGTTCCCTATGGATTCGACTACCCGACTCACCGGGTATTTTATTACTTCGACACTTGTGCACTTGTGGTTCAAACACGCATATTCGGACGTGTCAAGTTTTTGGCGTCATTGCCGGGGAACGGGATATTAGGAACACTAGGACTTGGTTACTTTAGTCATTCACATTTTCATTTACTTTTCTACTTCATATTTCTTTCTTTCGCCGTTCTTTTCATTCCATCTTTCTTTTCTTTTCCTATCTCTATTTGGTGAATAGTAATTTCTGGGTTCTTTTCTATTTCAGGATCATGTTTAACCAAGCATCAAATTATGGGGGCATTGAAGGATAGGATGGCATCCAATGAGATGAAAATGGAACAATTTGTGGCAGAATTTGATTCGGGTAAGTAACATGATGAGGTACTGAATTTAAGGATAGTTGAGCCATAAATGATGAATGAGGAGTGTGGAACGCAATATCAAGGGGCTGAATTATCAACATTGTTGGAATACTTTGAAAAATCTGCGTTTATATCTTTTAGTAATGGGGCTGAAATTCAGTCGAAGGAAATCCCCTCATCTTTTTCAATGGCATTTGCAACGGAATGTATCGGGTGTAAATCCGAGTCAGATGAAGATGATGAGGCCATAATTTGTGTTGAATCAATCTCGTCAATTGGAGTGTGCGGCTTGAGTAATCAAGTGGAATATGAAGATACTCGATGAAGAGTTGAAAGATACTTCCAAGGGGTTTGAAGAAATTGAGAGAAACAATCCAATTGACTACGACCTTCGGTGGAAGAATCTCTCGAGTTAGAACTAAAAGCACTACCAGAACACTTGGAGTATGCTTTTCTGGCCGAAGGATCAAAGTTGCCGGTAATCATTGCTTCAAATCTCTCTCCGAAACAAAAAGAGCAGCTGGTCGATATGTTAAAGTTGCACAAAATAGCCATTGCTTGGAAAATTTCAGATATCAAGGGAATCAACCACTCTTTTTGCACCCACAAGATTCTAATGGAGGACAACTACAAAACCGTGATTCAACCTCAACGAAGATGGAACCCAAAAAAGAAAGAGGTGGTCAAAGAGGAGGTGGTGAAGCTTCTTAATGCAGGGATTATTTATCCCAATTTGGATAGTGCTTGGGTGAATCCAATATAAGTGGTACTTAAAAAGGGCGGCATGATAGTGGTGAAGAATGAGCAGAATGAATTGATTCCGACGAGAACGGTCACCGGATGGCGTGTTTGCATTGACTATCGGAGATTGAATGATGGCACAAGGAAGGATCATTTCCCATTGATATTCATTGATCAAATGTTGGAGCGATTAGCTGGTCACAAATTCTATTGTTTTCTAGATGGAATGTCGGGGTATTTTCAAATCCTAATCACCCCTAAAGATTAAGAGAAAACAACCTTTACCTGCCCATTCAGGACTTTTGCATTAAGAAGAATGCTGTTTGGACTTTGCAATGCACCAACTACTTTCTAAAGATGTATGACGCCCATTTTTGATGATTTCTTAGAAGATATAATGTAGGTTTTCATGTATGACTTTTCGGTATTAGGAAGTTCTATTGAAGCATGCTTGAAGAATCTTGAGAATGTACTTATGCGGTGTGAAGAAACAAACTTGGTTCTAAATTGGGAGAAGTGTCACTTCATGGTCCAAGAGGGGATTGTCCTTAGTCATAAAATTGCTGGCCAAGGAATTGAGGTTGATCAGGCAAAAATTGAAACCATTGAAAAACTACCTCCTCCAACCAATGTCAAGGCAATTAGAAGCTTCTTGGGGCATGCAGGCTTCTATCGCCGATTTATTAAAGATTTCTCCAAGATAGCTCAACCAATGACCAAATTGTTGGAGAAAGACACCCCATTTGGAATCTCCCTTTTGAACTTATGTGTGATGCCAGTGATCATGCCGTGAGGGCTGTTTTGGGGCAGAGAAAAGATGAACATTTTCAGCCAATTTATTATGCAAGCAAGATTTTGACAAGTGCCTAAGATAATTGCACTACTACTGAAAATGAATTACTGGCCGTGGTGTTTGTCTTTGACAAATTCAAATCGCACCTCATTCTTTCACAAGTGGTTGTCTTCACTGAACATTCGGCACTACGTTACCTAATGAATAAGTCCGATGCAAAACCAAGGTTGATTCATTGGGTGTTGATACTGCAGGAATTTGATGTTGAAATTAGGGACAAAAAGGGGGCAGAAAACATGGCTACAAATCATCTTTCTCGCCTTGAGGTTTTAGAGAAAGATGCACCATGGACAACTGAAATTAATGATGCATTCCCTCAAGAACACTTTATAGTATGCAGGACATTTCAAAAACTGACACTCCATGGTTCGCCGACTTCGCCAATTATCTTTCGGGAAGAGTTCTTCCTAGAGAACTTTCTTTTCAACAAAAGAAGAAGTTCTTTGCTGACTTGAAGTATTTTTATTGGGAGGACACCTATCTTTTCAGAATGTGTGCAGTCATATAGTGCAAAGATGTGTCTGGCGAGAGGAAGGATGGGATATTTTAACTCATTGTCATTTGGGCCTTGGTGGGGGTCATTATGCTTCAGGCAGGACAACTGAAAAGGTTTTAGCAGTGGGTTTTTATAGGCTAACATTATATCAAAACGCGAGACAATTTATACATAGTTGTGATAGTCACCAACGAGCAGGAAATCTATCTAGACGTGATGAAATGCCACAAAACCCAATGCAATTCTGCTAGGTTTTTGATGTGTGGGTGATAAGTGCTTGTGCGATAAGAATACGAAGTGTTCATTCCTTGTGTTGAGGATTATTTTTCTCGGGTTTTAACACTAATATGGTTGTATTTATGTTAATTTTATGCAGGTAGGGTTGTGAGACTGATTATGAGAGAAAGAAGCCAATGTGGGTCGTAATGCACTAATTTTGGAGGAAATCTTGCTAAAGGTTCAAACGCGAAGTCATAGGTTGGGTTCCAGATGCAGGAATGTGTGCCAACCTCCTCGTACTTGAGGTAGCACAACTATTTGGAGGGGCAGAAGGGCAGTCACATTCAAGCATTCTGACTAGTTCATATAGAACAAGATCTCCACCATGTATGTCATTGAAGAAGCGAGGCGATCCACGACGTAAACGTGTGCCCGTTTGCGTTACCTCGATGAAAGTATGGATTCGGTAGTATTTCAAGGCACACTGTAGCAAAGTTACTGTAGCAGCATTGTTTACGGCCGGCCGAGAAACCAAGAAAACAGAGAATTCACATGGGCGTGTGGAAATTCTACACGCCCGTGAGAAAAATCCACAGGGGTTCCCACATGGGCGTGTGGATTCTCGATTCCAGCCCTTTAAAAGCCGATTTCAGCCCCGATTTAAGCATTCTTTTCTCCATCTTTTCCCCAACTTGAGAGAGGGCGCCGGCTAGGGTTTTGAGAGGTATTGGCTAGGGCTTTGGAGAGGTTCTACGGCTCTGACATCGCGTGCCATTTTGAAGAAGGTTAGTGAGAGAGCTTTCGTCGGCACCGATCCAGCAATGTTTATCCTAAGCCGTACAAAGGGACCCTTGTGACGAGTAGAGGACTCTCCACAAGACCATCGCCAAGACAAACGAGTGAGTTTTCTATGGATGCTTTGTTTTTACATTTGATTTCATTGATTGTATCTAGCTCCATAGAGAGCTAAACCCCTAGTGGGTACTTGGGTATTTGTGAACCTAAGGATGTATTCGTTTCATTGAACCTCTTTCTTATGCTGTCAATTAATTGATGTTTATTGTGAGTTCCAATCTTGGAGACTTGATTATATGAATACTCCACTAGACTTACACTAGGGTTGAGAGTTCTTCTTGGTAACTCTTGTGAGTGAGTGATACACCATGAGAGTTAGACAAAGCTTGATTGGAGAGGGTTGAGAGGGTGAGTAAAGAGGTAGCGAAGCGTCCCCTTTCCCCTTCGGTGTGATCTATCCTACCTCTACGTTCCAAGAGTTCTTTGCAGCCATAGTAGATCGAATGGGCTAAGGGATGAACTTCCATTGGGGCTTAGTTACGAGTGCAACGGAGTGAAGCATTAAAGTAATTTTAGCACCTAGGGCTTCACTGTGGCTAGGGATCTTCCACCTGGACCAAAGGGTCAGGTCTATACATAAGAATAAGGTTTATCACTTGGAATACCTAGAGCTCATTGCAATTCTATGCGAGTGCATGGTTGAGAGGTTATTTAATCTCCCCTCCGGGACATGTATAGAGTTAGGCATGGTTGACCTTAGAGATTTGGGATCATGTAATTAAGAATTTCTACGACTCTTTGTTGCATCAATTAGGAAGTATAATAGAGGGTTGTTGCACTTGAAACGTTTGTCCTAGGCGGATCAATATCCGGGTACCCCATTTTATCGATTGCCATACCTTCTCCTTTACTTGTGCCCTCTATCTTGTTGTTTTTATTTTTCGTTATTTCATATTTTATCACACTTATCACTATTCATCTTGCACATTAGTTAAGAAACAATTCAAGTGTCTTTATTCCCTACTCTCGGTGGATACGATACCCACTCATATGGAATTATTACTTCGACACCCTTGCACTAGCAGTTTACACACATATACGGATGTGTCATGTTTTTGGCGCCGTTGCAGGGGAGTAGGCATTTAGAGATAGTTTGTACTTTGTTTTATTAGCTATTCATTTATTTATTCTATTTTATATTTTCTTATTCTATCATCGTTCTGATTTCTTTTTCTTTCTTTTTGGGTGCAACTCCAGGTTATGACCCGAGGGAACCCTTCAATACTATTGAAGGAGATCCCGAGCTTGAACGTACACTGAGAAGAAAAGGGAAATAACCTGTGTAAGAACAGTCTAATATGGCTGATTTGGAAGTAGAAGAGTCTGAAAACATGGCAGAGCAGAATGAGTAGTAGCGGACATTATCCGATTATGCCAGACCTTCAGTATTGGGGACATAATCGAGTATTGTGCGTCCCCCGATTACTGCTCAGAACTTCAAGCTTAAGCCGGCATTCATCCACATGTTGCAGCAATCCGCACAGTTCAATGGTTTAGCCGATGTGGATCCAAACAGTCATATAGAGAACTTTCTCGAGGTGTGTGATATGCTGAAGATAAACGGGGTGACGGATGATGCCATTAAGTTGAGAGCCTTCCCATTTTCCTTGAAGGGGAGAGCGAAGCAGTGGCTACACTCATTATCTAGAGCCTCGATTACCACATGGGAGGAGATGGTAGAAGCTTTTCTTGCCAGATATTTCCCTCCCAGAAAATCCGCAAAGCTTAGGAATGAGATCTCATCCTTTGTACAGTTGGAATTGGAATCTTTGTTTGAGACATGGGAAAGGTTCAAGGAGCTCCTGAGAAAGTGCCCGCAACACAGATTCTTGGAGTGGATGATTGTGCATACCTTTTACAATGGTTTGAATCCGAGTACAAGGCAACTCTTGGATGCGGCAGCAGGAGGTAACTTAGATTGCAAGACCCCCGATGAGGCCCATTAATTAATTGAAGAAATGGAGTTAAACAACAACCAATGGAATGCCAGGGAGAAAAAAAGGTGGCCGGCCTCCATGAGATAGATGCAGTAACCTCATTGGCGGCTCAAGTGGAATCATTGAGTAAGAAGTTAGATCTCCTAACTTTGAATAGAGTGGTGGCTGTGACTACTTGCACAGGGTGTGATGGAGGACATGCTCCCTCCGATTGCCGGATCTCTATTGGTGATGTATCTTCGGTTGAGAATGTCGATTTTGTGGGTAATGGCATGAGGAATCAAGGAAACCCATACAACAATACCTACAGTCTAGGTTGAAAGAGTCATCCCAATTTCTCATGGAGCAACCAAGGTCCACAAAAGGCCATAGGGCCACCAGGTTTCAAACAATAAGCCCCAAACATGGAGAACCGAGTTTCAGGTTTGGAGACTCTAATGTACGATTTGGAGAAGGCCTTAACTAGGTTTGTGCAATCATCTGATACAAGGTTCCAATCAGTTGAGGCTACACTTCGCAACCACACCGCTTCTTTGCATAATCTTGAAAATCAAGTAGGGCAGATGGCGAAGTCCTTAACGGAAAGGCCACAAGGAAGCTTGCCGAGTAACACCGAGGCCAACCCTAGAGAGCATGTGAAGGCGATCACTTTGAGAAGTGGTTGTGAGGTTGAGGGTAAGCTTTCGAGTGAGAAGCCCAATGAACACGCACCCGAGGTTATAGAGGTTGAGGAGGGAGCAAGCAAAGAGAAGGAGGTGGCACCCCCACCTTTGAAGCCAAGAATCCCTTATCCCTCTAGACTAAAGAATGACCAAGGGGATGAATAGTACAAGAAGTTCATGAGTTTGTTTAAACAACTCCACATCAATATTCCTTTTCTTGAGGCATTAGCTCAAATGCCTAAGTATGCAAAATTCTTGAAAGACTTGTTGACAAACAAGGGGAAGTTAGAGGAGAGTGCTTCAGTGATTTTAAATGTATCTTGCTCGGCGGTTTTGCAAAAGAACATGCCGAACAAGAAGAAAGACAAGGGAAGCTTCATTATTCCGTGTAATATTGGCAATCTTGGTGAAGAAATGGCATTGGCGGACTCAGGGGCCAGTATTAACATCATGCCATACACCTTCTTTCAAAAGCTAGGCTTGGGCGAGCCTAGGCCTACTCGAATGACTTTACAATTGGTGGATTAAACAGTGAGACATCCGAGGGGCATCATCGAAGACGTGCTTGTCAAGGTGGACAAGAACATTTTTCTGGTTGACTTTGTAGTGCTAGACGTTAATGAGGATGCGGATGTACACTTGATACTTGGGAGGCCATTCTTGCGGATTTCCAAAACCTTGATTGACATGGACGGCGGAGAGCTAACATTGAGAGTCGGAGATGACAAGCTCATATACTGCCTTGCTGAAGCCATGCTGTATTCTCTTGATTTCGATGATACTTTGTATTTTCTAGATGTTACTAATGAGATTGTTAATGAATACATGGAGGAAATGTTAAATCTGGATCCATACGAAGGCTTGTTCGACTAAGAGGAGGACAATGAAGAAGTAATGATGCTTGGTTCGATGGAAAAACTACCATCTATCCAGGCGATCTTGAAGAAGGTGCTCCGGAAATTGAAGAGGGCTAGGAGACGCCACCAGAAACGCTCCAAGGCTGTTGGAGACGTGCGTGAACCGAAGAAGTTGGATGAACCATTGTTAGGCTGTCCCAAGCCAGATAATTCACCCTCTACCCTCAAGAGATTTTGCTCATCATGCTTCCAAGCCATGGATAAGCGGGCAACTTTCATCTATGAGCCCCCTTGAGGTAAGACAAGGTACGTCAACCTAAGTGACGTTAAACAAGTGCTTCTTTGGAGGCAACCCAAGTGCTTACTGTTTTCGTAGTTTAGTAGTTTAGTGTGTACATGAATAAAGTGTTGAGTGTTGGTGTCCTGATTTTTATATACTTGTGCGGCAATTTTATTGTGGGTTTTGACTCGTCATCATGTGTTTTCACATGGATTTAGCGAAGTTGGGTCGTTTGAGCTATTTTTCATGTTTTTCACTGGTAAAATTTGCATATTAGGGTAGGCTCTGAGTGTGTAAACATGTTCAGGAATTTTTTGTAGAGCCTACAGAATTTTCTAAGGCATCCAGAGAAAACACACTGGCATGTGGAATTTCTGCACGCCCGTGAATTTGCATTGTGAGCTTATCCAGAGAAGGCACAGGGGCGTGGACTCGCCCCTGTGAACGACCAAGCGATTCTCGGACGCCCGTGGGTAATTTTCGCACGGGCGTGTGAATTCCTGCAGAGATTGAAGATTATCTCGAAAGCACACAGGGGCGTTGACAAGACCCATTGGGCTACCTTGTGAAAATTGCACGGGTGTGGGTAATTTTTGGACGCCCGTGCGAATTTCTGCAGAGGAGCTCTCTCCATCCCGAGAAGTCATAGGGGCGTGCGCTTGCCCCTGTGAGTTGGGCTTATGAATGCCCACACCCGATTGGACAGAGAAGCCACAGGGGCGTGCCGCAGCCCCTATGGGTCGGGCACACCGGCGTGGGTATTTCTCCCATGCCCGTGTATTTGCATTCAGACGCAGTGAGTGCTTTCCCGAGAGTGCACACGGGTATGCATCTGCCCCTCTGAGGCTTTCCTATGGAGATGCACGGGCGTGGGTAATTTCCGCACGCCCTTGCGGATGTACAAAATGTCAAGAGACACGAGTCCTTTTAAAAGGAGTATCATTTCTCTTCACCCTCATATCCTCCATTTGTCTGAGAGCATTCCTATTTTGTTTCCCGACCTCGTATCGCCAATTTGGAAGGATTTTGCTTGGTTTTCCGGCCGTTTTCAAAGCTTTGTCATCTTAACTCGACTGTAAGCCCTATCTTTGATTTCCTTTGCAAATTCATGATTTTTATCGATGAAATTAGTCAATAATGCTTCATTTCTTCAATTAGAATGCTTATTTATGTTTAGAACGAAGTAGAAGCATTATGATGGTGCATTTTTGGAGTTTGAGGTGCGACCATGCATTTGTTCACGCCCCGTGGATTCACACGGGCGTGCCGAAATTCCGCACGACCATGTGGATTTCTGCAGCTATGTCTAATTAACTTGTTTGATTGATCCTCTTTCAATTTTTGCAGATTATGGCACCTCGGTTAAAGAAGCAAGCTGATAAGCGACCACGAGAGTCATCTCCTGAGTATGAGAGCATGAGATTCACCATCTCCGAGCACCAGGCTCGGTTTGAGTGTTTGTCGAGACTTCGGTTCGGACAGGCCTGATTCTTAGACATGAGCATACTGAGATATTTATAGTAGGGAGATGAATTTACCGATGAGGTTGAGCATCTCGTGTCGGTGGGTGGTTGGAGGCAGTTGTTGTCGATTAGAGAGCCAGCCTTCCGGGAGCTTATACTGGAGGTTCTGTTGTCATTCGAGTTCGATAGATCCTTTGCGAGATTCGGCGACCTCGACACTGTTCAGTTCATTGCACTTGGACATCACTATAGTCTAAGTATCACTCAGTTTTTAGTTAAGCTCAGCTTGTATGAGGAGGCATTTACAGACACTGAAGAGTACTCTCAGTTACCGATTATCATGGTGCCCTGACCCCACAGAGAGCTTACAGAGCATTATGTGGTATGGGCCAGTATGAGCTGGGGGTGTCCAAGGCCACGTGCCTTTCCTGACCTATGTACCAATATCTACATGCCATCATGAGTAGGTCAGTGAATGGCCGTGGTGATAGCATTGGCGTTCTGAGCCGACAGGAGCTTCTATACTTGTATTCGATGGTGCAGCGCATACCGATCCATATAGGGTACATCGTCACTGAGTACATTCGATATCAGGGCCACTATGCTAGATTAGGAGCGATCTTCTCAGGCCCTAACATTACGAGATTAGTTCTGGGCATGGGTCTCTTGGGCGTGATTTGCGGGGCCGAGAAGACGAGTATACGTGCGCCCTGAGCCTGGAGACGATGAGATTGATGGGCATGGTTCATAGGGTTCGCACGGGGGTTTATGCTCTGGTTCTACCGGCCCTCGAGATAACCGAGGAGGGTGATGATGCCGAGGCTTCCCAGCGTGCCCCCGAGCCTCAGTCAGCACCTATGGAGACCGAGGCACCTCCGGTGACAGAGGATCTACTCCTCATGGACATGTTTTCACCATCTCGAGCCCAGGATCACTTTGAAAGCTTGAGAGCGCTGTGGGGGGTGATATGGACAGAGGTAGCAGAGGCCCGAGCTGAGATTGCCGATATTAGGGCTGCACAGACCGCATAGTATATGGAGTTCATGGCACGTTTCGACACATTACATCAGATCTTAGAGCTAGATGTCGGCTCGTCATTTGTCCTGCGACCGAGGACTTATCAGGCCCCCTCGGCATCTCCGGCACCTCCATCCCTTATTCCAGCACCAGTTGACCCACCATGTACTTCATCATCAGCAACAGCAGAGCCAGAGGATGACATCGATACTTGATTTTATTTTCATCGTCTTTTACTTCTGCATTTTATTTTGGACTTGTACATTCAGAAAGGACTCTCCTTCTGAGTTTATCTTTTATTTTTCTATCTCGAGTTGTATTCATTGCTTCATCTTTTATATACTCGAGTTGTTTTATTTTTATTGAGCTTCACTGAACCCCCTCGTGTATGCGTGCAGATGGTCTTGTCATCATGGGAATTGAGAGTTTGTCATGGGCACAGCCAAGGTGTTTCGGCACTTGGCCGTGTGAGCTTTACAACCCATTGGAACAACATTCCCAAGGACTTAGCTCCGTCAAATGCAACACTAGGAGTCAAGGGACTATTGTTTTGATTGCTTCTCCCACATCTGAATTTAATTGATTCACATTATGAATGAGCTTGCATGTGTACATTGGGGACAATGTACAACTTAAGTGTGTGTGTGTGGGGGAGTTTCTTAGTGCACGCATCTCTTTTATAGTAGTTTTGATTGATATACATGCTTACATAGCCAATGGTGGTTCATCTTAGTTGCATTGATTGTATTCTTGAGTTTAGGGGAATTTTTAACAATGAATGTTTTCATGCTTTAGTTTTTGCTTGAATTTGTAGGAATTTTTGCCGATTGACACTTGTTGCATTACTCACTCTTTGAACTCTTTTGGAAACTCATGTTTGATGTATAAGGGACTAGTTATAGTTGTTTCTTGTGTTAATTCTGAAAGAAAATGGAAAAATGAAAAGAAAGAACAAAATAGTTTTGTTGTTTAGTTGTGCTTGTTGGGTGGAAAGAGCTACCACCTATGATGTATGAAATTACTCTCATAAGTCAGATACTAGTTATGCCCTAATGTGAGAAAGAGCTATCTCATGGGATGTGTGAAAGCTACCACCACAGTAGAAAGAGCTACCACCTCGAAAGTGTGAAAGTCACCTTAGTGGCCTCTTTGGAAAGGGCTACCTTAGAGGATGTGTGAAGCTACTACCATTTTTGAATTTTTGTTACCTTTTGTAGATAAATATGTACTTGTATGTAGAACTTTGAGGAGTATACTTTGGGTTGACTTGAGTGAGTTCACATACTTACACGATATCGGGTTTGTTGTCCTTTTTTATTCAAGTTTTTAGCTAGAGCATTGATTTTTCTTATTTAGTGTTGAAATTTCCCGTACATGTAGAATGCACTCTTTGTATGCTTTGGTGAACCTAAGGCCAAGCACTTCCAATGTTTCCTTCATCTATGCATATAATGTTTTAATCTTTGCTTGAGGACAAGTAAAAGCTTAAGTGTGGGGGGAGTTTGATAAGTGCTTGTGCGATAAGAATATGAAGTGTTCTTTCCTTGTGTTAAGCATTAATTTTCTTAGGTTTTAACACTAATATGGGTGTATTTATGTTACTTTTATACAGGTAGGGTTGTGAGGATGATTATGAGAGAAAGAAGCCAATGTGGGTCGTAATTCACTAATTTTGGAGGAAATCTTGCTAAAGGTTCAAACGCGAAGACATAGGTTGGGTTCCAGATGCGGGAAAGTGTGCCAATCTCCTCGTACTTGAGTTAGCACAACTATTTGGAAGGGCACAAGGGTAGTCACATTCAAGCATTCCGACTTGTGCATATAGAACAAGATCTCGACCAACATGTCCGTTATTGAAGAAGCAAGGTGATCCACGACGTAAACGTGTGCTCGTTTGCGTTACCCCGATGAAAGTATGGATTCGAGAGTATTTCAGGGCGGCACTGTAGCAGGGTACTATAGAAAATGATGCAGCAAAGATACTGTAGAAGCACTGTTTACAGCCGGCCGAGAAAACAGAAAAACAGAAAATCCATAGGGGCCCCCAAATGGGCTTGTGGATTCCCGATTCCATCCCTTTAAAGCCAATTTCAGCCCCGATTTCAGCATTCTTTTCTCCATCTTTTCCAAAACTTGAGAGAGGGCAGCGGCTAGGGTTTTGAGAGGTATTGGCTAGGGCTTTGGAGAGGTTTTACGGCTCCAACATCGCGTGCTGTTTCCAAGAAGGTTAGTGGGGAAGCTTTCTTCGGCACCAATCCGCCAAGGTGTATCCTAGACCAGACAAAGGGACCCTTGCGATGAGTAGTGGACTCTCCACAAGACCATCACTATGATTAACGAGGGGGTTTTCTATGGATGCTTTGTTTTTACATTCGATTTCATTGATTGTATCTAGCTCCATGGAGAGCTAAATGCCTAGTGGGTACTTGGGTATTTGTGTACCTTAGGATGTATTCATTTCATTGAACCTCTTTATTATGCTTTCAATTAATTGATGTTTATTGTGAGTTCCAATCTTGGAGACTTGATTATATGAATACTCCACTATACTTACACTAGGGTTGAGAGTTCTTCTTGGTAACTCTTATGAGTTAGTGACACACCATGAGAGTTAGACAAAGCTAGATTGGAGAGGGTTGAGAGGGTGAGTCAAGAGGTAGCGGAGCGTCCCCTTTCCCCTCCGGTGTGATCTATCCTACCTTCACGTTCTAAGAGTTCTTTGTAGGCGTAGTAGAGTGAATGGGCTAAGGGATGACCTTCCACTAGGGCTTAGTTGCGAGTGCAACGGAGTGAAGCATTGAAGTGATTTTAGCACCTATGACTTAATTATGGCTAAGGATCTTCCACCTGGACCAAAGGGTTAGGTCTATACATAAGAATAGGGTTTATCACTTGGAATCCCTAGAGCTCATTGCAATTCTATGCGAGTGCGAGGTTGAGAGGTTATTCAATCTCTCCTCCGGGACATGTATAGAGTTAGGCATGGTTGACCTTAGATTTGGGATCATGTAATTAAGGATTTCCATGACTCTTTGTTGCATCAATTAGGAAGTATAATAGAGGGTTCTTGCACTTGAAATGATTGTCCTAGGCGGATCAATATCCAGGTAACCCATCTTTATCGAATGCCATACCTTCTCCTTTACTTGTGCCCTCTATCTTGTTGTTTTTATCTTAGTTATTTCATATTTTGTCACACTTATCACTATTCATCTTCCACATTAGTTAAGAAACAACTCAAGTGTCTATATTTCCTACTCTCTGTGGATGCGATACCTACTCATTTGGGATTATTACTTCGACACCCGTGCACTTGTGGTTTACACGCATATACGGACGTGTCAGTGGAGAATTGATTTCATGGGACTGATAAATGCCTAAATGTATGTATTTTATATGTATTAATCGTGTATTATTTGTGAACATGTTAACGAATTGATGCCCGTTTTATGTCTAAATTGGTTATTTCGGTGTTGCAGGTCTTAAATGAGTCAAACGATGCTCAAAAATGTAAATTGGATGAATTCGACATCAAAAAGCGGCATTTTTTTGGGGTCCCCAGACCTGTAAGCGGTACTATAGCAGGTCATTGTTCTTGTAGCAAAAACACTGTAGCACAGATAATGTAGTAAATTATCGTAGGTAGAATCTTGTAACACCGACATGTTTTTTTAGGGCATTTGGTGCATGAGCTTCCACGGGCTCCATGCGCTCGCATGGACCCGTGACGAGGATTTAAATAGAACATGATTTTCTAGGGCAAAGGGAGAGCTTTTTGGGGAGTTTTTCTCTTGGGCCTCTAGGGCCGCCGCCCCACTCTTCCCACCGGCGATCTACTGCGCAAGGCTTCACCAAGAGGGAGACAAACTTTGAAGGAGAAGATAGGGAGAAGATCCTAGGCATCAAAAGTATCATTTGAGGGGAGATCTCTTCAAATCTTCAAGATCTTCACCATCTAAGGGGATCTAAAGCTAGAGGGAGTAGTTCTTACTTCTTTTCTTCTTTATTTGTTCCTTGGATTTGTATGAGTGGTCCTCTTTCATGAGGCACTAACTTATTTGTGATTTGGATATGATGAACTCTAGGGTTGATTGTTTGTAATTTGGATGATCCTCTTTATTGATGTATTGTTGGATGTTGTATTTCTTTTATGGAAACTTATAGTTTGTGGTTCAAGTCTTGTGTACTTTGATGTGTTGATTTGCATGAGAACTCTGTATTTCAACTTCTAGGTTGTACTTGGTTGCGTGACCATCGCCCTTGTACTAGACACACTTGGCTTGGAAGGGATCCACGTACAAATACACCGTGACCATCGGGTATTTTTGTACCCCTCCGAAAGAATTAGGGTTGGACCTAGTTTGAGTATCGACCCCGATTAGAGATTTCCCGAGTGTAATGCAATCATACGAGGATTTGGGCGGAGGCGATTCGACCCAATACTTGTATGGGATTAGGGTTCAATTGCCGTGACCATCGGGTTGAGCTAATTTAGGATTCTCTTGGCCCCAACTACCATCTCGCATTTCATCCTAAATTCAGGGACCTAATGACAACCCTAGGGGGATTCGTTGTCCAAATCACTCCCTTAACTGTTTGATTCTCCCTTGAGTTCGTATTGTGTGTAGTAGTACCCCGGATTTCATTGTAGTTAATTCTTTCTCTTTTTATAATTACTATTCATCTTTCGGAGTGTTAGGCTAGGAAATAGACGAAAGGGAAGTAATAGTAGCTCCTTGGGCCCAGGGAATACGACCCTCTCGTGCTCGCACGAGAGGTATTACTTGACGACTCCGTGCACTTGCGGATCGCTCATCAAGTTTTGGGCGCCGTTGCCGGGGACACAAGGAATACTATGAAAACCTGTAGTCTATTGCTCTAGTCATTTATCTTTGTTGTTGTAAATATCTATCTTTGTAAATATTTATTTTGTTTCTTTTTATCTTTTTCTTTGATAGCTTACTATTGTTAGTTTTATTCTTTTTTTATTACACGGGGCCATGGACTTGAAGAAAAAAATTATTGGCGGCCAAAATGTATGCGCTTGAAAAATGAGATGGAAGAATTAAGTGCCATGAGAGCACACCGAGCGATCCGGCCATGGATTTTTCAAGAAAGATTATTGGCCGCTAAAATGTATGCACTTGAAAAGCAAATGGAAGAATTGGATGCCAAGAGATCAAGCCTTAGCAATCGAGTACATCGATGTTTATAATCCATATTGGGGAGGACACCCGCATTCTTGACACATCATCATACTCAACAATGGGAGTACCCTCACCGAGGGATTGCTACAAGAACCCTCCCCTCAAGATTCGTGGCATTATCATCCTCCAGTCGTTCATACTAAGCCACTTAATGAATGGGGATTCAATACGCAAGATGTGTTCGCAAGATTCATGATGCAAACCGATGTCTGAATTTAAAAGCCATGAATACTACAATTTCTAATGTCGGATTATCTTTTTGAAGATTTGGTGAACAAGATAGGAGAGTCTTCCAAAGAATTGAGCAAATTGCCACTATCTATTGAAGCCCTATCCGAGAATGGCACAAGGAATAAAGAGGATAATAGTAAAAATTGAGGGGAAACCAATATTGAGGTGTTGGAGGTTGAAGAAGCAAATGATGTATCATTAATACCTTTTGAGCAAATGATAGAAGTTCCACCTCAATGGGGAATTGAAGAAGAAAAAGGGGAGGATGACATCATGGCCATAGAAACATGTGAGGAAGTAGAAGAAACTCCATCGACCACATTTGAAGATACTACTTGCCTCAACATTGATTTTTCCATCTACCCATCAATTTTAGTCAAGTGCAAAAACAAAATTCCGGGAATTGTATTCGAATATGTGGGTACTAAGCTAAGATCATCATTGAACCCACCAATGCCAGGCTTGGACAATTCCCAACCAAAGATTTTTCCTTGGCGGCCCAAGCAAACTTTATGGCTCATTGAAGTTTATCAAACCATGGTTGAGAAAAAAATTGTGGATAGGATGTTGAAGCCCTCAATTAATCCACCTATGCAAGGCTTGACAAGTTCTCAACCAAACTTGTTCCCTTGGAGACCCAAACAATGGTTATGGGTAGTTCAAGGCAATTTGACAATGGTCGAGGAAGAAAATTCGGGTAGGAGGTTGAAGCCATCCAAGGACCCGCCCATGCCAAGCTTGAACAATTCTCGACAGAACCTTTTTCCATGGAAGCCCAAGCAACTTTGTGGTGGCATACTGAAAGGAATTTTTGTCGGGACCAAAGAAGAAGCGGGGAGGAGGTTCAAACCATCTAAGGATCTGCCCTAAGCTTAAATTGCACAACTCCCGGCCCAAGCTTTTTCCTTGGAGGCCAAAAGGTAACTTGTGCTTGGCCTTCAACTTGACACCATCCCGGAAGGTACAATTTATTTTTCTTGGTAGTTCCTATGCCAATTCTAGCCGGGATGAATACACCGTCTTCAAGCCTCCCTAAGGTAAGATAAAAGGTACGTCGAGCTAATGACGTTAAACAAAGCGCTTCTTGGGAGGCAACCCAAGTTTCAAATACTTTGTTTTTTTCCATTTTTCGTATTCTAGTTTCTTGTTGAGTTTAATTAGTTGTGTTTATTGTTGTGTTATGTTCGTATGTTTGTTTGTTTGAATGGTCCGTGCTTATCTTATATTTGTGAGTCTTATCTAGTGGATGAGCGTTGTTTGATTGTGTTTCAATGCATGTTTTCATGTTGTAGATGTTGTAAACTAGTTTTGTTCTAAGTTACATGGGAGCCATGCCAAAATTTTATTTTTACAGGTCCATACGGGCTGTATACGGCCCGTATGGACCATTTTTCTGCTCCCCAGGGGCCTCACGGGTGCCATGCGCCCGTGAGGGCAGCCCGTGAGGCTTCTGACCTCATGGGCTAGAGAAGGACGAAATCCTCACGGGCTCCATGCGCCCGCATGGAGCCTCGTATGGCTTGCGGGCTGAAATTTCCAGCCTTATGTAGCCACCTTTCTCTCCCTTGTTCTCACTCGTTTTTTTCATCCGTTTTTCTTTCATTCTTTCACCATTTTTTTCTTCATTTTTTTCTTCCTCTTCACTCCTCTCCTACCTCTTCCAACTTAGATCTTGTGGATTGATTGAAGTTTTACCATCTATTTCACCGATCTTCATCAATTCAAGCTTTGAAGCCCTAGTTTTTATTTTGGAGCAACCTTGCCTCTTCTTCTTGATTGTGCATGCATATCTTACTTTTAAACCATGAGGAATGTTGTATGGTTGTTTGATCCTTAATTTATTTAAATTTTTTTATCCATGGTTTGTAAATTTTTTTGGGCTTCAAAATCTTGGGAAATTCTTGCCAAATTTCAATCTGTACTACTGATAACTTTTTGAATGTTGCTTATCTTGAATTTGTTTGACACTTGTAGCATCCTTGAAAACCCCCTAGAAACACTTGCACTAGAGAGATTTAGACATCATGATCTTAATTGAACAAAGAACTTGCATAGACTTTTTGTTTTTCATAGCTTTTTTTAGAGTTTTTTTTTTTGTGTGTGCTCCCTACATATTCCTTGGTGAGATGAACTATTCTTTTTTTTGACATGTGCAGGACTATCAGGATATGAGCTTCATTCTCACCACCCTTCAAGAATTCATTCTACCCCTTCTTCATGCATGCATTGCACAATCTTCATTATACAAATGGGGGCGATCTCTTTACCCTTCCCTTTCATGCTTTATTTAATTATTATGAATTCTACACCATGTTCTATTGATTAGTGTACATTGAGGGCAATGTACGATTCTAGGTGTGGGGATGGGTTATTTGCATGCTTACTTCACCGATGATAGCTATGATTTATTGTTAGGAACCTCCTGGCTTGAATGAATGATAATAATGAGTTGTAAGGTTATTTGTGCTATAAAGGAAGTCATGTTTTTTTCTTTCTAGTGCTTTCTTCATAGCTTTTGACACGAGTGTTTCTACCTTGTCTACCCCCGCTAACCCACTGCTTTGATTTAAAGTGTTAGAATGGTAAATTCATCCCTCAATGGTATTTTAAGAGCTTTTGGTTCTTTTTGTTCATTTTGCTTTTATCCCTAAGTGAAGTTTTTGCATGAAGGTGCTCGGGGAGACATGTATATATTTGTTATCTTAGACAAAAACAGAGAGAAAATTTGAAAAAAAAATGAAAATGAGTCTATGTCAGTATTCCTCTGCTAATTTGGCATGAATGCGTCTATGTAGACTGTAATCAAGTAGGTTGGGTGGCTCTTGTGCCTAATCAGCATGTGCATCCTTACGAAAGATTATAAAATATTTTTGCTGCAGTCTACGTTAGCGGACTCGAAGAAAAGAAAAAGAAAAAAAGAGAAGTATTTGTTCTCCTGGACTCAATCATGCATTCACTTAGATACTAAAGTGTTGAATGTGGACCGAAGGACTCTTGACCTACTATTGAGGGTGTCTTTAACATTTTTAACACTGGTAGTCATTAAACGTGGTGTGAATGGGGAGAGCGAGGGATGAAGCATACACACACTCATGGGGAAAGCACTCTAAAGGAATCATGACTATCTCTACTGAGTCGGTTATTGTACAACTCATTTTCTTGAATTCATTTCAACTATGCCTGTGGGGTTCTTCACTATTTGAGCTTGAGGTCGTTCATTTAGCCGTTTATCATTTTGCCCTTATTCTTTCATGTGTGTTTGCTTGGGGACAAGCAAATGCTTAGGTGTGGGGATATTTGATAAACGCCTAAATGTATGTATTTTATATGTATTAATCGTGTATTATTTGTGAACATGTTAACGAATTGATGCCCGTTTTATGTCTAAATTGGTTATTTCGGTGTTGCAGGTCTTAAATGAGTCAAACGATGCTCAAAAATGTAAATCGGATGAATTCGACATCAAAAACGGCATTTTTGGGGTCCCGGCACTGTAGCGGTACTATAGCAGGTCAGTGTTCTTGTAGCAAAAACACTGTAGCACAGATAATGTAGTAAATTACTGTAGCTGAGTACTGTAGCACCGACATTTTTTTAGGGCATTTGGCTGTGAGCTTCACGGGCTCCATGCGCCCGCATGGACTGACGGGATTTAAATAGAACATGATTTTCTAGGGCAAAGGGAGAGCTTTTTGGGGGAGTTTTTCTCTTGGGCCTCTAGGGCCGCCGCCCCACTCTTCCCACCGGCGATCTACTGCGCAAGGCTTCACCAAGAGGGAGACAAACTTTGAAGGAGAAGATAGGGAGAAGATCCTAGGCATCAAAAGTATCATTTGAGGGGAGATCTCTTCAAATCTTCAAGATCTTCACCATCTAAGGGGATCTAAAGCTAGAGGGAGTAGTTCTTACTTCTTTTCTTCTTTATTTGTTCCTTGGATTTGTATGAGTGGTCCTCTTTCATGAGGCACTAACTTATTTGTGATTTGGATATGATGAACTCTAGGGTTGATTGTTTGTAATTTGGATGATCCTCTTTATTGATGTATTGTTGGATGTTGTATTTCTTTTATGGAAACTTATAGTTTGTGGTTCAAGTCTTGTGTACTTTGATGTGTTGATTTGCATGAGAACTCTGTATTTCAACTTCTAGGTTGTACTTGGTTGCGTGACCATCGCCCTTGTACTAGACACACTTGGCTTGGAAGGGATCCACGTACAAATACACCGTGACCATCGGGTATTTTGTACCCCTCCAGACAATTAGGGTTGGACCTAGTTTGAGTATCGACCACGATTAGAGATTTCCACGAGTGTAATGCAATCATACGAGGATTTGGGCGGAGCGATTCGACCCAATACTTGTATGGGATTAGGGTTCAATTGCCGTGACCATCGGGTTGAGCTAATTTAGGATTCTCTTGGCCCAACTACCATCTCGCATTTCATCCTAAATTCAGGACCTAATGACAACCCTAGGGGGATTCGTTGTCCAAATCACTCCCTTAACTGTTTGATTCTCCCTTGAGTTCGTATTGTGTGTAGTAGTACCCCGGATTTCATTGTTGTTAATTCTTTCTCTTTTTATAATTACTATTCATCTTTCGAAGTGTTAGGCTAGGAAATAGACGAAAGGGAAGTAATAGTAGCTCCTTGGGCCCAGGGAATACGACCCTCTCGTGCTCGCATGAGAGGTATTACTTGATGACTCCGTGCACTTGCGGATCGCTCATCAGGGACCGTTCCCTATTTCTAATGGGAACTGATATATATTAGTCGCAATGGACTATGTATCTATGTGGGTTAAGGCTCATGCTCTTCCTACAAATGATGCAAGAATAGTGGTCAAGTTCCTCAAAAGATTGTTCACTCGATTCGGGACTCCTAGGATTATCATAAGTGATCGAGGGACTCATTTTTGTAATGCCCAACTTGAGAAAATTCTGAAATGATATGGTGTGGACCATCGCCTTGCTACTCCGTATCATCCACAAACAAGTGGGCAAGTAGAGGTGACTAATCGTGAATTGAAAAGAATTCTATCAAAATTGGTGGAACATAATCGAAAGGATTGGTCGGAATGGCTAGATGTTACATTGTGGGCATATCGGATAGCATACAAAACTCTGGTGGGAACCACACCATACAATTTGGTCTATGGAAAAGCACGCCATCTACCGGTGGAACTTGAACACAAGGCATTTTGGCCAATTAAGGCAATGAATATCAGTCTTGCATCGGCCAGTGACCAAAGAAAGCTTCAGTTTAATGAGTTAGATGAGTGGAGATTGAGATCCTATGAAAATGCAAGAATCTACAAAGAAATAATGCATCTATGGCATGATAAACACATTAAATTGCACAAAGAATTCAAAGTAGGCAATCAAGTCCTACTTTTTTTACTCCCGTTTGAAGTTATTTCCTGGAAAATTAAGGTTGAGATGGTCAGGACCATACAAGATCACTCAAGTTTTCCCACACGGTGCTATCGAGATCACTTACTCGGAGAAAGGATCATTCAAGGTAAATGGGCACAGATTGAAACTCTACTTTGATGGGGATGTGCAAACTGAACAGAAAGTGGTTTTTCATCTTTATGAGCCATCATGAGGTAAGGACAGGTACGTCAAGCTAAGTGATGTTAAACAAGCTCTCTTGGGAGACAACCCAAGTTTTTAGTTAGTTTGTAGTCTCAGATTTTTAATTTTGTAGTAATAAATTCATGAGTGTGTATCTTGGGGATTTTTATTGATCATTGGTCTTCTCGCAAAATTGTTTTTGGTGATTTGAATCATTGTCCATGTGTATGACATGGTTTGGGTAGAATTTAATGTTTAAAGTTGAGAATTTGGTGTTAATTTGGAGTGTCGGGGCCTTATGTGGGCTGTTTGCTGAAATTCTGCAGTCCACATGGCCGCGTGGAATTTTCACACGGTCGTGTACACTACCAGCGTGGGTGTGCGGAAAATCCACACCCCTCATGTGCCTATATGAATATGAAGGGGCACTATTCATCATCTTTCATCTTCAAAGAGCCTCTTCACCTCCTAACCTTTCACTCCTATAAAACCTAAGTTTTGATCTCTTAAACCAATTTTTGTCAACTTATTGGAGGTTTAGACATGATTTGCTGGAGTTTTCATCATGTTTTTTTTCTTCGATTCATTTCGGTAAGCCTTCACTCCCCTTCACCCCTTTCCATGTTCTTCAAGAACATTTTCATGGAGTTTTCATGGTATTTTAATGATATTTCTCATAGGGAATCATGTTAGACACTTCTTGAATGTTTGAAAATGGAGTTGTATAAGGAGTAGGAGCCAAACTCAGGCCAAGTCGCCGGAGTCAGGCATCCACACGGGTGCGTGGCAAGTCCATGCGCCCGCTTGGGCTGGCCGCGCGGAGCCAGCAGCGCCACGTGCCCGTGTGACCCCCTTGGCCGAGAGCCGCCCCAGCCACATGACTGCGTGGCTGGGGCGTGCAAGCGTGCGGCCTGGCAGGCTACTCGCACGGGCGCGTGGCAGTCTGGCCGAGCCAAGCAGGCGTCCACACGGGCGCACGGCTAGCCCACGCACTTGCGTGGGTTGGGACAATGGCCAACCGGCCTTGTTTCTCCTCCAACTCACCACTCTCGCACACGTGGTGCTCAGTTTACATTATATTCACGCCAAACTAATGTTTTAAGTGTTTTCTTCATAGATATGGCACCACGGACCAAGAGAATTGCTCAGAAATGTTCTCGCCATGATAAGGAGCCAACCCCACCACCGGAAGTTGAATTTCATGACCCCGTTCATCAGCAACGGTTTGAGCGTCTCCAGCATCTCAAGATTGGACAGTCATGCTTTATTAACTGGGATGCATTAGAGGACATAGGTCCTACTGAGGAGGTCAGAGCACTTGTTAGTGTGGGAGGTTGGGACTGCCTATTCTCTATTTAGGAGCCCGTCAAGTGAGACATCAGCTTGGGGGTTCTTGCCTCATTTTCCTTTGATCGTGACACAGCCGATGCTAACTTTGACACAGAGGACACCATTTGTTTCCGAGCCTTTGGTCAGCCACATTGGATGTCTCTGACCCAGTTCTCGATATATCTCAGGCTGTACGATCAGGATTATGCTGATACTGTTGAGTACACAGAGCCTCTAACTGATTATCCTTATGATCTCACTCCGGCCAAGGTCTTCCGTGATTTATGTGGCGGCCGTCAGTATGTCCCAAGTCAGTCGAAGGCCTTTTTGCTCACATAACTGAAATACAGGTATATTCATGCTATTCTTAGCCGGTCAGTGACAGAACGTGGAGATGGTATAGGCTCACTTCGCAGCACCGATCTTTTATATCTCCACTCCATGGCACATGGAGTTCTCCTCCATTTGGGATATATCGTTGCCGATTATCTTTATAACCAGAGTGAGTACTTGCAGTTAGGAGCACTGTTTATGGGACCCTACATTACTCGTCTCATGTTAAAGATGGGTTTGATCCGCTCGCTCAGAGGCGAGGAGAGGATTAGTGGCCTAGCACCATTGGGATTGGTCACTCTCCGTTTGATGGGCATTGTGAGGCGTACTGGCTCAGGAGGATATACATTAGTTGAGTCTTCATCTGAGGACGAGGAAGAGCCTGCTGAGGCTACAGAGGCACCACTTGCAGCCGAGCCCATGGTCACCAAGGCAGCACCAGTAGCATCAGCCGATCCTGAGTCATCTTCCCCTGGAATTCACGAGCGTCTAGCTCAACTCGAAGCTGCCGTTGCTACCATCCTTGAGAACCAGGCACAGATCCTGAAGTGACTTGATCTTATTCAGCAGACCCTTGATGAGGAGGTCTCTTCTACTATTGCACTAGCACCCAAGCCAGAATCAGCACTAGAACCAGATATCGACGCTTGAGGCGTCACACCTAGGAGTCTTTTCTCTTAGGTTCTTTGCTTTTATTTGTTTTGTTAGTAGTTTTTGGACTTTTGTACTCAAAATGGTTTCTCCTTTGGAGAGTTATCTTCATGTTTTTATTTCTATTGCAAGTATCTGCTTTACTGTTTTATTTATGTGAACTTGTGTTCCGTTTATATTTTGTTGAGTTGTACTGAACTCGTTGTATTCTGTGCAGATGGCCTTGAGAGTGATGTTGATGATTTTCTAGTCATAAACACGATCATGGGCATTGTCACATGGTCGTGTGAGCTTCATAACTTATACAACACACACTTGAGTTAGACTTTGCAAACTGTTTAATGAGGAATTCAGGGGAGTATTGTTTTAATGACATTCCCGCACACATTTTGCTTCCAGTGATTCTATCTTTATTGTGCTTACATGTGTACATTGAGGGCAATGTACATCTTAAGTGTGGGGGAGGGTTCACCTTATACATGACTTTTACTTGTGTTTTCATGAGCATGCTCTTGTTACCAATGAAGTTTCACCTTAGGGTGAAGATTTTAATTCTTAGTTTTTGGAGGTTGTAAACATTAGATTTTATCATGCTCTATTTTTTATCCAATTTTCTGGAATTTTTTTTGTCCGATTGCTATTTATGAACTTTTCTCTCTCATTAGACTTATGAAAACTCGAATCCATTATTGTTTTTGGGACCTTAATGTGCTAGTTTTATTCGAAAAAAATCAATCAAAAAAATTGATAAAAAGGTTTGGAAATTGTTTGTTGTTTGTACATAGGGGATGGAAAGAGCTACCACCCATGATGTTTGAAGGTACTCTCATTAGTCGGATACTTGCTATGCCCTAATGTGAGAAAGAGCTATCTCATGGGATGTGTGAAAGCTACCACCCTTGGTAGAAAGAGCTACCACCTTGAAAGTGTGAAAGCCGCTCGGGAGGCATCTTGGGAAAGGGCTACCTTAGAGGATTGTGTGAAGCTACTACCTATTCTTTTTGTTTATAAATAAGTCCCATGTTAATAAGAACTTTGTAGTGGACATAGTGTTGACATGAGATGAGTTTTTCACACACACACAATCATTTGGACTTCATCACATTCATTTTTGATTGGATTGTTTGCTAGAGTATTGATTGTTTTGTATAGTGTTTTATTTTCTCCATAACTTTAGAATTTTATTCATGTACCCTCTTGGTGAACCTAAGGCCAAGCACTTCTCTTTTCTTTCTACGATTTTAATGTTTAATTTTGTTTGAGGACAAGCAAAAGATTAAGTGTGGGCGAGTTTGATAAGTGCTTGAGTGGACATAATTCAATATATGTTTTACATGCATTGAGCATCATTTTTACCATAGTTTATGTCTCATATTGTGTATTTGGTGTTCTTTTATGCAATTAGGTTGTGAATGCCTTGAAGAATTAAAAAGAAGCAAAGATAGGCTATAAAGGCACAATGTTGAGAGTTCTTGTGCAAATCAAACACCAAGAAACTAGAGGGATTCTTGAATGTGAAGATTGATGTCAACTTCCAAGGAGATTCAAGTCAATTCACTAGTTGGAAGGGCACTGACAAGGTCCCCTTCCGTATATCCTGCAAGTGCACAGGTTTGTTGAAGTAATAATCCCGGGTGAGCGGGGTCGAATCCACAGGGAGTAGGGAGTAAAGACACTTAATTCGATTCTTAGCTATGTGGAGTATCAACAATGATAAGTGTGATAATGATTCAATTCTCAACAATTAAAAACAACAAGTAAGAGAGCAAAAGTAAGGAGGAGGTAAGGCAATCGATAAAGATGGGGTACTCGGATGATGCTTCACCTAGGATAATCGCTTCAAGTGCAAGAACTCTCTATTATGCTTCCTAATCAATGCAATGGTGATTCGTGGAAATCCTTACATACATAGTCCCAAATCTAAGATCAACTATGCCTAACTCTATTCATGTCCCAGAGGAGAGATTAAATAACCTCTCAACCTCGCACTCGAATAAAGTTGCAATGAGCTCTAGGGATTCCAAGTGATAAATCGCTTCCTAATTATAGACCTAACCCTTTGGTGCAGGCGGAAGGTCCCTAGCCATAATTAAGCCCTAGATACCAAGATCCCCTCAACGCTTCACTCCATTGCACGCGCAACTAAGCCCCAGCTGAGGTTCGTCCCTTAGACCATTCACTCTATTATGGCCGCAAAGAACTCAAGGAACGGAGGTAGAATCTATCACGTCGGAGGGGAAAGGGGACGCTCCTGTACCTCTCGACTCACCCTCTCAACCCTCTCCAACCTAGCTTTGTCTAACGCTCATGGTGTGTCACTCACTCACAAGGTTACCAACAAGAACTATCAACCCTAGTGTCACTCTAGGGGAAATGTTCATACAATCAAGCATTCAAGGTTGGAACTCACAATAAACATCAATTTATTGAAAGCATAATAAAGAAGTTCAATGAAACGAATACATCCTAGGGTTCACAATCACCCAAGTACCCACTAGGGGTTTAGCTCTCCATGGAGCTAAGTACAATCAAAGAAATCGAATGTAAAAGCAATGAATCCATAAAGAAACCCCCTCGATGGTCATGTCGATGGTCTTGTGGATAGTCCTCTACTCGTCGCAAGGGATCCTTTGTCCGGCCTAGGATACACCTTGCCGGATCGATGCCGATGAAAGCTTTCCCAATAACCTTCTTCCAAATGACGCGCGATGTCTGAGCCGTAGAACCTCTCCAAAACCCTAGCCAATACCCCTCAAAACTCTAGCCAAAGCCCTCTCTCAAGTTGGGGAAAAGATGGAGAAAAGAATACCAAAATCGGGGCTGAATCGGCTTTAAATAGGGCTGGAATCGGGCAACTCCACGGGCGTGGACGCTACACGCGCCCGTGCGGAATTTCCACACGGGCATGGATAATTTCCACACGCCTGTGTGGATTCTCTGTTTCTCTGATTTCTCGGCTGACTGTGAACAGTGTTGGTACAGTACTTGCTGTAGTGCTCTGCTATAGTCTTCGACCTGAATGACTTTCCAATTCCATACTTTCGTCGGGGTAACACAAACGGGCACACGTTCACGTCGTGAATCACTTGCTTCTTCAATGATATACATGTTGGTGGAGCTGTTGTTCTTATATGCATAAGTTGGAATGCTCGAGTGTGACTGCCTTTGTGCCCCTCCAAATGGATGTGCTCATTCGAATGCGAGGAGGTTGGCACACACTCTAGCATCTCACACCTGTCCTATGTCTTCGCGTTTGAATCTTAGCAAGATCTCCTCCAAAATAGGTGCATTATGATCCATATTGGCCTATTTCCTTCATACTCAGCCTCACAACCCTACTTGCATAAAAGTAACATAAAAAAACACATATTAATGTAAAAACCTGAGAAAGTAATCCTCAAAATAAGGAATGAAAGCTTCACATTCATATCGCAGAAGCACTTATCAGGCACAAAAGCAGTCACATCTTTGTGTTCCTTCTCTTTGTGAAGATTGCATGATCTCTCGAAGACGCGCCGATGAAGAAAAGTCTTATAGCCTACCACATGATCGTGTGCCTGATTATGTGGCCTCAGGAGGAGAATGTTTGGATCACATTTGTGAAAAGCACTGTAGGGAAAAACAAAATTTACTGTAGCAGTATTGCAGCAAAATCACTGTTCACATACATGCGTGGAAATTTCTGTAGCCCAAGTGGGCGCGTGGAAAATCCACACTAGCGCGTGAGGGTACATGACAGACATGAACGTAAGATATAAATACGCCGTTTGCCTTATTTTTGGGAGACTTTTTGCGGAGCTTTGAGTGAATACTTGGAGAGCAAGTCGGCTAGGGTTTGAGGAGTAGGTTTTTGCCATTTTGGAGGGAATTCTTCACCAACTTTGATAGTTTCCTTCACCATCATATCATTTGGGAAGCCATTGGTGACCTAGCTTCAGAGAGGAATCCTTCAAGACGTTGAACTACCCATCAAGGCCAATCCGCATGAATTCGAGTGGGTTTTTCTTTATGGTGTCCATTGCTTTACATTGTATTCATTATTATTTTGTAACTTGCTCAATGGAGGGCTAAAGCCTAGTAGGTATTTGGGCATGTGAACCCTAGGATCTATACTTTTGTATTGATTTGCTTTATGTTTCTAGTTAATCCGAGTTGATTTGAGTTTTAACCTTGTGATTTTATTGCTTGCATGTGTTATTGATCTTTGTGATTGATCTACATTGTTTGATTTGTTACTTTGATGTGAGAGGTCTCCATTAGAGTCAGAACTTCAATGTTAAAGAGGGTTGAGAGGGTGAGTCATGAGATAGTGGAGCGTCCCCTTTCCCTTCTGATTGAGTGCTTCCTATCTCCGTATACCCTAGACTCTATGCAACCATATTAGGTGTGAGGCATGAGATTGAGAGATTTCTCCACCGGGACCTTGTAGGTGGTTAGGGATCCTTCGCCGTGAATTAGGGTTGGATATATCTTTAGGATTCAGTTTCACTCTTAGGTATCCCTAGATCTTATTGCTGTTATATGAGGTGTGAGGTGTTGAGATTGAGCGATTTCTCTAATAAGACCTTGTAGGGGACTAGTACCGGTTGCTTGGAGAGAAGGACCGGTTATTCTTGGATTACCTCGACTCATTAGACTGGGTTTAGAGGCATTTAACGAATCTTTGACTTCATGGAAGATCCTAGGGGATCATCACCCGAGTACCTCATCTTTAGTGATTGAGAACTCCTTTACATTATTTCCTTGCTTGTTTTCTTGCTTATTAATTATTCTTGCAATTAGTTCACTCCATCACATTCATCGATTCCGACTAGATAACTGAGAAGTGGTTAATACTAATACTTCCGTTCCCTATGGATTCAACTACCCACTCACCAGGGTAATTATTACTTCGACACCAGTGCACTTGCAGTTTACACGCATATTCGGTCATGTCAGCACCCCTTTGGTGTTCCTCCCCACCAGACTTCTGCCTTCGACTAGATCCAGGCTTAACCTGATTCATAGCCAAATTAGCCATTGACTTGCATAGTTGATTTTGATTTACTTATTTCAAAGAGGCCCATTTTCTGGATAGTCAAAGTTAAATATTGGTATCGCTCTATATATAGTTCATAAATAAATTGAATGGGGTGCCAAAGTAGCTGCTATTGTGAATATTAATTTATTTTTTAAAATATAGAAGGTTATGTCTATGTAACTTATGTGAATATTAACCAAAACTGAAAGAAGGATTGATTTTTAATGAGATTATATATGCATTTTGTGGTAGTGAATGTGTCATGCATTGTCCTACATGTAGAGGTTGTGATAACCACCATGATATCCCACATTAGTTGACATGCATGCCCACCTAACTTCAGGCCACCGCAATACCTATTGGTACTAGGCTTGGTGTTATTTCAAGAAATATCCAAAACTTTTTTGAAGGAAGAAATTAGAAATAAAATGCATACAAATACATAAATAACATGATATATATATATATATATAGTAAAAGTTGTAACATAAACCATGTTTTCAAATGCTAGTGGAACCGCACAAATTGATGATGGCCAACACAATGGCTATAAAGATAGCTACATAGAAAATATGGACAATAAATTTGATGTATAACAAAGTCACTCAATGAGGTTTAGAAAATAGTGCAAATCAGAAAAAAAAAAAAGTTATAGTGAAGGGAAAGTAGAAAATATACTTCCAAAAAACCCTTTTTGAACCACACACATACAACGTGGCCATCAATTAAATTGGGTACCAACATAGTAAGTAAAGTTTAAGTATAAATATAGATAATAAAAATTAGGAACAAAAATAGAATATTAAAATTCAAATATAACATATAGTAAATAAAGCGCAAGGCCTTCACATTAAAAATTAAGTCATTGGGCCTACCAACTGTTAGGAAATATGTCACAAAATGATATAATACTTTTAGAGGCATGCAGAAGTAAGAATAAAATTGTAATATAATCTAATTTTTTTTAATGAATGCTCTAATTTAATTGAAAGGTCTAGAAAATTATCTTTGGATGTTCCAAAACCTTTCCTTTGATGTGCCAAATTTGTCCCTCGGATTGTCATAGATCTTTTATCGCCAATGAAAGTCTCACGCTTTTAGATCACACACCGAAATTGAGAAATAGTCTCCTCTTCTTCTCTAAATAGTGGCTGGGGTTAGAGAGAGAGAGAGACTGAGGATTTTTCTCACAAACAAAATCAATTGATGCTTTCAAGAGTTAGAGTGGAGTTATATTTATAGATGTTTCATAAAACATGATAAATATTATTCAATTTTGAAGTCCTACTAAAAATATAAAACTTCATAACATGATAAATATTACCATTGAAATTATATTAGAAATATGAGTCCTAATGTAATTAAAACCAGTTTTGTCTTTAAGTACTTATAAACCTAATTAATTATTTCAATTAGTTTTGAATATTATGGTCCTTATGTATTAAGTTAAACTCTATACTCTTTATGGGATAAGAAAGAGAGCACTAGAAGGGCTTAGTACTTATACACTCAAATAGTTCACAAATAAGAGAATCTTTAATTGAGCGTTAAAGATTCATAAAGATTTGAATGAAATATACTTTGACAAAGAGTGCTAGTTGAGCACTATGGAATAATGGGGAGCATATGTGATAAATACATGACTCACGAAAATCCAATCACATGGATTTTACTCTTTGACAGTTAATGATTTGGATTATTAGTTATGATCATATGAGTAGACCTTATACTTGAGGTGTCATGATCAAAATGTACTAGTGATGTCTACTTTGTCACTAGAGTCATTAGGCTTAGATGAAAAGAAAGTACTCTTGGGAGTACTCGGACAAGAGTACTCCCAAGAGTCATTAGCATCCTAATTGGCAATCAAGAAAGTATCATAGATGAAAAGAGAGTACTCAGACAAGAAAACCCCTTAGAACTTCATTAATACATGAGATCTAACTAATGAACTCTAACTGAGATAGTTTGAGTCGTGCATATCCTAAAACACACTAGTCTCTTTCTCAAGGCAACCAGTCACTAGTCTCCTAATAGGTTCTACTGGTGATCTCTCTCTTCGTCCAAAGTACATATGATTACTTAGAGCTTTAGGTATCCCAAAGTGTTTAACCAGATCTTCGTTAGATTAGATCAACCCTTTTCCCAAAGTAATTGATCCCTAATCATATACAAATCTCACCGATGATCTCTCTCTTCACTAAGGTTCAAACAATTGCATGACACACATTAGAATATGGAGAAAAAGATAATTGATACACCCCTTATATAACCATAAATGCATGAGTGATAAGTGTCTGTGTACTAAGAATACGAAGTATTCTTTTCTTACGATGAGCATTACTTTTATCAGATTTTATCACTAATGCATGTGTTTTTGTGTCTTTTGCGCATATAGGGTTGTGGAGCCAAATAGAGAAGAAAGAAGCCAAAGTAGATTAGGAATGTATTATGCTGATGGAATCTAGAAGTGAACACACGAGAAGACGCAAGTTGTGCTCGAAGACATATGAGTGTGTGCCAACCTCCATTGTGATCAATGGATTATGTAAATTGGAGGGGCACAAAGGCAGTCACACTCATGTGTTTTGACTTGTGCAAAGTTAGCAAGATTCCTATCAAATGTGCTTTTACTTGAAGAAATAACACGATCTACGGCATAGACGTGTGCCCGTTTATGTTGCTTCGATGAAAAGTGTGAATTCGGGAGTGTTTTTCTTGAAGTTACTGCAGCAAGTCACTGTAGTAATTTCCTGTAGCACTTACTGTTCACAAACCACCAAAATACAGATTCCTGCAGATTCACACGGGCATGTGGAATTTCCACACGTCCGTGTGGATTCCTGATTCCAGCCCTATATAAAGCCGCGATTTAGCCCGATTTGAGGATCCTTTTTTCCATCTTTTCTCCATCTTTTGAGAGGCTTGCGGCTAGGGTTTAGAGGGGCTTTGGCAAGGCTTTTGGAGTGGTTCTACAGCTTCAACACCACATTTCTCTTGGAAGATAGTTATTGGGGAAGCTTTCATTGGTATCGATCTAGCGAGGTGTGCCCTGGGCTTGACAAGGGGACCTTTGGAGAGGACGAGGCTACTCCATAAGATCATCGACATGAATACCGAGGGGGTTTTCTCATGAATTACATGTTTTTACTTTCGATTTCATTATTGATTGTATCTTGCTCCATGGAGAGCTAAACCCCTTAGTGGGTACTTGGACTTGTAAACCCTTGGATGTTATTGTTTCATTGACCTTTTATTTTGTTTTCCTTAATTTATGTCTTTAATTGAGTTCCAATATTGAATGCTTATTGAATGATTTCTCCCTTAGAATGACACTATGGTTGAGAATCCATCATGGTAGCCTTTGTGGATGAATGATACACCATGACGGTTAGACAATGCTAGATTGGAGAGGGTTGAGAGGGTGAGTGATAAGTGCTTGAGTAGACATATTTTTATATTTGTTTTACATGTATTGAGCATCATTTTTACCATGGTTTATGTCTCATATTGTGTATTTGGTGTTCTTTTATGCATATAGGTTGTGAATGCCTTGAAGAGTAAAAAGAAAGCAAAGATAGGCTATAAAGACACAATGTTGGGAGTTCTTGTACAATTCAAAGACCAAGACACGAGAGGAGTTCATAAAACTTGGAGATGTGTGCCAACTTCCAAGAAGATTCAAGTCAATTCACTAGTTGGAAGGGAACAAAGGCAGTCATATCTTCATGTTCCTTCTATTTGTGAAGATTGCAAGACCTCTCAAAGATACGTCGATGAAAAAAAGTTTTATAGCCTACCACATGGACGTGTGCCCGGACATGTGGCCTCAAGAGAAGAGTGTTTGGACCGCGGTTGGTGAAAAGCACTGTAGCAATTTTATTGCAGCAAAATTACTGTTCACGCCCCCGCGTGGAAATTCCTGCAGCCCACGCGGGCGCGTGGAAAATCCACATAGGCGCGTGGGGGCACGTGACAGACGCGGTCTAAGGCCTATAAATAGCTGTTTAGCCCTATTCTTTCTCATCTTTTGTGCTGCTCTTGAGGGGTGAGATGGCTAGGGTTTGGAGAGAAGGTCTTTGCGGCTTTGGAGGCGCTTCGTCGCCAACTTTGATCGATTCCTCCTCCATAATAGCATCAAGGAAGCCACCGGTGAACCTAGCTTCAAAGTGGGTCCTTCAAGATGTCTAAGCTCTCCATCAAGGCCATCAGTTCATATATAAGATGGTTTATTTCTATAGTTTTAATGTACTTTCATTCAATGATGGTGTGTTTTGTATGTTGCTCCATGGAGAGCTAAAACCCTAGAGGGTATTTGGGCTTGTGAACCCTAGGATTCTCATCTTTTGTGGATTTGCTTAGTGTTTCTATTTAATCCGAGTTTGATTAAGGTTTAATCTTGATTGTCTAATGCTTGCTTGCCTTATTGATCTTTTGGTTATTTGGTTTGCATGATTTGTTACCTTGGTGAGAGAGAGGTCTCCATTAGGGATAGAATCTTAAGATTGAAGATGGTTGAGAGGGCGAGTCATGAGATAGTGAGCATCCCCTTTCCCCTCCGATTGGTGTATTCTATCTACGTTCCCTAAGCTCTATGCAACCATATTTGGTATGAGGCGTGAGATTGAGAGATTTCTCTGCCGGGACCTTGTAGGGGGTTAGGATCCTTCGCCGGGAATTAGGGTTGGATCAATCTTTAGGAATCAGATACACCTCTTGGAATCCCTAGAGTGCTTTACGGTCATATGTGGTGTGAGGTATTGAGATTGAGCGATTTCTCCACCGGGACCTCGTAGGGGACTAGTATCGGTGATCGAGAGGCCGAATCCGATTATATTTGGATATCCATGACTTAACTTACTCTTCATAGAAACACTTTGCTCATTCAGTACCTAATACATGAATCCTAGGAGGAGCATTGCCCGAATACCCCACTTTTACTGATTGAGATCTCCATCCATTTCACCCTTGCATATTCGTCTCCGGTATTCATTTCTTTGCACATTAGATCACCACACCTTTCCATTTATCATTAAGCTCGAAAGCAGAGAAGAAGTTAGTACTAGTAGCCCTATTCCTTATGGATTCGACTACCCGACTCACCGAGTATTTTATTACTTCGACACCCGTGCTCTTGCGGTTTACACGAATATTCGGACGTGTGTCAGTGAGTCGAGAGATAGCAAAGCGTCCCCTTTCCCTTCAAGTGTGATTTATCCTACCTCCATATTCTAAGAGTTCTTTGCGGACACATTGGAGTAAAGGGCTAAAGGATGAACTCCACTGAGGCTTAGTTGTGCGAGCAACAAAGTAAAGCGTTGAAGTGACTTTAGCACCTGGGACTTAATTGTGACTAGGGGTCTTTCCCCTGGACCAAAAGGTTAGATCTATACATAGGAATAGGATTTATCACTTGGAATCCCTAGAGCTTCTTGCAACTGTACACAGTGTGAGGTGTTGAGATTGAACGATTTCTCCACCAGGGCATAGTATAGAGTTAGTCATGGCTGACCTTAGGTTTGGGACCGTGTATTTTAGGACTTCTACTACTCATTAAGCATCATTTAGGAGAAATAATAGTTAGTCTTGCACTTGAAGCAATAAGTCTAGGGGGACCAATGTCCTAGTACCCCACTTCCTATCAATTGCCTTTCCTCTCATTTTATCATGCCTCTCTTTCTTATTTCTTTTAGTTCTTTTTACATAAATTTTATCCACACTATCATTGACTCATCTTCATCATAGTTAAATAGCAATCTTGGTGTTTCTAATCACTATTCCCTGTGGATACAATATCCCACTCACCTTGGAATTTATTACTTCGACAAACTCGTGCACTTGCGGGTCACACGCAAGGGGCATTATCAATGAGTCATAGAAGTAGTATAATGTACCCGAGTGGGTCGGGTAGTCAAATCTATAGGGATTGGTGTAGCTCTTGATACTAATAAAACTTCTAATATCTAGCCAATTCAAATGGGTTGAATTCTAATTCTAAAGAAATAAAGAGATACAACAAGAAAGTGATAGAAGAGAGATAACATTTGGGTTGAGCGGACAGTAGTGGAAAGGACTATGCCTCGGAATGATTACATGTACATCTCCTTAGATTCAACCCTTTTCCTAATGTGTGCCCTAGATAGATAGATCTATTAACCATCATCTAGACAGTGGATGTGTAAATAAGGTTTACATGCTTTTTGACTATAATTGCAACTACGGAGAACATGTATGCCAGGGTTTTACTATCCAACTAACATCAATTCTCACATTGAGTTTTGCAACATACAACATCAAGGAAATTAACACAAAGATAAGCAACAAATATAAATAAGAGGGAGATCACAAGGAAACTCAATAATTAAAGCAACTAAGTTCAATACATCACATGTCAAGGATCATAATCCGGGGCACTAAATGACTATTAGCCCCTCATGATTCTACAATGCATCAAAGGAAAACAACAAGAGAATGTAATTCTATCCATGAAACTTCCTTCTTACTTCACAATCCTGGTCAGAGAGTGATCTAGATGATGATATTGCTCGCATTCCTTCATTTCCACGATGATCTCTCCACTCAGATCCGGCCCTGTATGTTGCCAAGCTTTGCCCTCACCCTTGTCTCCAAGAAAGAGGAAGAAGATCCCCCTTAAAACCTAATTTTGGCCTTTAAAAAACCATTCCGATGCAAGTACGACTGTGATCTTGGGCATGCTCTTAATCGTGCTTTCTTCGGGGTTTCTTGGAACTAGTTCTCGTTATGATTGTAGCCCAACTTATAAAGTGCACGGGAGTAAGCACACCCGTTCTTGTTGACCTTACTTCAAGAGCATGCTAGTGTTAGGAGCAAGGTTCAAGAGCATAAGCATGCCTGTGCTTATTGACCATACTTCAAGAGCACAATGGTGCTAGAGGCAATGAAATCATGCTCTTCAATTCATGCAGATTCTTGTAAAGTGCACGGGAGTAAGCACGCTCGTGCTTCCTGCCCATGCTTCCTTAGTTGGGTTGAAATTCTCTAGGTTTTGAATAATACACAGTATGAGGCATGGGCATGCTTCCCGACTGTGCTTGCCTTAAAAAGTGCATTCCAATCCTGTTTTGTGTCGAAATTCATCTTGATTCATTTTCTTCAACCCAGGAACTAATTATCTATGTCATTTAACAAGCATACCCCCAGTAGCATTGATTTATAATAAATGAATGCAAAAAAAGACAAGCAATTCATGACATAGAGTATATAAAATGCACTCATCAAATACCCCCACCTTAAACATTTGCTTGCCCTCAAGCAAAAAACTCAGCTTAGAAGAAAAGAAAATGAGTGCATGACCTTTGATATGATAGAATATAGGGAATTCACAGAAACATTAAAGGAACCCTAGAGATTAGTGCGTGTTCAGCTGATCTCGAAGAATTAGTAATAACTCATACCCTGAATCCCCCATGTGTGAGTTATACCCTAGTTATGTGGATTTTTTTGGAGATTTTCCAGCCCACACGGGAGTGTGGGAGGTCGTTGAGATTACCCATCAAGGCCATCATCACGAATTCAAGGGGCTTTATTTCAATGGCTTTTACATACTTTTATTCATTCATTTCTTGTTGTGTAACTTGCTCCATGGAGAGCTAAACCCTAGAAAGTATTTGGGCATGTGAACCCTAGGATTCTATTTTGCATTGATTTACATTGTGTTTTCTTTTAATATTAGTTTAGTTGAGTTTTAATCTTGATTTCTTAATGCTTGCTTGCCTTATTAATCTTATGGTTGATTGGTTTGCTTGATTTGTTCACCTTGGTGAGAGAGAGGTCTCCATTAGGGTTAGAATCTCTAAGATTGAAGAGGTTGAGA
This sequence comes from Dioscorea cayenensis subsp. rotundata, assembly GCF_009730915.1. Taxonomy (NCBI): domain Eukaryota; kingdom Viridiplantae; phylum Streptophyta; class Magnoliopsida; order Dioscoreales; family Dioscoreaceae; genus Dioscorea; species Dioscorea cayenensis. The sequence goes on along the minus strand of NC_052475.1, from coordinate 15,108,532 downwards.
GGGTGAATCTTAAGATAGTGGAATGTCCCTTTTCCCCATCGATCGATGTATCACATCTCTATATTCCCTAAGCTCTAAGCAACCATATGTGGTGTGAGGTGTTGAAAGAATTCTCTGCCGGGACCTCGTAGGGAGTTAGGGACCTTTCACCTAGGGGTAGGATTAGGTCTATTCTTAGGAATCAGATACATCATTTAGAATCCCTTGAGTGCTTTGTGGTCATATGTGGTGCCAGGCATCGAGAGAACTCTCTGCTGGGATCTCGTAGGTGACTAGAATCGGTGATCTGGAGGTAGGGACTGATTTACCTTTGGATTTCCAAGACTTAATTAACTTGGTTTAGGAAGACATTGTGAATCTTGTGATTAATGTTTAAATCCTTGGGGGAGCAATACCTGAATATCTCATTTTCATTTATTGAGACTTCCCTTCATTTCACTCCTTGCATTCTTACTCATGGCATTCATTTATTCATGCATTAGTTTATCACATCATCTCTTTGATCATTTGGCTAGATAACTTGGAATTAGATATTACTAATAATTTTGTTCCCTTTGGATTCAACTACTCGACTTATTGGGTACACTATTATTACTTGAGTAACCCGTACACTTACGGACACACGCAAGGGTTGTGTTAGGCATTAGCATGCTTGTGCTTCCCTTGTTTTCCAATTTTTCTTCAAAACTCTTGAGAAGTGCATGGCCATAACCCTGACCATGCTTAACTTGGAAAATTCAAGAAAATTGCAAAATAAAAACAATTTACTCCCTAACAACCAAAAACCTCAAGAACATAGCTTTGGCACAAAACCAACAATTAATGAGCAACAAATCGCCTGAGTCAGGCAAAAATAAACATCCAAACAATGAAATTCGAACAAAGGAATAACAAAAAGGGGAAAACAAATTAAACAACCATGCAAACACTTGGGTTGTCTTCCAAGAAGTGCTTGTTTAACATCACTAGCTTGACGTACCTTCAAGGGGGAAATGAAATTGATTTACCCCAACATTTCCTGCATCATGAACAAATGAGTAGGTGGTTAATGTTTCAATTAAGCTAATTTCCCCCTCACTTAAAACTAAAGGATCGATGCAAACCTTAGGGGTGGTCGATGGACTGTTTTTCTTCTTCCTAGTGGTGAAGTTCTTCCACCATTTTTTGTTCCTAGAGGTCTTATGCTCAACCAACTTAGGTTCTTTCTCTTGATCTTCAATGTTATCTTGGTGGTGAATCTCATCCAACATTCCATCAGGAGGTCTTTCTTTATCCAGTAGTTTAGATAATTCATCCCTTATACACATGTCCTGCACAAAATCAACAACATAGTCATCAATAATGTCCAAAACATAGCATGTGTCATCAGAATCCATAGAGTGGCACTTGGCATCTCGCAACTTAAACACAACTTGTTCATCACCCACTCTCAAAACTATACAAACATCTTTGACATCAATCAAAGCTTGTGAAGTTGCTAAAAATATCACCCAAGGATAAGATGGACTTCAGCCTTCTCATATATCACTCCCCAAATTGTGCACAGGATGATGAAACCTCCTAGATCTATTTCCTTTTTGGGGATTTTATTGGAGATAATGGTGGAGCATTCTTAGTTCAGAGTAACAGTAGCTACCTCCTCTAGCTTCCTCTTGTTGGTTAACAACTCCTTGAGAAACTTGCAATTGAGAGGCATTTGGGGAAGGGAATAAAAAAATGGAACATTAATATGTGAATTTTTGAACATCTCAAGGAATTTCTTCTATTGTTTCCCTACAAATTTTTTTACCTTAACACAATAGAGCATCTTGGGTTTGTACTCAGGTACACCAAACTTTGCCGTGTTTTTTCCTTTTTCATTCTTCTCAATCTCCAAATCAAAAGGTTTATCTTCAATTTATATCTCTTGATTTACAACATGTGTTTTTTTAGTTTGTTGAACAGCTAGGGTGCCAAATACATACCATTTCTCAGCATGACTGCCTTGAGGGTATCTTATGGGTTAACCTCTGTATTGCTTGGAAGTGATCCTTGTGGATGTTCGGCAAGTGTCTTGGCTATTTATGACACTTGATGTTCCAACTTTTGTAGGGTTGCTTGCTGGTTCCTTAGCAATTCATCTTGCCCCGTAAGATGGGCATCATTCACTTGAATATACCTTGCCAACAAAGTTTCAAGACTTGGCCCCTTTCATTCTTGAAGTGATTGTTGAGGAGGAGAAGGTATAGGTTGTGATGGTCGAAACTGCATCAGTGATCCGCGCCCTGGTTAGCTCCAAGAGAAATTTGGGTGGTTTCTCCACCCCAAATTGTAGGTACCATTGTAAAAATTATTATAAACCCGGTTGTTCTAACCCATGTAGTCTACTTATTTAGTACTAGCACCATTATTGGATGAAAAACAACTCAATCCGGGTTGTTTCTCCCAAAATTTACAACTCATCACTTGGCTCTATAGTTTTACTTGTATTGTGTCCAACCTCTTTGAAATGGCTTCCACCTGAGCCGCCAATGTGGTTAGGGCATCAACCTCAAATATGTCGGCGGTCTTGACTGGCTTGTTCTTTTCAAAACTCCACTGATACCCATTGGAGGACATGCAATCAATCAAAGTATATATAACATTCAGCTGTTTAGTGCACAAAGAACCCATGGCCACTACATCCAACATTTGCTTTGTCGCCATATTCAACCCATTGTAAAATATTTGGATTTGTATCCTCTATGATCCTGTGATGAGGGAATTTTCTTAATAGTTCCATGTACCTTTCCCATGTGTCATACAAGGTCTCCGATTCCATATGCTTGAAGGAAGAAGTATCACTTCTCAACTTCGTGATCTTTGCCGGTGGGAAATAACAAGTAAGGAATTTTTTGGCCAACTGTGCCCAGGTAGTAATCGAAACCTGTGGTAAGGAACTTAACCATTACTTGAGCTTAACTCGTACTGAGAATGGAAAGAGTCATAAGTGAACTGCATCCTCGGATACATTATGCACCGTGAAAGTATCACATATTTCGAAGAAATTTTCTAGATGAGCATTCGGGTCTTCATCTTGAAACCCATCAAATTGGCACATTTGCTGCACCATCTGTATAATGTTCGGCTTCAACTCGAAGTTGTTCACCACCACAGGAGGGTGAACAATACTAGACCATGTTCCTACCAAGTTGAACCTTGCATACCTTGTTATGCCACGGTAACCTGCTACAATACTCGGTCAAAAACACTCCCAATTCCACACTTTTCATCAAAGCTACATAAACATGCACACGTTTATGCCATAGATCACAACTCTTCTTCAATCAAAGGCTTCGTTAGTGAAGATCTTATTATCAATGCACAAGTCGGGATACACAAATGTGACTGCCTTTGTGCCCCTCCAACTCATTGTAAGGATTTGAATTCATGGAGGTTGGCACACATTCACATATCCTGGATTCCCACTTGTGTCTTCGCGTTTGTTCCTTCCAAGATTCCACCAAATAATGCGTTTACGATCTACTTTTGGCTTCTTTTCTCAATACTTAGCTTCACAACCCTGCATGCACAAAAGAACACAAATACACATGTATTAGTGCTTAAACCTACTAAAAGTAATGCTCATCATAAAGAAAGAACACATCGCATTCTTTTCACACAAGCACTTATCACCCCTAATCTAATACAAGTATAGGTTCAGAATCTCTTCTGACCAAATCCTCCTATACTTGCAATACGAACAGGGAAATCTCTAATTAGGGCCGATACTCAATACCTAAGCCTAATCCCAATGGTTGGAGGGGTACAAAATACCCGATGGTCATGGCACATTCATACATGAATCCCCATTAAGCTATGTGTGCCTAGTACAAAGGTGTAGATGACACAACTGAGTACAACCTAGAAGTTGAAATATAGAGTTTTCATGCAAATCAACACATCAAAGATCACAAAGCTTAAACCATAAAACAAAACAAATGCATTAAAACAACTCAAAGCAACCAACTAAACAAGTTCACCCCATGGTTTACCGGCTTCTGGTAACCTTGGGGTTTAGCTATCCATACAAGTTAATACAAAAGACGAGTTCATGGAAACAACTGCAAAATGCATAATAAAACTTCCTCAAATGGTAGACGCATGAGGATGAGAAGGAATGATGTGGAAAGCTTCCATAGATGCTGCTATGGGGGTGGCTCCTTCGTCATCTTCAAGCTTCCCAAAGATGAAATCGGTGAAGATCTTGCCTAATAATGCTTCTCCCTTTGATTTCCTCCATCAATAACATGAGATTTGGCCTTCTTTTGCCCGGGTGAAGTCACCTCCTCCTAGGGCTTCAAAAATCTCCAAGAAAGAAATCCCCAAAATCTGCCCTAACTTCTCACTTAAAAAGATCCACCCGAGCCTAACGGGTTCAATGCGGGCGCATGGAGCCCGTGAGGTTTACAGTCGATTCTGGGTGAAATTTGATTTAGGTGCTACAATACTTTTGGTATAATGAGCAGCTATAGTATTTTTGCTACAATATTTTGCAACTATGTTTTTAATTCTGATTTCTTCCCAATTGCATTCCTTAGCTCCACTCAGCTTCCTTGAGGTTTGCCATACAAATATAACCAATTAAAACATAAAACATGCATAGGTTCAATAAAAAATGCTTGCTTCAGTGTATAAATCCTACATATAAATACATATATTTAGGCTCTTATCACTAATATCTAGCTGATTCAAACAATTGGGTTGATCTTTAATCCTAAAGAAATAAAAAGATATGATAATAAAAAGAGAGAAGAAAGAAAGGATTTGGGTTGAGAAGACAGTAGTGGAAAGAACAATGCCTCAAATTAATCCCCTCAACAAATGAATTGACTAGGTAATGATTACATGTACATCTCCTTGGATCATGGTGAACACCTACAGAGGTTTGATAGAGTACGACCTCACTCAAGTCTCAGAGCAGACTCAACACCTTTCATAATGTGTACTCTAGCTAAATGGATCCCCCGATCATCATCTAGACAGTAGTTGTGTAACTAAGGTTAACATGCTTCTTGACTGCAATTACAACTACAGAGAACATGCATGGCAGGGTTTTTCTACACAACTAACGGCAATTTTCACATCGTGTTTTGCAACACACAACATTAAGGTAATTAACACAATGATAAGCAACCAAGATAAACATGAGTGAAATCACAAGGAAACTCAATAACCAAAGCAACTAAGTTCAATACATCACAAGTCAACGATCATAATCTGGGAAATGCTACAATGCATCAAAGGAAAATAATAAGAGAATGAAATGCTAGCCATCAAACTCCCTTCTTGCTTCATAATCCTTGTTGGAGAGTAACCTATGATGATCTTGCTGGCATTCCTCTGTTTCCATGATGATCTCTCCACCCAGATTTGTCCCTATATGGTGTCAAGCTCTACTTTCACCCTTGTCTCCAAGAAAGAGGAAGAAGATCGCCGTAAAACCTAACTTTGGGGCTTAAAAACACAATTCTTGATGCAAGCACGGCCGTGCTTTCCTCAGGATTTCTTAGAAATAGTTCTCAGCACAGTTGTAACCCAATGATGAGTGCTTATGTGATAAGAATACGAAGTGTTCTTTCCTTATGATGAGCATTACTTTTATCGGGTTTTAACGCTAATATGTGTGTATTTATATTACTTTCATGCAGATAGGGTTTTGAGGCCGAAAGTTAAAGAAAGAAGCCAATGTGAGTCGCAAGCATATTATTTGGAGGAAATCTTGAGAAGGTTCAAACGCGAAGACATAAGTCGGGTTCAAGATGTAAGAATGTGTACCAACCTCCTTGTACTCAAGTTACCACTATGATTTGGAGGGGCACAAGGGCAGTCACATTCAAGCATTTCAGCTTGTGCATGTATAGCAAGATCTCCACCAACGTATCCATTATTGAAGAACCAAACCAATTTATGATGCAAACATGTACCCGTTTGCGTTACCTCGTTGAAAGCATGGATTCAGAAGAGTTTCAGGCTGGTATTATAGCAATGCATTGTAGTAAAGCACTGTAACATTTCACTGTAGTAGGTACTGTTCACAGCCGGCCGAAATTGAGCAAAACAGAGAATCCACATGGGCGTGTGGAAATTCCACACGCCCGTGTGAAAAATCCACAAGGGCGCCCAGATGAACGTGTGGATTCCCAATACCAGCCCAATTTAATGCCGATTTCAGCCCCGATTTGAGAATTCTTTTCTCCATCTTTTTCCCAACTTGAGAGAGAGCGGTGGCTAGGGTTTTGAGAGGTATTGGATAGGGATTGGAAGAGGTTCTACGGCTCCAACATCGTGCTCTATTTGGAAGAAGGTTAGTGGGAGAGCTTTCGTTGGCACTGATCCGGCGAGTTGTATCCTAGGCCAGACAAAGGGACCCTTAGACGAGTAGAGGACTCTCGACAAGATCCTCGCCACGACTATCGAGGGGTTTTTCTATGGATTCTTTGCATTTACATTTGATTTCATTGATTGTAATTAGCTCCATGCAGAGCTAAACCCCCTAGTGGGTACTTGGGTATTTATGAACCCTAGGATGTATTCGTTTCATTGAACCTCTTTATTATGCTTTGAATTAGTTGATGTTTAATTTTAAGTTCCAATCTTGAATGCTTCATTGTATGAATACTCCCATAGAGTGACGCTAGGGTTGAGAGTTCTTGTTGGTAACCCTTGTGAGTGAGCGACACACCACGAGAGTTAGACAAAGATAGATTGGAGAGGGTTGAGAGGGTGAGTCAAGATGTAGTAGAGTGTCCCCTTTCCTCTCCGATGTGATTTATTCTACCTCTATTTCCTCAAGCTCTTTGCAGTCATAATAGAGTGAATGGGAGAAAGGATGACCTTCCTCTGGGGCTTAGTTGCGGGTGCAACGGAGTGAAGCGTTGAAGTGATTTTAGCACCTAGGGCTTAATTATGGCTAGGGACCTTCCACCTGGACGAAAGGGTTAGGTCTACATCCAGGAAGAGGATTTATCACTTGGAATCCCTAGAACTCATTGCAATTCTATACAAGTCCGTGGTTGAGAGGTTATTCAATTTCTCCTCCGGGACATGTATAGAGTTAGGCATGGTTGACCTTAGATTTGGGACCATGTATTTAAGGATCTCCATGACTCATTATTGCATTAGTTAGAAAGTATAATAGAGGGTTCTTGCACTTGAAATGATTTTCCTAGGCTGAACAATATTCAGGTACCCCATTTATATCGATTGCCTTACCTTCTCCTTTACTTGTGCTCTCTCTCTTGTTCTTTTACTTTTGTTATTTCATATCTTGTCACACATATCACTATTCATCTTTCACTTAGTTAAGAAACAATTTAAGTGTTTTTTATTCCCTACTCCCTATGGATACAATACCCCACTCACCTGGGATTTATTACTTCGACAAACTCGTGCACTAGCGGGACATACGCAAGTGGCGTTGTCATCCAACTTGGAAAGTACATGGGATTAAGCACGCTCGTGCTTGCCGGTTATGCTTCAAGAGCATGCGGGTGCTAGGAGCAAGGAGGTCATGCTCTTTCCTTTCTAAAATTCCTAGTAAAGTGCACGGGTGTAAGGACGTCCGTGCTTACTGACCGTGCTTTAAAAGCATGATGGTGTTAGGGTCAGTGAAACTGTGGTCTTTAGTTTGTGCATATTCTAATAAAGTGCACAGGCGTAAGCACGCCTGTGCTTCCTGGCCGTGCTTCCAAGTACGGGTGTGCTTCATTAGTTGTGCTAAAATTTTCTAGGTCCTAAAAAGTGCACAGTCTGAATCATGGGTGTACTTCCCAACTATGTTTGCCCTGAAAGATGCATTCCAACCCTGTTTCGCGTTGAAATTCATCTCGATTCGTTCTTTTCAACCCAAGATCTAATTATCTACATCATTTAACATGAAAACCCCAAGTATCATTGATTTATATTAAATGAATGCAAAAAGACAAACAATTTATGAAATAGGGTGTATAAAATGTTTATATAAAATGCATTCATCAATAATCAACTCCGAAGGGAAAAGGTGACACGCTTCTACTTCAAAGCTCACCCTCTCATCCCTTTCAACCTTTGTGAATCTAACCCAACTGGATCTCTTGACACATCACTAGTATGATTAGAACACACAATCAAGCTCTTGCTAATATGGATTGCATGTCATTAAAACACAAGGTTAAAACTTAACAAAAATTTCAAACTAAAGGAAACAAAAGTTAAATAATACAAACAAATAGTTCTAGGGCTTAACCAAGTCCAAATATCAAAATAAGTTAGTTCTTCTCCCACTTATACAACACCAAGGAATTTAAATGCATAAAAATAAGTATGAAACTACCTCTTGACTCGTAATCTCCTTGGATGGACGACATCTCCGAAAGTTGACCGATGATGCGGTAGGGATCTCTTCACAAATGACTCCTTTGATGCCTTGGACCTCTGGCTAAGTTTTTTCCCTTTTACTTGCCTTCCTCTTGGTGAAGACGTGTAATAGAGTCCCAAAATCACCACCAAAGGGCAGGTGGCCCAAAAGGCTAAGAGAAAAACTTCCTTCAAAACCCTAACATTAGGTTTTTATAGTCAGATATCTGGTGAACACACGATCTTTTCACATGAGCATGGATGACCATGTGTAATTTTTTAGTCAGTTCTTTAGTACCATAATATAGTACTTTTGCTCAGAGAGTTGCTTTTGAAACTATACACGGTTGGGCACATGGGTGTGTTACTACCCCTGCGCCATTCTGGTGATCGCAAATCTTTAGGAAACCTTTCAGAAGTGGCACACATGGCTATGTGGAAACTCGTAGACAGTGTGTATAGATGTATGGCTTGTAGAAATCCTCCAAAAATGCTCCATAACACCATCTTTTCCATTCTTCTTCTCCAAATGCCCTTCTTATGCCTTAGCTGCACCAAAAAACACAACATGAGTGCATATATATATAATAAAAACCATATTTGATCTACATGAAATACCATGGTAAAATAAGTATAAACAAGCACTTATCAATGGCCCATGTAGCGTGTGGAGTAGTTACATTCTCTTAGCTCTTGGTTCTACAGTTGAATTTGTAAAATTGTTGAAATCATTGAACTTATTGTGTTGATAAGATCTTTGAACTCTATCAACACTTGCTTCATCAATGATCCTCATGGTTTTATGATATTCCTTTGGCCCTTCAAATAACATACATTAATATGCATCTAGATATTTGTAGCCTTAACATGATAGACCTTACTATTATGTGAAAAAAATTTTGGTTGACATCATGAGGATCAAGTATGAGCCATGCAGCTTACAGAGTTCTTATATTCCTCCAATCTACATTTGACACTTTATAAAACTATTGAAATCATTGGAGCCATTGTGTGGATAAAATCTACAAACTCTAGAAAAATTGCTTCTTCAATGATCCCTGGTGTTATGTCATTCCTTTGGCCCTTTATCTAACTTATAATAACATTGATCTAGACAATTATAACTTTAGCATGACAGGTCATGATAATGACAACAATTGGGACTTTGCTAGATATGGAATATTGTTTGGCCCCTACCTTAACTCTCCCTTATATTTGAATGATTGACCATTAATTCAGTTAATATATGTCACTTTGTTTGGTTCTCAACTTCAAAAAATGTCAAACTCATACAATTAACAAAGCCCCGAATATCAAGAACATGGAGTATTTTACTTGGTTTGATTCGTAATAGCTTTAGAGTCTAAGTGTGGCACCTAGCTAGGAGTGGATTTTGTTTAGATTAAATAAGCTTTTCTAGCATTGTCCTTTAGATGGAATTTGGTTTCAATTTCTACTTTGGACATGTTTGGACATTATTGTTCAATTAGAAATAGCAAGTTTAGTCTCTTAATTTCATAATTCAAAGTTGGTTGGTATTGATTCTCTCTGAAGATATGAAAATCTATATTTGCTTGATATCGCTACTTCATTTAATAAATCCATATATGTTAATACATGAGGAACAAAAAGAAAATTAACCAATAAGAAATCATTTATGTCACAAAAAGTTAGATCATATCTCTAGTTGAAGAATTGAGAGGCTTGTGTTTGACAGGATTTTCTATCTCCTTGATATAAAACAATTTTGTTGATATGGCTAAATTTATAAATAACATTCATTAAAAGTCACTATTATTGGACATGTTAAAAGATTTTAAGCTTAAAGTTAAAAACCAACTAACAACTAGATTAAAAACCGTTAGATCTAACCGTAGTGGTGAGTATTGTGGCAAATATGATGGTTTAGGTGAACAACATCTAAGTCCATTTGCTAAATTTCTTAAGGAATGCAGTGTCATTTCCTAGTACACTATGTCTCGTACTATGAATGGTGATACAAAGAGATAAAATAGCATGATTAACGGTATGTTCAGAAGTATGACTACTCATTTTACTTTGTCAAAATCATTCTAGAGAGAAGCTTAAAGACCACAACATATATACTTAATAGAGTTCCAACTTAATCAATTACAAAAACCCCTTATGGGCTTTAAAGTTATCATGATATCAAAACAGTGGTTTTAAAGTTTTTGGAATTCGTAGATGTACTTGGTAATCATTGGAGTTGTAGACTCTTATAGATTGCAAATTTCTTCTATGTAATTTTTTAAGAACTTCATGTTATTTACCATAACATTTGGTGGAGAGTAAACTCGCATATTTTGGTAACCTTATTTTTCAATCATATTAAGTTATTTATCTCCTTATTGAAGTTAATTGCATGAATTACTTATATGTTGAAAATGTCTTGTAACCTTTTGTCAATTTTGAGTTACATTTACAAGAAAGAATTATTTAGCATGGGAGTTTTAATTCTGATTGTATCTTAATGGAAAGGAATTATGGGACATATTGATGCCATTGATCTAGCTCCAATAAAACATACTTAACTAGCTCAATGGAAGACCAAAGATGTTAGTGTGATACCTTAGATTTGGCCGGGCAAAATAAGGAATACTTTGTTGTTGGTTTCCGGCCATCTTCTTTTTTTGGCCTTCTCTGACACTAATTTCCACTGACCCTATCTCACTCAAATTGATCTATTTGATTCTTCTTTTAAAATTTCTTTCAACTTTTGGATCAGGGTTTACCAATGAGGAAAAAAATGCTTCCGCGGGTCATACAAATGTGCCTACGCACAAAAGATAGGACATTGTAAGCTCAAAAGAATATAAAAAGTGAAAAAAAAATAAGACCAAAAGGAATGATTAACAAGGAAGGGGGAAATAGATATTCACAGGAATGAACAAAATTAACAACTAGATCACCAGAATCTGAGTTTTTGTAAAAGTTGCCAGTCCTCGGCAATGGTGCCAAAAGACTTGATGCAATCTTTGCAAGTATACGGGTTGCACACAAGTAATACAATGGTACCCCACGAGGGGTAGGGTTGTCAAACCACAGGGATTGGACTTAAAGTACTAATTCTTCTTTTAATCTCTAGTTAAGCAGGAATTGGGTTTGGTTTAAAGAAAAAAAAAACAAAACAAGTAAAGGAAAAAAAAAGTGGAATTATCAGCCATATTAGGATTGAGGTTTCAACAAGAGAGCAATGCCCCAGGATGATTCCTATGAGCTAAAGTATGCTGACTCACTTCTAATGGCTACCAGGTACATTCTACGGTTCTTGTATGTGCTCAAAAGCAATGTTACATCTATGGTTCTCAAATACACCGAGTTTTACTGTGGTAACTATGGTTTCATACACATTGAGCTTTGCAATCACACAAGGCAACTACAATTATGTCAATCCACACACCAAGTTTTACCTAAGCAAGTGTGCAAATCAAACACATCAAGTTATGTAACACAAGATTAAACACAAGAAACCAATAGAACTCGGTAGAACAATAAAACCAAGTGTTCAAAGCATACAAAGCATCATAGTTCAACATCTTGGGGCACTGTGGACTATTAGCCCCTCATGGATGCGTACAACAAGGAAGGCTAAAGTTAAAAGGTTGATTTCGGGCTCGACACAATCTAAGCACGATCATGCTTGGACCATGCTTCTCGTTGGGATTTCTGAGTGAATCGACTAAGTGCACGCTTGGGAAAATTAGCGGGAGGAGCACGGTCATGCTCCGCTTTTGCTTCACTTATGCACGACCGTGCTGGGAACATCCTGAGCATGATTCCCTTGTTGGGTAGAAACTATCTCCAAATTGAGATAATCAGGGGGAGACGCTCTGTCATGCTGAGACCGTGCTTAGCCTGAGAACACCACCTGCCTGAAATATCACTGGGTCATCTTCTAGGCAGAAATAATAAGGGGACAAAGCATGACCGTGCTCTGCCCGTATTCATTTGAGCACTTAGCAAAATCTTCATTCTTTGTTCGTTGACATCCTCGTTTTCACTCCAAATTGCTTCGAGCCCCTAAATCCTGCACAAGGAACAAATATACCTAGAATAACACCAAATATACACCAAAGTACACTGAAGTACAAATAAAAGAATGAATTGAGGGTAGATAAATATGATATAAAATGCACTCATCACCTATAACATGCGTGACAATTATAATTTGTCATGGAATAGCAAAACCGTGCCAAATTTTGTCATGCTTTTACTAGACCATGCAAATTTTATCTCGGTTTAGTAAAAGTAGAATAAGAAAGTTCAGATGGTAGTGATTTTTTCTATATAGATAACATGATAGCCACACCTGACGCGACAACAACCAATGAGTCCAACCAAGACCTAGATGTTAATGAATAGGTGAGTGGGTGATCGGTTATGCAAAGTAAGAGAACTACGTGGGCTTTGATTCCTCCAACACCCAGGAGGATACGTAGGCAACTTGGTTCTCAAGTAAATGAATTAAGTGCAAGCCATTCATTTTCAAATTTAGTGTATTTTTAAATTTTCTAAATTTTTAGTAATAATTTAAATTTCTAAACCTTCCCCTCATCCTTCTGTCGGCAAGTAAGCATTATCTTCCTTGTTTTAATAAATTCTCTAAAAACTTATATATTAAATAAAATAAATAGTATTCTCAAAACAACCTAGCTAAAGTTCTTTAATTAATTATTTAATTAATGTATTTTCTTATTTATTGAGAATCAGGATGGCTTGTTTAGTGGAAAGGTTGTCTTGCTTGTCAAGTGCTCTTGTCTTTGCCATTCCAAACTTCTCTTCTTCTTCTTGCCACCTTCTCCTCCTTTGTCTCTCCATCCTTTTCTCAATCACCACTAAAAACTCTCACTCCCAGAAGAAGATCCATCATTTGAAGCAGTCCCTCAACACCGACCTTGAAAACAAACCGGTTCTTTGATGGTACTAAGCTAAACATTTTAGTTTTTTCAAAAATAAATATAAAACTTAGTTTATGGAAAATAAAAAACGCATGTTAAATTTGGCTCTCCAACATCTCACTAATAATGCAATCAACCTCTTGATAAAAGCTCAAATTTAACATCAACAGACCATTCTATTACAATATCAACTTTAAATTAAGATAAATTAAGATAAAATAATAGAATATTTGCTCAAACATCTTACAAGGAAAACACATCCATTACAACAAAACTGAACATGACAACATGATAGTTGCTCAAACACCTCATAACTTTACTCCATCTAACACCTATGGGATCGCCTCACACGGTTCCTTTGCTCAACGCTTGCACAATGTTGAAGACTGGTTGAGCATCATCATAAGTCGTCACAAGGTCTCCATGTACCCCATACCACTTGTGTAGTTGCAGCATGTATCGTGGTTCAATATCGTACCTTTCCATGTAGATGTCCTTGAAGCTCTGATGCTATGATCGTGCTAAAGTCTCTGGTGTTAATGCTCACCACTAAGTGAGTTTGTGGCACTAAGATATGTGCTAAGCTCTCTCCTGTCCGATAGGTTTCATAGTGGGTTGATGCATCAGTGCAAGGAATGAGGTTCCTTGTGATACTTCCTGAGCTAAACATTTCTCATAACTAGCAATGATGACAACAACAGTGCCATTAGCTCGAGCTTCTTCTTCTTCCTCCCTCCTCTGCTCCTCCAATAGGTACCTCGCCACTCTTTGTCTACTAGACATCGGTGAAGCTGTCCCTCATTACCTTCTGGATATCATGGCTCTCTAAGTGGTTGATGATGGTAGAACACATCTTTGGCTTTGGCTCAATTTAAAGGTGAGCCCCAACAGTGAAAGTCATGTAGTCCACAGCTTCCTTCTATGAGTAGGTAGCTAGAGCGTTTGTCAGGTGAATTCGCGCAATACTTAGCTTCCATGCTATGAACAACCTGGGAACACATCTTTAACTTATGAAATACACGTAACTTGAGATTTAGTATTGTCACACCAAAAACATAGATCAAAGCACTGGGCCTCTGTCCTATCTAGACCTAAAAGCAAGGTAGAGGAACAATGATGAAGAAGCAAGGCTAGCTTTTTGGGAGAATGGTCGAGGGATTTTGTTATGATTTTTAGCACGATCTTAAGAACATCGTGTCAAGTAGAATGCCAAATATCGTACCAAATAAAGACATTCCTTGTTTATTTAAAATTTTCTAAATAATCAATTTTAATTATATTAGTTTATTTATACTTATCTAATTTTAAATTATAATATAAAAATTATTATAAGTAGAGTATAATTATTATAAATATAGAATATCATGTGTATGCATAATTAAATTATAAAAGAAAATTCTCATATATTTTTCTAAAGCATAGTAGAGAGTTTCTAAGAAAATATTATGTTTTTTTTATTGTGGGTACGTAATTATTATAAAAAGAGTATAATTATTATGTAATTATTATAAACATAGTATAATTATTATAAATATAATATAGAAATTAAGTTTTTTAATTGTGGGTGAGTAATTGATATAAATAGAGTATAATTAGCAAGTATTTATTATAAATATAGATTAAAATTAAGGTTTTGGTACAGTTTTAAGTTGGTCGTGTGAAAAAACCGTAACAAAAAAGGGTTGGTGTGTTTGTCACGGTTTTTGGCATAGTAATTGCAAAACCGTGCCAAAACCGTGACAATAGAGTACATGGCATTTGTCACGGATTTTGGCATGGAGTAGACTTGGTTATGCCAAAAACAGTGACAAATAATGGGTTGATATGTTTGTCACGGTTTTTGGCACAGTCAAAACCTACACCGTGCCAAAAACAGTGCCAAATGCCACGTACTCTATTATCACGGTTTTTGGCATGGTTTTGACTTTGTCGTGCCACAAACCATGACATAGAAAAGCTTGATGTGTTTGTCATGGTTTTTGGCACGGTAAAGGTAAAACTGTGCCAAAGTCCATGTACTCTATTGTCATTGTTTTTGGCATGATTTAGGCTTGGAAGTGCCAAAATTTACAAAGAAAATTATGGTGTGTTTGTCATTGTTTTTGGCACAGGCAAGCCTAAACCGTGCTAACAATGCCCCTTGCGTGTAACCCGCAAGTGCACGGGTTTGTCGAAGTAATAAATCCCAAGTAAGTGGAGGTATCGTATCTACAGGGAGTAGGGACTAAAAATACTAAAATTTCTACTTAACCAAGCAAAAATGAATAATGATTGTTTTGATAAAGTGTAATGTAAGCAAAAACAAAAGAAACAAGAACGAGAGGCCCAAGTAAGTGAGAGGAAAGGCAATCGATAGAAGCGGGGTTCTCGGATAATGCTCCCCCTAGGACTAATGTTTCAAGGTTAAGACCTACTATTATGCTTCCTAACTAATTCTTAATGAGTCATGAAAATCCTAAAGTACACTGTCCCAAACCTAAGGTCAACCGTGATTAACTCTACACTATGTCCTGGCGGAGAAATCGCTCAGTCTCAATACCTCACACTATGCAAAGTTGCAAAGAGTTCTAGGGATTCCAAGTGATAAACCCTATTCCTATCTGTAGATCTAACCCTTTGGTCCAGGCGAATGACCACTAGTCACAATTAAGCCAAAGATACTAAAGTCACTTCAACGCTTCACTTTGTTGCTTGTACAACTAAGCCCCAGCGGAGTTCGTCCTTTAGTTCTTCATTCTATTATAACTGCAAAGAACTCTAGGAATTGGAGGTAGGATAAATCACACCAGAGGGGAAAGGGGATGCTCCTCTACCTTTTGACTCATCCTTTCAACCCTTTCTAACAACGCCCCTTGCGTATGACCTGCAAATCTATGGGTTTATCGAAGTAATAAATCCCAGGTGAGGGGGTTTCGTATCCACAGGGAGTAGGGAATAAAAATACCAAGATTGCAATCTAACTAAGCGAAGACGGAATAATAATTTTGTTGATAAAATGTAATGAAAGCAAGAATAAATGAAACAAGAAAGAGAGAAGCACAAATAGTTGAGAGGTAAGGCAATCGATAGAAGTGGGGTACTCGGATATTGTTCCACCTAGGACAATTGATTCAAGTACAAAATTAACTATTATATCTCCTAATTTATGCTTAATAAGTTGTGAAAATCCTTAAACACACGGTCCCAAACCTAAGGTCAACCGTGACTAACTCTATACTATGTCCCGGTGGAGAAATCGATCAATATCAACATCTCACACTGTGTAGAGTTGCAAGACACTCTAGGATTCCAAGTGATAAACCCTATTCTAATGTATAGATCTAACCCTTTGCTCCAGGCGAAAGACCCTTAGTCACAATTGAGCCCTAGGTGCTAAAGTCACTTCAACGCTTCACTCCGTTGCCTATGCAACTAAGCCCCAGCAGAGGTCATCCCTTAGCCCATTCACTCTACTATGACCGCAAAGAACTCATGCAACATGAAGGTAGGATAAATCACATCGGAGGAGAAAGGGGACGCTCGGCTAACTCTTGACTCACCCTCTCGATCCTCTACAATCTTGCAATTTCTAACCCTCATGGTGTGTCACTCACTCACAAAGGTTACAAATGTAGACTCTCAACCCTAGTGTCACTCTAAGGGAGAAATCATGCAACAAGCATTAAAGATTGAAACTCAATTAAAGACATCAATTAAGGAAAACATAATAGAAGATTAATTAAACATCCTAGGGTTCACAAATCCAAGTACCCACTAGGGATTTAGCTCTCCATGGAGCTAGTTATAATCAACAATGAAATCGAATGTAAAAACAAGTAATCCATAGAAAAATCCCTCAGTATTCATGTCGATGGTCTTGTGGAGTAGCCTCATCTTCTCCAAAGGTCCCCTTGTCTGGCCTAGGGCACACCTCGCCAGATCGATGCCCACGAAATCTCCCCCAATAACGTTCTTCCAAGTGGAGCGTGGTGTTGAATCCGTAGAACCACTCCATAGACTTGCCAAAAGACTCTCAAAACCATAGCCGACATCCTCCCAAAAGATAGAGAAAAGTTGGAGAGAAGGGTGAAAAGGATCTCCAAAAATCAGGTTGAATCGCTGCTTAAATAGGGCTAGAATCGGGCATCCACACGCCATTGTGGATTCTTCACAATGGTTTGTGGAATTTCCACAAGCTTGTGTGGATTCTCTGGAAACTTGATTTTCGGCCGGCTATGAACAGTAACTACTACATTGTATTGCTACAGTGATTTGCTACAATACTCCGCCAAAACACTCCCAATTCCACACTTTTCATCGAGGTAATATAAACGGTGCACAAATCCTGATACGCAAATGTGATTGTGTTCATGCCCCACCAACTCACTGTACTGACTTGAATACATGGAGGTTACCACACATTTACGTATCTTAGAGCCCCACTTGTGTCTTCCTATTGTTCCTTCCAAGATTCTACCCAATAGTGCGTTCACTATCTACTTTTGGCTTCTTTTCTTAATACTTAGCTTCACAGCCCTACATTCACAAAAGAACACAAATACACATGTATTAGCACTGAAACCTGATAAAAGTAATGCTCATCTAAGGAAAGAATACTTCATATTCTTAACACACAAGCACTTATCAAACTCCCCCACACTTAAGCTTTTGCTTATCCTCAAGCAAAAATAAAACATTGAAGCGTAGAAGAAGGAAAAATTGAAAGTGCTTGGCCTTAGGTTCACCAAAGCATTCAAGGAGAGCATTGTATAGGTAAGGGAAATTTTAACACTAAATACAAAAAATCAATGCTCTAGCTAAAAACTCAAATAAAAAAGGACAACAAACCCGAGATCATGTAAGTGTGTGTGAACTCACTCAAGTAAACCCAAAGTATACACCTCAATATTCCAATTATAAGAGACTTATTTAACTACAAAACATAACAAAACAAAAGGATGGTAGTAGCTTCACACATCCTCTAAGGTAGCCCTTTCTGAAGCGGCCGCTAAGGTGGCTTTCACACTTTCGAGCTGGTAGCTATTTCTACCAGGGTGGTAGCTTTCACTCATCCCATGAGATAGCTCTTTCTCTCATTAGGGCATAACTAGTATCAGACTTATGAGAGTAGCTTCATACTTGCTAGGTGGTAGCTCTTTCAACCCCCCAATGTACAACTAAACAATCTTTTTTTGTCTTTCTTTTCGTTTTCCTTATTATTTTTTTTTAATATAAAAAATGGAACAAGAAACAAAACTAATTAGTCCCTTAAACATCGAACTTGAGTATCCAAAAGAGTTTCATGAGTGAGTGGTGCACATATATTCATCAGGCGAAAATTCCTAGAAATTCAAGTAAAAACTAGAGCATGAGAACATTCAATGTTAAAATTTCTCCTAAACTCAAGAATGCAAGCTTTACAACTAAGGTGAACTCCCCCCGCCCCCCCTACCCACACACACACACACACACTTAAGATGTACATTCCCCTCAATGTACACTTGCAAGCTGAATAGAAAGTATAGAAATCAAGTAAATATGTGGGAGTGGGCAATTGAAACAATAATCCCTTGACTCCTAATGTTGCGTTTGATGGAGCTAAATCCTTAGGAGTAAAGTTCCAATGGGTCGTGAAGCACACAAGGCACACATTGGCCATGCCCATGACTAGTTCTCAATTCCCATACTGACAAGACCATCTGCACACATACACAAGGGGGTTTAGTGAAGCTCAATAAAAACAAAAATAGTTCGAGTATTTAAAAGATAAGGCAATGAAATACAGCTCGAGACAAAAATAAAAAATAAACTCTGAAGAAAGATCCTTTCTGAGTATACAAGTCCAAAATAAAATGAAGAAAAAAAGATGAAAAATATAAACATAAAATAAATCAAAGATGCATCAAGCGTCGATGTCCTCGGCGATCGGCTCTGATGCTGCTGGTGGTGGAAATAAATCAAATGGTGGCGGTGGATCTAGTGATACTCATGCTGATACTGGAGGAGCCAGAGGGGTCCTCGGTCTCATAATGAAAGGTGAAGGCCCGTCGCGCTCGAGTAACTGCTGTAAGGTGTCAAAATGCGCCATCATCTTTGCGTGCTGCGCAGCCTGCATCTCGCAAACCTTAGTGATCTCAGTCTGTAACACCCCTCCTACCGCACTTTCGAGCCTCTCAAATCAATCATGGGCTCGAGATGGTGAAAACACACGCACTTGAGATGGCTCCTGTGCCGTAGGAGGTGCCTCGATCTCTATCGATGCAGGCTGAGAAACGTCGGCATCACATTCCTCAACCGCAGCTATCTCTAGGGTGGGTATAATCAAAGAATACACTATCGGCTGAACCCTGCGAACCATCCCCATCAACCTTATCATCTCTATGCCCAGGGGGCAGGTATACTCACTTTCTCGGCTCCGTGAATCGTGTCCAAGAAACCCATACCCATAACTAGTCTCGTAATGTAGGGGCTAAAGAATATCACTCCTAATCTGAGATACTGTCCCTCATGTGATATATACTCTGCCAAGATGTGTCCCAGGTGTATCAGCATGCTTTGTACCATCAAATAAAGATATAACAGCTCCTGTTGTCTGAGCACACCGGTGCTGTCAACATGACAGTTAACTGACCTACTCAGAACGACGTGTATGTACCTATAACTCAGCCGGGAGAGACATGTGACCTTAGACACCCCGGGCTCATACTCCCCCTATCCAGATAGTGCTCTGTATGCGCAGCTGTAGTGTCAACGCACCAGGGTAGTCTGTAGGCAACTGCTCGTAGTCATCTGTATCCATGAATGCCGCATCATAAAGTTCCATTCTAATCGAGAACTAGGTGACTAACATGTTGTGATGTTGTCCAAATGCTCTAAAATGTATAGTGTTTACGCTGTCAAAGCTGGAATAAGAGCGGTCAAACTCGAATGATGATAATACCTCTAGCGTCAACATACGGATCGCAGGATCCTGTATGGCTAGCATCCCACTCCATTCGCCTACCACAAGAATCTCCTCTATCTCCTCTACCATGTCACCTGTCCCTTGAACCTTTCTTATTTCATCTATGAAGTTAAAATGTGTTTGTCCAAACCTTAGCTTTGCCAATCTTTGAAATCGAGCCTGATGCTCGGGAATCAGGAATTCCATCTATTTGGGTTCAGGTGATGACTCACGCGGACATTTCTTAACTTGCCTCTTCAACCGAGGTTCCATATTTGTAAAATTTAAAGAACAATCGATTAAAGAAGTTCACAGAATAATATAGCAGAAATCCACACAGTCGTGTGGAAATTCCAGACGCCCGTGATGATCCACAGGGTATGAAAACCTCATGGCCGCACTCTAAGAACTCACAAATACATAATTAAATCTCTTCTAATTTCTTCCTAAGGATACATACCATTCTAATTTTAGAAATGTAGCAACATTCACTAGTTTCATCAATTAAAATCAAGAATTGATGAAGAAAAGAAAGAAAGAGGGTTTACCGACAAGTTGAAGATATAAAACTTGGAATTGGCCGGAAAAACAAGTAAAAATCCTTCTAAAATGATGGTGCGAGGTCGGGAGAGAGTAAGGCTGCACTCCCTGATTGATTAGGAGTGTGAGAATGAAGAAACATGACGAGACTTTAAAGGAAACTCGCACCTCTTGACGTTCTGCACATCTACACTGGCATGTGGAAATTACCAACGCCTGTGTGGTTCCACAGGAGAGCATCCACAAGGGCAGACGCATACCCCTGTGCGCTCTTGTCATAACACTCCTTTGCTCTAAACGCATCCACATGAGCATGTGGAAAATTCCCACACTCGTGCGCCCTACCCACAGGAGCATATGCACACCCCTGTGGCTTCTCTATCCAACTGAGAAAATTCTCTAAGTGTTTCACACGCCTGTGCAGAAATTCCACACAAACATGGATCCTTACTGGGTAATTCACAAGGGCAAACACGCGCCCTGTGTCTTCTCGGGATGGAGGAGAAATTCTCTGCAGAGAACCACACAGACATGCAAAAATTACCCACGCCCATGCGTTTGCTAACAGAATCATCCACAGGGCCGAGTCCACGCCCTTGTGTCTTCTTGGGAAAAAATCTCTAAGTATTTGCAGGGAAACACACGCCCGTGCGGAAATTATGCACGGGTGTGGACCATAACAAGGTTGCTCACCGGGGTGAGTCCACGCCCCTGTGCCGTCTCTGGATGAGCTCTGAACGAACATGCACGCCCGTGCCGAAGTTCTGCACGGGCATGGGCTTTCTCTGGACACTTAGAAAACTTTGCAGGCTCTACAAAAAATTCCTGAACACAAATATACACTTAGAGCCTGCCTAACATTGCAATTTTAACAAGAGAAAACACGAAAAATATGCTCAAACGACCAAGATTCTTTGCTATACATGATAACACCACCATGTCCACGAGAAAATCACAGTGAAAGCATCTAAGAATCAAGACACCAACACTTAAAGCCTTATTAATGCCAATAATAAACTAAAAACTAGGAAAATAGTAAAAACTCTGGTTGCCTTCCAAGAAGTGCTTGTTTAATATCACTTAGCTTGACATACCTTGTCTTACCTCACGGGGGCTCATAGATGAAGGGTTCCCTCTTACCCATGACTTGGAAGCACAATGAACATAGTCTTTTGAAGGTAGAGGGAGAGTTGTCGAGCTTGGTATCAGTTAAGAAGGGTTCATCAACCTTGTTCTGTTCTTGCGCATTCCCAACAGCCTTGGGTCATTTCTTGTGGTGTCTCCTTACCCGCTTCATCTTTTGGAGCATCTTCTTCATGATTGCCGGAGTAGATGGTACTTTCTCCTCTAGACCAAGCATTATTACTTCTTCATTATCCACCTCTTGGTCTAGCAACCCCTCGTACGGGTCCAGATTCAACATTTCCTGCATATATTCATCAATTATCTCATCAGTAGTGTCAAGAAAATACAAAGTATCATCAAATTCAAGTGAATATCGCATGGCTTTGGCGAGGCGGTATGTGGGCTTATCATCTCCAATCCTCAATGTCAACTACCCGCCGTCCATGTAGATTAATGCCTTGGAAGTGCGCAAGAATGGCCTCCCAAGTATCAATGGAACATCTACATCCTCATCGACGTCCAACACTATGAAGTCTACAGGAAATATGTACTTGTCCACCTTGACAAGTATGTCTTCAATGATGCCCCTTGGATGTCTCACTGTTCGGTCCGCCAATTGCAATGTCATTCGAGCGGGCCTAGGCTCTCCCAAGCCTAGCTTCTTGAAAAAGGTATATGGCATGATGTTGATACTAGCACCAGAGTCCGTCAATGCCATTTCTTCACCCATATTACCAATGTTACGTGGGATGATGAAGCTTCCGGGGTCTTTCTTCTTGTTCGGCATATTCTTTTGCAACACCACCAAACAAGAGGCATCTAAGATCACCGATGCACTTTCCTCCAACTTCCTCTTGCTGGTCAATAAATCTTTCAAGAACTTAGCATACCGAGGCATTTAAGACAATGCCTACACAAAAGTAATGTTGATGTGCAATTGCTTAATCAGACCAAATAACTTCTTGCATTGCTCATCATTTTGGTCATTCTTCAATCTTGAAGAGTAGGGAATTCTCAGCTTATAATGTAGGGGTGCCACCTCCTTCTACTTGTTTGCTCTCTCCTCAATCTCCATGGCCTTGGGCACTCCAACATTTGTCTTCTCACTAGGAGGCCTATCCTCAACCTCACGACCACTTCTCAAAGTGATCGCCTTTACATGTTCTCTCGGATTAGTCTCGGTATTACTTGGTAGGCTTTCTTGTGGTCTCTCCGATAGATACTTCACAATTTGCCCACTTGATTCTCTAGATTGTGCAATGAAGCAGTGTGGTTGCAAAGTGTAGCTTCAAAAGACTGAAATTGATTGTCCGATGTTTACACAAATCTGGTCAAAGCTTTCTCTAAATCATTCATCCGGGTCTCCAAACCTGAAATACAATTCTCCATGTTTGGGGATTGTTGTTGCTGGAAACCCGCTGGTGCTATGGCCTTCTGCTGTCCTTGGTAGTTACTCCACGAAAAGTAGGGGTGGTTTTTTCAACCCGGATTGTAGGTGTTGCCATATGGATTACCTTGGTTCCTCATGGCATTACCCACAAAATCTACTTACTCAACTGAAGATGCATCATCAATAGAAATAGGGCAATCAGTTAGAGCATGTCCTCCCCCACAACCTGTTCAAGTAGTGAAGGTCACCAATCTATTAGAAGTTAGAAGGTCTAACTTCTTGCTCAATGATTCCACTTGGGCATCCAAAGAAGTGACTGCATCAATTTTGTGGAGTCCGGCTACTTTCTTCCTTTCCCACAGATTCCATTCGTAGCTATTCATGGTCATATCCTCTACCAATTGCTGGGCTTCATTAGGGGTCTTGTTTCCCATTGTACCTCCTGCGACAGTATCTAGAAGCTTTCTTGTACTTAGATTCAACAGGTTGTAAAAAGTTTGAAAGATCATACAGTTAGGGAAACCATGTTGTGGACACTTCCGCAAAAGGTCCTTGAATCGCTCCCACGTCTCAAACAATGATTCGAGCTCCATCTATATGAATGAGCATATCTCATTACGAAGCCTTACTGACTTTCCCGGGGGAAAGCATCTCGCGAGAAAGGCTTCGACCATTTCATTCCAAGTCGTGATGGAAGCCTTTGGCAATGAATCAAGCCACAACTTGGCTTTTCCTTTGAAAAAGAATGGGAAATCCCTCAATTTGATAGCATCATCCGACACTACATTAGTCTTCCACATATCACAAACTTCCAAGAAGTTCTCAATATGATTGTTCGGATCCTTATCGGCCAAACCATTGAACTGCACTGACTATTGAATCATTCGGATGAATGCTGGTTTTAGCTCAAAGTTTAGAGCTGTAATAGGGGGTCACACAATACTCGATTATGTGCCCAAAACTGAAGGTCTGGTATAGTCGGAAAGTGTTCTTTGTTGCTCATTCTATTCTGTCATATTATCTGACCCTTGACCTTCTACTTTAGCTTGGATTGACAGTTCTTGTATCAGTTCTTTTCCCCTTCTTCTAAGTCTATGCTCAAGCTCAGGATCTCCTTCAACAATTTGTGAAGGGTTCCCTCAGGTCATAACCTAGAGCTACAACCAAAAGAAAAAAAAAATCTTAACGATGATAGAATAAGAAAATGTGAAATAGAATGAATGATGAATAGCTAAAATAGCCAAGTGCAAAGTATCTCTAAACGCTTACTCCGAGGCAATGGCGCCAAAAACTTGACAACACCAATTGCGTGTGACTCGCAAATGCACGGATTTGTTGAAGTAATAAATCCCAAGTGAGTGGGTATCGTACCCACAGGGAGTAGGGAACAAAAATACCAAGATTGCTGTCTAACTAAGCGAAGACAGAATAATGATTTTGTTGATAAAATGCAATAAAAGCAAGAATAAAAGAAACAAGAAAGAGAGAAGCACAAATAGATGAGAGGTAAGGAAATCGATAGAAGTGGGGTACTCGGATATTGCTCCACCTAGGACAATTGCTTCAAGTGCAAAATTAACTAATATATCTCCTAATTGACGCTTTATGAGTCGTGGAAATCCTTAAACATACGGCCCAAAATCAAAAGTTAACTGTGACTAACTCTACACTATGTCCCGGTAGAGAAATCAATCAATCTTAATACCTCACACTGTATAGAGTTGCAAGACACTCTAGGATTCCAAGTGATAAACCCTATTCCAATGTATAGATCTAACCCTTTGGTCCAGACGAAAGACCCCTAGTCGAAATTGAGCCCTAGTTGCTAAAGTCACTTCAATGCTTCACTCCGTTGTCTGTGTAACTAAGCCACAGCGGAGGTCATCCCTTAGCCCATTCACTCTACTTTTACCACAAAGAACTCTTGGAACATGGAGGTAGGATAAATCACATCAGAGCGAAAAAAGGACACTCTACTACCTCTCGACTCACCCTCTCGACCCTCTCCAATCTTGCAATGTCTAACCCTCATGGTGTGTCACTCATTCACAAAGGTTACCAATGTAGACTCTCAACCCTAGTATCACTCTAAGGGAGAAATCATGTAACAAGCATTTAAGATTAAAACTCAATTAAAGACATCAATTAAGAAAAACATAATAGAAGGTTAATGAAAGAAATACATCCTACGGTTCACAATTCGAAGTACCTACTAGAGGTTTAGCTATCCATGGAGCTAGTTACAATCAACGATAAAATCGAATGTAAAAACAATTAATTTATAAAATAACCCCTCGGTATTTGTGTCAATGGTTTTGTGGAGTAGCCTCGTCTTCTCCAAAGGTCCCCTTGTCCTGCCTAGGGCACACTTCACAGGATCAACGCTGATGAAAGCTCCCCCAAAAACCTTCTTACAAGCGGAGCGCGGTGTTGAATCCATAAAACCACTCCAAAGACTTGCCAAAAGCCTCTCAAGACCCTAGCTGACAGCCTCCCAAAAAATAGAGAAAAGTTGCAGAGAAGGGTGAAAAGGATCTCCAAAAATCAGGCTGAATCGCGGCTTAAATAGGGCTATAAATGGGCATCCACACGCCCCTGTGGATTCTTCACATGGGCTTGTGGAATTTTCTCACGAGCGTGTGGAATTTCCATACACCGATGTAGATTCTCTGGAAACCTGATTTTTGGCCGGCTGTAAACAGTAACTGCTACAGTTATTACTACAGTGATTTGCTACATAAACCTACTACAGTACTCCACTAAAACATTCTCAATTCCACACTTTTCATCAAGGTAACATAAACGGGCACACATTTATGCCGTAGATCGTGACTCTTCTTCAGTCAAAGGCCACAATGGTGAAGATCTTGCTCTCAATGCACAAGTCAGGATACGCAAATGTGACTGCCTTCATGCCCTCCACCTCACTGTAATGACTTGAATACATGGAGGTTAGCACACATTCACATATCTTAGAGCCCCACTAGTATCTCCGTGTTTATTCCTTCTAAGATTACACCCAATAGTGCGTTTATGATCTACATTTGGCTTCTTTTCTTAATACTGAGCTTCACAACCCTACATGCACAAAAGAACACAAATACACATGTATTAGCGATTAAACCTGATAAAATTAATGTTCATTGTAAGGAAAGAATACTTCGCATTCTTAACACACAAGCACTTATCACTCTCCAATCTAGCTTTGTCTAACCCTCATGGCATGTCACCCATCCACAAAGGTTATCAAAGTGAACTCTCAACCCTAGTGTCACTCTAAGGGAGAAATCAATCAACAAGCATTCAAGATTGAAACTCAATTAAAAACATAAATTAGGGAAGTAATAATAAAAGGTCAAACAAACATGAACATCCTAGGGTTTACAAAATCCAAGTACCCACTGGGGGGTTTAGCTCTCCATTGAGCAAGATACAATCAATAATGAAATCGAAAGTAAAAGCAAGTAATCCATAGGAAAACCCCCTTGGTATTTATATCGATGGTCTTGTAGAGTAGCCTTTTCTTTTCCAAAAGTCCCCTTGTCCGACCTAGGGCACACCTCGCGAATTGGTGCCAACAAAAGCTCCCCCAACAACCTTCTTCCAAGAGAAGGGCGTTGTCGAATCCGTAGGACTCCTCCAAAGACTTGCCAAAAGCCTCTCAAAACCCTAGCCGATGGTCTCTCAACAGATAGAGAAAAGTTAGAGAGAAGGGTGAAAGATTCTCCTCAAAATCGGGCTGAATCGCAGCCTAAATAGGGTTGGAATCAGGCATCCACATGCCCCTGTGGATTTTTCACATGGGCCTATGGAATTTCCACACGGGCGTTCGGAATTTCCACATGCTTGTGTGGATTCTTTGGAAACTTGACATTCGGCCGGCTATGAACGGTAATTGCTACAGTGTATTGCTATAGTTATTTGCTACAAAAATCTGCTACAGTACTTCACCAAAACACTCCCAATTACACACTTTTCATCAAGGTAACATTAACGGGCACACGTTTATGACGTAGATTATGACTCTTCTTAAGTCAAAGGCCTCATTGGCGAAGATCTTGCTATCAATGCACAAGTCGGGATACGCAAATATGATTGCCTTCGTGCCCTCCAACTCACTGTAATGACTTGAATATATGGAGGTTGCCACACATTCACATATCTTAGAGCCCCACTAGTGTCTTCGCGTTTGTTCCTTCTAAGATTCCACCCAATAGTGTGTTTACGATCTACTTTTGGCTTCTTTTTTCTTAATACTGAGCTTCACAACCCTACATGCATAAAAGAACACAAATACACATGTATTAGATATTAAACCTGATAAAATTAATGCTCATCATAAGGAAAGAAAACTTTGCATTCTTAACACACAAGGACTTCTCACTCTCTAATCTAGCTTTGTCTAACCCTCATGGTATGTCACCGATCCACAAATATTACCAAGATGAACTCTCAACCCTAGTGTCACTCTAAGGGAGAAATCATTCAACAAGCATTCAAGATTAAAAGTCAATTAAAAACATCAATTAAGGAAGGCACAATAAAAGGTCAAAGAAACATTAACATCCTAGGGTTTACAAAATCCAAGTACCGGTCTGGGGGGTTTAGCTCTCCATGGAGCAAGATATAATCAATAATGAAATCGAAAGTAAAAACAAGTAATCCATAGGAAAACCCCCTCGATATTCATGTCGATGGTCTTGTTGAGTAGCCTCTTCTTTGATTGCTTGCCCGCAAGTGTACGTGATCGCCAAGTAATACCTCATGTGAAGACACGAGGATCGTATCCCACGGGGCTAAGGATCTCCTATTACTCCTTCTTGAGCTATTATCTAGCCTAAGATCTCAAGTGATGGATTTTTACTCTACTAAAAGCAATTAAAACTAAAACAAGATTATAAACAAATTAGAGAGAACAAGCAATAAGCAAGCAAGAAAATCAATGAGATGCAAAGGCCTATGGATGAGGATCCCCTTGAGGGGTTATCATGCAACATGGATGATGATCTAAAGATGCAAGGGTAAAATGGACCATGAGATTCCAAGATTAGAACAACCCCAATTTCTCGGCGATTGAACCCTAATCCCATACGGACATAGATAGGAATTTCATCCAAATCTACATTCCTATGATTGCATTTAGTACGAGGAAATCTCATTTAGGATTAAACCTACTCTTCATCGGATTAAACCTACATGGAGGGCTACCAAACACCCGATTTCTTGGCGTGATGATACAAATATCCCCTTCTAATCCATTCATGATCTAATACATGCGAGCAAGTCACATCTACATGCATCACTCATAAAAGAGCTACGAATTTCTCCTTAGTGTAGCACTTAGCATGAAAACAATGGATTAAATCTCAAAATTACCCAAGCATGGAATTAATGAGTTATCATCCAACATACATGATAAAACCCCCCCAAGGTTCACCAACACCCGGTGGCCTTGGGGGTCTAGTGTGTCATCATCCCACAACAAGCAATACAAACAAGCAAAACATGAAACAAAAGCATAAATGACACTCACTAGATGAAATGCTGAAGGAGGAGGTGAAGAATGTGCCGAATGACGCTTTCCCCGCCAAAGGAATTCCAAATGACGCTTACTCTAGCCGTGGGTCTCCTTCCTTCAAATCGTGGTAGATCTCCCCTTGAATGATGTTGCCTTCTTGCCTTGAGAATCTTGGACCTTGGGCTTGGATGATCTTCTAGCTTCCTTGCCCTTCTTCTCCTCCCCAAGGTCACCCAAAAACTCCCAAGTGCTCTCCCAAAGTTGGCCAAGAAAAGGGCCAGCCAAAAGTCCTCTTTTCTGTCTGAAAAGTTGGTATTTATACCCCCCGAGGCATACAGGTCATATGGGGTCGTATGGGGGTCGTATAGCACCCAAAAACCCTAGATTCGCGATCCATACGGGGTGCATACAACCTCCATACTGGGTAGTATGGAAATCTGGGCAGATACTTAAAATCAATCTGCTGCTACAGTGCATACGGCCCCCATACTGGGTAGTATGGGGGTAGTATGAAATTCCTATTTTCTTCTCTTTTGGCCCAAATGATATCTTCTTGTTCTCTATGGCTTCCTTATGCCCTACAAAGCAAATAATAGACGATTAAGCGCAAAACGGGCATCAAACCTCACAAAATACATGCAAAGTGAATACGATATATGCATGAAAACATCTACATTTAGACACTTATCAAATATCCCCACACTTAAGCGTTGCTTGTCCCCAAGGAAACAACTCATGAAAAACAAAGAGACTAAGAAGTGGCTAAATGCACTACCTCTGGCATCAAGTAAATATAAGACTCCAAAAACAATGGACAATGATACATAGATGTTGAATCATAGTCAATAAGCATAATAAAAATATCCTGTCTCACCCCTTATATGTCTGTGCCGTGTAAATTAATCTTATATCTCATATGCCCTGATCTGGTCCAGCCTAAGGACTTCAATCAGTACAGCTCTAGATGCTAATCACTCCACTTACAAAGAATACTAAGTTTTAAACTACTAAGTGCTACTTCAATGGCCAAATAAGATCCTTCTAATTCTATACCTTGAAACTAAGTCCACTTTCTACTCAAAACCTTTGGTAGGTACTCAAAAAGATCACGAGGTTTTATTTTCATTTCATTATTCATTTCTTTTTTTTTTCGAGTCCGACTAACGTAGATTGCAAGAAAATCATTTTGAAATCTTTCTGGAGGGTGCACATGCTGGTTAGGCACAAGAGCCACCCAACTACTCGATTATAGTCTACATAGACCCATTCATGCTTCAGAAGCAGAGGAATACTGACATAGACTCATTTTTTTTTCTTTTTTGTTTCTTTTCGTTTTGATTCATTTCATTTTTTTCATTTTTTTTTCACATTCACCCTAGATCACATCTTCAGAGTACTCTACATGACACAAAACTAGGATTAGCTCAACAAGACTTAGAAGTTCTTAAGAGTCCATTGAAGGATAGAACTTAGTGTTCTAAGGCCAAGTACTCAAAGTAGTGTGTTACGCATACAAGAGAGTTAGAGAGTAGTCACATTGGCTATTCCCAGGGCATCGACAAAAAATCAGTGCACATGACAATACTAGGGGTAAAATAGGATTCAATAAAGCATAGAAACAAGTAACTCACATCAATCATTAGTCCAAGCTAAAAGAATCTTACAAGAATGAACAAAGCCATCATAGGTAACACTAGCATGTATCAAATGATCCTAATACATGAAATACACCCATCCCCACACTTAGTGTTGTACATTGCCCTCCCCACATTTAGTGTTGTACATTTCCCTCAATGTACACTAATTATGCAAAACATGCAAGATGAAGCAATGCAAATAATAAAGGAGGGTGAAAACGAACTCCCCGGTTCAACTTGTGCTCGCCGTGAGGTATGACTTGACAAAAGGTGTGGTGAGCAATACATGTCTCGTCCGACCTCTATTGAGAACTAGGGAAGCTCACCAAATTCCCTCAATGCCCTGCGAGGCAAAAAGGGGACATCATCATTCCACAAAAATTTACAAATGAGAGATGGGGAGTAATCACGCAAAAACTAAAACAAAATACAAAGAGAACACAAAAACTAGAAAATAAAGTCTAAACAATAAAATGAAGTCTCCATGCTTATCCTTGTCCTTAGAATTAGGTCTCTCATCACAACATGACAACTTGTTCCATGTGGTCACCCATGTGATGCAAATATCACTCCATAGTCGATTGTCAATTTCTTCATCCACAACATTCCTAAGAAACATGAAAAACCCAATCAAGCATAGAGGAATCCAATATAATTCAAAATTTAGGGCATGGGATGAAGAAACAATGAAAAATATGATGTATCGTGTCCATACGGCCGTATGGGGGCCGTATGGTTACTGTTCATTTCAAAAGAACCTGCCCCAAAAACATGAAAATCGAAAAACAATTTACATAAATTCAAGGGAGACTTCATCCATAACAATCACACCATACAAACCAAGCAAAATGTTAAAGAAATTCCACACAAAAGCTCCAAGAATGCCCAAGAAATGAAAAAGATAAAACTAGGGCATTGAAAATGCATACCGACGAAATCTTGAGAAAACTAGCGTTAAACTTGAGGAAAACTACTAGATCGACGTCTCAAATGGATGAGGAGAAGATTTAGGAGAAAAAAAATGAGGAGATTTGGCTAAGAAATGAGTGAGAAAGAAGAGAAAAAAATCGGTGGAAAAAGAGAGAAAAGAAGAGAATGGAAGAAAGAGAAGAGAGAAAAGAGAGAGGAGGGTTAAATGGGCTAGAACCGAGCCATACAGCCCCCATACGGCTCGTATGGGGGTCGTATGGCCTGAGAAGCCTTCTTGGGTGTTCTGGATGGTGTCACAGACGGCCCAGTATGGGGGGCCGTATAGGTGGCCGTCTGGGACAGAGCCGAGGCTCTGTTTGGTGCCCCAAATGGCACAGACGGCCTCCATACGGGTTATGGATGGCCGCATGACTATAATTTGCTCTCTAAACCCCAAAATCCTTCTTCAAATGATGGAAAAATGAAATAGCAAGTTCGAAGACTTCTCCAAAAATGAATGAAATGAATAAAACGACGATCTAGAGCATGAATTGACACCTAAACATGAGTTTCTCAAGAATTTGCACAAATACACCACAATTAAATCGATGAGAACAATGTGCCAAGTGAGTGAGCATGAACTTATTCAAGAACAAGGAAGTCTAAGAAATACAAAAATTGAAATGAACTAAGATCTAAAGTACGAAAAATGCAAGAAAACACCCCCGAATACTTGGGTTGCCTCCCAAGAAGCGCTTGTTTAACGTCACAAGCCTGACGTACCTTTTTCTTACCTAAGGAGGCTTGAAAATGGTGTGCTCATCCCGACTAGAAGTTGCATAAGAACCACCAAGAAATACGAAACATACCTTCCGGGATGGTATTAAATTGAAGGCCAAGAATGAGTTACCTTTTGGCCACCACGGTAAGAGCTTTGGCCGGGAATTGTGCGATTGAAACTTGGGCGGATCCTTAGATGGTTTGAACCTCCTCCCCACTTCTTCTTTGGTCCCGACAAGAATTCCTTTTAGTACCCCACCACAAAGTTGCTTGGGCCTCCAAGGAAAAAGCTTTTGTCGAGAGTTGTTTAAGCTCGGCATGGGTGGGTCATTGGACGGCCTCAACCTCCTACCCACATTTTTTTCCTCGACTCTTGGAAAGTTCCCTTGGATCATCAAAAAGAATTGCTTGGGCTTCCAAGGGAACAAGTTTGGTTGAGAACTCCTGAAGCTTTGCATAGGTGGAACAATTGGTGGCTTTGACATCCTATCCACAATTTTTTTCTCAACCATGGTGTGATGAACTTCAAGTGCCCATAACATTTGCTTGGGCCGCCAAGGAAAAAGTTTTGGTTGGGAATTGTCCAAGGCCGGCATTGGTGGGTTCAAGGATGACATTGGTTTCCTCCCCACATCTTCAAATACAATTCCTGGAATTTTGTTTTTGCACTTGACTAAAATTGATGGATGGATGGAAAAATCTATGTTAAGGCAAGTAGAATCTTCACATGTGGTCGATTGAGTTTCTTCTACTTCCTTACATGTTTTTATGACCATGATGCCATCCTCCCCCTTTTCTTCTTCAATTTCACATTGAGGTGAAACCTCTAACATTTGCTCAAAAGGTATTGATGCTACATCATTTGCTTCTTCCACCTTCAACACCTCAATATGAGCATCCACCACAATCTCATTGATTTTCTCTTCATCTCTTTTGCCATTTTCAGTTAGGGCTTCTATAGATGGTGGCAATTTGACTAATTCTTTGGAATATTCTCCCATCTTGTTTTCCACACTTTGAAGAGATTGTTGAGCATTAAAATTTTTGGCATTCATAGCTTCAATTTCGGCATCCGCATACCTCATGAAACTTGCAAAAACATCTTGTGTATTGAATCCCCAATGATTAAGTTGCTTACTACGGTCAACTGGAGGTTGGTAATGCCACGGTTTTTGAAAAGAGGGTTCCTATAGCAATCCTTGGTGAGGGTAATCCCATTGTTGAGTTTGATGATGTGTTGAAGAACTTTGGTGCCCTTCCCAATATGGATTGTAACCTTGGCTTTCTTGTATAGCAAGAAATTTTTTTATCTTTTCTTGAAGTGCAAAAATTTTGGCGGCCAACAATCGTTCTTGAAAATCCATGGCCCTGTGTCAACATGTAAAACTAAAATCAATAAGCTAACAAAGAAAACAATTAAGAAGAAAAATAAATAAATATGGACAAAAGGGGTAAAAGAAA
Organism: Dioscorea cayenensis subsp. rotundata; assembly: GCF_009730915.1. Taxonomy (NCBI): domain Eukaryota; kingdom Viridiplantae; phylum Streptophyta; class Magnoliopsida; order Dioscoreales; family Dioscoreaceae; genus Dioscorea; species Dioscorea cayenensis. The sequence goes on along the minus strand of NC_052475.1, from coordinate 15,074,976 downwards.
CATAGAAAGACAAATATTTACAAAAGAAAAGATAAATGGCTAGAGTAATAATGTAAAATTTTCCTAGAATTCCTTAAAGGTCCCCGGCAACGGCGCCAAAAACTTGATTGCTTCCCCGCAAGTGTACGGGATCGCCAAGTAATACCTCATGTGAAGACACGAGGATCGTATTCCACTGGGCTAAAGATCTCCTATTACTCCTTCTCGAGCTATTATCTAGCCTAAGATCTCAAGTGATGGATTTTTACTCTACTAAAAGCAATTAAAACTAAAACAAGGTTATGAACAAATTAGAGAGAACAAGCAATAAGCAAGCAAGAAAATCAATGAGATGCAAAGGCCTATGGATGAGGATCCCCTTGATGGGTTATCATGCAACATGGATGATGATCTAAAGATGCAAGGGTAAAATGGACCATAAGATTCCAAGATTAGAACAACCCCAATTCTCGGCGATTGAACCCTAATCCCATACGAACATAGATAGGAATTTCTTCCAAATCTACATTCCTACGATTGCATTGAGTATGAGGAAATCTCACTTAGGTTTAAACCTACATGGAGGGCTGTCAAACACCCGATTTCTCGGCGTGATGATACAAGTATCCCCTTCTAATCCATTCATGATCTAATACATGCGAGCAAGTCACATCTACATCCATCACTCATAAAAAAGCTACGGATTTCTCCTTAGTGTAGCACTTATCATGAAGACAATGGATTAAATCTCAAAATTAGCCAAGCATGGAATTAACGAGTTATCATCCAACATACATGATAAAACCCCCCAAGGTTCACCAACACCCGGTGGCCTTGGGGGTCTAGTGTGTCATCATCCCACAACAAGCAATACAAAGAAGCAAAACATGAAACAAAAGCATAAATGACACTCACTAGATGAAATGGTAAAGGAGGAGGTGAAGAATGTGCTGAATGACGCTTTCCCCACCAAAGGAGTGCCAAATGACGCTTCCTCTAGCCGTGGGTCTCCTTCCTTCAAATCGTGGTAGATCTCCCCTTGAATGATGTTGCCTTCTTGCCTTGAGAATCTTGGGCCTTGGGCTTGGATGATCTTCTAGCTTCCTTTCCCTTCTTCTCCTCCCTAAGGTCACCCAAAAACTCCCAAGTGCTCTTCCAAAGTCGGCCAAGAAAAGGGCCAGCCAAAAGTCCTCTTTTTTTCGCCCTTAAAGTTGGTATTTATACCCCCCCCCCCCGAGGCATACGGGTCGTATGGGGGTCGTATAGCACCCAAAAACCATAGGTTCGTGATCCATACGGGGTAGTATGGAAATCTGGGCAGACACTTAAAATCAATCTGCTGCTATAGTGCATACGGCCCCCATACTGCGTAGTATGGGGGTAGTATGAAATTCTTGTTTTCTTCTTTTTTCGCCCAAATGATATCTTCTTGTTCTCTACGGCTTCCTTATGCCCTACAAAGTAAATAATAGATGATTAAGCGCAAAACGGGCATCAAACCTCACAAAATACATGCAAAGTGAATACGATATATGCATGAAAACATCTACATTTAGACACTTATCATTCTTCTCAAATGTGAGTCGTAATGCACTAATTTGGAGGAAATCTTGCTAAGGTTCAAACACGAAGACATAGGTTAGGTTCCTGATGCAGGAATGTGTGTCAACCTCCTCTTACTCGAGTTAGCACAACTATTTGGAGGGGCACAAGGGCAGTCACATTCAAGCATTCTGACTTGTGCATATAGAACAAGATCTCCACCAACGTGTCCGTTATTAAAGAAATAAGGCAATCCATGATGTAAATGTGTGCCCATTTGCGTTACCTCAATGAAAGTATGGATTCAGGAGTATTTCAGGTCGGTACTGTAGAAGGGTATTGTAGAAAATACTGTAGCAAAAATCCACAGGGGCATCCACATGGGCGTGTGGAAATTCCACACGCTTATGTGAAAAATCCACAGGGGCATCCACATGGGCGTCTGGATTCCCGATTTTAGCGCTTTAAAAGCCTATTTTAGCCCTGATTTCAACATTCTTTTCTCCATCTTTTCCCCAAGGTAGCCCTTTCCAAAGTGGCTGCTAAGGTGGCTTTCACACTTTTGAGGTGGAAGTTCTTTCTACCGGGGTGGTAGCTTTCACACTTATGAGAGTAGTTTCGTACATCATAGGTGGTAGCTCTTTCCACCCAACAAGCACAGATAAACAACAAAACTATTTTGTTCTATCTTTTCATTTTTTCCATTTTTTTCAGAATTAACATAAGAAACAACTATAACTAGTCCCTTATACATCAAACATGAGTTTCCAAAAGAGTTCAAAGAGTGAATAGTGCAATAAGTGTCAATCGGGCAAAAATTCCTGGAAACTCAAACAAAAACTAGAGCATGAGAACATTCAATTGTAAAAATTCTCCTAAACTCAAGAATACAATCAATGAAACTAAGGTGAACCAACATTGGTTATGTGAGCATGTATATCAACCAAAACTACTATAAAAGAGATGCGTGCACTATGAAACTCCCCCCCACACTTAAGTTGTACATTATCCCCAATGTATAGATATAAGCTTATTCATAATGTAAATCAATTAAATTCAGATGTGGGAGAAGCAATCAAAACAATACAACCCTAACTCCTAGTGTTGCATTTGATGGAGCTAAGTCCTTGGGAGTGTTGTTCTAACGGGTTGTGAAGCTCACACGGCCAAGTGCCGAAACACCTTGGCCGTGCCCATGACAAAGTCTCAATTGCCATGATGACAAGACCATCTGCACACATACAAGAGGGGGTGCAGTGAAGCTCAATAAAAACAAACATAACTCGAGTATAGAAAAGATAAGACAATGAATACAACTCGAGATACAAAATGAAAATAAACTCAGAAGGAAAGTCCTTTCTCAGTATACAAGTCCAAAATAAAATATGGAAGTAAAAGACGAGGAAAATAAAATCAAGTGTCGATGTCACGCTTTGGATCCTCTACTGCTGTTGGTAATAGATCAAAGGGTGCTGGTGGAGGTGATGAAGGAGATGTTGGAGGAGCTGGGGGTCTGCTTCTCAATAGCTGTCGTAAGAAGTTGAAACAGGACATCATATCGACATAATGTGCTGATTGTATCGACTGCATCTCGATGATCTCAGACCAAAATGCACTTACAGTGCTCTTGAGCCTCTCAATACGATCATAGGCTCCTGAAAGGTTACCTGGGCACCCTGAGGTCTCGGTCGCCGTCAGTGCGGACTGTCCCGCTGCATCCCCTCTGCTCTCAGTACTCTAAATGGTGGATATCACCAGAATGTGAACTCCGAGATCATATATACGCACTACTCCCATCATCCTAAGAGTATCGAGTGCGAGTGGAGAAGGAATAAATGTCTTTTCAGTGTCCCGAATGGCGTCTATGAGGCCGATCCCCAGAATAAGTCGAGTGATGTAAGGATCAGCAAATAATACTCCCACTCTCCTATTATGGCACTGATATCGCAGATAATCGGCCACAATATACCCTAAGTGGATCGGAACGGTCTGGACCATGGAATACAAGTAAAGTAACCCCTGCCAACTCAAAACACCTGTATTGCCACCTCGACCATCTATAGATCATCTAAGAACAGTGAATAAGTACCTATATCTCAGCCAAGACAAACATGAGGCCTTGGACATTCCCGGTTTATACTGTCCCTGTCCACACAAGGCCTGGTAAGCTTGCTGTGGGGTCAAGGTGCCTGTGTAATCTATCAGCAAGTGTCTATACTCCTCAGTGTCTATGTAAGCCTCATCATATAAGCCCATGCGCACTGAAAACTCATTGACACTCATGGCGAATTGATGTCCGAATGCTCTGAACTGTATGACATCAATGACGTCAAACATCCCATATGGTTGCTGGAACGCAAAGGACGCCAGAACCTCCAGTGTTAGTAGCCGGTAGACTGTCTCTCGTTTCAAAAGCAATCTCCTCCAGCTTCCCACTTTCATCAATGTATCAATCTTACTAGCCAGCTCATCACCTCGCTGGACCTGACTAAATACACTCAGGTCCATGAACCGGGGCTGCCCAATCTTGAGTCTCGATAGCCGCTCAAATCGAGCCTTATGCTCAGGATTTAAGAATTCGATATGTCCTAACTCAGGTAAGGTCTCTCTGCGACGCTTACCCTCTTGCTTCTTCGAGCGCGGTGCCATACCTACAATAAAAGATAAAGAAATGGTCAAAGAATCTCAGAAACAGCATACTACCAAATGCCACACGGGCCTGTGGATATTACCCACGGCCGTGTGGATCTGCAGGGTGTGAAAATCGCACGGGTGCACAACAATTCTCAAATAAATTCAACTTAAAAACATGCCTAGACGCTTTCTAAACATGCATAAAATGTTATAACATGAAAATTCGTGCACGTTAAGAAATTCAATCCGCTAAAAACAAGAGTTGACGAAGAAAATAGGATGAAAAGGTTTACCGATGAAATAGATGTGGAAACTATGAAAATCGGCGAGGAATGTGAAAACAAATCCTCCAAAATAGCGGTGAAAGGCCGGGGAGCTTATCAGGAGTGGTTTATGGGTGGTTGAAGATGATGAAGAAGAGAATTCGCAAGGATTTTAAAGAAAAACTCGCGTCTCTTGGAATTCTGCACAACCACACGGGCGTGCGGAAATTACCCACGCCCATGCGTCTCCATATAAAAACTTCATAGGGGCATATGCACGCCCCAGTGTGCCTTCAAGAAAACACTCACTGCCTCTGAATGCAAATGTCACGCCCCGAACCCGGCATGTTGGACCCGGTGCACGGACAAACAGCCGCAAACCCACAGGGCTTGAACCCCATAGACCTGCAAGGCCTCAAAATCTGATCCAGGACAGGTAAAACTATAATAACCCAACTGAGTTACAGGATTACAAACTCTACAAAGTACACAAAATCGGGATACAGAAGTCTAAAATACAAAATACAAAATACATAAGTACAAGAACTTAAAATTTACAATAGGATAAGACAACATCTAGAGACAATCTCTCAAGATCCACGCCGATCTATCACTTTTTGATCTGAAAAGGATTTAAAGAAAATCCATGAGCTCACTAGCCAAGTAAGTAATCCAGAAATTGTTCTAAAACAACAGGCTTTATGAATCTCGATCTCAGATATTAAGGATAATTCAAAATTTAAACATAGTTTAAACAAATACAAAATAAATAGTTCAACAGAGGTACAGTTCTCAAGTAGTAACGCTATTTAAAATAACTGAAATCAAAAGATTATCAGGTTTCAGAACTGCGAATAATTATTCGCCATAAATGAGCATATGTCTTCAAAACATAATTTAAACAAAACAAAATACAAAGTGAAATATTCTAATAAAGAATATTTACAAATATGATTTACCGGAATTTAAAACCCAGAAATACGATATCAAAAATACAAAAATTTCAAGGCAGGGCAAATATTTGTATTTTTGCAAAAAAAAATCAAAAACAAAAGGGGAAAGCCGTAAAATAACAGATTCAAGTGTGTGTCTCCAAATTCACTGTCAGTGCCAAAGGTCATTTGTTTATCCTCGGTGACAGACCCGAGCCAAAATAACAAAATCATTTACTTACCCTCGGTGACCTGAGACTGAATACCAGGTGGCCGTTGATTATTTCACCGAACGGACACGGTGCGAAACTACAGTCTCATTTTTCCCAAAATTACTTGTCGACAAGGTCAAGGTTTAACCCCCCACAGACAGGGTTGCATATCGCTCATTTGGAGACCAAAACATTCAGATACAAAATATTTACAGAGTACAAGTTCAGAAATTTCTAAAATTCCTCAAGTTCATATATATTAAAAAATACTAATAAATATCAAAATCTCACTTTAAGGGTAATAAATCGATAACCATATGTGAAATATAAAAATATATTTAAGTACATAAAGTATTTAAAATTATTCAAAACAACAGCTCCTTCAAAACTAAATTAAATGATTAAATAACTAAATAAATAATGGAATTAACTAAGTCAATCCAAATGATAGCAGAATCATTAACACATGCCTACAAACAAACGAATTTTATAAATGTTGAAGTAATCATTTGACTGTAATAGCACACTTAGTATAAATAATAAATTCATAACCAAGTTAAAATGAATAGCAATCCTTTAATTAGCATTACACCAATGTAGATTTATCAAGTCAACAATTAAACAAAAATAATTAATTAAAGAAAATGCCTCAAAATACATATTCCAATTAAATAATATCAATATTAACAAAAATAATAGATATTCAAAATAAAATAACAAAATACTAGATAATTATTTTACCGAATAAAAATAATTTCTCAAGTGCTGAAAATACGGAGTTATCGGTAGATTACTTACCTGGTATTGGCCTAATTGCAAAATGAGATTCAAGACCACTCCCTAAAACGATCCTAAAATCCAATGATTTAGCAACGTTAAAACAAAATCACACTAACCGCAAGTTTAAACACTGAACAAGTAACTTTTACATTCTCTAGAGAGAGAAACCAAAAATAAAAAATAAAAAAATAAGATAAATAAATAAATGACAATAATTGTCTTGCATGCACTCATGCAGGAATTTAAAACACACCCTAAAAGCTTAAATAATTAACAAGATTAAATTTAAAGTGATCCAATGCTTAACCTCCACTCATTTGACATTTGCCTTGAACTAATATTTCCACTACAAAACTTCCCTCATTCTCTTACAATGCCTTGACTAATAAAAACGAAAATATGCAAACCATTAACACCAAAAACATTTCTGCAGATTCACAACCAAGTTCTAGTCTTTAGACACATTAACACAATAATGCTATCAACTTTACAAAACCACTCCACCAACAACAAAAGTTGTAGAACCAAACTAAGAGAGAAAAAACATATCTACTTAGACAACCAATACATATATAAAACACACACACACACACACACACACATATATATATATATATACATGGAAACATACACAATATGCAAGGCTTTTAGCATGTTGGTTCTACGCTCAAAATAGGGCCAAAAATCTCCACCATGCTTGGGTGAGCAAGAAACAAGCAACTTAACACTCATTAAAGTAATGCCAAACCTTTCTCAAAACAAGGATGGTTAACCACAAGCCCTTGAGCTAACACTAAGCTCCAAGGATTTCAACAACAATTTTGAGCTATGAACTAAGAGAACAACAAGCATGAACAACTCCGAATTTAGCCATCAACATGCCAAGGTTTCTAAATAAAAAGAGCTAACATGCTATTCAACAAAATATGGCAAGCTAATCAAAGGTTAGAGAAAAAGTCATGGTTTTTAGTTACCAAAAACAACACTACTAAAAGAATTTAACCAAGAATGGCTAGGGGCTTACTACGATGGCCGGAAAAGAGAGTGTTGAAGAGATAGCCCAGCTGAAAACCAAGCTTCAAAAATCTTCTAGCTAGCAACCTCCCTTACAAGACAAAGAAATGAAGAAGAAGCACAAGAGAAGAAAAAAAACAATGAAGTTAAAAGGCTCAAATGTCAAAGGCACAGATGTGATGGAAACCCATGAATTCCTTCGGCAATTCCTCATTACCACTAGATTGGAGAGCCACATGACAAAAGGATAGGGAATAAGTGGGGGAAACAATGCTTTTTTTTTTTAAATCTAATCAAGCTTTGGGCGGGGTCCACAGCAAATACACAGGAGTGTGGGAAATAACCACGCCCGTATGCCCGACCCACAGGGGCAGCCGCACGCCCCTGTGGCATCTATAGACATCCAAGAAAATTTCCTAAGTATTCCGCACGCCCGTGCGGAAATTCCGCACGGGCGTGCCCATTCATAAGCCTAACTCACAGGGGCAAGCGCACGCCCTTGTGTCTTCTCGGAATGTTGAGAGCTCCTCTGCGAAAATTACCCACGCCCCTGCGATTTTCACAAGGTTGCCCACAGGGGCGAGTCCACGCCCCTATGTGTGCTTTCGGGATAATCTGCCAATCTCTGCAGGAATTCACACGCCTGTGCGGAAATTACCCACGGGCATGCAAGAATCGCATGGTCATTCACAGGGGTGAGTCCACGCCCCTGTGCCTTCTCTGGATGAGCTCGTAATGCAAATTCACGGGCGTGCGAAAATTCCACACGCCCGTGCGTTTTCTCTGGATGCCTTAGAAAATTCTGCAGGCTTTGCAGAAAATTTTTGAACATGTATACACAATCAGAGCCTGCCATAATATGCAAATTTTACTACTGAAAAACATGAGAAATAGCTCAAACGACCCAACTTTACCAAATCCATGTGAAAACACACGATGACAATTCAAAACCCACAATAAAATCGCAGCACAAGTATATAAAAATCAAGACACCAACACTCAACACTTTATTCATACACACACTAAACTACTAAACTACGGAAATAGTAAACACTTGGGTTGCCTCCCAAGAAGCGCTTGTTTAACATCACTTAGCTTGACGTACCTTATCTTACCTCACGGGGGCTCATAGATGAAAGTTGCCCACTTACCAATGGCTTGGAAGCATGATGAGCAAAATATCTTGAGAGTAGAGGGTGAATTATCGGGCTTGGGATTGCCTAACAATGGTTCAGCCAACTTCTTCTGTTCATGCACGTCTCCAACAGCCTTGGAGTGTTTCTGGTGACATCTCCTAGCCCTTTTCAATTTTTGGAGCATCTTCTTCAAGATCCTCGGGGTAGATGGTAGTTCTTCCGTCGAACCAAGCATCATTACTTCTTCATTGTCCTCCTCTTAGTCGAACAGACCCTTATACGGGTCTGGATTGAATATTTCCTGCATGTATTCATCAACAATGTCATCAGTAGTGTCTAGAAAATACAAAGTATCATTGAAATCAAGAGAATACCGCATGGCTTCAGCAAGGCGGTATGTGAGCTTGTCATCTCGAACTCTCAAAGTTAGCTCTCCGCCGTCCATGTCAATCAAGGCTTTGGAAGTCCGCAAAAACAGCCTACAAAGTATCAAGGGTACATCCACATCCTCATCGACATCTAGCACCACGAAGTCTACAGGAAATAAATACTTGTCTACCTTGATAAGCACATCTTCAATGATACCCCTCAGATGTCTCACCGTTCGGTCCGCCAATTGCAAAGTCATCTGAGTAGGCCTAGGCTTGTCCAAGCCTATCTTTTGAAAGAAGGTGTATGGCATGACGTTGATACTAGCCCCTGAGTCCATCAATGCCATTTCTTCACGTAGATTGCCAACATTACACGGAATGATGAAGCTTCCTGGATCTTTCTTCTTGTTCGGCATGTTCTTTTGCAAAACCGCCTAGCAAGATGCATCTAAAATAACTGAAGCACTCTCCTCTTACATCCTCTTGTTGGTCAAGAAGTCTTTCAAGAATTTTGCATACTTAGGCATTTGAGCCAATGCCTCAACAAAAGGAATATTGATGTGGAGTTGTTTGAACAAACTCAGGAACTTCTTGTACTGTTCATCCCCTTGGTTATTCTTCAATCTAGAGGCATAAGAGATTCTTCACTTCAAAGGTGGGGGTGCCACCTCCTTCTCTTTGTTTGCTCCCTTCTCAACCTCTATAACCTCAGGTGCATGTTCATTGGCCTTCTCACTCGGAAGCTTACCCTCAACCTCACGACCACTTCTCAAAGTGATCGCCTTCACATGCACTCTAGGGTTGGTGTCGGTGTTACTCGGAAAGCTTCCTTATGGCCTTTCCGATAAGGACTTCGCAATCTGCCCTACTTGATTTTCAAGATTATGCAAAGTGGCTACACTCATTACCTAGAGCATCAATTACCACATGGGAGGAGATGGTAGAAGCTTTTCTTGCCCGTTATTTTCGTCCCGGAAAATTTGCAAAGCTTAGGAAATGAGATCTCATCCTTTGTACAATTGGAATTGGAGTCTCTATTTGAGACGTGGGAAAGGTTCAAGGATCTCCTGAGAAAGTGCCCACAACATGGATTCCTGGAGTGGATGATTGTTCAAACCTTTTACAATGGTTTAATCCGAGTATAACGCAACTTTTTAGATGTGATAGCATGAGGTACCTTAGGTATCAAGACCCCCGGTGAGGTCCGTTAACTAATTGAAGAAATAGGGTTAAACAGCTACCAATGGAATGCTAGGGCGAAGAAAAAGGTGGCCGGCCTCCATGAGATAGATGTAGTAACCTCATTGGTGGCTCAAGTGGAATCATTGAGTAAGAAGTTAGATCTCCTACCTTCGAATAGAGTGGCGGCCATGACTACTTACACCGGGTGTGGTGGAGGACATGCTCCCTCCGATTGCCCGATCTCTATTATTGATGTATCTTCAGTTGAGAATGTCAATTTTGTAGGTAATGCTATGAGGAATCAAGGAAACCCATACAACAACACCTACAATCCGGGTTGGAAGAGTCATCCCAATTTCTCATGGAGCAACCAAGGTCTACAAAAGGCCATGGGGCCACCGTGTTTCCAACAACAACAGCAAGCCCCAAACATGGAAAATAGAGTTTCAGGTTTGGACACGCGAATAAATGATTTGGAGAAGGCCTTAACTAGGTTTGTGCAATCATCTGATACAAGGTTCCAATCAGCTGAGGCTATACTTCACAACGACACCACCTCTTTGCATAATCTTGAAAATCAAGTAGAGCAGATTGCGAAGTCCTTATTGGAAAGGCCACAAGGAAGCTTGCCGAGTAACACCGAGACCAACCCTAGAGAGCATGTGAACGCGATCACTTTGAGAAGTGGTCATGAGGTTGAGGGTAAGCTTCCGAGTGAGAAGCCCAATGAACATACACCCGAGGTTATAGAGGTTTAGAAGGGAGCAACCAAAGAGAAGGAGGTGGCACCCTCAACTTTCAAGCCAAGAATCCCTTATCCCTCTAGATTGAAGAATGACCAAGGGGATGAATAGTACAAGAAGTTCCTGAGTTTGTTCAAACGACTCCACATCAATATTCTTTTTGTTGAGGCATTGACTCAAATGCCTAAGCAAGCAAAATTATTGAAAGATTTGTTGACCAACAAGAGGAAGTTGGAGGACAGTGCTTCAGTGATCTTAGATACTTCTTGCTCGAAGGTGTTACAAAAGAATATGTCGAACAAGAAGAAAGACCCGGGAAGCTTCCTCATTCTGTGTAACATTGGCAATTTGGGTGAAAAAATGGCATTGACGGACTCAGGGGCTAGTATCAAGGTCATTCCATACACCTTCTTTCAAAAGCTAGGCTTGGACAAGCCTAGGCCTACTCGGACGACTTTGCAATTGGCGGACGGAACGGTGAGACATCCGAGGGGTATCATCGAAGATATGCTTGTTAAGGTAGACAAGTATATATTTCCTGTAGACTTCGTGGTGCTAGACGTCGATAAGGATGCGAACGTACCCTTGATACTTGGGAGGCCATTCTTGCGGACTTCCAAAGCATTGATTGACATGGACGGTGGAGATTTAACATTGAGAGTTGGAGATGACAAGCTCACATATCGCTTTGCTAAAGTCATGCGGTATTCTTTTGATTTCGATGATACTTAACATTTTCTGGACACTACTGATGAGATTGTTGATGAATATATGCTGGAAATGTTCAATCTGGACTCGTACAAGAGTTTGTTTGACCAAGAGGTGGACAATGAAGGAATCATGATGCTTGGTTCGACGGAAGAAGTACCATCTACACCGGGGATCATGAAGAAGGTGCTCCAGAAGATGAAGAGGGCTAGGAGACGCCACCGGAAATTCTCCAAGGCTGTTGGAGATGTGCACGAACCGAACAAATTGGATGAATCATTGCTACATGGTCCCAAGCCTGATAATTCCCCCTCTACCTTCAAGAGACTTTGCTCATCATGTTTCCAAGACATGTGTAAGAGGGCGACCTTCATCTATGAGCCCCCGTGAGGTAAGACATGGTACGTCAAGCTAAGTGACATTAAACAAGCGCTTCTTGGGAGGCAATTCAAGTGTTTACCATTTTCTTAATTTGGTAGTTTAGTGTTTGCTTGAATAAATTGCTGAGTATTGGTGTCTTGATTTGTAGATGCTTTTGCTGTGATTTTCTTGTGGACTTGTAATTTCACCGAGTGTTTTCATGTAAATTTGATGAAGTTTTGGTCGTTTGAGCTATCAATCATGTTTCTCACTTGTATAGTTTGCATATAAGGGCAGGCTCTGAGTGTGTAAATATGTTCAGAAATTTTCTGCAGAGCCTGCAGAGTTTTCTAAGGTATCCAGAGAAAACACACGGGCGTATGGAATTAACACACGCCCATGGTTTTGTATTGCGAGCTCATCCAGAGAAGACACAGGGGCGTGGACTCACCCCTGTAAATGACCTTGTGATTGTCGCACGCCCGTGGGTAATATCCGCACGGCCGTGTGATTTCCTAAAGAGACTTGGCAAACTATCCAGAGAGCACACAGGGACGTGGACTCGCCCCTATAGGCGAACTTGTAAAATATGCACAGGCGTGGGTAATTTCCACATGCCTATGCGGATCTCTACAGATGAGTTCTCTCTATCTCGAGAAGACACAGGGGCATGCGGATGCCCCTGTAAGTTGGGCTTGTGAATGCTCACGCCCGTGTGGAATTTCCCCACCGGCGTGTGAAACACTTAGCGATTCTTCTCGGGTGGACAGAGAAGCCACAGGGGCATGTGGCAGCCCCTGTGGGTCGGGCGCACGAGCGTGGGTATTTCCCACATGGCCGTGTATTTGCATTCAGAAGCAATGAGTGTTTTCCCTAGAGTGCACAGAGGCGTGCACCTGCCCCTGTGAAGCTTTCCTGTGAAGGCGCACGGGCGTGGATAATTTCCGCACCCATGTGCGGTTGTACAGAACGCCAAGAGGCGCGAGTCCTTTTAAATGATCATCATTTCTTCTCATTCCCACACTATCTCTTCACCTGAAAGTACCCTCACACTTCTTCCTGACTTCGCACTACCGTATTTGGAGGAATTTTTGCGTGGTTTTCCTGTTGCTTCAAGGTTTTCCACTTCAACTCGTCGGTAAGCCCTATCTTTAGTTCTCTTCGCAAATTCTTGATTTTAATCGATGAAACTGGTGGATAATGCTTCATTTCTATAATCTGAATAAGTATACATGTTTAGAATGAAGTTAAAAGCAATTTAACGGTGTATTTTTTTAATTTTTAGGCATGGTCGTGCCTTTTTCACGGCCCATGGATCAACACGGGCGTGCGGAAATTCCACACGGCAGTGTGGATTTCTGCAGCATTGCTTAATTGACTAGTTTGACCAGTTTTCTTTAAAATTTTGAAGATTATGGCACCCAGGTCAAAGAAGCAAGCTGATAAATAGGCTCGTGAGTCATCTCCTGAGTCTGAGGGTATGAGATTCATTATACCCGAGCATCAGGCCCGTTTCGAGCGTTTGTCGAGACTTCGGTTCAGACAGACTCGATTATTAGACATGAGCATATTGAGAGATTTACAGCAGGGAGACAAGTTTGCCGATGAGGTCGAGGATCTCGTGTCAGTGTGTGGTTGGAGGCAGTTGTTGTCGCTTAGAGAGCCAGCTATCCGTGAGCTTACACTAGAGGTTTTGTCGTCATTTGAGTTTCGACAGATCCTATTTGAGATTCGACAGCCTTGACGTCATTCAGTTTAGAGCACTTAGACATCACTATAGTCTAAGTATCACTCAGTTCTCAATTCAGCTCGGCTTGTACGAAGAGGCATTACAGACATTGAGGATTATCCTGGAGCTTTGACCCCATAGAGAGCTTATAGAGCATTATGTGGTCAGGGCCAGTATGAGTCAGGGGTGTCCAAGGCCACGTGTCTTTCCCGACCTGCGTATTAATATCTACATGCCATCATGAGCAGGTCGGTGAATGGCCTTGGTGATAGCATTGGCGTTCTGAGCCGGCAGGAGCTTCTGTACTTGTATTCGATGATGTAGCGCATACCGATCCATCTAGGGCACATCGTCGCTGAGTACATTTGACATCAGGGCCAGTATGCCAGATTGGGAGCGATCTTCTCAGGTCTATACATTATGAGATTAGCTCTAGGTATGGGTCTCTTAGGGGCGATTCGTAGGGCTGAGACATCGAGTATACTTGCGCCCCCTGAGCCTGGAGACGATAAGATTGATGGGCATAGTTCGCAGGGTTCGGACGGGGGTTTATGCTCTGGTGCTACCAGTTCCAGAGATAGCCACGGAGGAGGGTGATGATGCCAAGGCTTCTGAGCCTACCCCCGAGCCTCAGCCAGCGCCGATGGAGACCGAGGCACCTCATATGGCAAAGGATGTATCCCTAGTACGCATGTTTTCACCATCTCGAGCCCATGATCGTTTTGAGAGGCTCGAGAGTGCTGTGGGGGTGATACGGACAGAGGTCGCTGAGGCCCAAACAGAGATTGCTAAGATTCAGAGTACACATGCCACACAACATACAAAGTTCATGGCACATTTTGACATATTACAGCGGATTTTAGAGGGAGACATCACCTCGTCATTTGTCCTACGACCGAGAAATCCCCCGGCATGTCCAGCACCTCCATCCCCTATTCCAGCATTGGTTGACCCACCATGTACTTCATCACCAGCACCAGCAGCAGAAGAGGAGCCAGAGCACGACACTGACACTTGATTTGTTTTTTTTTCATTTTTCTTTTACTTTTGCACTTATATTTTGGACTTGTATTCTCAGAAAGAACTCCCCTTCTGGGTTTATATTTTATTTTGTTGTCTCGAATTGTATTCATTGCTTCATCTTTTATATACTCGAGTTGTTTTATTTTTATTGAGCTTCACTGAACCTCCTCGTGTATGCGTGCAGATGGTCTTGTTATCATGGGAATTGAGAACTTTGTCATGGGCACGGCACGGTGAAGGTGTTTCGCCAGTTGGCCGTGTGAGCTTCACAACCCGTTAGAACAACACTCCCAAGGACTTAGCTCTATCAAATGTAACAGTAGGAGTCAGGGGTGTATTGTTTTGATTGCTTATCCTACATTTGAATTTAATTGATATACATTACGAGTAACCTTACATGAGTATGTTGGGGACAATGTACAACTTAAGTGTGTGTGTGTGTAGGGGGAGTTTCATAGTGCACACACCTTTTTATATTAGTTTTGATTGATATACATGCTCACATAGCCAAAGGCGGTTCACCATAGTTGCAATGATTGTATTCATGAGTTTAGGAGATTTTTTTAACATTGAATATCCTCATGCTATAGTTTTGCTTGAATTTCTAGGAATTTTGGCCCGTTTAACACTTGTTGTACTTCTCACTCTTAAAACCCTTTTGGAAACTTAAGTTTGATGTTAAAGGGGCTAAGTATAGTTATTCCTTTCATTAATTCAAACCAAAAAAAAGGATCAAAATAGTTTTATTTCTTATTTGTGCTTGTTGGGTGGAAAGAGCTACCACCTATCAAGTTTGAAGCTACTCTCATAAGTCGGATACTAGTTATGCCCTAATGAGAAAAAGAGCTATCTCATAGGATGGGTGAAAGCTACCACTCCGGTAGAAAGAGCTACCACCTCGAAAGTGTGAAAGACACCTTAGCGGCCGCTTTGGAAAAGACTACCTTAGAGGATGTGTGAAGCTACTACCACCCTTGAAATGTTTTTGTTACTTTGTGTAGATCAATAAGTCCCTTGTGCTTAGAACTTTGAGGAGTATAATATGGGTTGTTTTGAGTGAGCTTACGCACTTAAACGATTTCAGGTTTGTTGTCCTTTTTTATTCAAGTTTTTAACTAGAGCATTGATTTTTCGTATTTAGTGTTGAAATTTTCCTTACTTGTAGAATGCTCTCTTTGTATGGTTTGGTGAACCTAAGGCCAAGCACTTCCAATGTTTCCTCCATCTATGCATATAATGTTTTAATCTTTGTTTGAGCACAAGCAAAAGCTTAAGTGTGGGGGAGTTGGATAAGTGCTTGTGCGATAAGAATACGAAGTGTTCTTTCCTTGTGTTGATCATTACTTTTCTCAGGTTTTAACGCTAATATGAGTGTATTTATGTTATTTTCATGCAGGTAGGGTTGTGAGGCCGATTATGAGAGAAAGAATCCAATGTGGGTCGTAATGTACTAATTTGGAAGAAATCTTGCTAAGGTTCAAACGCGAAGACAGGTCGTGTTCCAGATGCAGGAATGTGTGCCAACCTCCTCTTACTCGAGTTAGCACAACTATTTGGAGGGGCACAAGGACAGTCACATTCAAGCATTCCAACTTGTGCATATAGAACAAGATCTCCACCAACATGTCCGTTATTAAAGAAGCAAGGCGATACACGACGTAAATGTGTACTCGTTTGCGTTACCTCAATGAAAGTATAGATTCGGGAGTATTTCAGGCCGGTACTATAGCAGGGTATTGTAGAAAACAATGTAGCAACACTGTTTACAGCCGGCCGAGAAAACAGGAAAACAGAGAATCCACACTGGCGTGTGGAAATTCCACAGACCCGTGTGAAAAATCCACAGGGGCGCTCACATGGGCGTGTGGATTCCCGATTCTAGCCCTTTAAAAGCCGATTTCAGCCCTGATTTCAGCATTCTTTTCTCCATCTTTTCCCCAACTTGAGAGAGGCGGTGGCTAGGGTTTTAAGATGTATTGGCTAGGGCTTTGGAGAGGTTCTATGGCTATGACATCGCGCGCCATTTGGAAGAAGGTTAGTGGGAGAGCTTTCGTCGGCACCGATTCGGCGAGGTGTCTCCTCGGGCCGGACAAAGGGACCCTTGCGACGAGTAGAGGACTCTCCATAAGACCATCGCCACAACTAATGAGGGGTTTTTTATGGATGCTTTGTTTTTACATTCGGTTTCATTGATTGTATCTAGCTCCATGGAGAGTTAAACCCCTAGTGGGTACTTGGGTATTTGTGAACCCTAGGATGTATTCGTTACATTGAATCACTTTATTATGCTTTTAATTAATTAGTGTTTATTGTGAGTTCCAATCTTGGATACTTGATTGTATGAATCCTCCCCTAGAATGGCACTAGGGTTGAGAGTTCTTGTTGGTAACCCTTGTGAGTGAGTGACACACCATGAGAGTTAGACAAAGCTAAATTGGAGAGGGTTGAGAGAGTGAGTCGAGAGATAGAGGAGCGTCCCCATTCCCCTCCGGTGTGATCTATCCTACCTCCATGTTCCAAGAGTTCTTTGCGGCCATAGTAGAGTGAATGGGCTAAGGGATGACCTTCTGCTGTGGCTTAGTTGCGAGTGCAACGGAGTGAAGCGCTGAAGTGATTTTAGCACCTAGGGCTTAATTGTGGCTAGGGATCTTCCACGTGGACCAAAGGGTTAGGTCTATACATAGGAATAGGGTTTATCACTTGGAATCCCTAGAGCTCATTGCAATTCTATGCGAGTGCGAGGTTGAGAGGTTATTCAATCTCTCCTCCCGGACATGTATAGAGTTAGGCATGGTTGACCTTAGATTTGGGATCATGTAATTAAAGATTTCCAAGACTCATTGTTGCATCAATTTGGAAGTATAATAGAGGGTTCTTGCACTTGAAACGATGGTCCTAGGCGGATTAATATCCAGGTACCCCATCTTTATCGATTGCCTTACCTTCTCCTTTACTTGTGCTCTCTATCTTATTGTTTTTATTTTCGTTGTTTCATATTTTGTCACACTTATTACAATTCATCTTCCATATTAGTAAAGAAACAACTTAAGTGTCTTTATTCCGTACTCTCTATGGATACGATACACACACATCTGGGATTATTTTTTCGACACCCGTGCACTTGCGATTTACACGCATATACGGATGTGTCACACACGCACGTGTGGATTTTTCAAATGGGCCTGTGGAATTTCCACACGCCCGTGTGGATTCTTTGGAAACCTGATTTTCGGTGGGCTATGAACAGTAACTGCTATAGTGCTTTGCTACGGTACCATGCTACAATACTCTTCCAAAACACTCCCAATTTCACACTTTTCATTGAGCCAACATAAACGGGCACACGTTTATGCCGTAGATCGCGACTCATCTTCAGTCAAAGGCCTCATTGGTGAAGATGTTGCTATCAATGCACAAGTCAGGATACGCAAATGTGACTGCCTTCGTGCCCCTCCAACTCACTATAATGACTTGAATACATGGAGGTTGGCACACATTCACGTATCTTAGAGCCCCACTTGTGTCTTCGCTTTTGTTCCTTTTAATATTCCACCCAATAGTGAGTTCACTATCTACTTTTAGCTTCTTTTCTTAATACTCAGCTTCACAACTCTACATGCCAAATACACATGTATTAGCGCTTAAACCTGATGAAAGTAATGTTTATCATATGGAAAGAATACTTCGCATTCTTAACACACAAGCACTTACCACGTGCCAAATGTCATGTACTCTATTGTCATATTTTTTAGCATGGTTTTGCTTTTACCGTTCGAAAAACCATTATAAAAAGGATTGATGTGTTCGTCATGGTTTTTGCCACGACAATGGTAAAACCGTGCCAAAAACCATGCCAACTGCCATATACTCTATTGTTACGGTTTTTGGCATGATTTTACCTTTGTCATGCAAAAAACTGTGACAAAGAAAGGGTATAGGTGTTTGTCACGGTTTTTGGCACGGCCAAAAACTGTGCCAAATGCCTTATAATCTATTGTAACAGTTTTTGGCACGGATTTTGCTTGGCCATGCCAAAAACCGTGACAAAGAAAAAGTTCATGTGTTTGTTACAATTTTTGGCGCGGTCAAGCCTACACCCTGCCAAAAATGGTGCCAAATGCCATGTACTACATTGTCATAGTTTTTGGCATAGTTTAATCTTCACCATGCCAAAAACTAGGATAAAGAAATGATAGATGTGTTCGTCATAGTTTTTGGCATGACGAAGACAAAACCATACCAAGAACCGTGCCAAATTTCTTGTACTCCATTGTCATGGTTTTTGGCACTGGTTTTGCTTGGTCGTGCCAAAAACCATGACAAAAAAAGATTTTCATCTAAAATTTAGATGAAAACACAAATGGTGCGAAATATTGTGAAAAAATTGTCAGGAATTAGTAATCGTGCCAAATACTATGACACTTTGTCACTACCTTTGGGTTTGGTGACAATTTCCGTGACAAATCTAGCATGGAATCAAAACTGTGACAAAAAAATCGTACCAATTCCTATTTTTCTTATAGTTTTATTTGCTAAAATGTAGCTGCCCACATCATAGTTCATATATTTAAGTTGCGAATAGAAACAATTTTCCCATTGCTGTTGTTGGTGATATTACTCCAGTTTTCAACAATGCTTTTATAATCACCTACACCTTCTAATAATCTTCTTAGTAAGCCAATTAGTAGACAATAACTATGATATACATTTATCTCATCATGGTTGTTGTGTGCAAGATTAGGTATCTAGTATAGTGATCAAGAAAGGGCCTAACGTACAAAATTTATTTTCTCTACATATTTCTATTCCAAGTAATGTTTCTTTAGCTTGTTCTACTATTGTTAATAAAAATAAGATGTGTCATAAATTTTTGGGAAACTCTAATGCAACTATACTATTTTTTTTGTTGACTTTTGGTTCATTAGACAATAATGACTTACTTTCAAGCTAAATGTTTTACATGTAAATTGGGAAAAAGTAAATCTTTCCTTTTCCTATTGTTGATAGTCGTACAAATTAATTAATGATTTTACATTGTTCAAAATATTGCATGAGGGATTACCCTCGTTATTGCTCAAGCATATTATAAGTATTTTGAGTTATTTATTGATGATTATATAGGTAGTGGTGTCAACTAGGCCGCGGCATGACCAGACAATGGTGGCTCGGGCATTATGTATGCTTGGGCCAGCCCAAAACATGACTCGGGGTATGTGGGCTTGTACCGTGCTGAGCCGGCCAACCAAATAATTTAGTTTCTTCAAAAATATTTTAAAATATATAAAATTCTAAAAAATAAAATTAAGAAAAAGCCACAAAACTGTTATGAATCAATTAAAACTATTTTTTGATTGATATCAATATCAGTATGCAACAAGCTATTCTAGAATCTATTAATATCAAAAAAAAAAAATCCAATGAATATCATTGGAGCTAGTGCCAAGATTATTAAAAAAAAAACTACATCTGATAAGGACAATAAATTTCAAAAGCAAAGGAAACTATAATGTTTGAAGTATAAAGAAAGCACATAACATCGTTTAACATAACTATTAAATAAAACAAGAAAAGTTCAGTCCACAACAAATAGAGAGTTTATTAACTCAGCAACCACTAGACGGCGACTTGCTCAACGACCTCTCTAAGCTGTCCAGCACTCAATCCTACTCCTGATCTGAAAGGGAATGAGAATAACTTAATAAGCTTGGGAGCCCAGTAAGCAACTACTAAAAATACCGGGATCGCAAAAAAATTCAATTATTTCCAAAAATATACAAAATGTAACATAATGAAGTAATATAAAAAAACCCAAAAAACCAGAAATAATTCAAAACAAACTTAATTGCCAAAATAACGAGCATATAAGTCTCCCAGACAACTAATGCCAAAATAAAATATCAAAATTCATTTATTTAAACTCGGTGACCCAAGTCAGATTTCAGAGCTCATATGTTTACCCTCGGTGACCCAAGCCAAAATATCTGAAGCCATTATTCTTCACCGATGGAATCATGCGAAACAATAGGTTCTATGTCAGAAATACTTCTAAACAAGGTCAGCGTTTAACCCCCACTAATAGGGTTATTGCACAGTTAATTGGGGACTATGAGTTTCTATTAAAAAATTATGTCGGGTCCAAAATTATCGTCAACACAACAATGAAATTTGGTGATCCCGTTTTTCTAATGAAAATAATTCTAATTATTTGAAAATGGGTTGATACCAATATGTGACAAGAATAAGTAAAATTTAATAAAGCAGGTAATCACAATATTTAAAATATAAGTAATCCATAATAGAATGCATATTTAAAATTATAAATCATGATTTATGCAACCATTTCAATCTTTAAGTAGCCATTGTTTCTAGAAGTTCAAAGTAAAATAAAATAAGAATATATAATATATTAACACAATAGTGGCAGTCAAGTTAAGCCTAATTCCGTAATTAAATTGAGTATTAGAATCAATTAAATAAACAAATAAATATATAAATAAAAATCTATAAATTCTGAAGATAATGTTAGATACAGTATCTCAACCCAAAACATTTAAACATAACACCATGAATGGTTTTAACAATAAAACCCAAAGTAACTAAATAATTATGTAAATCATTTTGATAATCATAAATTTTATATATACATATATATAGGTTATATGTGGTTTACTTACCTAGAAAAATCGCCAAGCTATATAATCAATTGGGACACTAAAATTAGAATTCGAGAGAAGACCATAAACATAAACATTACACTTTGGCTTAGATTCCAAAGTTAAATTAAAACAATAACCATTGATCAAACCAAGCTGGCTACTTAGATACTAAATCAAACACACACCTTGTACTTAGTCATTAATCAAACAAAGATTAATAAAAAACAAATAAATAAATAAATAAATAAACTTGGTAGAATATGGGATGGTCAACAATCCAACACACATAAGCAAGTGACTGTGAAATGGATGAAAATATTTACAACTAAAATAACAGGGATCCTGATTAAAAAACTACAATTACAACAAAAGTATTTTGCATAATATTATGTTTAACCTATAAACTTGGTAGTTTGGAAGAAAATCAACTCAGTCTTTTAATTGATTTACCACAAGCTTAAGCAACGCAAGCAACTAATCAACAAAATGAGGGGTTATGCGACACATTAATTATATAATCATAAAAGACATCTGATATCCATTATAAACAAACAAATAATAAATTAATAGAAAAATATTACCAAGGCAACCACTCCAACTATCATGAAATTGTACCATACATAGTCAACATCTGAACATCAAATATGGGATTTAACTGAACTCTATCAGTTTCATAGGAAAAACAAATAATGGTTAGGCAAATAGATATCCCTATGAGGACAAGGAAGGGCCATATCAAAGGTAAATTCAAATTGCAAGAGAAATTTTTAACACAACGCTATTCTAACACGTCAACGATATCAAATCAAAATCTAAAAGAGAAATAAAGATGATTCTACACTTGGCCAAAAATCCAATGCAGGGGAAGCTTACCACACAACGAAAACAACACAAAAACTTTGATGAAGAGACCTATCTCCGTCCTCATCGCCGGCAGCACACACCAAAAAAAAAGAAGAGGAAAGAGGCTAGATCCCTCCCTATTTCTTAATCCAAACTGGGATCTACCATGGAAGAAATGAAGAGGCGACGGCTAGGGTTTTGAAAACCTAAATAAAATATAAAGATAACTAAATAAAATTCTGTAACTGCCATGCATGCACAATTAAATAAAAAAAATGCATGGGGCCCATAGCTATGGTGCCATCTTCAACAATCTCGTCGGCACCTTGTGTTCCCTTCAAACAACGATGTTGAAACATAGCTCCGATGCCTACGCAAACACCACCGCCCATCATACCTCGCGACCCTCTCTCTCTCTCTAATCCTCAACGTCCTCTCTCTCACCACTGGCCATCATGCCTCTCTGTCTCTTTGTCTCTCAGCCCTCTTTAGCTCTTCCTCAATCTCTGAAAGTCTCCCTCTATTCTTCAGAATCTCAGATCCTCATCTCTCCTCACTATCTCTCTTCCTCCCTCCCTCCCTCCCTCCCCCCAAAAATTGGGGGGAATGACGATCACACCCCATGGGGTGATAACATCACCCCATGGAGGATAATCATAGCATCCAATGCACATCAAAACATGGGTGTGCATTGGGATTAGTTAACATCCCCCTCTAGAGGGAGATGATTACCTCCATCCAAATGGAAGGTTAAGACAATAAGTAATAGTCTAATAAGTAATAATGTTCATCTCTCTAAGTCTTTGTTAAGATTAATAACTTTTACTCTTTACAATGTTTTTTACAAGGCTTATTTTAAAATGTTTTATTGTCCTTTTCATTTGTCTATGTGAAAAAATTTATAAAACAGTAAATATTTTTTTTCAAATTTATCCTTTACATTTAATATATTTTTATAACTTGTAATAAATCATATTTAACTATATATTTTATTAAATTATAATTTTTTATAATTTCTCGATTATTAACAAACTTTAATTTAATTTTTTAATCTATGACAATTAATTAAAATTGAGATGAATAAAGGACCAAGGAGTGCTTATAGTCTTGTATATTAATATATTAGTATAATTGTATAAATAATACAATGTAAAATATAATTATTATTATTATATTATAGTCAGCTATTGGATTTCCTGATGGCACTGCAATGCCAGGATAAGCTTCACTACACTCTCGGGGACCGTTCAAAGTTGAAAAAGACTGTTGAAAGTTAAAACTTAGACAATGGACACTTTAAAAAATTTAAAAATGTAAAGTTACAAATTTATCTGAATGAAAAATTTAGGAAATTTTATTGAAATTTAAATAAACTTTTACATGACTAAATAAGTAGAAGTAAAGAAATTGAAGAAACATTATTATTGAAAACAAACTAATATATGAAAAAAAATTGTTTTATAAATGTATGTAAAAAACACATGTCTATCTCACAATTTTTTTTTTCAAAAAACTCCAACCTTGAAGATCTTGAAAGTTTGAACTTAAGCATAACATCAATCTACTTCTTCTGCATCAGTATATATGCCTTCTCCACCATCATCACCAGTATTTTATACTCTTTGTTCTTATAATCTATCTTTTACATCCAACCAATCCTTCAAGCATATACACATTTACACCATTTGTTAATTCATTTGGCTCCTCCTATCGTCTGGTATCCTTTTTTCCTTGCACTAAACATGACTCTGATGGTATTATAGACATCAGTGGAGTTAATAGATCACGTGCCATAGCAGATATAGCACAGGATAACTATGCTCTTGTGCTTTGCACCATGACAAAATATCAAAATTATCAATTTCATCTAAAGTAAGAAAATTATCACGTGCCATAGCAGATATAGCACAGGGTATCTAATATCAATTTCATGAGAATTAATAGAAGCATTAGTCATATTAGAAGAAGAAGATGATGATGATGATGAAGAAGAAGAAGCACCCAAAGAGATTTATTTAAATTATATTTACCATATGGTTTGCGGATCTAATTTTGGTGGATGAAGAGATACTTTAATAGCTGCAGATAAATTGAAAGCCCCTTTATTCCCATTTTTTTTTAATGATATTCATTATACATATCATAACACAAACAATGATATTTTTCTTTGTAAAAAGAATGATCTAATCTCATATTTTCATTATAAGAATCAAGTATGTAAAAAGTGCAACTGATTTTAAAACATGGGTTAAGAATCATATAAAAAATTGGAAGTGGTTCATTTTTCCAAAATATATTTTAAATTTTATCTCAATGGGAGTAACAATAGGAGCACAATTAGGATCATGTCTATATTTTTGAAAAATCTCACTCATAAAATACATTTGATTAATAGTAATACAAGTAGTGGGATAACAAACACTGGGAAAAAAATATTAGTTGCATTATAAAAAAAATTCTGGAAACTCCTTTATCTGATTAGTAACTTGACAACGCCCCTTGCGTGTGACTCGCAAGTGCACTGGTTTGTCGAAGTAATAAATTCCCAGGTGAGTGGGGTATCGTATCCACATGGAATAGTGATCAGAAACACCAAGATTGCTATTTAACTATGATGAAGATGAATCAATGATAGTGTCAATAAAATTGATGTGAAAACAATTAAGAGAAATAAGAAAGAGAGGCACAATAAAATGATAGGAAAGGCAAGAGGTAGAAAGTGGGGCACTCGGACATTACTACCCCTATGACTATGATTCAAGTGCAAGACCAACTATTATGTCTCCTAACTGATGCTTAATGAATCGTGGAGATCCTAAAATACACGGTGCCAAACCTAAGGTCAACCGCGACTAACTCTACACTATGCCCCGGTGGAGAAATTGCTCAGTCTCAACTTCTCACACTGTGTACAGTTGCAAGAAGCTCTAGGGATTCCAAATGATAGACCCTATTCCTATATATAGATCTAACCTTTTGGTCCAGGGGAAAGACCCGTAGTCATAATTAAGTGCCAGATACTAAGGATTACTTCAACGCTTCACTCTATTGCTTGCTCAACTATGCCCCAACGGAGTTCCTCTCTTAGCACTTCACTTTATTGTGACTATAAAGAACTCTAAAAAAATGGAAGTAGGATAAATCACACTTGAGGGGAATGGGACGCACCGCTACTTCTCGACTCACTCTCTCAACCCTCTCCAATCTAGCAATGTCTACCCCTCATGGTGTGTCACTCATCCACAAATGCTACCAAGATGGACTCTCAACAACAGTGTCACTCTAAGGGAGAAATCATTCAACAAGCATTCAAGATTGAAACTCAATTTAAGACATCAATTAAGAAAAGCAAAATAAAAGGTCAATGAGATAATAACATCCTATGGTTTACAAGTCCAAGTACCCACTAGGGGGTTTAGCTCTACATGGAGCAATATACGATCAATAATAAAATCGAAAATAAAAACATGTAATCCATAATAAACCCCCCTCGGTATTCGTGTCGATGGTCTTGTGCAGTGGCCTCGTCCTATCCAAAGGTCCCCTTATCAAGCCTAGGGCACACCTCACCGGATTAGTGCCTACAAAAGCTCCCCTAATAACTATCTTCCAAGAGAAACGTGGTGTCGAAGCCGTAGAACCACACCAAAAGCCTGGCTAAAGCCTCTCTAAACCCTAGCCGCAATCCTCTCAAAAGATGGAAAGAAGGATGCTGAAATCGGACATCCACACGGGTGTGGGTAATTTCTACACATCCATGTGGATTTCTGGAAATCTGATTTTCTACTGGCTGAGAACAGTACTGCTACAGTACATTGCCACAGTGATTGGTTATGGTACTTGCTACAGTGCTCCCAAAATATTCCCGAATCCACACTTTTCATTGAGCTAACATAAACAGGCACACGTTTATTCCGTAGATCACATCGCATCGCTTCTTCAATCAAATACCATATTGGTGAAGATCTTACTAATATTGCGCAAGTCAGAATACACAAATGTGGCTGCCTTTGTGCCCCTCCAAACCATGTAATTGCTTGAGCGCATGGAGGTTGGCACATATTCACGTATCTGATCACAACTTGTGTCTTCACATTTGTTCGCTCCAAGACTTCATCAACAAAGTACAATCGCAATCTACTTTGGCTTCTTTTTTCCATTACTTGGCTCCAAAACCCTTCATGCACAAAACTTCACAAATACACATATATTAGCACTAAAATCTTATAAAAGTAATGCTCATCATAAGAAAAGAATACTTCGTATTACTAATACACAAGCACTTATCATAACTTCCTAATGATAATTACTAACTTGGTCATTGGGAAACTTGTCATTACAAATATCTCTATCATCATAAGTACAATCCTGCATTTCATAAGTTGAATTCCACCTATGATCAATATCAATAATATATTTTTTACATTTTCTATCATTATAAGTACCATGAAGACGCATTTTTTATAAAGTTAGATTTTCGGCAAGATAAAAGGGTTGTTCGTTTTGAATAACAAATTTTGTAATTTCTTTTCTTACAATTTCATTATTAAAAACAAAAGTTCCAATATTCGAATTGGTGAAACTAATTTTAATTTTAGTGGCATCATATTGCTTTGTGGTTTGCTTATCGCCATGTTGGAAAGAAAAATCCTTTTACATTTTTTACGGACCACTTGAGTACCTTTTTTTTTTTTGGAAATTTGATGATGTCAAAAAATTGCCGAACCCAGGAATTCATTTTCTAATGCTTGACAGAGTCTTGTTACGAGATGGCCCAATATACAGTGGCTCAGTAACACACTCAACATCAAGATAGAGAGAACTT
Organism: Dioscorea cayenensis subsp. rotundata; assembly: GCF_009730915.1. Classification (NCBI taxonomy): domain Eukaryota; kingdom Viridiplantae; phylum Streptophyta; class Magnoliopsida; order Dioscoreales; family Dioscoreaceae; genus Dioscorea; species Dioscorea cayenensis. The sequence continues at coordinate 15,048,044 of NC_052475.1, read as the reverse complement.
AATGGGGTATTTTCATAAAAACCAAATGGAGAATTATTGGAGGAAAAGTTATGAGGAGAATCGACCATTTATGCAAAATTAAAAGTAAAAGTCTAGGGTAGCCCAACTGCTTTAACGATGATTTGAAAATTTGATTAACTACCAATTTTTTTTTCAAGTACAGTGACAAGACCGAATATGTGTGTAAACCGCAAGTGCACGGGTGTCGAAGTAATAAATCCCAGGTGAGTGGGTATCGTATCCACAAGGAATAGTGAATAGAAACACAACGATTGCTATATAACTATGATGAGAATAAATCGATGGTATAATAAATGAGATTTATATAAAAAGAGATAAAAAAAAATAAGAACGAGTGGCACAATAAAATTGAGAGATAAGGCAATCGATATAAATGGGGTACTCGGATATTGTTTTGCCTAGGACAATTGTTTGAAGTGCAAAACCAACTATTATGCTTCCTAATTAATGCATTAATTAGTTATGGAAATCCTTCAATACACGGTCCTAGTAAGTGCTTGTCCGATAAGAATGTGAAGTGTTCTTTCCTTATGATAAGCATTACTTTTATCGGGTTTTAACGCTAATATGTGTGAATTTATGTTACTTTCATGCAGATAGGGTTGTGATGCCGAGTATTAGAGAAAGAAGCCAATTTGGATCATAAATACACCATTTGGAGGAAATCTTGAGAAGGTTCAAACGCGAAGACATAAGTCAGGTTCAAAATGCGGGAATATGTGCTAACCTCCTCGTATTCAAGTTAGCACAACGATTTGGAGGGGCACAAGGGCAGTCACATTCAAACATTCCGCCTTGTGCATGTATAGCATGATCTCCATCAACATGTCCGTTATTGAAGAAGCAAAGTGATTTACGGCGTAAACATGTGCCCATTTACGTTACCTCGATGAAACCATGGATTCCGAAGTGTTTTGGGCCGGCAAGCACTGTAGGAAAACACTGTATCAGGTACTGTTCATAGCTGCCCGAAGAAGGGTGAAAACAGAGAATCCACATGGACGTCTGGAAATTCCACACGCCCGTGCGAAAAATCGACAGGGGCGGCCACATGGGCTTGTGGATTCCCGATTCCAGCCCTATTTAATGCAGATTTCAGCCCCGATTTGAGGATTCTTTTCTCCATCTTTTCCCCAACTTGAGAGAGAGTGGCGGTCAGGGTTTTAAGAGGTATTGGCTAGGGATTGGGAGAGGTTTCTATGGCTCTAATATCGCGCTCCGTTTGGAAGAAGGTTAGTGGGAGAGCTTTCGTCTGCACCGATCCGTCGAGGTGTATCCTAGGCCGGACAAAGGGACCCTTGGACGAGTAGAGGACTCTCCACAGGACCATCGCCATGACTATCGAGGGGGTTTTCTATGGATTCTTTGCTTTTACATTTAATTTCATTGATTGTAATTAGCTTCATGGAGAGGTAAACCCCCTAGTGGGTACTTGGGTATTTGTGAACCCAAGGATGTATTCGCTTCATTGAACCTCTTTATTATGATTTCAATTAATTGATGTTTTATTTGAGTTCCAATCTTGAATGCTTGATTGTATGAATACTCCCGTAGAGTGACACTAGGGTTGAGAGTTCTTTTTGGTACCCTTTTAAGTGAGTGACACACCACGAGAGTTAGACAAAGATAGATTAGAGAGGGTTAAGAGGACGAGTCGAGAGGTAGTGGAGCGTCCTTTTTCCACTCTGGTGTGATTTATTCTACCTCCATTTCCTCATATTCTTTGCGGTCATAGTAGAGTGAATGGGCTAAAGGATGATCTTCCGCTGGGGCTTTATTGCTTGTGCAACGGAGTGAAGTGTTGAAGTGATTTTAGCATCTAGGTCTTAACTGTGGCTAGGGACATTCCACCTGGACCAAAGGGTTAGTTCTATATCTAGGAAGACGATTTATCACTTGGAATCCCTAGAACTCATTGCAATTATATACGAGTGTGAGGTTGAGAGGTTATTCAATTTCTCCTCCGGGACATGTATAGAGTTAGGCATGGTTGACCATAGATTTGGGACCATATATTTAAGGATCTAAACGACTCATTATTGCATCAGTTAGAAAGTATAATATAGGGTTCTTCCACTTGAAACGATTGTCCTAAGAAAACAATATCTGGGTACCCCATTTATATCGATTGCCTTACCTTCTCCTTTACTTGTGCTCTCTTTCTTGTTCTTTTACTTTTATTATTTCACATCTTGTCACATATATCACTATTTATCTTTTACTTGGTTAAGAAACAATTTAAGTGTTTTTATTCGCTACTCCTTGTTGATACGATACCCCACTTATCTGGGATTTTATTACTTTAACAAACCCGTACACAGGTCCCAAATCTAAGGTCAACCATGACTAACTCTAATCAAAGTCCCATTGGAAAAATTGATCAATCTCAACACCTCATACTGTGTATAGTTGTAAGACACTCTAGGGATTCCAAGTAATAAACCCTATTCTTATGTGTAGACCTAACCCTTTCGTCCAGGCGGAAGGTCCCTAGTCACAATTAAGCCCTAGGTGCTAAAATCACTTCAACGCTTCACTCCGTAGCTTTTGCAACTAAGCCCCAGCGAAAGGTCATCCCTTAGCCCGTTCACTCTACTATGATCACAAAGAACTCTTGGAACGTGGAGGTAGAGTAAATCAAATCGAAGGGGAAAGGGAACGCTCCACAATCTCTCAACTCACCCTCTCAACCCTCTCCAATCTAGCTTTGTCTAACCCTCATGGCGTGTCATCCATCCACCAAGGTTACCAATATAGACTCTCAACCCTTGTGTCACTCTAAGGGAGAAATCATTCAACAAGCATTCAAGATTGGAACTCAATTAAAACATCAATAAAGGAAAGCATAATAAAAGGTTTAAAGAAACAATAGCATCCTAGGGTTCACAAATCCAAGTACCCACTAGCTGTTTTAGCTCTCCATGGAGCTAGTTACAATCAATAATGGAATTGAATGTAAAAACAAGTAATCCATAGAAAAACCCCCTCGGTAATCATGTCGATGGTCTTGTGGAGTGGCCTTGTCTCCTCTAAAGGTCTCCTAGTCCAGCCTAGGGCACACCTCGCCAGATCGGTGCCAATGAAAGCTCCCCAAATAACCTTCTTCCAAGTGGAGCGCGGTCTCAAAGTCGGAGAACCACTCCAATAGCCTTGCCAAAACCTCTCAAAACACTAGCCGCCACCCTCCTGAAAGTTGTGGAAAAGATGGAGAAAAGAATGCTGAAATCGGGCTGAAAAACGGCTTTAAATAGGCTGGAATCGGGCATCCACACGTGCCTGTGGATGTTCCAGACGACCCTGAGGAATTTACACATGGCCGTGTGGAATTTCCACACGCCTGTGTGAATTCTTTGGAATTCTGATTTTCGACCGACTATGAACAGTAACTACTACAGTAATTTTCACATTGATTTGCTACAGTAATCTGCTACTGTGTCTGCCTTCAATAAACAAATTTATTAGTGAAGATCTTGCTATCATAGCACAAGTTGGGATATGCAAATGTGACTGCCTTCATGCCCCTCCAACTCATTGTAATGTTTTGAATACATGGAGGTTGGCACACATTCACCTATCTTAGAACCCACTTGTGTCTTCGCGTTTGTTGCTTCCAAGATTCCACCAAATAGTGCGTTCACGATCTACTTTTGGCTTCTTTTCTTAATACTTAGCTTCATGGCCCTACATGCACAAAAGAACACAAATACACATGTATAAGAGCTTAAACCTGATAAAAGTCATGCTCATCGTAAGAAAGGAATACTTCGCATTCTTAACACACAAGCACTTATCAAATTCCCCCACACTTAAGCTTTTGCTTGTCCAAAAAAAAAATAAATCATTAAAGTATAGAAGAAGGAAATATTGAAAGTTCTTGGCCTTAGGTTCACCAAAGCATGCAAGGAGAGCAATCTACAAGTAAGGGAAATTTCAACACTAAATACGAAAAATCAATGCTCTAGCAAAAACTCGAATCAAAAAGGATAACAAACCCGAGATCGTGTAAGTGTGTGTAAACTCACTCAAGTAAACCCAAAGTATACTCCTAAATGTTCCAAGTATAAGGGACTTATTTAACTACAAAGCGTAAAAAAAATACAAAAGGATGGTAGTAGCTTCGCACATCCTCTAAGGTAGCCCTTTCTGAAGCTGCCACTAAGGTGGCTTGCACACTTTCGAGGTGGTAGCTCTTTCTACCGGGGTGGTAGCTTTCACTCATCCCATGAGATAGCTCTTTCTCTCATTAGGGCATAACTAGTATCCGACTTATGAGAGTAGCTTCATAGTTCATAGGTGGCAGCTCTTTCCACCCCCAATGCACAACTAAACAATCTATTTTTTTATCTTTTTTTTCTTTCTTTTTTGTTTTCCTTTTTTTCTTTCTTTTCATTTTTTTTAGCAAAATGGAACAAGAAACAAAACTAATTAGTCCCTTAAATATCGAACATGAGTTTTCAAACGAGTTTCATGAGAGAGTGGTGCACAAATATTCATCGGGCAAAAATTCCTAGAAATTCAAGTAAAAACTAGAGCATGAGAACATTCAATGCTAAAATTTCTCCTAAACTCAAGAATACAATCATTGCAACTAAGGTGAACCACCATTTGCTACATGAGCATGTATGTCAATCAAAATTTATATAAAGGACATGTGCAATGTGAACTCCCCCCCACACCTCAGATGTACATTGCCCTCAATGTACACATGCAAACACAATAAAAGTAATACAATTTAAAACATATGTGAGAGTGGGAAATTGAAACAATACTCCCCTGGCAACTAGTGGTGCGTTTGATGGAGCTAAATCCTTTTGAGTGAAGTTCCAATGGGTTGTGAAGCACACACGGGCAAGTGTAAAACATCTTGACCGTGTCCATGACTAGTTCTCAATTCCCATACTGATAAGACCATCTACACGCATACACAAGGGGGTTCAGTGAAGCTCAATAAACAAAAATGACTCGAATACATAAAAGATAAAGCAATGAAATACAACTCGAGACAAAAATAAAATGCAAAAATAAAATACTAAAAATAATAACAAAGAAGGTAAAGAAGCCTCAAGTGTCGGTGTCAATTGCTGGTGCATTTGTTGCCGTTGCTGGTGAAGATGATGCTGGTACTACAAAATAAATAAGGATTGGGTGAAGAAAGAGAAAGAGAAACTTACCAACGAAATGAAAATAAAAGAATAGAAAACGGCCGGAAAACCCAAGTAACAACCCTCTAAAACGATGGTGAGAGGTCGGGAGAGTGCAAGGATGCGTTCTCAGAATGTTTGGGAGTGAATAGATGAATATGAAAAATAAATTTATAATGAGAAAATGCAACCTTTTGAGTTCTGTACATCAATACAGGGCGTGTGGAAATTACCCACGCCCGTGTGACTCCCCAGGAGAGACCCACAGGGGCAAACGCACGTCCTATGGTTTCTCAAAATGCCACCCTATGCTTCTGAACGCATCCACACGGGAGTGCGGAAAATTCCCACGCCCATGCGCCTGACCCACAGGGGCAGACGCACGCCCCTGTGGCTTCTCTCTCCAACTGAGAAAATTCTCTAAGTGTTTCACACGCCTGTGCCGAAATTCCACACGGGTGTGTATCCGTACTGGGCAATTCACAGGGGTAGATGCATGCCCATGTGTCTTCTCGAGATGGAGGAAAAATTCTCGGCAGAGAACCACACAGGCATATGGAAATTGCCCACGCTGCTGCGTTTGTTGACAGAATCATCGAAAGGGGAGAGTCCACGCCATTGTGTCTTCTCAATATAAACCTCTAAGTCTCTGCAAGAAAATACATGCCAGTGCGGAAATTCCACACCGGCGTGGACCATCACAAGGTCGCTCACAGGGGTGAGTCCATGCCCTTGTGCCATCTCTGGATGAGCTCTGAACGAAAACGCATGCCCGTGCGGAAATTCCACATAGGCGTGTGTTTTCTCTGGACACTTAGAAAACTTTGCAGAAAATTCCTGAACACATATATACACTCAAAGCCTGCCTAACAATGCAATTTTAACCAGAGAAAACACGAAAAACACGCTCAAACGACCAAGATTCTTTGCCACACATGATTAGGCACATGATAGCACCACAATGTCCACGAGAAAATCACTGCAAAAGCATCTAAGAATCAAGACACAAACACTTAAAGCCTTATTCAGGCAAATACTAACTAAAAACTAGAAAAACATTAAAAACTTGGGTTGCCTCCCAAGAAGCGCTTGTTTTAACTCACTTAGCTTGACGTACCTCTTACTTACTTTATGGAGGCTTGAAAAGAGTATGTTCCTCCCGACTACACATTGTAAAGCTACTTCCTTTAAACTAAAAATCTACTTGTCGGCCTGGAATATTTGTTGGAGAGTCTAGCCATCTTACCTTTGGCCTCCAAGGAAACAATTTGTGTTGGGAATTGTCCAAGCTTAGCATAAGTGGGTCATTGGATGGCTTCAATCTCCTACCCACATCTTCTTCCAAACCCAAAATCTCTTTCTTGCAATTTATGAGTTAATCAATCCCAAAGAGGGGTGCTCATTCCATTACCTTAGGATTTACTTCTTCTTCCATTTCAACTTGAATGCAATCTATCTTCGTTGACCCTCCTTGTATCATTTCTTGCTCACAAACATACTGTCTGTTCAAACAATCCTCACATTGAATGAAAGGTTCTTCTTGAATCCCCTCAATCTCGACAACATCATACTCGTTCCGCCCAACTTCTTCATTGCCGATCACTACCACATCATCTCTATAAGGAACTTGAATTACTTGCTCAAATGCTTGTTGTTCCTCGGAGAGTGTGTCAAGTATCCCTCCTAATTGATGCTCATGATTTTTATAGGAGGCTTCATGACATCTTAGTGCGGTCTCCATATTTTGGACGTAGACATCGAATGGTTCAATAAAGTTAGCTAATACTCTTTGCAACTGAACTGCATCGTCTCTGAGTATCTCACCCTTTTTACATTCCTCTTGAGGTGCTTCCCAATATTGTCCATCACTATTGCACAAGAAGTTTGGGTAGCCCTTTTCAATTGGACTATTTATGTTGCAACAAGGAATGCTCTGTTGTTGTGAAGCAATAATTCTATCAACTTTTTCACTCAGAGCTTCAACTCGAGAATACAAAGCAATGAGAGGATCAATCATCATTTAAACTCCTTGTAAGAAAAAGTAAGACATGACAAAAGAAAACAAATGAGAATGATGGAAGAATAAGAAAGCGTCAAATAGAATGAATGATAAATAGTTAAAATAGCAAAGTGCAAAGTGTTTCTAAAATGCCTATTCCCCGACAACGGCGCCAAAAACTTGACAAGACTGAATATACGTGTAAACCACAAGTGCACGGGTGTCGAAGTAATAAATCTCAGGTGAGTGGGTATCGTATCCATAGGGAATAGTGAATAGAAACACAACGATTGCTATCTAACTATGATGAGAATAAATCGATGATATGATGAATGAGATTTATATAACAAGAGATAAAAGAAATAAGAATGAGAGTCACAAGAAAATCGAGAGATAAGGCAATCGATTTAAATGGGGTACTCGGATATTGTTCCGCCTAGGACAACCGTTTCAAGTGGGTACTCGGATATTGTTCTGCCTAGGACAACCATTTCAAGTGTAGAAGCAACTATTATGGTTCCTAATTAATGCATTAATAAGTCGTGGAAATCCTTCAATACACGGTTCCAAATCTAAGGTTAACCATGACTAACTCTACACCAAGTCCCTGTGGAGAAATCGATCAATCTCAATACCTCGTACTGTGTATAGTTGTAAGACACTCTAGGGATTCCAAGTGATAAACCCTATTCCTATGTGTAGACCTAACCCTTTGGTCCATGCAGAAGATCCCTAGCAACAATTAAGCCCTAGGTTCTAAAATCACTTCAACACTTCACTCCGTTGCCTTTGCAACTAAGCCCCAGCGGAAGGTCATCCCTTAGCCCATTCACTCTACTATGACCGCAAAGAACTCTTGGAAATTGGAGGTAGAGTAAATCAAATCAAAGGGGAAAGGGGACACTGTGCTACATCTCGACTCACCCTCTTAATCCTCTCCAATCTAGCTTTGTCTAACCCTCATGGCTTATCACCCATCCACAAAGGTTACCAATATAGACTCTAAACCCTACTGTTACTCTAAGGGAGAAATCATTCAACAAGCATTCAAGATTGGAACTCAATTAAGACATCAATAAAGGAAAGCATAATAAATGGTTTAAAAAAATAATAGCATCCTAGGGTTCACAAATCCAAGTACCCACTAGGGGGTTTAGCTCTCCATGGAGCTAGTTATAAATAACAATGAAATTGAATGTAAAAACATGTAATCTATAGAAAAACCCCTCGGTAGTCAAGTCGATGGTCTTATGGAGTGGCCTCGTCTCCTCCAAAGGACCCCTTGTCTGACCTAGGGCACACCTCGCTGGATCGGTGGCGACGAAAGCTCCCCAAATAACCTTCTTCCAAGTGCAGCGCGGTGTCAAAGTCGGAGAACCACTCCAAAAGCCTTGCCAAAACCTCTCAAAACCTTAGCCACCACCCTCTTGAAAGTTGAGGAAAAGATGGAGAAAAGAATGCTGAAATCGGTCTGAAAAATGGCTTTAAATAGGTTGTAATCATGCATCCACACAGGCCTGTGGATGTTCCACATGCCCCTGTGGAATTTCCACACGCCCGTGTGAATTCTCTGGAATTCTGATTTTCGGCCGGCTGTGAACAGTACCTGCTACGCAAATGTGACTGCTTTTGTGCCTCTCCAACTAATTGTAATGGCTTGAATACATGGAGGTTGACACACATTCACGTATCTTAGAGCCCTACTTGTGTCTTCGCGTTTGTTGCTTCCAAGATTCCACCAAATACTGCGTTCACGATCTACTTTTGGCTTCTTTTCTTAATACTTTACTTCACAACCCTACATGCACAAAAGAACACAAATACACGTGTATTAGCACTTAAACCTGATAAAAGCCATGCTCATCGTAAGGAAAGAATACTTCGCATTCTTAACACACAAGCATTTATCATGCAGTTGAGGAATTGATAACGAACTTGAAGCTTCAATTTGCAAACTTTACTCTTGAACCTGAAGGTTTGGAAGCCAAGAGCTTGAATGTTTGAGAAATAGATTGAGAGATGAGAAAGTATTTTAGTGATGAAAAAAATTGTTAGAATTCAAGGGGTATATATAGTTTTTAAAAAAAAATATTCCTAAAATGCACTCATAAGCTAGTTGTTTATATTCGTTGAGAAGGTAAAAAGAAAAATATCATTTTAGCTCAAAAAGACTAAAATACCATTAAAACTAGTTATTTAATAGTTGTTATGAAGGTTAAAATTGACCTTTTACATAATAAAATAGAAAAAAACCTAGTGGGCCTTAAGTTATCGTTATTGGCTGTGCTGGGGTGGCACGGGTTGAGCTGGGCATTGAAACCCTACCATGGCTGACACAACCCTTTGCGTGTGACCCGCAAGTACACGGGTTTGTCGAAGTAATAATACCCCGGTGAGTGGGATAGTCGAATCCACAGGGAATAGTGATAAAAAACAAAGATTGCTATTTAACTAAAGTGAAGATGAATCAATAGTGGTATGAACAAAATCAATATGATACAAACTAAAGAAAACAAGAAAGAGAGGTGCAATAAAATGAGAGGAAAGGCAATCAATAGAAAGTGGGACACTCAGACATTGCCCCCCCTAGAATTATTGTTCCAAGTGCAATACCAATCATTATACTTCCTAACTAATGTCTAATGAATCGTGGAGATCCTTAAACACATGGTCCCAAAACTTAAGTTCAACCTTGACCAATCCTACAATATGCCTCAGTGGAGAAATCTCTCAGTCTAGACACCTCACACTATGCTAGGTTGCTTTAGCCTCTAGAGATTCCAAGTGATAAACACTATTCCCTAATATAGATCTAACCCTTTGGTCCAGGCGAAAGATACCTAATCACAATTAAGCCCCACATACTAAGGATTACTTTAACGCTTCACTCTGTTGCTCGCGCAACTAAGCCCTAGTGGAGTTCGTCTCTTAGCAGTTCACTCTATTATGACCGCAAAGAACTCTTTGAAAGTAAATCACACTAGAGGAAAAAGGGGACGCTCCGCTACCTCTCAACTCATCCTCTCAACCCTTTTCAATCTAGCATTGACTAACCCTCATGGTGTGTCACTCATCCACAAGGATTACCAAGATGGATTCTCAGCCCTAGTGCCACTCTAAGTAAAATCAACACAACAAGCATTCAAAATTGGAACTCAATTAAAAACATCAATTAAGGAAAGCATAATACAAGGTTAAAGAAATAATATCATCCTGGGCTTTATAAGTCCAAGCACACACTAAGGGTTTAGCTCTCCATGGAGCAAAATACATCAACAATGAAGTCAAAAGTAAAAAAGATCCAATCCATGAATAAAACCCCCTTGGTATTCGTGTTGATGGTCTTGGTGAGTAGCCTCAGCCTCTTCAAAGGTTCCCTCGTCAAGCCTAAGACACACCGCCATGAATCGATGCCGATAAAAGCTTCCCCAATAACTATCTTTTGATGGAACGCAGTGTCAAAAGCTGTAGAACCACTCCAAAAACCTTGCCAAAGCCTATCTTAATACTAGCCGCAGGCCTCTCCAAATTTGGGGAAAAGTTGGATAAAAGATGGAAAAGAGGATCCCCAAATCAGTACAAGTCACTGCTTTATAAAGGGCTGGAATTAGGAATCCACACGAGCGTGTAGAATTTCCACACACCCGTGTGAATCTGCAGAAAATTTGTTTTCGGTAGTCTGTGAACAGTAACTGATACAATGAATTGCTACATTGATTTGCTACAGTACCTGCTGCAGTACTCCACCAAAATACTCCTGAATACACACTTTTCATTGAGGCAACAAAAATGGGCACACGCCTATGCTGTAGATCGTGTTGCATCTTCAAGTAAAAGCACATTTGATGGGAATCTTGCTAGCCTTGCACAAGTCAAAACACATGAGTGTGACTGCCTTTGTGCCCCTCCAATTACATATTCTTTCAAGCATAATAGAGGTTTGTATATACTCATATGTCTTCAAGCACAACTTGCGTCTTCTCATGTGTCCACTTCAAAATTCCATCAGCATAATGCATTCTCAATCTACTTTAGCTCCGTTCTTCTCTATTTAGCTCCACAACCTATATGCGCAAAAGAACACAAAAACACACGTATTAGCTATAAAACCTGATAAAAGTAATGCTCATCGTAAGAAAAGAATACTTCGTATTCTTAGTACACAAGCACTTATCAATGGCATAGCTAGGATTCTGGGCCATACCTAACCTAATATTGTAGCAACGTGTCTAGGTTGGGGACAGGCCAATTCCTGTCTAGTCATGTGGTGCTAAGGCTAACACAACTCACTTGACACCACTGATAGTAGGTTTACTTGAAAAAATTTTCTTCATTTCAAATATATTTAAATATCTAAATGACCCCTCTATTATTTGAAACTTGCTTTTTTAGTCCCTCTATTATAATTTTAGCCTTTTTGATCCTTTTATTTTATTATTTTATGTAATATTAGTCCATCATACAACCCATCAAATTTACTGTTTGACTTAGCTGACGTGGCCCTTTTCTATATTAAAAAAATTAAAAACAAAATAGAAAGAAATATTAAAATATTTCATGCTCACTCGTTCTTAGCAGATGTAGCTCACCCCAGCCGCCGAAGCCTGCGAAGCTCCTTCAACAATCCCACAATTGTTCTTTAGGCCCTTACACTGCCATTAAAGCAAGGCCCCCTCATTGTGTAATTTGTGATACTAGCCCACATTTGGGCACTAGAAGGCATCATTGTAAAAATGATGACCTGTATTAAAGCAACTTCAACCATGAGGCAAGCACTACATCCTTTAATCCTCAAAATATATAAAACCCTTCTCTAAAGAACACCATTTTCTCTTCAATCTCTATCTCTCTTTCTCTATGTGTATGTGTGTGTGTTTCTCTCAATCTCTCTCTCTCTCTCTCTCTCTCTCTCTCTCTCTCTCTCTTTCTCTTTAACTGTCTGTTTTCCTCTTTGACTTTGTATTCATGTCCATTATTTTCCTCCAAACCTTCTCTTATATACATCATTCATGATCTTAATGTTCAATGCTAATTTTTGATAAGTTTGAATGATATATGTGTGACAACGCCCCTTGCGTGTGACCCACAAGTACACGGGTTTATCGAAGTAATAAATCCCAGGTGAGTGGGTATCGTATCCATGGGGAGTAGGGAATAAAAATACCAAGATTGCTATCTAACTAAGCGAAGGCGGAATAATGATTTTGTTGATAAAATGTAATGAAAGCAAGAATAAAAGAAACAAGAAAGAGAGAAGTACAAATAGATGAGAGGTAAGGCAATCTATAGAACTGGGGTACTCTGATATTATTCCACCTAGAACAATTGCTTCAAGTGCAAAATCAACTATTATATCTCCTAATTGACCCTTAATGAGTCGTGGAAATCCTTAAACACACTGTCTCAAACCTAAGGTCAACAGTGACTAACTCTACACTATGTCCTGGCGGAGAAATCGATCAATCTCAACACCTCACACTGTGTAGAGTTGTAAGATACTCTACGGATTCAAGTGATAAACCCTATTCCAATATATAGATCTAACCCTTTGGTCCAGGTGAAAGACCCCCAGTCGCAATTAAACCTTAGGTGCTAAAGTCAGTTCAACGCTTCACTCCGTTGCCTGTACAACTAAGCCCCAGCGGAGGTCATCCCTTAGCCCATTTACTCTACTATGACCACAAAGAACTCTTCGAATGTGCAGGTAGGATAAATCACATCGAAGGGGAAAGGGGACTCTTCGCTACCTCTCTACTCACCCTCTCGACCCTCTCCAATGTTGCAATGTCTAACCCTCATGGTGTGTCACTCACACACAAAGGTTACCAATGTAGACTCTCAATCCTAATGTCACTCTAAGGGAGAAATCATTCGACAAGCATTAAAGATTTAAACTTAATTAAAGACATCAATTAAGGAAAACATAATAGAAGATTAATGAAACAAATACATCCTAGGGTTCACAAATCCAAGTACCCACTAGGGGTTTAGCTCTTCATGGAGCTAGTTACAATCAACAATGAAATTGAATGTAAAAACAAGTAATCCATAGGAAAAACCACCTTGGTGTTCATGTCGATGCTCTTGTGGAGTAGCCTCGTCTTCTCCAAAGGTCCCCTTGTCTAGCCTAGGGCACACCTTGCCGGATCTATGCCAACGAAAGCTCCCCCAATAACTTTCTTCCAAGGGAAGCGTGGTGTCAAATCCATAGAACCACTGCAAAAAATTGCCAAAAGCCTCTCTAAACCCTATCCGATGGCCTCTCAAAAGATGGAGAAAAGTTGGAGAGAAGAGGGGAAAAGGATTCCAAAAAATCATGCTGAATCGCGACTTAAATAAAGCTGGAATCTGGAATCCACACCCCCCTGTGGATTCTCCACACGGGCCTATGAAATTTCCACACGGGCATGGGGAATTTCCACATGCCCATGTGGATTCTCTGGAAACCTGATTTTCAGCCGGTTGTGAATAGTAACTTCTATAGTGTATTGCTACAGTGATTTGCTACAAGTCGGGATATACAAATGTGATTGCCTTCGTTCTCCTCCAAATCATTGTAATGCCTTGACTACATGGAGGTTGGCACACATTCACATATCTTAGAGCCCCACTTGTGTCTTCACATTTGTTCCTTCCAAGATTCCACCAAATAGTACGTTCACGATCTACTTTTGGCTTCTTTTCTTAATACTCAGCTTCACAACCCTACATGCACAAAAGAACACAAATACACATGTATTAGTGATTAAACCTAATAAAAGTAATGCTCAACGTAAGGAAAGAATACCTCGCATTCTTAACACACAAGCACTTATCAATGTGCTAATTTCTTTAAATGCATGCATTGCAGAGTTTGGTCTCCCACAACTAGGTGCAACACTATACATCAACTATGGCCTAGTAGCAAACAATCTCGCATCTCCTAACCAAGTCTTGGTCCTCATAAACTCCTTAAAGATCACCAAAACAAGGATCTATGCAACCAACCCTTAAGTTCTATCAGCATTTGCTAACTCTAGCATTAAGCTTATCGTCACTGTACTAAACAAGATCATTAAAAAACTAACAAGCCTATAACAAGCCTTAAAATGGCTAATAACAAGGATGTAACCTTATATTCTGACAATAAAGACCATTGGCATCACCGTCAGTAAGTCTATACTAGTGATGATGAAACTCTCATGTCCAACCAAGTCCTTGCCATGGTTGCAGTCCATGTAGCTATAATCCAACTTAGTATAGACTCCTCCATTTCTATATCAACAGATAATTCATTTGTGGTACTTGAGAACTCTTATCCTCCATCTCTAAGTTCATTCAAGCCTAAACTAGTTCCTTTACTTTCCCCAATATTGCATTTTGTAGACAACTAGGGCTCCATTTTTGATAAATGCATACTCTTACTTTACTTATAAAGATAACACTAATAAGGCTCCACTGGAGTATATCTTGTTTACCCTAATACTGTAAGGATGGTGGATCCTCACACCAAGCTGCACTATGACAACATGTTTGCTCAAGTTGATGCAGTGACCTTTGCAATTTTGCTATTACTTGGATGAGGTATGAGGGGACAGAAGTAAGAGTTTCAGAGACTATTGCCCTGTGAGAGGCAGTGGCGATGACATTGGCACAACAATGGATCAGATAATGATAGAGTTTATAATATGAACTTGTTATTGTGTGTGGGGATCACCACCTGAGGGAGGGGCTTCCCAACATCGGGGAAGTGGGTGGAAGTTGTAAGGCAAGGGATGGGTTTCATTCAATTTAGGGATTTGAATGTGTCAGTGTGAGTGAATATCTTAATATTTCTCAATTTTTTTAATTTTTTAAATATTTTTAATAGAGAAAAAGCCACGTTACCTAAGTAGAATGATAAATGTGACTATCGTTATATGGTGGACTAAGATTGCCCCAAATAGTAAAACAAGGGGACCAAGAAAGCTAAAATTAAAATAAGGACTAAAAGAGAGGGTTTCGAATAATATAGGGATATTTTAGATACTTAAACCTTTTAAATATGAGGTCCATTTCAATCTTTGAGATTTAATGCTTATGTTGAAACTCAAATTTCCACTGCAACTGAAGTTCTTCTATTTAATTCTAGTTGGGAATATATGTTTACTGCACTTCATGATTTTTTGAATGAAAAAGGTATTCTCTCATAACACTCTTACGCCCACACAACTTAAGAAAATAGCGCAGTAGAGAAAAAAGATCATCCTTTGTTGGAAGTTGCAAATATTTTGTTAATTGAATCTTTTATCTTTAGTTTACTACTACAATTTATTAGACAATACAATTGGAGAATCTTTGAGCACCATTGGAAGAAGCTTGGATAGTTGTATGATGGTTATCTTGATTAATATTTATGATATGCATTGAGTACGACAATCGTATTCTAGTATTGGACCGGGAGAATTCAAGGGCCTACTAGTCCCAATCTCTTAGCAATCAGGTCTAAATACTAGAAACTTAAGATGGAATCTATTCCATCCCAGCCTTTTATGTTTGCCTTAAGTTTAGGAACTAAATTAGAAGGGCTAATGAAATCCTAACCCAAATATCTAATCAAACCCTAATGTAGAGATCTAGCAATACCTAACCTCTTAGAGCATACATAGATCTAGCAAAGCATGGATCTCCTAATGTGGGGGTATATCATCATCATCCACATTAACAAGAATATCATTCAAGAAAACATGGAATGATTCACAAAATACTAAAAAGATTTATTGAATTATCAATCAAGATTCATAATCAATAATTGACGGACTTAGACATATGATTCCCCTCGAATTGGGTTCTTATGGATCATAAAATAAAAAATTAAATCAAGAGAGAACCATAAGACCAAAGAATAAATATGCATTTAAAGAATTCCTAAACTAACTCTCTCCAATAGGTTTTCCAAGGTTGATGGTGAAAGGATCCCAAGATTGACAAGATGGCACAGAATCTCTTTGCACGCCCTTCTCTAACAATCATCATTGAATTACCCTTGAGAAACTCTCTGAAATTTTCTGAAATATCCTTGAAAGTCATCTCCAGCAGCTCAGATCTCAAGAACTACAGCCGGCCTACCTTATTAGGCAAAAGAATCTCCCCTAATGTAGATAAACCTATGGTATTTATAGGATCAAGTAAGCTACGGCCTCACCACAATCGTTGTGATGCCTGTCATGAGTAAATCATTGCTTGGGCTCCAAGTCGCAGCCTGGCATGGCTCTCTAGGCATTGTGTGGTGAGATTACGGCCGTGCTGGGTTTCACAACGGCCGTTGTGGCTTCTATGTTGCTTCCATTGGTTATGCTTTGAGTTTTGTAGAGAGAATATAGGGAACTGGTAATAAGAAAGACAAGAAGGATGATTACTATCTTGTTTTGATTGTATTAGTTTTAAAAGTTTATGACATACCCCTTGCGAGTGCGTACCATAAGTGCACGGGTTGTTAAAGTAATAAAGTACCCTGGTGAGTGGGTAGTCCTATCTACAGGGAATAGTGATCAGGAAGCTTAAGAATTGCTATTTAACTATAGTAAAGATAATCCAAAGTGATGTGAACAATATCTATGCAAATAGAAATAAAAAGAACAAGTAGGAGACGCAACAAAATTATAATAGGGGCAATCGATAGAAAGTGGGGCACCCGGACATTGCTCACCCTAGGACTATTGCTTCAAGTGCAAGGCCGATCATTATATCTTCTGACTAATGTTTAATGAGTCATGGAAATCCTTAAACACATGGTCCCAAACCTAAGGTCAACCGTGACTAACCCTTCTCTATACACCAACAGAAAGGAATACTCTCGACGCCACACACTGTGCAAGCTTACATAAAGCTCTAGGGACTCCAAGTGATAAACCCTATTCCTTAGTGTAGATCTAACTTTTTGGTCCAGAAAAAAGACTCCTAGTCACAGTTAAGCCCCAGCACCAAGGATTAATTCAACGATTCACTTTATTGCTTGAGCAACTAAGCCTCAATGGAGTTCCTCTCTTAGCATTTCACTTTTGGAACCCAGAGGTAGGATAAAACACACTAGAAGGGAAATGAGACATTCCTCTTAGCCTGGGGCAACGTAGAGTGGTTAGCCCCTCATGAGTTCATACAACTGAATAGAAGAAAAGGTACAAAAACAAAAAAAATCATAACTCCCTCTATCTTGCACAATCTCATCACTTGGACTCAAATAACTCTTTTGATTGGCTAGCTCCTTTCCTCAAATGTACCTCCAATAATATCTTAGTCTATGTAGAAGGTGTAGTGAAATCCAGTCTTGACCTCTGGTGAATGTCCAAAAATGGCTCTGGAAATCCTCGTCAAGCTCTCCCTTAGGAAATCTAGATCTGGGAAATAAAAAGAATTTTTTGGGCTCAACACGGCCTAAGCATGGATGTGCTTAAGCCGTGCTTCTCTTGGGTCTTTAATGGAAATTTTCTAAGTGCCCTTGCTCAGTGAAACACATTCATGAAATGAACATTAAACCTATACTTCATCTGAGTGCAAAAAACCCTAGAAATCTTGAGAAATGCGGGAAAGCATGACCGTGCTCTACCCTTGCTTGGCCCAAGAACGCTCATGAAAAGAACATTGTGAATGTGCTTTGGCTGAAAGGAGAGAACTTCTGAATCTTGAGAAAATTACGGGGAAAGAACACACCCGTGCTTTGCCCGTGCTTGCCTTATAGCTCAGCTCTCCCGAAGACCGTAATAAGCGCGGCGAAGGAGCATGACCATGCTCGAAAGCTTGAACACTTGGAAAAATAATGTTCTTATCCCGATTTTCATATGATTCGACTCCTATTACTATGGAGCCCTAGAATTCTATACAATAAACAAACTATACCCAGAATAACATCAAATATAACAAAAGAATGGTTATGGACAAGATAAAATATAAATTGGAGGTAAAAAAAACATGATATGAAATGCACTCATCAGTCATTATAAGAGAACAAGTAGAGTAATATAAAAGAATAATTTGGCTAAAACATTAAGGTACAAGTTTGTGTAGAATCTCTTGACTAGCGCTCCCAGGTAACAGTGCCAAAAACTTGACGAACGTGTAATGTCTGTGAGTTAAATTTGCAAATAATATTAAAGTAAGTCCATAAATATCGCAAATGTATGGGTCATCAAGTAATATCTCGTTGGTGAACACGAGAGTCGTATTTCTCCAGGAATGGTGAAAGGCTCCTATTAGTTCTTTTTCACTTAATCAATAGCCTAAATATTTACGTTCTTTCTTTAGTTTACTTCTACAATTTATTACATAATACAATTGGAGAATCATTAAGCACAATTGGAAGGAGCTTGGTTGGTTGTATGATAGTTATCTCCATTAATATTTATGATATGTGTTGAGTACGCCAATTGTATTCTATTATTAGACCGAGTTAATTCAAGGGCCTACTAGTCCCAATCTCTTAGTAACCAGGTATAAACACTAGAAACTTAAGATGGAATCTTTTTCACCCCAGCCTCCTATGTTTGCCTTAAGTTTAAGAACTCCACTAGAAGGGCTAATCAAACCCTAATCCAAAAATCTAATCAAACCCTAATCCAAAGATCTAGAAATACCTAACCTCTTACAGTATGCATAGATCTAACAGATCATGTGTTTATTAATGTGGGGGCATATCGTCCTCATCTACATTAACAGGAATATCATTTAATCAAACATGCATTGATTCACAAAAACCTAGAAAGATTTATTTAATTATCAATCAAGATTTATAAACAATAATTGAGGGACCTAGACATACAATTCCCTTCGAATTTGGTTCTTATGGATCATAAAATAAAGAATTAAATCAAGAGAGAGCCATAAGACCAAAGAATAAATATCATTTCCTAAACTAACACCCTGCAATAGGTTTCTGAAGGTTGACGATGAGAGGATCCCAAGATTAACAAGATGGCGCCAAATCTCTTCGAACACCCTCCTCAAACGATGATCATTGAATTACCCTTAAAAACTCACTGAAATTTGTTGAAATATGTTTAAAATTCATCCCCAGCCACTCAAATCTCCAAATCTCCAGCCGTCTCCCTGAATTTAGAGAAACCTCGGGTATTTATAGGATCAAGTTCATCATGGCCTCACCATGACCATTGTGATGCCTGTGGTGAGTGAGTTATTACTTGGGCTCCAGGTCACATCTTGGCATGGCTCTTTGGGTGTTGTGTGGTGAGATCACGGGCATGATGGGTTTTCACAACAGTCATTGTGAGACCGTTGTGGCTTCTGTGTTGCTTTTAATGGTTTCATGCTGCCACGGCTTGATAACGGCAGTGTTGCCCATGGATAACGGCCATGGCATGGTGCCACCACAGCCGTTATGAGGCATGGTGAAGTGATAATTCAGCAACTTAGTCCATTTTGCGGGAAAAATCTCCAAATTTTACTTTCCCTCCCATCCCCCAACCCCCCACCCAAAACAAAAAAATAATGGACATGGTGAACAAAAGAATGAAATTTAGTACTAATTAATTGCTAAACATGTCAAATTACATGCTGAATTCAATGTAAATGGTATATAAAATATGAACTTTCTAGCACTTATCATGTGGTGCCTGATGCCATGCAACTTCAAGTCAACTCTTTTAACTTGTACGTCCCCAATTGAGATCTTAGAAGCTGACCACTAATGGTAGATTTTCTGTTAAATCCTTTTATTACTTCCTTGTTGATCATGGGACAAGATGCAACGTCACCCATTATATTTTCAAGAGTCCTTGTCCACGTAAGATCATTACTTTCATTTGGCTCGTCTGGGATCAGATAATCATAACGATGAATAAGTTTTTGCAAGAGGTTCCAAAAAAGTTACCTACTACCACCTGCATCCTCTGTCACAGTGCTTTTGGATCTGGGGATCATCTATTTTCTGGATGTAGCGTGGCCAACTTCATTTGGTATCGCTTTGCATGTATTATAAGTTTTCATCGTGCTCCAGAGTTCAGTTTTGATTTATAGGGCCCATGGCTTAAGAGTGTGGGTGCCATGCTCTGGCATGCATGTTTATTACTTTCTAAGACAATCATTTGGCATATCTATCTTAGGGGAAATGACTGCATTTTTTATTCTGCAGCTTTATCTTATTCCTCTTTTTTTTATAAAAAAAATTGTCATTTCTATCTTTCTTCGGTGGATGCAGCTCTTATCTCTAAATGACTGAAGCTTGAGGAACCCTCAGTAGGTGTCAGAAGTTATATCCAGCTCTCAAGGCTTTCCACCCGCGAGGAGCACAACCCTGATGATGATCTCCTTATATTGTTTTGGGCTCCTTTTGTGGTGACTTCCGGACTTCTCTTGCTGTGTCCAACTGTTTGTTTATTGTTTTCTTCTATTCTTATGTCTTTTGTTGTCCATCACCAGTGTTGTTTGGGCTTTCTGCTCCCTGTTCCACTCTCAGTAGACAGTTTTCTTAGTATGTTATTGTCTTTTTTTTTAAAGCTTGTTTTGTTGCACCCTGTTTTATTTTCCTTAATGCATTGTGGTCTATCCACTTTTAAAACATATATATATATATATATATATGACGATTTTTTTTTATTTTTTGATTTCAAACAAAAACAAGCTATTATATATATATTTTATCAATGTCACAACTATGTATTGAAATTTAGTTGATCTTTTAAGAGTAAAATTTTTGGGAGGGTACTCAACTTTGGTGATTTATTATTTTGGGATATAAACATTAATTCGTATCAAAATGAATACCTATCTTTAATTCCATTTCAACGGTTGGGTTGCCGGGTAACTCGAGCTTAATTTTAATAATATGGCTGTTAGGAAATCCTTGTTAGTAATGAGAAACCACTCTTGCTCGCCACATAGTATTTCCATCTCAGCATCCTTCCACGTTAATGTTTCCCTCACGTGGCAGATTAACCATTCACCTCACCTAGTTACAAGTAATGCGTCTCCGATGAGGGAAAATGAGAGAGAGAAAGAGAGGGAGAAAGTCTCGCCATTCTTGTCTCTATTATTTCTGCCAAGTATCTCTGGTGAGGGAGTACTACAAGGCCACACTCATCCAGTCGCAGGCGCTCACCCTTGAAGACACCAATTATGCAAGCCCTAGTTTTTTTCCAATATTTTATTTTATTTGTATGTGGATGATTTTGTAGTATATAATACACTGGGATTTTAAATTATGGCTCAATTGTTGTTACTTGTATTTAGATGTTCAATTTATGAGTTGGAATACAATCATAGTTGTATTTGGTTCCATTTTCCTGCATTGTATTCTCAATTGTGATTGTGTTATAATGAAATTAATACATGCCAAAATGAAAATGGCAACTAACAACACTTTAATATAAAAAATTATCATGCGAACCTGTTCATAGATCAAAATTAATATATGTTATTCTAGTAATTTCAATTACCAACATTTCAAATTTGATAACCACTGAATCTGGAAATTGACCCTATTTACATATCAAAATGAATCAATCTACTAATTTTATGATGATATTATTGAACCTATTCATAGATCACTGAAACTGGCAATTTACATCACTTCAATGTCAAAATAAAGCAATTGAACCTGTTCACAAATACTATTTTTCTGATGATAGTATTTCATCACAAAAAATTCTATTCACTGTACAATACACTTGAAAACACATCTTTACAAAAACATGCAAAGGAAATATTGAAATACATCAAGATGAATCAAGTTATAAAGTTGCAGTTGTACAAAATTTTCAAAACAAGAAAATTTGTGCAAAATGCACCGGCTAGCAACATTGGGTACAATGTACCAAACTAACAACACATTACTATAGAAAGGTACTCAACTAACAAAAAAGAAAAGATTAAATAGGTACACTGCCATACAAAAAGGTACTCAACTAACAAAAAAAGGCTTATATTCTTTTAGGATACCTTGTTGTATATGTCAAATTAACCTATAAATGCTCCATGCCCTGGTGGCATCCACACTCTCTTTCTCTTGTCAGCATCTCCTATTTTACCTCCTTTTGTAGAATCCTTGTGTTTCTTTTGTGCCATTTTTGATGCAGTCCCAGTCATATTTGTGTCAGCCCTTGTTTTTTTGTCTCCATTGGATTCAGATGAGTTCATGTTGAAGGTTATTTGTCTGCATCATCTTTTCCATTTGTGGTTGCTTTTTTCCCACCAATGTACTCAGTTCTGGAATCCTTGACTGAGTTCCTTCTGAGGGGTGTTCCACATTGTATGTCTACAATGTTTCTGTAATTACCTTTAGTGTTAAAGTAAACAACATAAAATTCTTAGTTATGAAAGATCAATTGTAGGGCTCCTCTAACACAGGAATTGCAATAAACTAATTCACCCTTCTTTAATTCAAGAATTATTTCAATCTATTAAACCCTAAGTGAACTAAATGCAATGAACTAATTTAACTACCATTGACTATTTTGGAAAGAAATTACTTAATTTTACAACTGTTGTCTATTTCAACATAAATATAAGCCATGATGTAACTTCGTAAACTGTTCTATATAATTTTACAACCATTTACATTTAAAATAACTAGGAATTTATTCAGAAAGCAATTACTTAATTATACATTTAATTTTGCCATTGTTGTCTATTTCAACAAGAATTTAAGCTAGGATGCAATTACTTATACTGTTCTATACAATTTTACAACCATTGACATATAAAATGACCAGGAATTAAATCAATTAGAAAGTAATCCAGGATGTAATTACTTAAACAAACATTGACTTGTGACAGAGGATCTTGTGATCCTTGAGAGTTTGTGTCGTCTGTTAAAGATGTTCTATTATGGACTATTTCAACAAGAATTTCAATGACCTGGAATGCCAGGGGTATCAAATTAAATCAGCTCGTACAATAATTGATAAGTTCTAAACTAATCATATTTTATATATCAGTTACACTGCATTTAGCATGGAGTTTTACATGTTTAGTGCCAAAATAATATGAAATTTTATTCTTTTGTTCACCACTACCTTTATTTCTGTTTAAGGAAAAAATAGGCAAAATCAGGGGTGTTTTGAAGCAAAATGAACAAGTTGTTGAATCAAGGCTTCACCATGGATCATAACGGGGGTGATGACAAGTTACCAAGCCCATTGTCTACACTTACCACTGACATGATCAAGCCGTGGCAGCATGGACCCATCGATGGTAACACAGAAGCCACAACAACCTCACAACAGCTGTTGAGAAGATCATCACAGTCATTATCAAGATACATAATGCCAAGAGGACCATGCTAGGATGCAACTTGGAGCCCAAGCAATAACTTACTCATCATGGGTATAACAACAACATGGTGAGGTCATGGCGAAACCCGACTCTATAAAAACCCTCAATTTCTCTAAAAATAGAGAGACTAATTTGCCAAATAAGGTATGGCGGCCGGATTTATGGAGATCTGAGTGGCAAGTTTACAGGGTTTCTTCCATATAACTGCAGATTTAGGTAGATTTCTCAAGAATATATCAACGAGCATCATCAGAGAAGATAGCGCGTGACAGGCATCTTTAAGGATCATCATCAGAAGGGCGTGAGTGACACACGTCATCCGGCCAATCATGGGATCACCTAATCCCCAACCTTCAGAGAACTATTCAAGAGAGTTAGTCTAGGAATACCTTGGACGCTTATTTATTCTTTATTTGGTCTTGTGGTTCTCTTACGCTTTGATGCTTTGCTTTTTATAATTTATAAGAACCTAATTTGAGGGGAATTGTATATCTTGGTCCTTCCATTATTATTTGTGAATCTTGAATGATTAATATATATTGTTCTAGTTTTCATAATCATTGCATTTTCTGAATTGATTATTACTGTTGATGTGGATGAGGAGGTTATGCCCTCATGTTGATGACGCCCAAGCCATGGTTGATCTATGCATGTTCTAAGGTTAGGCATAGCTAGGTTTTTGGATTATGGATTAATTGCCCCATAGGCTTAGGGTTTGATTGGTCTTTTCTCGTGGGATTCCCACACTTATGGTGAACATTCTGGGATGGAAGAGATTCCATCTTAAGTTTTTAACGATTTATTCCAAGTTGCTAAAGGATTTGTGCTAGTAGGCCTTTGAATTCCCCTGGTTCGATCCTAGAACATGATTGATACTTAACATCTATCATAATTAATAATTAAGATAACTATAGTACATACTCCTAACTCCTTTTAAGTGTGCTTAACGACATCTCCAATTGTATTGTTTAATAGTGTTGTACAATTAAACTAAAGAAAGAGCTTAAATGATTTGACTATTGATTAAGTGAAAAGGAAGTAATAAGAGCCACTCGCCATTCCTATGGAAATATGACCCTTATGCTCACCCTCGAGGTATTACTTGAAAACTCGTACAGTTGTGGTATTACGGACCAATTGTAGTATTAAGTGCATACTTGCATGTTTATATATTTTTATAATTTATACACCCCATAAGTCTTCATCTAGTTTTTTTGGCGCCATTCCCGGGGAGCCCTTAGTCAAGAGATTCTAGGAAAACTTGTAGCTTAGTGTTTTATCCATTTATTCATTTTGTATTTAATTAAGTCAATTCAGTTTATCATGTGTGTCTATTATTGCTACACAATACTGTGAACAGTTTTCTTTTCATGGCAGGTATGAACGTCCAGTTGGAGAGGGTACTAGCCCTACTTGATCAATGGATTAAACACCATGTAATGCAAAAACTTGATACACAATACGTCAATACAGTTGAGTGATGCCCTACACCTGATATTTCCTTTAGAAAGTATAAAGAGTCAGTTTGGAAAGAAACGTTTAATCAGTTCATGAAGACAAGAGAATCAGAAGAGAGAATAGTGAGTAGTGACATAGAAGACTTTATGGGAATTGGCAGATTGTAGACATAAGACATCGACAAGGAGGAAAATGAGGCTTATAATTTAGATGATGATGTCAATTCCTAAGGAATTACAGATATTATCGGAGCACTTAGAGTATGCCTTTTTGGAAGAAGAATTGATACTCCCAATGATCATTGTGCTAGGTTTGGCTAATGACCAAAAGAAACATCTATTGGAGGTTTTACAGAAGCATAAGAGAGCCATTGCTTGGAAAATATCTGACATCAAGGTAATCAGCCCATCCTTTTGCACCCACAAGATCTTGGTGGAAGATGGTCATAAACCCTTTGCTCTAGCTCAACAAACGCTGAATCCAAACATGAAGAAAGTAGTGAAGATAGAGGTAGTGAAACTTTTGGATGCAGATATCATTTATCCAATTTTAGACAGTGCATGGCTGAGCCCAATGCAAGTGGTACCAAAAAAAAGGACGATGACAGTAATTACCAATGAGAAAATGAGCTCATACCCACCCAAATAGTTACAGGATAGCGAGTGTGCATCGATTATAAAAAACTAAATGACACCACCAAAAAGTACCACTTTCCACTGCCATTCATAGATCAAATGCTGGAAAGGTTAACAGTCATTCACATTATTGTTTTCTAGATGTATTTTTAGGATACTTTCAAAAACCCATTGCTCTAAAAGACCAAGAAAAGACTATATTTATATATCATATATTACTTTTGCGTACCACCAGATGGCTTTCAGATTGTGCAATGCCCCTTCGACATTTCAGAGATGCATGTTGGCAATATTTGAGGATATGATAGAGAAAACAATGGAGGTATTTATGGATGATTTTTCTGTATTTCGTGACTCTTTCGATATATTTCTCAGGAATCTAATGAGTATTAGGAAGATGTAAGGAGACTAACCTTGCACTCAATTGCAAAAAATGCCATTACATGATCCTGAAAGGTATCATGTTGGGACATAGAATTTCAAGAAAAGGGAATGAATTGGGCAAGGTTAAAGTTGCTATAATTAAGAAACTCCCAAAACCCACATCATTCAAGGCAATTCATAGTTTCTTGGGATATACAGGCTTTTACAGAAGGTTCATTAAACCCTTTTCATAGATTGCAAGGCCATTAACCAAACTATTAGAGAAAGATGCACCATTTTCCTTCAACCAAGACTGCACATCAGCATTCACAACATTAAAAGATAAACTGGTGCGATGCTAGTGATTTCACTGTTGGAGCGGCATTGGGTCAGCGGAAGGATAAGCATATTCATCCTATCTACTATACGAGCAAAGCCTTGAATGATACACAAGAGAATTACACGACCACTGAAAAGGAATTGCTAGCAGTAGTCTTCATCTTTTGAAAATTTCGGTCATATCTAGTACTTTCAAAAGTCATGGTCTACACTGATCACTCTGCGTTTAGATATCGCATGAGTAATATTGATGCCAAACCATGCCTAATTAGGTGGATTTTTTATAAGTTCTTGAGTAGACATATTTATCTATATGTTTTACATGCATTCAGCATCATTTTTACCATAGTTTATGTCTCATAAAGTGTATTTGGTGTTCTTCTATGCAAATAGGTTGTGAATGCCTTGAAGGAGGAAAAGGAAGCAAAGATAGGTTTTGAAGGCACATTTTGGGAGTGTTTGTACAACACAAGGATCAAGACACAAGAGGAGCTCATGTACATGGGGATGTGTGCCAAATTCCAAGAGAATTCAAGCCAATTTGTGAGTTGGAAGGGCACAAAGGCAGTCACACTTCCATGTCCCTACTTGCGTGAAGAATGCAAGAGCTTCGTAATGATGATTCAATGACGAAAAGTCTCATAACTTACCACGTGGATATGTGCCCGACCATGTGGCCTCAAGAGAAGAGTATGTGAGCTATGTTTATAAAGAGTACTGTACCAAAGTACGGTAGCAAAAGTTCTTCACGCGACCACGTGAAAATTCCACATAGTGGCATGGGAATTTCTGCAGCTCACACGGTTGCATGAAATCTCACACGGTCGCATGGAGGCATATGACAAACGCGGTTAATAACTATAAATAGCGCTTTTACCCTATTGTTTGGAGACTTTTTGCTAGCATTTGAAGAGGATGTCTTTGGTGAATTTGGGGGTGGGCGGGAGGAGGGGGTTCTTCACCAACTTTGATAGATCATTTCTTTGTCATAGCATCGAGGGGGACTTCGACAACCTAGCTTCGGAGAGGGTTCCTTCAAAACATTCAGCGACCTATCAAGGTCATCATCACGAATTCAAGGGGGTTTTATTCTGATAAATGCTTGTGTATAAGTAATATGAAGTGTACTTTTCTTGCATTGAGGATTACTTTTATCGGATTTTATAGCTCATTCGTGTGTATTTGTGTTCTTTTGTACATTGAGGGTTGTGGAGATATGTTTGGGAAAAAGGAAGCGAAAGTAAATCATGGACGTGATTGTTGATGAAGTTCTTTGATCGAACAAAGGTGAAGACACAAGTTGTGCTCAAAGACATGTAGGTGTGTGCCAACCTCCATTGTGCTCAAGTGAATACACAAAGTGGAGGGGCACAACGGCAGTTACACTCACATGTTCCAACTTGTGTAATATTATCAAGAGCTTCATCAATGTGGTTTCGTTGAAGACACGACGTGATCTACCGCATGAATGTGTGCCCATTCCTATGGCCTCGATGAAAAGAATGGATTCGGGAGCATTCTGGCAAAGTACTGTAGCAGGTTACTGTAACAAAATCACTATAGCAGTTACTGTTCACAACGCGCAAGAAATGAAGATCTGGAAATCCACACGGCCATGTGGAAATTCCATACACCTGTGTGGATGCCCGATTCCAGCCCTATAAATACCGCTTGGAGAATTTTATTTGGAAATCTTCTTCCCATCTTTTGCCCATCTTCTGGGAGAGCACGACTAGGATTTGGAGAGGCTTTTGCTTAGTTCAAGGAGCAGTTCTACGGCATTTGACATCAAATTCCTTTGGAGGAGAACTATTAGGGAAGCTTTCATTGGCATCGATTCGGCGAGGTGTACCCTAGGTTTGATAAGGGAACCTTTGGAGAAGACTAGGCGGCTCCGCAAGACCATCGATACATACTACAAGGGGGTTTTATCTATGGATTGCATGCATTTACTTTTGATTTCATTGTTGATTGTGTGTTGCTCCATAGAGAGCTAAACTCCTAATCGGCGCTTAGACTTGTAAACCCTAGGATGATTTTGTTTCATTAATTAATGTTTTAATTGAGTTTCAACCATGAATGCTTGTTGAATTGATTTTCCCTTAGAGTGACACTAGGGCTGAGAATCTATCTTGGTAATCCTTGTGAATGAGTAACATTTCATTAGGGTTAGACAAAAGCAAGGTTGGAGAGGGTCGAGTGGGTGAGTCAAGAGGTAGCGAAACATCCCCTTTCCCTTCTGATGTGATTTATCCTACCTCCACATTCCAAGAGTTCTTTGTGGTCACGATAGAGCGAAGTGCTAAGAGACAAACTCTACTGGGGCTTAGTTGCGCGAGCAACAGAGTAAACTGTTGAATTAATCCTTGGTGCTGGGGCTTAATCGTGACTAAGGGTCTTTCGCCTGGACCAAAGGGTTAGATCTATATTAGGGAATAGGGTTTATCACTTGGAACCCCTAGAGCTTCAAGCAATCCTTCAAAGTGCGAGGCGTCGAGAGTATCCCTTTCAATAGTGGCATAGTGTAACGGTTAGTCACGGTTGACCTTAGGTTTGGGACCGTGTATCTTTGGATTTTTATGACTCATTAAACATTAGTAAGGAGGCATAATGATTAGTCTTGCACTTGAAACAATAGTCCTATGGTGAGCAATGTCCGGGTACCCCATCTTCCTATCGATTACCTCTTATTATTCCTATTACTCTCTTTTCTCTTTTCTTTATTTTTATTTGCATTGATATTATTCACTCAAATCAAGAATTGATGCACTCTATAGCTAAATAGCATCACTAATTGTTTCCTAACAACTATTTGATAAGTGCTTGTGTATAAGTAATACAAAGTATTCTTTCTTACATTGACCATTACGTTTCTCAGATTTTATCGCTTATTCGTGCGTATTTATATTCTTTTGTGCATATAGGGTTATGGAGACAAAGTTGGATAAAAGAAAGCAAAAGTAGATCGTGGACGTGATTGTGGTGAAGTTCTTAGATTGAACAAAGGTGAAGACACAAGTTGTGCTCAAAGACATATGGGTGTGTGCCAACCTCCATTGTGCTCAAGAGAATACCCAAAGTGGAGGGGCACAAAGGCAATCACACTCATTTGTTCCAACTCATACAACATTAGCAAGAGCTTCATCAATATGGTTTCATTGAAGACACGACGTGATCTACCGCATGGATGTATGCCTATTCATGTGGCCTCGATGAAAAGAGTGGATTCTGGAGCATTTTGGCAAATCACTATAGTAGTTTACTGTTCACAGATCGCAGGAAACTGATTTCTGGAAATACACACGGCCGTGTGGAAAGTCCACATGCCCGTGTGGATGCCCGATTCCAGCCACCATAAATACCGCGTTTTAAGGATTCTTTGAGGACCTTTTTCCTATCTTTTGCCCATCATTGGAGGCGCTCGTGGCTAGGGTTTGGAGAGGCTTTGGCTAGGTTTTTGGAGCGGCTATATAGCCTTTGACATCGAATTCTTTTGGAAGAGGGCTATTGGGGGAGCTTTTGTTGGCATCATTTCGGAGATGTGCGTCCTAGGCTTGACAAGGGAACTCTTGGAGAAGACGAGGCAGCTCACAAAAAGGGGTTTTATCTATGGATTGCATATTTTGTACTTTCTATTTCATTGTTGATTGTGTATTGCTCCATGGAGAGATAAACCCTAGTGGGTGCTTGGATTTTTAAACCCTATGATGATTTTGTTTCATTGACCTTGATTATGCTTCTTTAATTTATGTTTTAATTGAGTTCCATCCTTGAATACTTGGTGATTTGATTTTCCCTTAGAGTGACACTATGGTTGAGAATCTATCTTGGTAATCCTTATGAATGAATGACACTTCATTAGGGTTAGAGAAAGCAAGGTTGGAGAGGGTCGTGAGGGTGAGTCGTGAGGTAGCGGAACGTCCCCTTTCTCATCCGATGTGATTTATCCTACCTCCACGTTCCAAGAGTTTTTTGAGGTCACGATAGAGTGAAGTGCTAAGAGATAAACTCCACTGGTGCTTAGTTGCATGAGCAACAGAGTGAAGTGTTAAAGTAATCCTTAGTGTTGGGGCCAAATTATAACTAGGGGTCTTTTGTTAGACCAAAGGGTTAGATCTATATTAGGAAGCAGGGTTTATCAATTGGAGTCCCTAGAGCTTTAAGAAATCTTACATAGTGTAAGGCGTCGAGAGCATCCCTTTCTGCCGGGCATAGTGTAAGGTCAGTCACAGTTAACCTTAGTTTTGGGACTGTGTGTTTTTTGATTTCCAGGACTCATTAAACATTAGTTAGGAGGCATAATTATTACTCTTGCACTTGAAACAATAGTCCTAGGGTGAACAATGTCCGTGTGCCTCATCTTTCTATCGATTACCTCTCTTTATTCCTATTGTGCTTTCTTTTCTCTTCTTTACTTTCATTTGCATTTGATATTGTTCACACAATACCTCAATCATTTTCACTATAGTTAAATAGCAATACTTGTGTTTCTGAGCACTATTCCCTGTGGATACGACTATCCACTCACCAGGGTACTTTATTACTTCGATAGCTCATGTACTTGCGTTACACACACGCAACGGGTGTGTCAAGTTTTTGGCGCCATTACCGAGGGAGAACAGAGAAGCCACAGGGACATGTGGGTGCCCCTATTGATCGAGCACATGGGCATGGATAATTTCCATATACCCATGTGGATGCATTCAGAGATAAAAGGAGCTATCCTGAGAGCACACAGGGGTGTGTGCATGACTCTGTGAGCGACCTTGTGGGAGTCACATGGGCCTGGGTAATTTTCACACGCCCGTGTGGATGTACAGAACACCAAGAGGCGTGATTTTTCTTTAAAACCCACTAGCATCCCTTCATTCTAACACTCCCAAATGCTCAACGAACGCATTCTTTCCTTCTTTCCGACCCTCTCCATCTATTTATAGGGGTTTTTTCATTGTTTGCCCACCGTATTCAAAGTTTTGATTTGCATTTCATTGGTAAGCTTCTTCTTCCCCTTTACACAGAGGTGATGGCGTGTCTCAATAGCCTACAGCAGATTCTCGAGCGAGATGCGACTTCCCCCTATGTGATGAGACCCCGCACCTCCAGTAGCATCACCATCATCACCAGCACCAGCATCATCATTAGTAGTAGAAGCAGATGCACTAGTAGCAGTTGACAACGATGCTTGAGGCATCTTTACTTTGTCTTTATGTTTTGTTTGTTATTTCTGCATTTTATTTAGATTTGTATCACTCAGAAAGGATCATCCTTCTGAGTTTAGCTTTTATTTTCAGTTATTTCAAGTTGTATTTCATTTTCATATCTTTATAGACTCGATTTTATTTTGTTTTTGTTGAGCTTCACTGAATCCTCTTATCTATATGTGCAGATGGTCTTGTGAGTCTGGAATTTGAGGAATAGTCATTGGCACGGTCATGTTTTTTGTCAAATGGCCGTGTGTGCTCCACAACCCATTGGAACTCAACTCTCAATAAAATTAGCTCCATCAAACATACCATTAGGAGTTCAGGGGAGTATTGTTTCAATTGCCCATCTCCACACATATGTTTTGACAACCCGCTCACCAAGGTTCTTTATTACTTTAACAATCCATGCACTTGCGGGACACACACGGAAGGGGTATATCACTATTCCCTATGGATACGACTACCCACTCACCTGGGTTCTTTATTATTTCGACAACCCGTGCACCTGCGGTACACACACTCAAGGGGTGTATCATATTCTATGGTTTATTGCTTTTCATTGCATTATTTTTTGTTTTGTAATTTTCCCCATAGAGGACTAAACCCTAATAGGTATTTGGGTATGTGAACCCTAGGATCATATCTTTGTATTGATTTGGTTTATGTTTTCTATTAAATCCGAGTTTATTTGAGTTTCAATCTTGTTTTCTAATTTCTTGCATGTCATATTGATCCTTGTGATTGATTTATATTGTATGATTTGTTACCTTGGTGAGAAAGAGGTTTCCATTAGGGTTAGAACTCTAAGACTGAAGAGGGTTGAGAGAGTGAGTCATGAGATAGTGGAGTGCCCCTTTTCCCCTCTGATGAGTGCTTCCTATCTCCATATTCCCTAGGCTTTACTGAACCATATTTGGTGTGAGGCGTGAGATTGAGAGATTTTTCCGTCAGGACCTTGTAGGCGGTTAGGGATCTTTCACCTAGAAGTAGGGTTAGATTTATCTTTAGGGATCGGTTATACTCTTAGGTCTCCCTAAAGTTTATTGCGGTCATATGTGGTGTGAGGTGTTGAAATTGAGCGATTTCTCCACGGGGACCTCGTAGGAGACTAGTATCGGTGGCCTGGAGGTAGGAACCCATTGTTCTTGGATTACCTTGACTCATTTAACTCAGTTTAGAAACATTAAGTAAATCTTGTGCTCATGTTAGATTTTAGGAGGAGCATTGCCTGGTACCTCATCTTTATTGATTGAGACTTCTCTTATTTTACTTTGCCTTTGCTTGCTTGCGATATTCATATTCTTGCAATTGAGTTTATTCCATCACAATCGTGATTCAGACTAGATAACTGAGAAGTGGTTACTACTAATACTTCCATTCCCTATGGATTCAATTACCAGACTCACTGGTATTTTATTACTTTAACACCCGTGCACTTATGGTACACGCAAGTAAATTTGTATGTTAATTTTACTCTTGCAGGAGTTTGATGTGGAGATCAAGGACAAGCGAGAAGTACAGAACTTAGCTGCAAACCATCTATCAGGCTAGAAGATCCCAAAAATAAATCATTAAAGGATGGAGACATTGATGACACCTTCCCTGAAGAATGCTTGTACAAATTTCATATGGTAAGAGATGAAGACCCTCCTTGGTTCGCTAATTTCGCAAATTATTTAGTTGCAGGCACTCTTCCTAAATGGTTCATGTACTAAGAAAAGAAGAAATTCTTCGCGGACCTCAAACACTATGTGTGGGAAGACCCATTCTTGTTTAGAATATATGCAGTCTAGATCATTAGAAGATAGGTAGCATGATCTGAAGGATGGGATATTCTCGGACATTGTCACTTAAGACCAGCTCGAGGGTATTTCAGCAAAACTCAAACAGCCAGCAAAAATCTTCCAAGATGCAAATAGGTGTGGACGGAATTGTGACAAATGCCAACGCACAGGTAATCTTTCTCACAAAGATGAAATGCCCCAAAATTCAATTCTTAATAGTAAAATCTTTGTTGTGTGGGGTGTTGATTTTATAGGGATGTTTCCTACATCATTTGGTAACAAGTTTATTTTGGCTATAGTTGATTATGTTTCCAAATGGGTAGAGGCACAAGCTCTCTCGACGAATGATGCTAGGGTTGTGATTAAATTCTTAAAGATATCATTCTCTAGATTTGGAACACCTTGGACAATATCAAGCGATAGGGGTACCATAGGGAGGTACGAAGTTACACATAGACAATGCACCCCTTACCATCCACAAACAAGTGAGAAGATAGAGGTGTCCAATCGACAATTGAAATATATTTTGGGAAAAATTGTAGATCATCTTCAGAGGGATTGGTTGGATAATTTAGATGATGCCTTGTGAGCGTACTGAACCGCGTTCAAAACATCTATAGGAACTTCACCTTACAAATTAGTATATGGAAAAGCCTATCACCTCCCTGTAGAACTTTAACACAGAGCATATTGGGAAATTAAAAGCTTGAATCTTGATATTCATCTTTCAGGAAGGAAGAGAAAGTTACAACTATATGAACTTGAAGGGTGGAGACTGCATACAAAAATTCAGAGATTTACAAAGAGCTCACAAAGGGATACCATGGTCAATACCTCAGACATAGCAAGGAGTTTCGAGAAGTGGACCAAGTCCACCTTTTTAATTCAAGAATGAGGTTGTTTCCTGGTAAGTTGAAATCAAGATGGTCAGGACCGTTCATAGTGACGCAAGTTTTTTCTTATGGCGCTATAGAGATAACTCACCCCACAATAGGTACATAAAAGATAAATGGTCATTGTTTAAAGTATTATTTTAGGGGGAGTAATTGGACTAACAAGGGAGAGGAATTTGACCTTTTAGAACCATCTTAAGGTAAGAACAGATACATCAAGCTCGTGACGTAAAACAAGCACATTTTGGGAGGAAACCCAAATAGATTTCTATGTACTAGTTCATTTAATATTAGTTTTAGATTTTATTCATTAGTTAATAAAGTAAAAAAAGATAGTGGTAATTAATTTAATGATGTGAAGTTGGCTCATCCCCAATGAATTTTACGAGCAAAACATAATTGGGGAATCTAGTATTGTCAGTAGGAATTATTTTCATGTCGATTTACACATAGGAAACCCTTAGTTTTTCATTCCGAGCATCATAACGGCCGTGGTTAACCCGTTATACCCATTGTGATGCACAGGTAGATAGCTATGCTCTTCTGGGGAATTTGAGTGAGTCGGTCATGGGTACACAACACCCATGATCATGACCGTGGTAATCTATCATGTCATTCCACAGAGCGTGCTAAGTCTCTAGGTTTTCCAAAGGTCAGGAATGGTGTCACACCCACCCCTTTCACCGAGGTAAATGTGGTACCTATCAGTTAAAAATCCATTTTAGCTGAAAAACTGACACATCTGAAAACCATATCAGACTTACAAAACACGATTAACAACTTTACACAGCTACAGGTTCGAATACATGGATATAACAAGCACTATTACTCCAACATACTGGTACAACCACTACTAAATTACGACACCAACAGTAGAAAGAAAAGGGAACCACTACAACCTTGAATCAGCCTTTACTGGCTCTATACTCGCATAAGCAAACTAGTAGGGTCTTGCTCCTGCAACTACAACACATTTAGTTGGTCGATAGTGGCTCAATAATTACAAATAATTAAATATAGCGCATATAAGGTATATAAAGATTAATTTTCCTAAATAACTTTCAAACTTTCACAACAACCTGAATTTAGGGGAAATACAACTTTAAAGAGCTTTTGAAACATAAATTCATCATAAATCAACATCAACAAATTTTCCCAGAAAATCTAAATTTTTGTGAGAGACTATCCTCCTAAAAGCAATAGCTGGCTTCAAGCCCTCATCACAATTCAAAATAATAGGTAAACTAAAATCCGCCCTAAAATCATCAGCTTAAAACACACCCCGACTTAGCCGCCATCACGACTAGTTTGAGAGCCACCGAAACTACAACTTTAATATAGCAATACAAATGGAATGCAACATGGTCTAGAAAACCTCTCTAAACCTTTGCTCGTGGCCGCGGCTAGGTTCAGAGCCGTTAAGGAACTCATGTCCTTAACGTTGACCCATCAGTCCACCGTGTGGTGACCCCGGCTTCCTGATGAACATTCAGTCAGGGCTTTACACTCCCACCTGAATAGGACCAATAAGCCTGCCGGTCTTCCACACCACCTCAACAGGCTGCCCGTGAAAACCTCCTACTGTAGTAGGATTTCACCAACCAAGTAATACAAACATGCATCTCGCAAACGAGGAGTCAATAACCAGGAGAAAAATCAATATCCAAAATATCTACCATTTCCCCATGGAAATGATAAACATGAGTATATCCAAAGATTTTAACATAAATCAACGAAAAATTTACGAATCAAGTAACAATATGAAAATCCTTGCGTTTGAACAATAATGCTTTTTAAGTATGAAACATACATAAATAACTCATTCCAATTCTAATAAAGTCTCAATGCAAGTACAATAACCAATAAAGCTTTACTTAAGCAATATAGAATAATCATAGGCATTCTCCAAGTAGAATTGTGTATAATTAATCCCACACTTGAAACTATATATGATTGTCAAAACTAGATATACTAATATGATTGCTATGGCATACTACAAATAAATATAAGTATCTTTAACAATAAAAATTATTAAATTATAAAATAAAATAATTAAACAATTATTTTCAAATAGCAGCCATTTAAATAACTATTTCAAAATCAAAGCAGTTAACCAATTATTCAAAAAAGGTAGCCACTACCAATTCACCTGGCTCCCCTTTGGTTCCCTTGCTAAACCTGGAACTCCCTCCCAAGCCTGAACAACACCTAACAGGAGAACGGAATAAAAAAATAAATGAAATGCAGCCTAATGACGGAATTGAACTCAAAAGAAAATACAAGAAACAAATAACTACTCTCTAATGGGGCCCACTCACTCCAATCGATTCAAACCAGACCTTGCGTAATCAAACTAGTCTCTAGTTGCACTTGAAAAACTCAATTAGGGCTAAGCCATCCTGAACCAACCCGAACAAACCTCAATTTCGTATAACCAAGTTCAATTGTTATACAAAATCTCTTGAACCACCTTGGTTCAACTGAACCCAATTCTCTTTGAATTGGTTCACCATAAAGTCATTAGCCCAAAATCTGAACCAAGTCAAAATCAACCTCAACCAACTTAACCTGAATTCAACCTAACCCAACTCAATTACACATTGAGTCCAAACTAAATTAATTCTCACTTGGTTGCACCAAACCAATTCTTTGTTCTCATTCAAACCCAAATGAACCAAAGCTACTACAACTTGGCTAGCTAAAACCAACTCCAATCCAATTAAATGAACTTCACTAATTCAAATCAAGCCTACTTCACTTGATTTGATCAAGCCTAACTCAACCAAATCAATTAAACTCCACCAACTCTATTCCAACCATCATCAACATCACCATCTTAATCATCATCATCATCAACTTAATCGCCATCATCATTAACTTAATCACCCAAAGAAACCCTTATCTCAGTGCTACAGTAAAATCGAAAATTCATCCTCCGTTCCATGCAAAAGCCCACTCAAATACAAAGATTTTTCTACACAAAAATCATCTAATAATCACCACTTCATCCTCTCCATCAACCCTTCTTCAAATCTCATCTTCTTCTTCATCAAACCAACCACACATACATATACATACATACATATATACACCCATACATCTCAAAACAAAATTATTTAGAATTCTTACAAAAAAAAACTTCATCCCATCCTCCCCTCCATCAAGCACCAAGCTTCTTCTTCTCTCAAACCTCCAAATTTCTTCTTTCTTTTTTTTCTTATCTTCTCTATCGGGTTACTATAGCAACAATGAAGAAGACGAAGAAAGCAACAAAAACCAGAACATTCCAACCTTATCTCTTAACTTAAATATCTGCCAAAATTCACCA
Organism: Dioscorea cayenensis subsp. rotundata; assembly: GCF_009730915.1. NCBI lineage: Eukaryota > Viridiplantae > Streptophyta > Magnoliopsida > Dioscoreales > Dioscoreaceae > Dioscorea > Dioscorea cayenensis. The sequence continues at coordinate 15,010,637 of NC_052475.1, read as the reverse complement.
TCAGTCCCTAAAAATAAAATTTCTTACAAAATGGCCTTGTAAAGTCACCATTGGTCCCTGAATCGTGAAATAATATTTCCAAAAGGTTATTACAAACTATCCAACAGTCCCTGGATTAAAACACAGTATTTCTAAAAGGTCTCTGTCGCCTTACCTTCCAGTCCTTGGTTTCTAGAAAGACTTCAGATCAAACCTTTTTTTATTACTTATGAATCAAAAATCTTCTAGAAACTTTCACACTTAGGTTTTTGTTCTATCCACTAAGGGTTTTCCAACAAAATTGCTCTGCAGGAAAATCTTACTACAACTGTGATAATACTCTGAATATAATTCCTTACATGAATCCAAAGTTTCAAGGTATTATAAACGTCCTGACCACGCCTATTCTATGGTTGTGGTGAGCATAACGAGCCTTAGACTAGTTTTTGCCAACACTTAGAAACTATTGAGCCCTAGCTGAGTTGACAACGGGCAAATAACGGGCTTGTCATGGCCGTGGTGCCTCAAAGAGACAGAATTGATGAACAACGGCCATTGCTAGGCCGTTGTTAACCCCCGTTACGAGGTAATATAGGGTCACCGACGGCCGACTCTTCGCCTTTCTAACTCAAAACTTAATTTCCTCTCTGCTACTTCACCAAAGAACCTTCCCTAACATTCATTTAGTGATTCTGAGAAGCTTTGCCCTTGTTCTCGCTGGATTAAGCACCACATCCAGTTGATTTTCACCGCGGAACAACCTTTACTTTTTGGACGGTTTTGTCTTTCAAACCTTTTAAGTTATGATTTTATGATGTTTAAATAACAAGAAATAGTTTAATGATACTTGGTGAATGTATTTATGTAAATTTTAATCAAAATAAGCCATTGTATCAAAAAAATTTCACCATGGTCGGGCATCACAACGGTTGTTCCTCGATGAACAACTGCCATTGTAATGACCATTGTGTTCAAATACTTAACAAAGGGGGGTAAGCCACAATGGGCGTTATCCGCCTGTTAGAAGGCCGTTATGAGATTTTTCCCGATCATCCTACCCTAGCAATACTTGTCAATGCGGTGGCCCATTGTCAGCTGGTCGTTGCCCAGTTTTAGGGCACAACGGACATGCCATGGGCATTGTGCACCCATGGTACACCTAGTGCAATGTATAGCAAAGTTGCTAAATCCTACGACGGGCCATTGTGTACCCGTTGTAATCATCCAGAGAGTTATCATAGAATTGGTAACGGGTATTAAAAGACTATTGTGGTCATATAATGGTCGTGATGCACCCATTGTCCATTCCTGCATTACATTTTTCATATTCTATTGATTGATTTTTTGAGTTCTTTCTGAATTACATGATATGGTTCAAAAGAGAACTACTGGTGGTCAACAGGCAAAGGCTGAGAAGAAGAAGAAGACTAGAGAGTCTTCTCGGCTAGTAGTGCCGTTATTCGGGGATCGTAAGCACAAAGCCCTCTTTAGGAGGCTCGTAGATCAAAGGTTTGTTGAAGGGCATCGGATAGACTGGCCGACGCTTGAGCGTATAGGTCTCACCCATGAGGTATGGGATCTTATCTCAGTTTAGGACTGGGATAAATTCTTTGGCATAATTGAGCTAACTTACTGGGAGCTCACGATGGTGGTCATAAGCTTTTTTTAGCTTGACTGCACCATCATAAGCATGATGCATCAAGAGACTATCAGTTTCTAGATGTTCGGGGAGGAGTATATGATGTCCTATGCAGATTTTTCCGTGTGGATGGGGTTGGTGGACATAGATTATACCCGCACAGCATTGTACTCATAGCTCCACATCGAGCTACCGGTCCACCTGAGCCCAGATTAGGTATGGACCCAAAAACTTCTGGACCGCAAGACCTACGTATGTCCTAGAACAGCCGGTATTCTACTACTTGCATGCCATAGTATCAAGGACACAGATCAAGCGAGGAGACAGCACAGGGTTATAAACCTTTCAGATCTTTACTTTCTATGGAGTATGGTAGCATCGGAGCCGATTCACATTAGTCACGCGCTAGCCTGCCAATTGAGACATCAGTCTTAGGACCCTCACCTGGTGACCATATTTCTTGGTTCGTACATTACCATTCTTGTACACGGGCTTGGACTAATCGATCACTGTGTAGGCATACAGCCATTAGAGATTACCACGCTCTAGGCTATGCGCATAATTGAGTGGCAGGACACACCTCACTAGGTGCCATACAGGGTGGTGCATGGGTCTAACTCTGAGTCATCGAACAATGAGAAGTCTCTCCCAGAGACCACTACCACCACAGTTCCCCCGATCCCGGCTATAGCTCCGGCTGTTTCTACTACTGCTCCTCCTCTATTTCTGATTACCGCACCGACTCCATCAACTCCACCAGATCTTGAGGAGCACCTGGCCCGTCTCGAGAAAGGTCAGGTAAGGATCGAGGGTCTAGTTTGACAAATCCTGGCACATCTGCAATGTCAGGATCCCTGACCACTTTAACGCCTATCTCATCCACTATTATAGCTCTAATGGAGCCAAAGTCTCTTCTCGCTTCACGACGCCACCAGTACATTATTGATCATATACAGAGCCAACTTTCCTTGTTGACTTCCACCTTTTTAATTTTCTTTTTTATATACCACATTTGTACTTTTATATTTTAGTACATTATATATACAGTAAGGGATGATTGCCCTACTGCTTCTATACTTCTTGATCCTAGTGGATTTTATTTTATAGCGGTTTATATATATTTCGTTGATTTGTTATCACTATATTAATTACTCCATTTGTGTCTCATCAGGGTTTGAGGTGATCGGGTGTTATTTTGGCCGGCACAATTCATTGCCTGGGCAAGGGTACTTCATCGCCTTGATCGATGACACGTCCGAATATGCGTGTAAACCGCAAGTGCACGGGTGTCAAAGTAATAATTACCCTGGTGAGTGTGTAGTCGAATCCACAGGGAACGAAAACAATTAAAGGAGATCTCAATCAATAAAGATGAGGTACCAGGCAATGCACCCCCTAGGATCTAACATGAAGCTCACGATTCACTAAATGCTTCTAAACCGAGTCTAATGAGTTGAGGTAATCCAATAACAACCGGCCCTTGCTTCCAAGCCACCGGTACTAGTCCCCTACAAGGTCCCGGCGGAGAAATCGCTCAATCTCAAGACCTCACACCCCATATAACCGCAATACGCTCTAAGCACACCTAAGAGTGAAACCGATTCCTAAGGATAGATCCAACCCTAATTCCCGGCGAAGGATCTCTAACCCCTACAACGTCCCGGCGGAGAAATCTCTCAATCTCACACCTCACACCAAATATGGTTGCATAGAGTTTAGGGAATACGGAGATAGGAAACACTCAATCGGAAGGGAGAGGGGACACTCCACTATCTCATGAGTCACCCTCTCAACCCTCTTTAACCTTGACGTTCTAACTCTAATGGAGACCTCTCTCACATCAAAGTAACAAATCATACAAATCCAATCAACCACAAGGATTAATTAAACAAGCAAGCAATGGGGATACAAGGTTAAAACTCAAATCAACTCGAATTAATAGAAACATAAAGCAAATCATTACAAAAACATAAATCCTAGGGTTCACATGCCCAAATACCTACTAAGGTTTAGCCCTCCATGGAGCAAGTTACAAAACAATGATTATTACAATGAAAAGCAATGAAAACCATGAAGTAAAACCCCCTTAAATTCGTGATGATGGCCTTGATGGGTCGCCCAACGTCTTGAAGAATCCTTCTCCGAAGCTAGGTCGCCGAAGGCTCCCTCTTTGCTACAACGGAGAGAAGATCGATCAAAGTTGGAGATGGACTCCTCCCAATATCGCCAAAGACCTCCTCCAAAACACTAGCCGCCTTGCCTTCAAAGTGCTCGCGAAAACCCTCGCCAAACGTCCCCCAAAAATAGGGCAAACGGCCTATTTAAAGCCCAAAACTATGCATGTCACGTGCCCTCACGCGCCCATGTGGATTTTCCACGCGGCCGCGTGGGATGCAGGAATTTCCACGCGGGCATGTGAACAGTAATTTTCACAAAACGCGAACCAAACACTCCTCTCTTGAGGCCACATGTCCGGGCACACGTCCATGTGGTAGGCTATAGAATTTTTCTTCGTCGACATATCTTTGAGAGGTCTTGCAATCTTCACAAAGAGAAAGAACATGAAGATGTGCCCTTCCAACTAGTGAATTGACTTGAATCTTCTTGGAAGTTGGCACACATCTCCATGTTTATGAACTCCTCTCGTGTCTTGGTCCTTGAATTAAACAAGAACTGCCAACATTGTGTCTTTATAGCCTATCTTTGCTTCCTTTTTACTCTTCAAGGCATTCACAACCTATATGCATAAAAGAACACCAAATACACAATATAAGACATAAACCATGGTAAAATTGATGATCAATGTGTGTAAAACATATATAAAAATATGTCTACTCAAGCACTTATCAGTCGGCCAAACTAAAAAATCAGGGGAGTACTAGTGACCATACAATCTTTTATTTTATTTTATTATTATATATGACTACACTTGTGCATGCATGCTTACATTTGGACAATGTACATCTTTAAGTGTGGAAGGGAGTGTATGTTTGCTTTTCTTTGTACTATATAGAGAATTTTGTACTATATTATACTATATTATAATATCTTCTGAATTTTTCTTTAATATGGGTGCTTATACCTTATACACATGCTAATGTTGATCTTTAAAAGCATTGCACTTGCTTGTTGGAGTTTCTTTGGCCTAGGGACATGATAACTTAGACTAGTGATTTTTTCATTCCCTCTCAAAAGTTTGATTACTTTGTGAATCTTTGCTCTACCTTATATCCCTCTTGAGTACACCTTGCACCTTATGTTTGTCTAGTGAGTGATGTTTTATAATAGTGTTATCTAAGTTAAAATACATGCACAGCAGAAAGAGCTACCTCTTTTATAGTACATAGTCATTCCCAACAAGTCAGATACAAAGTGTATGCCCTAGTGGGAGAGAAGTTTGCCTCTTGGGAAATGTGAAAGCTATTGACTTTGAGAAAAAAAAGAAAAAGGAAGAGAAAAGAAAAAAAGAAGAGAAAAGGAAAAAAAGGAAAGGGTAATCATGCATAAAAATTATGAAAAGTGTAAGAGTGAGACTGAATAAAACCCCAAATAGTTTCTTTACACTATCTAGACTATAAGACAGTGGACCAGGGGACCGACACATGGGAAAGTACTTTTTTCCATAGAGTACACTACTCTTTGTAGAGGAATAACCATGCTACTTGGCGTTTGATTATTCCCCCTACTCCTGAAACTCCATACTTAGCTGGCTAAGATCAAGCACTTATCTTGTATTCTATTTTTATCTATTTTATTTTTTTGAGGACAAGCGAACACTTAAGTGTGGAGATATTTGATAAGTGCTAAACTAATCATATTTTCTATATCAGTTACACTGCTTTAGTGTGGAGTTTAACATGTTTAGCACCAAAATAATACAAAATTTCATTCTTTTGTTCACCACTACCTTTATTTCTATTTTAGGGGAAAACAAGTGAAATGAACCAAGTTACTAAATCAAGTCTTCACCACGGCTCACAACGGGCGTGATGACAAGTTACCACGCCCGTTGTTTACACACTACTATCATGATCAAGCCATCGCAGCATGGACCTCCGATGGCAACATAGAAGCCATAATGTCCCCACAACAACTATTGTGAAAACCATCATGGCCGTTGTCAAGACACATAACATCCAGGGGACCGTACCAAGATGCAACTGAGAGCCCAAGCAATAACTTACTCACCACGGGTATCACAACGCCTGTGGTGAGGCCATGGCGGAACTCGACCCTATAAAAACCCTAAGTTTCTCTGAAAACAGAGAGACTCTTTTGCTAAATAAGGTAGTGCAACCGGATTTCTAGAGATCTGAGAGGCGGGACACGGGGTTTCTTCCATCTCCCATTGGATTCCGGTGGATTTCTCAAGAGTACGTCAATGAGCATCATCGGAGAAGATCACACATGACATGCATCTCCAAGGATCATTATTAGAGGAGATTGAGTAACACCCGTCATCCGGACAATCTTGGGATCTCCTAATCCCCAACCTTCTGAGAACTATTAGAGGGAGTTAGTCTATGAATACATTGAAAACTTATTTATTCTTTATTTAGTCTTGTGACTCTCTTGTGCTTTAATAATTTGCTTTTTATCATTCATAAGGACCTAATTCAAGGGGAATTGTTTGTCTAGGTCCCTCTGTTATTATTTCTGAATCTTGATTGATTAATATATATTGTTCTAGTTTTCATAATCATTGCATGTACTGAGTTGATTATTACTATTGATGTGGATGAGGAGGCTATGCTCCCATATTAATGGTGTACATGCCATGATAGATATATGCATGTTCCAATAGGTTAGGCATAGCTAGGTTTTCAGATTATAGATTGATTTTCCCTTAGGCTTAAGGTTTGATTGATCTCTTCTCATGAGATTCCCGCACTTAAGGCAAACATAGGAGACTGGGGTGGAAGAGATTCCATCTTAAGTTTCTAGTGATTCAGACCTACTCACCAAGGAATTTTGGGCTAGTAGGCCTTTGAATTCCCCTGGTTCAATCCTAGAATATGATTGACACTCTATTATAATTAATAATCATAATAACTATAGTACATACTCCCCACTCCTTCCAAGTGTGCTTAACGACGTCTCCAATTGTATTGTTCAATAGTATTGTATAAGTAAACTAAAGAAAGAGCATAAATGATTCGGCTATTGATCACATGAAAAAGAAGTAATATGAGCCTCTCACTATTCATGGGGAAATACGACCCTCGTGCTCACCCATGAGGTATTACTTGATTACCCGTATATTTGCGATATTACGGACCAATTATAGTATTAAGTGCATACTTGCATTTTTATATATTTGCATAATTTACGCATCCCATAAGTGTCCATCAGTAATTCATAATAAAATTAAATCAACATTTATTATCAATAGCTACTGACCTATGATAAAGGATCTTTATGTGATGTTGTGGATGCTATGGCACCAACTTCTTCAGTAATACTTTGACTTGTCCTAGAATGCATTTGTGTAATTGAAGAATTTTTTTTCACCTAAGCACAGTGCATAATAATTAAATAAGATAATAGATTCAGTGAGCATGTGTGGTTAACATGAACAACTCACTCACCTTAGCACTATGGTACCTTTTGTTGTGTCTTATTTGTGCTACAAATGCTGCATTTCATCATGACTGCCTTCTTACTGACTTTCCCATTGTTGAAGCCAATGTCTTCACCAACATCTTTCCTCCTTAGTAATGTTTTCCTACCCCTTCTTTTTTTTATTGGCTCATATGGGATGATAGGTGGGTGGTCACTCCTAGACCATAAATACCTATCATGTGTTGGGTATAGTATGTGGCTATATGTTTCCATGTAAGTGCTAACCTTGTAACATCTGTCCAAGTAACTTTCAGGCTTTTCTTTATTATAATATAGCACATATATTGCATGGAAACATGGTACCCCACTCAATTGCCATTTCCTACAGGAACAAGTGCACTATTTTTTGTCAACTACAAACTGGCCTTTACGACCAACTACTTGATACTTATATCCTCCTTACCAGGTTGTGTTATAAAACAAACAATGTTGTTTGAATTTTTCAAGTTTCTTCAAATATTCTAGGACAATATAATGTTGTTACTTTTTACATTGCATCCTTCCTCTTTTGAATTCTTCTCATCAATTGTGCCCTAAGAAACTCATTCATGGTGATGACACCCTTTATCTTAGCTTATAGTATACTGCTATTAAAACATTCACAATAATTGTTCAAGAGAATTTCACACTTAAATTGACTTTGGAAATGTGACTTTCTCTAGTGCTTGGGTTCAATTTTTTCCATACAGTCATAGGCTCCTATAGACATTCCACCAAAATCTCCATCTCTTTTGCAAATGCAGAATGGTAAGAAGCCTTAGCACAAGTCCATAGTTGGTCCTTAAGAGCTTTACCACTAGATGTCTTATTAAAGTTTGTGTGAATGTGCCTCATATAAAACCTATGTTCACTAAATGGAAATAGCTCAGTAATTGTGGGCATTAAACCCTAATTGATTTAATATGACCACCATCACACACAAGAACCAAGTAAGAGAGTAGGAAAAAAATAACAAACCAAAGTTAGTAACATTATGAATGGTAAGAAACCAAATATTAATAACATACAGTAAACCCAAATGGTAGGCGGTAAACAGAGGATTTTCCTGACATTAAATAATAGGCAGTAAACATAGCCCTAATCGCAGGACTTTCAATAGACATTAAGTTATGACAAAGGAAACATAGATTTTGCAAACACACAGCCCTAATTGCAATCATTAAAAAATAGTTGCATGTATTAAAACTTAATTACAGGAAATAAAAACTACTTGCAGGAAATTAAACCCTAAATGCAATAAACTCACCTTTTGTCTGTCTAACATGAATGCCCATTGTTTACTGCAATTTATTTCAAATCTTGAACAAACACCTGGAGAGAAATGAGTACATAAGAAAAAAAATTGGTCAATATGGCAAAACAAAAAAGTTGATCAAAAAACATTAACTTCATCACTTGCAGAAACCACTTCCAGAAATCCTTGTTCTTCTTCTTTACCATAGCCTAATATATGGGATAGATGCATTCATTTTCATCTATCCCAATAACACAAAGTAGTGGCCTCCACAAAGCCCTTTCAAAAATCATCCATCTACAGATATGAGATGCTTACAACCTATTAAAATACATTCCATTAATAGAGTTAGAAAAAAAATAGAAACATTGGAAAAAAAAATATATGGGTGCCTACAACCTGCTAAAAACCCTTCCCTTAATGGAGCTAGGCAAACATATAGGGCTTCAAATACATCTTCATCATTGCAGCTCATAATGATGGTGGAACCACGGTGGGTCTTCAATAGTTCTAGTCTGTAGTCATGCAATCTTCTCATCTGGGACTCCTCACCACCATCAATGAGCCTTTCTCCCAAAAAGGATCCCAAAAAGAAGATTAAAACAATGAGTATAAATTAGATTAAGTGTTATAATCCAAAAAATATGACCGTAGAACATAAACTAAAAATTTAATAGTGAATTATAGGTACCTTTGTGCAATACACTTTGCCCTATAGACTTTAAGTTTGCTGATATCAATTTCCTAGTTTGTCTTCACAGCTTTAATAATCCCAACAATTTTCCAAGATGGATCTGCCCTAAACTGTTCTAAATAATTCTTTGCTATCCATTGTGCATTGGCATGCCTATTAACATGGTCTCTTGTACACTCAAGCTCCAAATTCCCAATCTTAATCTGTACTGTGCTCTTATCCTTCACTATAGGGAGGCCCATAAGAAGAAGGGGCATCTCTTTCTATAGAATGCCTTGCATTTTATTTTTTGTTATTAGGATTTAAGTTCATCACATATCAATTTTTAATCCTATAGTTTCTAACAGCCTCTCTAAACAGTTTAAAACTCCTGAATTCCATTCCTATTTTAAAATTTGGGTCCTTCATGTTCGCCTCCTCATTGAATTTAGCATATTTAGGCTTGGCAGACACCAACTCATCCTCATCTATTGGAGGGCATGATTGCAGTTCCTCAGATCTAGCATAATTTGTCTCCACATCATCATCACTTCCTACTCCTATAGCTTCTCCTTCTTGTTCTACATTTGTCCTTTGTCTTGTACCATTTTCCCATCTTCCACATCTGTGTAACCATTGAAACTATAATCCGTGTCATGAAACCCATTCACCTCATCCACTATTTTTCCTCACTAAAATGTCTTCTAAATCAGCATCCTCCACAATTTCATCTTCTTCCACATTTGTTAATAATGGAGCCCTAGATAATTTTTCTGGCTCTACACCATCACCACTGCCTCCTTTATGATTGTTTGTATCAACACAACTAATACTTGAAAGTTTAATATAGACACATACTTCCTTACTTGGCCCAACAAACACTGCCATTTCAAGAGCATCTAAATCATTATGTATCTCCTTTAACCCATTATCCTCACATGATCATTTAACCACCACAAAGTGCAACCTTGAACATCTAACCTAAAATCTGTGGCCATGGAAGTTACTTCCAATCTAGACATTTGATTTACACAGCACTAATCTATATAGCCTACCCTGAATTCAATTTCACCTATAATATAATGTAGTAGTATTGAGAACAACTCTGCAGGTGGTACTAAAAGCAAACATAAGTCAAGTGTCACTATATGTTACAATAATGACACTATGTAATTAGTAGATATTCACACCTACAACTACCTAGAATTAGATAGTAATAATAAGCCCTAAGCATATCAAATCCAAATTGCAGGGTACTCCAACAAGGGCAGTTGGTATGCTAATTGAGCAATTGGAAAAATATCCAAACAACATGGTTGCAGTTTCAGTTCAAAAAATATTTTAAAAAAATGTAAAGCATATCTAAAAATATATAGCATGCATGTTTGGACTTCAAATTCATTTAAAAAAAACTACATTCAAATAAACAAAATGCATTTAGACTTTAGGTTAATTTAAAAAAAAAAACATATCTGCAGCATAATTTATGCATAGCAATGAATGAGATATAAAGAGGAATTTAAGTTCATTTAAAAAAAAACACTTAAGGTTCATTAAATAAAACTCCCCAATGAACCATATCAAAAGCATAATTGAAGCATATAATGAAAGCATAATTGGTGGCATAGTACATTGATGTAAAATGGACTTTAGGTTCATTTAGAAAAGAACATTATGCAGTTGGTATGCTAATTGAGCAATTGGAAGAATATCCAAACAACATGGTTGCAATTTCAGTTCAAAAAATATAAAAGAAAATGTATAGCATATCTGAAACACAATGCATTCATATAAACTAAATGAAGAGATAAATAAAAGATTAAAAAACAGGCATTGCCATATCTACAACACAACTTAAGCATATCTAAACAATATCTATATTCAGAGAAACGAATTGGACTTTATGTTCATTTTAAAAAAAACATAAGGTTCATTTCCAAGAAAAAAAATTCAATGAACCATCTAAAGCATAATTGAAGCATAACTGATGGCACAATACATTGATGTGAAATAGACTTTAGGTTCATTTAAAAAAAGCATTTGAAAAACTTAAGGTTCTTCTCCTGTTCTTTATTTTTTTTTATAAACCACATTCATATTAACTCATTCAGAAACAAATAAAAAAAAAATTAAAAATCAGCCATTTCCATTGCCTCCTCCATTTTACATCCATTTAAGATGAACACAATGCTTTAATATAAACTACATTCAGAGACAAATAAAAGATTAGAAAAATAGGCATTGCCATATCTACAACATAATTTAAGCATATCTAAACCATATCTACATTTAGAGAAACAAAGTGGACTTTATGTTTGTTTAAAAAAAAAATTTAAGGTTCATTTCAAAAATCAATGAACCATAGCTAAAACATTATTTAAGCATATAATTAAAGCATGGATGATGGCACAATACATTGATGTGAAATAAACTTTAGGTTCATTTAAAAAAAATATTGGAAAAACTTAAGGTTCTTCTTCTGTTCTTTTATTATTATTTTTTTTTTATAAACTACTTTCATATAAACTACATTCAGAGACAAATAAAAAAAAGTAAAAAAATAGCCATTGCCATTGCCATTGCCATTGCCATTGCCTCCTCCATTTCACATCCATTTCAGATAACTACAATGCATTCATGTAAACTACATTCAAAGACAAATAAAAGATTAAAAAATAGCCATTTCCATATGATAAATGCCTAAATGTATGTATTCTATATGTATAATTTCAATACTATTCATTTGTGCTTCATGGATAGATGCCCTTTTATGGTTTAATTTGTTTTATTTATGTTACTGATGTGTTCTCGGCAAGTGCATAGGTCACACACAAGTAGTAAAGTAGTACCCCGTGAGGGGTAGGGTTGCCGAACCTCAAGGAATAGACTTAAAGTACTAATTTATCTTCTAATGTTCAGTTAAACAAGGATTGTACTTATGATCGAATTAAAAGATAATAACAAAGGAAAGAAATAATGGTAGAGGAAGGGAAATTAGGATTGAGGTTTCAACAACAAAAGAGCAATTCCCCAGGATGATTCTTATGAGTTATATCATGCTGACTTGATCCTAAAGCCTACCAGCTACATTCTAAGGTTCAAGTGTGTGCTCAAGATTTTCCAAGATAACTAGATTACATAAGGAGCAGTGTAATTCAAACTCATCACCTTATGCAAACACAAGATTAAACACAAGAAAACAAAAGAACTCCGTAAGCAATAAAATCAAGTGGTCAAAGCATATAAAACAATAAAGTTCACATCCCCGGGAACCATGGACGGTTAGCCCCTCATCGATGGGTACAAGGAGGAAAACAAAGATGAAGAACTAGAGAAAGAAGACATGACTCCCTTCTCCTCAAGATAATCTTCCTCGCCGAGCTCTGTATGCTAACCCCACTTCTCTTGTACCTCCAACTCTTCCTTGATCACCTTAGAAGGTGTGGTAAAGCCTGATCTTCATTCTCTTCAAAATCATCCCGGTGGAGATCAGAATTCCTGAATAAAAGATGAGAGCAAACTTTAGAAACTGGAGTTAAAAAAGGATGTCTTCAAGCTTGACACGGGCTAAACACGATCGTGCTTAGACCATGTTTCCATGGAAGGGTTTTGCTTGAATCGGCTAAGTGCTAACCTGGAATTTCCAGTGGGAGGAAGGGTGCTCATGCTTGGGTTGTGCTTCACTTGAACATGATCATGCTAGGAGCATCCAACGTGTGCTTCCTCCATTGAGTAGAAAATAACTCCGGCTTAACATTTAGAGAGAAAGGGTCATAAGCGTGCTCCAACCGTATTCACCCTGGTGACACTCCCTTGTAAACTTTCTCACTTGATCCGCATGAGGCTTGGATATTGAGGGAGACAGAACACGATTGTGCTCTGCCTGTGCTGAGCTTAAACACTTAGCCATTTTTTCAATCTTCACTAGATTGATAACCAGATTCACTCCTAATTGCTTCGAGCTCCTCAATTCCTACATCATTAACAAATATACCCAGAATAGCACTGAATGTATACAAAGATATGCTGAAAGGCAAGAAAAAACATAAATTGAGGGTACAAAAACATGAAATGAGTTGCACTCATTAGTTACAAACAATAAAGAAGCCAAGACGAGCTTGACAACGCAATTTAGGAAGAAATTGGCATCAAAAAAGGTGTTTTAGGACTCCAGGTAATGTAGAAACACTATAGCAAGCACTTAGCATGAAGGATTGAATTAATGGCAAGGCCTCGTGTTCTCCTTGTGGCTAACCTAGCGCCCTTGAGCATGGCCATAGGACAGCTGGAGATTTTTGCACCGGTATTTTCTCGGTGTTCTTTTGAGGCTCCAACCTTCCTAAGGCAAAATCCAAGGAGGGTAACCTGATCTAAGGTAGGTTTGAGGTGGAAATCAAGTGGAGAAGCTTATCTTGGCAAGATTCTTCGTCATCCTCACTTGGGGAAGCTTGAAGATGACGAGCGATGCCGTCCCCATTGTAGCGTATGTGGAAGCTTTCAAAGCAATCCGAGTCACTATCTCACCTCTATTTATTTGAGTGAATTTTATTATGCTTATTATAGTTATTTCCATGAGATTGAACTTTGTATTTGCTTATATAAATGGCTAAACCCCAAGGTCATCAGATGCCGGTGAACCTAGGGATGAACTTGCTTGTTTTGATGCTTTGATTTACTTTTAAGGCATTCAGTTTGGTTTGTGGTTCAAACTTTGTATTCATTGATGTATTGAATTGCATGAGAACTCTGTGGCTAAATTTCTAGGTTGTGGTTGGATATGCGGGATGCACCCTTGTATTAGACTTACTTAGCTTGAAAGGGATCCATATACGAATACAATGAGGGATTCGAGTATTTTGTATCCCTCCAATCATTATTGATGAACCTAGATGTTGTGTCTGACCCTAATTATAAAGCATAATGCAATCATAGGAGGATTTGGTCAGAAAAGATTCCACACCAATACTTGTCTAGGATTAGGGGTTAATTGCCAAAGGATTTGGGATTAACCAACTTTAGGAGTCTCTTGGCCCAAACTACCATTGCTTTGTAACCCTAGCATCCTTCTAGCTTTAGTAGCCTAAGGGAATCCACATCCATGACCATCTTCCCTTCTAGATCTTTCACCCAATCACCTTGGAATGTAGACACTTTCCTCTAGTTCTCTTTTTAATCTTTTTAGTAGTTTAAATCACTTGCACTCAAACTTGTAGGTTAAACAGCAAGTGAAAATGAAGTAAAGGTATCTCCTTGGCCCCGTGGAATATGACCCCTGTGTCACACACAGGATATTTCTTGATGATCCCGTGCACTTGCGGGTGAGCCATCAAGTTTTTAGCTCTGTTGTCGGGCGCCCACAAGGAATACTCGCAAACTTGTAGCTTGTTGATTTAGTCATTTTATTTTATTTATTTCTCTTGTTTTTATTTTTTTTATTGTGTTTTTATTTATTTTTTTGTTTCTTGTTGTCTTAATTTCATTTCTTTTTTCCATTTTCTTACATCTTTTAAGTTTTTCTTCTCTTGGGTTTAACTCTGGTTGTGTTTGATTTGTGTAAGGTATCTTTTGTATAACAAGAGCAAATCATTCAAACTTGTTGGAATTAAATGATGAAATTGAGATAACCTTACACCAAATATTGCAAGAAGAAACAAAAATTTTAGAACAACAAGAGATTTAGATAGAGGACAAAGAGTCTTTAGGCATGGCTGAAGAACTAAGAAAAACATTATTGGACTATGAGAGACAGCAATTTATGGGTTATGAATTTAGTGTGCAAGATCCAATAGTTCCGGCAACTAATTTTGAAATTAAGGCAAGTACAATTGGGATGATCCAAAATTCTATCCATTTTGATGGGTTAGCCGATGAGGACCCCCATGTCACTTTCAAGATAAATTCTGTGTCAAATGGCGTGATCAAACTAAGGCTTTTTCCATTCAGTCTGAGAGGGGCAGCTTACCAATGGCTTACTTCATTAACTCCGGGTTCAATCAAGACATGGAAAGAAATGCTGGAGAAATTCCTTGCAAGATACTCCCTGATAAATGCTTGTGTATAAGTATTATGAAGTATACTTTTCTTACATTGAGCATCACTTTTATCAGATTTTATGGCTCATTCATGTGTATTTGTGTTCTTTTGTGCATTTAGGATTGTGGAGACAAGTATAGAAGAAAGGGAGCAAAAATAGATCATGGACGCAATTGTTGAGGGAATTCTTGAACCGAACAAGGATTAAGGCATAAGTTGTGCTCATAGACATGTGGGTGTGTGCCAACCTCCAAAATGCTCAAGTAAATACACAAATTGGAGAGGCACAAAGACAGTCACACTCATATGTTCCGACTTATGTAACATTGTTAAGAGTTCCATCAATGTGCTAGAAAGTAAGACGCAACGTGATTTACCAAATGGTTATGTGCCCAACTTGGCGGGCTCAATGAAGAAAATGAAGTCAGGAGCATTGCAACAAAAGCACTGTAGCAGTTAATATTCATAGCGCGCAGGAAAATGAAGCCTGGAAATCCACACACCATTGTGGATTCCAGATTTCAGCCCTATAGAGACCACTTTGAGAGTGTTATTTGGGGATCATCTTCCTATCTTTTGCCTATCTTTTGGAAAGAGTGCGGCTAGGGTTTGGAGAGGTTTTTGCTGGGATTTTAGAGAGTTCCTACGGCATTCGACATTGAGTTCCTTTAGAAGAAAGATATTGGGGGTGCTTTCGTCGGCATTGATTTGGTGAGGTGTGCCCTAGGCTTGACAAAGGAGTCTGTGGAGAAGACGAGGCGGCTCCTTAAGACCATCGACATGGATGACAAAGGGGTTATCTCTATGGATTCCTTATATTTATCTTTGATTCCATCTTTGCTTTTATATTGCTCCATAAAGAGCTAAACCCTAGTGGATGCTTAGACTTGTAAACCGTAGGATGATTTTATTTCTTTGACTCCTATTATGTTTCTTTAATTGATTTTTTAATTGAGTTTGAATCTTGTGTGCATGTTGATTTGATTTTCCCTTAGAGTGGCACTAGGGTTGAGAATCTATCTAGATAATCCATTGAAGGGGTGACAACTTCATTAGGGTTAGACTCAGCAAGATTAAAGAGGGTTGAGAGGATGAGTCGAGAGGTAGTGGAACGTCCCCTTTCCCTTTTGACATGATTTATCCTACCTCTACATTTTAAGAATTCTTTGTGATCATGATAGAGTGAAGTGCTAAGAGACGAACTCCACTGGGGCTTAGTTATGCAAACAACAGAGTGAAGTGTTGAGTAATCATTAGTGTTGGGGCTTAATCCTGATTAGGGATCTTTCGCCTGGACCAAAGGGTTAGATCTACATTAGGGAATAGGGTTTATCACCTGGAATCTCTAGAGCTTCAAGAAATTCTACACAGTGTGAGGTGTCGAGAGCATCCCTTTCCGCCAGGGCATAGTGTAAAGGACTAGTCACGATTGACCTTAGGTTTCAGACCGTGTGTCTTTGGATCTCCATGATTCATTAAACTTCAATTATAAGACATAATATTAGTCTTGCACTTAAAACAATAGTCCTACGGTGAGAATTGTCATGGTACCGCATTTTACCATCGATTATCTCTCCTTATTTTTCTTGCTTTCTCTTTCTCTTTTACTTTTCTTTGCATTAATACCTTGAATCAAATCACAAATTGGTTTTCACTCTAGCTAAATAGCAATACTTGGTGCTTGTGAACAACTATTTGCTATGGATTCGACTACCCACTCACCCAGGTATTTTATTACTTCGACAACCCGTGCACTTGTGGTACACACACGCAAGAGGTGTGTCACTCCCACCTAGCAAATCAGCTAGACTCAAGCAGGAAATTTTAGCCTTTAGGTAAGGAGACTCAGAAACTTTGTTCGAAGCTTATGAAAGGTTTGAGGACCTTTTGAGAAAATTCCCCCATTATGGGGTTTTCTCTTGGATGAGAGTGCAAATGTTGTACAATTGGCTGAATTATCAAACCTGCCAACTCAGTGATATCATGGTAGGGCTTTTATTAAGCAACAAATACCCCAAGGATGTCGAGTAATTGATTAAAAACATGGCTAGAAATGAGTCCCATTGGAGTGCTAGGGGTAAACCACTAATGACTACTGGAATTTATGAAGTAAATGATAATGCTACTTTGGTTGCTAAATTAGATGCATTGACAAGAATGGTTGATCAGCTTACGATGGGTTCAAGCTCAAGTTATAGAATGGTCCAATCTTGTGAGACATGCAGGGAAGGGCATGCAACTCCATAAAGCCCAATCTCTGTTGCTTCAGTAGCCCCAATGGAGATAGTGGACTATGGTGGACTACTTTGGCATATTCTGGGGCTAGTATCAACGTCATGCCATATACACTTGATAAGTGCTTGTGTACTAAGAACACGAAGTATTCTTTTCTTACGATGATCATTACTTCTATCAAATTTTAGTGCTAATACATGTGCTTTTGTGTTCTTTTGCGCATATAGGATGGTGAAGTCAAATAAAGAAGATAGAAGCCAAAGTGGATGATGAACGCTTAGTGTGAATGAAATCTTGGAATGGACAAATGAGAAGACATAAGTTAGGCTCAAAGATATGTGAATATGTGCCAACCTCAATGTGTTAAAACAATTACAATGGTTTAGAGGGGCACAAAGACAGTCACATTTGCATATCCCGACTTGTGCAATGTTAGCAAGATCTTCACCAATGAGACCTTTTATTGAAGAAGCGATGCGATCTATGGCATAAACATGTGCCCGTTTATGTTTCCTCGAGTTAAAGTGTGGATTCAGGAGTATTTTGGTGGAGTACTATAGCAACACAGTAGCAAATTATTGTTCATAGGCCGCAGAAAGGCAGATTTCTAGAAATCCACAAGCCCTTGTGGATGCCTGATTCCAGCCCTTTATAAAGCCACGACTTGTACCGATTTGGGGTGATAAGTGCTTGTGTGATAAGAATACCAAATATTTTTACCTTATGTTGAGCATTACTTTTATCAGGTTTTAGCGCTAATACTTGTGCATTTGTGCTACTTTCATGCATATAAGGTTGTAAAGCTGAATGTTAAAGAAAGAAGCTAATGTAGATCATGAACACACACATTTGGAGGAAATCTTGAGAAGAATCAAACGCGAAGACATAAGTTAGGTTCAAGATGCAAGAATGTGTGCCAACGTCCTTGTATTCAAGCTAGCACAATGATTTGGAGAGGCACAAAGACAGTCACATTTGAGTATCCCGATTTGTGCATTGATAGCAAGAGCTTCACCAATGAGGCCATTTATTAAATAAGCAAAATGATCTATGATTTAAACGTATGTCTGTTTATGTTACCTCGATGAAAACATGGATTCGGGAGTGTTTCGGGACGGTACTGTAGCAGGGAATGCAGTACAATGTTGTAGTAATTACTGTAGCAGGTACTGTTTACAGCTGGGTAAGAAATTGAATTTCAGAGAATCCACACAGGCGTGTAGAAATTACCCATGCTCGTGCGAAAAATCCACAAGGGCGCCCACATGGGCATGTGGATGCCCGATTCCAACCCTTTTAAAAGCCAATTTTTAACCCGATTTCAGCATTCTTTTTATCTCCATCTTTTCTCCAACTTTCAAGAGGGCGCCGGCTAGGGTTTTGAGAGGTATTGGAAAGCGTTTTGGAGAGGTTCTATGGCTTCGACATCGCGCTCCACTTAGAAGAAGGTTATTGGGGGAGCTTTCGTCGGCACTGATCCGACAAGGTGTGCCCTAGGCCAGACAAGGAAAACTTTGGAGGAGACGAGGCCACTCCACAAGACCATCGACATGACTACCGAGGGGGTTTTTCTATGGATTACTTGTTTTTACATTCAATTTCATTGTTGATTGTAACTAGCTCCATGGAGAGCTAAACCCCCTAGTGGGTACTTGGATTTGTGAATCCTAGGATGTATTTGTTTCATTAAACCTTTTATTATACTTTCCTTAATTGATTTTTTAATTGAGTTCCAATCTTGGTTGTTTGATTGATTGAATGCTCCCTTAGAGTGACACTAGGGTTGAGAGGGTGAGTCGAGAGTTAGACAAAGCTACAAGAATTAGACAAAGCTAGATTGGAGAGAGTTGAGAGGGTGAGTCGAGAGGTAGCCGAGTGTCCCCTTTCTCCTTCGACGTGATTTATCCTACCTCCATTTCCTTGAGTTCTTTGTAGTCATAGTAGAGTGAACGGGCTAAGGGATAATCTTCCGTTGGGGCTTAGTTGCAAAGGCAACGGAGTGAAGCGTTGAGGCGATTTTAGCACCTAGTGCTTAATTGTGACTAGGGACCTCTCACCTGGACCAAAGGGTTAGGTCTACGTCTAGGAAGAGGGTTTATCACTTGGAATCTCTGGAACTTCATGCAATTCTATACAAGTGCAAGGTGTTGAGATTGTTCGATTTCTCCACCGGGACATCTTATAGAGTTAGTCACGGTTGACCTTAGATTTGGGACCGTGTATTGAAGGATTTCCATGACTCATTAAAGCATTAATTAGGAAGCATAATAGTTAGTTCTTCACTTGAAATAATTGTCCAAGGCGGAACAATATCCGAGTACCCCATTTATATCGATTGCCTCATCCCTCATTTACTTGTGCTTCTCTTTCTTGTTTCTTTTATTCTTATTTATACTACATCTTATCAACACAATCATTATTCATTTTCACTTGGTTAAGTAGCAATTTAAGTAACCTTATTCCCTACTCCCTGTGGATACGATACCCCACTCACCTAGGATTATTACTTCGACAAACCAGTGCACTTGCGGGGGTTCTTGTCATAGGGATCCATCTTTCATCTTTCTTTCCATCTTTTCTCCATCTTTTGAAAGGCTTGCAGCTAGGGTTTAGAGAGGCTTTGGTAAAGCTTTTAGAGTGGTTCTACGGTTTCGACACCGCGTTTCTCTTGGAAGATAGTTATTGGGGGAGCTTTTATCAGCACCGATCCGGCGAGGTGTGCCCTAGGCTTCACAAGGGAACCTTTAAAGAGGACGAGGCTACTCCACAAGACCATTGACATGAATATCGAGGGTGTTTTACTTATGGATTGCATGTTTTTACTTTCGATTTAATTATTGATTGTATCTTGATCCATGGAGAGCTAAACCCCTAGAGGGTACTTGGACTTGTAAACCCTAGGATGTTATTGTTTTATTGACCTTTTATTATGATATTTTGATTGATGTATTTAATTGAGTTCCAATCTTGAATGCTTGTTGAATGATTTCTCCCTTAGAGTGACACTAGGGTTGAGAGTCTACATTGGCAATTCTTGTGAGTGAGTGACACACCATGAGGGTTAGACAAAGCAAGATTGGATAGGGTCGAGAGGGTGAGTGGAGAGATAGCAGAATGTCCCCTTTCCCCTTCGGTGTGATTTATCCTACCTCTATGTTCCAAGGGTTCTTTGCGGTCGCAATAGAGTGAATTGCTAAGAAAGGAACTCCGTTGGGGCTTAGTTACACGAGCAACAGAGTGAAGCGTTAAAGTAATCCTTAGTGTTGGGGCTTAATTGTGACTATCAGTCTTTCGCCTGGACCAAAGGGTTAGACCTATATTAAGAAATAGGGTTTATCACTTGGAATCCCTAGAGCTTCTTGCAACTTTACACAGTGTGAGGTGTTGAGACTGGTTGATTTCTTCGCCAAGGCATAGTGTAGAGTTAGTCACGGTTGACCTTAGGTTTGGGACCGTGTATTTAAGGATGTCCATGACTCATTAAGCATTAGTTAGGAAGCATAATAGTTGGTTTTGACTTTAAGCAATAATCCTAGAAGGAACAATATCCGAGTACCCCATTTTTATCGATTGTTTTTCCTCTCATTTTATTGTGCCTCTCTTTCTTATTTTCTTTAGTTTTTTTGCATCGATCTTTATCCACACCATCATTGTTTCATCTCCACTTAGTTAAGTAGCAATCTTGGTGTTCCTATTCCTTAATTTCTGTTGATACGATACCCCACTCACTTGGGATTTATTACTTTGATAAACCTGTGCACTTGCAGTTTACACGCAAAGGGGTGTGTCAACACTCTTTATGAAATTGGTGTTGGAAGATTTAAAACCCATAAGGATGATGGTGCAACTGGCCGACCACTCAATGAGAAAACCCCGAGGAATGGTAGAGGATGTCCTGGTGAAGGTAGATAAGCTCATTATCCTCGTGGATTTTGTAATCCTTGATGTGGATGATGAGGTTAACGTTGCTTTGATCCTATGGAGCCCATTTCTTAACACTATGGGTAGCCTCATTGATGTGAAGGGAGGTAAAATGACACTGAGAGTAGGGGAGAAAGAAGTGGTCTTCACACTCTGGGCACACACTAGACCATAATAATAAACTTCATTTTGCTGATGGTACTGACATTATTACTTCTGACTATGTGCAGGAGGTTTTATTATTAAACCCACTTGATGAATACTTGAAGGAGTTAGAGAAAAAATGCCAAGAAAAATTTTCCATTCCCTCACTTGTACAATGTGTGAGTTACATGGAGAAAACCCCTTCACTAACTAGCAAAAAGAAGAAGAGGTTAAAAAAAATGTGGAGTAAGGTGAATAAAAAGAAGAAGGGCATGGATCTTACACTATCACCGCCAAGAGAGATTGATCGGTTATAATTTGATGGACAAGGTGAATTTCAAGTCGATTTATGCCTTTCGATGAACTTCCTATGTGGCAATGTGTTCAAGAAAATAGGAGGTAATTCTCCTCCATTTGACCCACCATGATGTTAACTGAAGGTAAGTCGAGCTAATAACATTAAAAAAGTGCTTCTTGGGAGGCAACCCAAGCCTTTTAAATTCATCGTATTTATTATTTTCATATTCTTTGTGTGTGTTGTTGTTTTGTTTGTTGTGGTTGTAATCATGCTTTTTATATTAAGCTTATTGTCTAATTTATGCGTGTTATGAGTTCTTGGTGTTTGTTCATTGATTTGGTGTCATTTGAATGTAAATTCTTGTGCATTTTGGTGTTATAGATGTTGTATATCAATTTGTTTTGAGGTTGCAAGCAAGGGTATGTGTAAAATGTGTTTTTCTAGGTCTTCACGACCATCCTTGATGCCGTAAGGATGGCCGTGAAAATTTCCCGAGAGCCTTTGCGGGCTCCCTTGCTCCCGCAAGGACCCCAGTGAGCAAAACCTGAGAGGGCTTGCTGGCAAGCTTGCTGCCGCAAGCCCTCTTGCAAGCCAAGGCCGAGAGGCCTTGAGAGCGCAAGCTTGCCCGCATGGCACGGATAGCCCGCTATTTGGGGCTACCCTCTCACTCTCTCCACTATTCATCTTTCTTCTTCATAGTTCTCTCTCATTTCTCATCCATTTTCCTTCATTTTTTCACCTTTTTCTCCATTTTTCCTCCTCTAATCTTCTTTCCCACCGGATGTCATCTCATTGGATTTTCAAGCCCTAACCCAAGGTTTATCCTAAACTTGGTTTTTATTCTTGGATTATAATGCTTTTAAAGTTTACATCTTGTGGTTGAATGTTTGGATGTGGTTTGTGATATTTTTATGAGCTTTTTTCCAACTTTGTAAAATTTTCAAAGCTCCATTTACCAGGGAAACTCTTGCAAAATATATTTTGGGGTCTCTAAACTCCTTTTGAGTTGTTTGACACCCCTAGCATGCTAAACCCTTGTTTCTTTTGTTTGTGGTTTAATTTTGTGCATCTTATCTTGTAGGAATGCCTACTAAATGAGTGGCTTCAAGAGAGCAAGGTAGGGTGATACCTTTGGCAAACCACATTTTACACAAGTGTCAGACAAAACAAGGTATGCATTATTGGCACATAAACCCTTTGGCATTACTTGGAAGATTGATTGGAATGACTTAGAAGCCTTGGGTTTAGGTAGTTTCATCTTGGAGCACATTTTACATATGGATGGGACAAGATCTTTGCCATTGATGAACCCACTTATCGTGAGCTCACTCCAGAGGTTTTATCTTTCATATGCGGGTCTTCTTCTTCCGTTGGCACCACTTTTGTCAACACCACATCCATGGCACCGCCTTTTCCTTCCAACACTTAGCAACTCTTTTGACTCTCGGACACGTATGGGTTTATTGTTTCTGTTGTTACTTCAGTCACTTTGTTATATTTTGTGGTTATAATTGTTGTTGTGTACTTTGTAGTTGGCAAGGGTTCAGTCCCTGCTAAACTTTCTCTATTCTAGTGCTTTTCCTTATGTTTTTCTCCATTTGTGAGATTTGAGATGTGATATACTCATTGATTTTTGTAGGTCTATCAGGACATGAGCTTCACTCTCACCACCCTCTACAAGCTAGGCTCCCCTATATTTGTGCATATATTGCAACATTACTCACTTACAAAATGGGGAAGCTTCTTTATATGCTTCCCATGTATTTTATTGTTATTCTTCACCATGTACTAATGCTTTATGTACATTGAGGGCAATGTGCAACTGAAGGTGTGGGGATGGGGTACTTCATTCAATTGCATTCTTGATTTACTTATGACAGGTATGATACATTGTTAAGAACTTCTTCGCTTGAAGGAATGATAGATGTGAGTTGCAATTTTTTTTATTGTGCTTGAAAGGAAGTCATGTTTTATCTCTAGTGTACCCTTTACATTTGTCACAAAACTTCCACCTTGCACATTCCGGCTAACCCATTATTTTGATTCCAGCATTAGATTGTTAAATGCTTTCCTCAATGATCATTTAATAACTTTTGGTTCAATTATTGTTTTCTTTAACCTAAAGTGAAGTTATGGCAGGTAGTGGACCAAGTGACATGAGATAGGATGTATATAGAATTGATGTAAAGACAGTATTCTGCTGCTCACATAAGCTAAGTAATTACGGATACTAACTCCTAGCCAGAGTGTGCTTTAAGCCAACAACTAGTGAAGCATGAATGCGTATATGTAGATATGTAAACAACATGTGCATCCTCCAGAAAGATTTTTGTACAGTCTACATTAGTAAAAAACAACCATTGATCTCATGGACTCTACACTATAAGTAAATAGAGGCGAGAGTTATACTTAGGGGTCGAAAAGGGTCTTGATTGATCATTGAATGTGTCTTTAGCAATTCTAAGGCTGGTAGTCATCATATGTGGAGTGAATAGGGAGAGCAAGGGTGAAAGTTTGGACACACTCACTGGAAGCATTCTAGACAAAACAGGACTATCTTTACTTGGTTACTTGCAATACAACTCATCTTCTTGATTTCTTTTCGCTTGCGCTTGTGGAGTTCTTTGAGGTCATGCATTTAGTCTCTTATCATCGTGCCCATGTTCTTCATGTTTTGTTTACTTGAGGACAAGCAAATGCTTAGGTGTGGGGATGTTTGATAAGTTCCTAAATCTATGTATTCTAAACATATAATTTTGGCACTATTCATTTGTATTTGTTGGATCAATGTCGTTTTATAGTTTAATTGGTTTTATTTGTGTTATAGGCCGTAAAGAAGACAAGGCGAGCTCAATAACACAATTTAAAAAGAAATCGATATCGAAAACGATGTTTTAGGGCTCTAGGCAGTGTAGCAGCACTATAGCAAGCACTGTAGTATAAAGGATTGAAGAAATGACAAGGCCTCAAGTTCTCCTTGTGGGAAACCTTGAGCTCGTGAGGATGGGCACAAGACATCTGGAGATTTTGCATCATATTATAATAGAGATCATTGTAGCAGATTACTGTAGTAGGGAATACTGTAGCAGTTACTATAGTACTTTAAAGAAATTTTGGGCATAAATCCAAAGGGCCTTATAGGATGGCTTACGCCTGTAAGCCAGGCTATGAAGAAAACCGTATAAGGTTTTTATGCCATTCCTAGGGCATTATGAAGGAGATTCTTGGTCTACTTTTGGGGCTCTAACTTTCCTAAGGCAAAATCCAAGGAGGAAAACCAGATCTAATGTAGATTTGAGGTGGAAATCAAGTGGAGAAGCTTATCTTGGCATGACCCTTCATCACCCTCACTTGGGGAAGCTTGAAGACAACGAGAGAAGCCACCCTCATTGTGGCGTACATGGAAGATTTCCACTTAATCCGAGTCACCATCTCACCTCTATTCATTGGAGGGAGTTTTATTATACTTGGTTTAGTTATTTCCATGAGATTGAACTTTGTATTTGCGTGTATGGACAACTAATTCCAAGGTCACTTAATACTGGTGAACTTTTGGGTGAACTTGCTTGTTCGGATGCTTTGATTTACTTTTAATGCATTTGGTTTGGTTTGTGGTTCAATCTTTGTGTTCACTGATGTATTGAATTGCATGAGAACTCTGTGATTCAATTTCTAGGTTGTACTTGGATGCGCTAGATGCGCCCTAGTATTCGACTCACTTTGCTTGAAAGGAATCCATATACAAATACACTGAGGGATTTGGGTATATTGTTCCCCTCCAACCATTATGGATGAACCTAGATGTTGTGTTTGACCCTAATTAGAGATTTCTTTAAGCTTAATGCAATCATAGGAGGATTTGGTTGGAAGAGATTCCGCACCAATACTTCTATGGGATTAGGGGTTCATCGTCGAGGGATTCGGGATAAACATACTTTTAGTAATCTCTTGGCCCAAACTACCACTGCATTGTAACCCTAGCATCCTTCTATCTTTAGTAGCCCTGAGGGAATCCGAATCTGTGACCATCTTCCCTCATAGATCTTTCACCCAATTACCTTGGCATGTAGACACTTTCCTCTAGTTCTTTTTAATCTTTTAGTAGTTTAGAACACTTGCACTCGAAGTTGTAGGTTAAATAGAAAGTGAAAATGAAGTAATGGTAGCTCCTTGGCCCCGTGGAATATGACCCCTGTGTCACACACAGAGTATTACTTGACGACCCCGTGCACTTGTGGGTGAGCCATCACCATACCTACAACATAATTTAAGCATATGTAAAGAATATCTCCATTCAAAGAAACAAAGTGGACTTTATGTTCATTTAAAAAAAACTTAAGGTTCATTTCAAAAAAAAAAATAATTTCAATAATCTAAAAGATAATTTAAGCTTATAATTAAAGCATTACTGATGGCACAACACATTGGTGTGAAATAGACTATAGGTTCATTTAAAAAAACATTGGAAAAACTTAAGGTTCTTCTTCTGACAAATACAGCCATCGCCATTGCCTCCTCCATTTTACATCCATTTCAGACAACCACAATGCATTCATATAAACTACATTCAGAGACAAATAAAATATTAAAAAATAGGCATTGCCATATCTATTACATAATTTAAACATATCTAAAGCATATGTAAACCATATCTAGACCATATCTACATTCAGAGAAACAAAGTGGACTTCATGTTTATTTAAAATAAACTTGAGGTTCATTTTAAAAAAAAAAAATTTAAGCATAGAAACTACACTCAGAGACAAATAAAAAGATTAAAAAACAGGCAATGACATATCTATAGCATATTTTAATCATATCAAAAGCATATCTAAACCATATCTACATTGGCTCCTCTAGTTTGGAATAAATACTGAACATTTAAACCCTTTGGGTTGTTATAACTTTTGATGTTCTTGCAATTCATACAATAGCCAAGAAAACTTAGGGTTTTTTACATTATTAATAGAATTTCAGTAATATGGTACTAATATTGGAAAAACTTAAGATGAACACAATGCACTAAATTAAGATGAACCCAATGTAATGATGTGAACTGGAATCATCTAACAACTGATTTAAGTTAATAATTTATGTTGATTTAGGGTTTCCGAAAAAGGGCTCACTGTAATCTGGTGCTTCGTCCTCCTTCTCATCTTCTTTCCCAATTAACTGCCATCTTCAAGGTGCTTTGTCTCTTCTTCTTGCACACCAGCGATAGTGGGCGACACCTCCCTCACAAGACCCCAAGGTTCGATGAACGGATGAAACCCTCCTCTTCTTGTGAGTTGTGTCTCTCGGAAGGGGAAAGAAATAAAAAAAGGAAAGGAGATGAGGTTGATGGCGACCATTGGAGAGTTTCTCCAATACGTGGGTAATGGGTCACGTGAGGGAAAGATTGACTTGGAAGAATGCTGAGATGGAAACACCACGTTGCGAGCAAGAGTGGCTTGTCCTTGCTTATGAGGATTTCCCGGCCGCCACATTAATAAAATGTGGCCGAAGTTATCCGGGGTACCTAACCAGTGAAATGGAATTAAAAATGGATATCCATTTTTAATTAAATTAAAGTTTAAACCCCAAAATGATGATCCACCTTAGTTGGGTACCCTCTAAAAATTTTACTCAACTTTTGATATCTTATATGTAAGTTAAATACTTTAACCGTTAAATTATTGTAATAATAGGATATATGGTGATTTTTGAAGTGTTGGTAATAATGTAAAAATGTTCAAATGTTTAATATAAGTTAAATGTGTAGCTAACTTGTTGAGTTTACTTATTCGAATTGTTTTAGGATAAATAAATAAACAAAATGTGCTCCTCGATGATCTCTAATTTGGGAAATTAAAGTCCCTTTGTGATAATCAGATAGCAAACAGATTGTTTTGAAGATGACAGGTGAGGAAGACAAATTGATGATGAGAAGGTCTTGTTGAAAATCCAGCAGCTTAATGGCAAGGGGTAATTTTATAAATAAAAGGCAAAAACAATGGCAGAATGGTAAATTAAAAAAAATCTCCATATCCATTTATCTGGTTCTCAACCTCTGTTGCTCCATGTCTCCTCCACTCTCTTCCATCTATTATCCATCTTTCTTGAATTTTTTTTTCTTTTTTTTTTCTTTTTCAATAGTAATGGCGAATGCTTCCAGTTTAACGTCTGTGAATGCTATGGTTGCTCCAGCCAACCCGCTGTTGATCACCCACAGGACCAATCTTTTCCTTTCTGGTTTTCGTGTCACTACCTCTCAGAAATCTTCTTCCTCTTTTCAATCTCTCAAGGTTGAGGTGAGGATCTCTTTTGTTTCGCAGTGATTCTCTTGGAAAGGAGAAAAAGCTTTCCTGTTTTTTTGTTCTTCTGGTTATCAAATAAAAGTTTAGTTTGAAATAAAAATAAAAAAATTGCTCAAAATCATTGTTGTATTCATGTTGAAAGAGTATCCATTTATGTTTCCCTTTTCCTGTTTTCGTTTTCTTTAATTATATTGTTTTGATTGTTTTCTTTCTGGAGCAGGCCACAGGTAGCAACAAAGAAACAAAGCCAAAAAGCATTGTTTGTGGCGATTGTGATGGAAATGGTTGGTGGCTTTATTTTACTTGTGATATTTTGGCTTTCCAAGTTTCATATTTCTAAATTTTGTTTCAATTTCAACTGTGTGTGGTTTCTTCATTTGAAACTTTGCTTTAATTATTATTATTTTTTTTATTTTATTTTTTTTGCGTGGATGAAAACTTTGCATTGTGTACTAGGTTAACCACCTAATTTTAACTCTTAAAAAATTTGCCAATGATAAACAGAGCTCTTGAAGGCTTGGTGAATAGTGATGTATGTTCACCTCCAGTGTCTCAGCTTTCACAGAGGAAGAGGGTTGAGTTGAATCTGTTACCAATTATTTGATGATCATTGTTTTCATAATAAAAAAAAAATACAATTGCATGCAAGGCTCCTACTTTAAATGTAATTTATTGTCTTTGGTGCCTGGATGACATAAGGACACTGGTGTTTTATTAAGCTCATCGCTCTCATGTAAGTTTTAAGGTCTTGCATGTTATGTTAGAGAGGGAACGTGTGCATTCATCTCTCTTGGAGAGCAAATGATGTTGGGTGGTTTATGTTAAGCTAGGAGAGGAAAGTGTTTGAAGGATATAGAAAGGGATTTCAGTAAGAAGTTATTAGTCATAAAATGCTGATTGCATTTGTCTCATGGATTTCTATGCTGTCTTTTGAGTTAACTTTGTGGGTTTATCTCTTATAGAAAACATATGATAAACGTATCGATCTATCTGTGTATAGTCACTACCTGCGTGCTGCATAATACTCTTGTGGTTTTAATACATAGTCCCCAAGGAAGGTCCTTTGGTGTCTCGTTTTAAGGACATGTACATGTCTTCATATTACAGAGTATTTTTATCCATTGTTTGGTCTGTGTGACATTTTCGGAGTTCCTGCTGCTCTTTCATACATCTACCTGTTTTGATGTTTGACATTGTCAACATACCACTCTTTTCTAACAAGTGATCTACATTTGGTTTCCTTTTGAACAAATCATGTTTCTGGTCTCTGTGTACCGATAATCATGAAGCTTAACATCTATTATAAATAGAATAATTAGCAATCTGGAAATTAAGAAAAATGCTTTTGCCATTGACAGGCGCAATCTTGTGCACACAATGCAAAGGAACCGGAGTGAATTCCGTTGATCACTTTAATGGTCAATTTAAAGCAGGGGGATTATGTTGGCTCTGCAGGTAATTCATATAACTTTTAATTGCAATATCATCTGAAACATGATTGCATATAGTAAGTTATCATGTTGGGATGTCAGTTTAAATGTTTATATTTGTGTTATGGTGGTGCAGAGGAAAGCGGGATATCTTATGCGGGAATTGCAACGGTGCAGGCTTTATTGGTGGATTCATGAACGCACCTGATGATTAAGATTTTATGAGACAAGTTGGAAATGAGGAAAAGTGTTTTCGCATGTAATAGCAAAACAGCGTCTTTTTTTTTTATCTGCAGTATGATTAACTGCTGGTTTTCATATCAACCAAGCTTTGACAATCTTCTGATTGATGCCTTGAGACATATTGGAGTGGTTGCTGCTTTGTGGATCTGTTGCTTAATATAATGGATTTTGAACATCAGCATTGTGTTTGTTGGAACAATGATTTCATACTTGAAACAAAACGCAGCCAAATTTGAACATGAAATAATAAATAAAACAAATAGTGAGAAACGGAAATGTGGAAAGTCATGATGCTCTCTTGGTATTAAAAAAAATATATCATTGTGGACATTTCTACAATCGGTGAGAAACAAATAGTTTATAGTTCAAAATCTGAAAACTAAAGAGATGGTGCGCGCACTAGGTAGGGGTCGAACCTACGACTTTCTGCTTAGGAAACAGACGCACTATCCACTGAGATACAGGCGCTTTGTTTTGTAGGGATCAAACTAGAGTAAAATTTTAAAAACTGTAGGAAAACAACTCAGCAACTACAACTTGCTACATTATCATTTTGCAAAAAAATAAAAATAAAAAAAAAACGAGCGGAGGAAGCGAACCTCTACCTACTCCACATTCCATCACAAAACAAAAACAAAATGCATTCATAAACGACAATACCACCATATCATCCCATCTCTCATCTTATTTCTTAACAAAGATCCTTAGCCTTAGTAATTTAGCATCCATCATCTTCTCAACAAGAATAGACATAAACAAAGGATGCATTGATACAGACACTACTACTTCTTCAACACTCAGAAAGGATCCATGACACTGTAACCCAACTCAAATCAGAAAAAAAAAAACAAAGGATCATCACATCTGCATACGCTACACAAGTTGAGCACCACCAGTTGGTCGGGTCACCAAACGTGGGCAATTATTAAACCCAAACCACACACCATTCGGGATCGGAGATCCATAGTAAAAGTTCACAAAGCGGTGATAACTAGTCTCCAAGATCTGAACCCATTCGGGTGTCCACCCATCCCAACCATCACGGCGCACATACAAGTAGCATACACCATACCCACAGGGCCCTTGCATCTTGAACGTGTCCGTCGAACACCTCTCGAACGCCCCCGACGATGGGTCGTCCAGCCGCGGCGCGTATACCTCGTTGCGGTAGGCGTCGCCGAAGGCGATGCTGATCATGTCTCGAGTGTACCGAGGGGAAGAGCAGCTCGTCTTGATTTTCACCGTGTATGAACAACCACCCCTCACGTTGTTTAAACGACCAACCTGCAAAAAACAACAACAAGGTTTTTGGAATTAAATGCGATGAACTACTTCATTGACACATTTCATCGAATACCTTGCTGGTGTCTTGGGGTTTGAAGGTTGCGAGCTCTTCAGGTTTAGGGTTTACGGCAGAGGACGACGATGAAGATGGTGAGGAGATGCAGAAGACGAGGAAGAGTAGGAAAAAGGGCGTGGATCTCGCCATTGAGATGATCTGGTTGTGGGAGGAGATCGTTCCAGAATGATCCCAAGAAATGAGAAAGGGCTTAATTAATAATAAGTGGAGACCAGAGCATGTGGTTGTGGATGCTTTGACACGAGCGCTGGTACTGATCTCGTGCGTGCCACATTACTGCGAACCCGATGTGTCAGCTTGACTTGAAACAGTGAACAGAGAGACTTCGATTTGTGTATATATTAATATACGTGGCATGATCATGTGATCTTATGATTATAAAGTAGATTTTTCAAAAAAGGATATGGGATTTTATTTGATGTCAGATATTAAAATAAATTAAAGAAATATCCTGTTTAAAAATATTGTATGAAATCGGTTTTGACTGGAGTCAAAATTAATTAAAAAGTCCTACAATTAATTGATCTACTCAAAGGATCATCATGTTTAAATTTTTTTTTTTTAAAAAAAAATATCGGCATATTTTTTATATTTATCATCATCTGTTGTCTCATTTTTTTCATTTTATAAAATTAAAAGTTTTTAAGTAAATATGCATATGATATTTAAGAATTATCAATGTCATTAATAATTATTATTTCTAAAAATATCGATAAATTATTTATAGGCATGTGATTAAAGTAGAGGGAATGATGAATTAAAAGAAAATAAGAAGTATAGTAATCAATTTTTTTTTTGTTTGGATCGTGACCAAAGTAATGCAGAAAATAGGGAATGTAATCACCACATGGATGAGGGGACAGATTATTCATGCATAATTTCATAAATAAAATTTATATTTCTTAAAAATATTTGATATAATTAAATATGAAAACTAACCTATAAAAGTATTTAGAAATATACTGTGTGAATGATGTGATTATTTACACATTTTCAACAACCTAAAATTTTGTGGATATCATCTACTGTGATTATCGGTTAGCAAAATTACTTATACAAAAAAAAACAAAATAAGTAAAATACTGATTTATGTTTTTTTTATTTTTTTAATTTGTTATCTTCCTACTTTTTAAAAAAAATTTAAAAAATCTTTATTCCTTCTGATGAAAACATGATTAAAAATGCTCATATTTAAGCTCCAATTGGTCCGACCATTCGTTCATGAAGTAAACAATTCAAGGAGCATGGACTGATTTGAGAAGTTTAGACACAATTTAATTTGTGAAGATCTATTAAAGGTGACAAAGGTGTGTCATATTATGAAAAATCTATCATTTAAAATCAAATTCAAATTTGTGATAACCCAAAAAGAAGAATCGTCAAAGATGCAACATAAAAGACATAAATCAAAATTAAGCATTACTTACAAATTTTAGCTTTACTAGATAATCATCTTTAGCAAAATATTTGTTATTTTATTCCTTATATAGTTTGGTTTAATTTGGGGATTGTAAGGCTTGCATGATAAGAAATTAATGTTTTTCCTATTTGGTTTCAATAATTTACGAATATTGGCATTAATTTAGGGTTTTTGTTGGTTGTCACAATTCAATGTCTCCTATATTTAAGAAGCCTCTTCGGCTAAACTAAGAGATTATCTTTTACTAGAAAATTGTGAGATTATTGAATTCTCTTTTTGGTTCTTTGAAAACTATTTGAGTTTATCGAAGTTTCCGTGGTGCTTAACCTTCGACTTATCAAATAGCCTTCAGCAACTGTTCGTGGCATCTTCACATACTGAGGTTCTTGATTAATGACAAACGGTCTTTTGCGTATGTAACGCAAGTGCAGGGGTTTGTCGAAGTAATAATACCCGGTAAGTGGGTAGTCGAATCCACAGGGAATAGTGATTTAAAACACAAAGATTGCTATTTAACTAGAATGAAGATGAATCGATAATGATGTGAATAATAATTAATAAAAATAGAAATAAGAAAAGAAGAAGGAGGCGCAAATAAAAGATAGGAGAGACAATCGACGATAATTGGGCCACCCAGACATTGCTCACCCTAGGACTATTGTTTCAAGTGCAAGAACGATCATTATGTTCCCTAACTAATGCTTAATGAGTCGTGAAGTTCCTTAAACTCATGGTCCCAAAACTTAGGGTCAACCGTGACTAACACTATGCCCCGGTGGAGAAATCTCTTAGTCTCGACACCTCACACTGTGCTAGGTTGCTTTAAACTCTAGGGATTCCAAGTGATAAACCCTATTCCCTAAAATAGATCTAACTCTTTGGTCCAGGCGAAAGGCCCCTAGTCACAATTAAGCCCAAGATACCAAAGATTACGTCAACGCTTCACTCTATTGCTTGCATAACTAAGCCCAGCGGAGTTCGTCTCTTAGCACTTCACTCTATTGTGACCGTAAAGAACTCTTGGAACATAGAGGTAAGATAAATCACTCCGGAAGAGAAACGGGACGATCCGCTACCTCTCAACTCACCCTCTCAACCCTCTCCAATCTAGTATTGTCTAACCATCATGGTGTGTCACTCATCCATAAAGATTACCAAAACGGATTCTCAACCCTAGTGTCCTCTAAGGGAAAATCAACTCAATAAGCATTGAAGATTGGAACTCAATTAAAACATCAATTAAAGGAAGCATAATGAAAGGTCAAAGAAACAACATCATCCTAGGGTTTTACAACTCCAAGTACCCACTATGGGTTTAGCTCTTCATTAAGCAAAATACAATCAATAATAAAATCAAAAAGTAAAAATATGCAATCCATGAATAAAACTCCCTTGGTATTCATGTCGATGGTCTTGTAGAGTGGCATCGTATTCTCCAAAGGTCCCCTTGTCAAGCCTGGGGCACACCTCACCGGATCGGTGCAGACGAAAGCTCCCCCAATAACGCTCTTCTGAAGGAAACGCTATGTCGAAGGCTATAAACCCCTCCAAAACCTAGCCAAAGCCTCTCCAGGCCCTAGCCGTGGGCGCCTCCAAAGGTGAGAGAAAAGATAGCCAAAAGATGGAAAAGAGAATCCTCAAATCGTGCTGAAATCGCGACTTAAATAGGGCTGGAATCAGGCATCCACATGGGCGTGTGGAATTTTCACACGCCCGTGTGAATCTCTAGGAAATTGATTTCTGTGGCCTGTGAACAGTAACTACTACAGTAAATTACTATAGTACCCTACTCTAGTACTCCGTCAAAATACTCCCGAATCCACACTTTTTATTGAGGCAACATAAACAGGCACACATCTACGCTATAGATTGCGTTACATCTTCAAATAAAAGCACATTTGATGATAGCCTAAGCTTTGCATAAGTCGGAACACATGAGTGTGACTGCCTTTGTGCCACTCCAATTTGCATATTTCCTTGAACACCACGGAGGTTGGTACACACTCACATGTCTTTGAGCATAACTTGTATCTTTACGTTTATTCACTCCAAGATTTAGTCAACTAAGTGCACTCGTAATTTACTTTGGTTTCTTTCTTCTATATTTATCTCCACAACCCTTCATGCACAAAAGAACACAAATACACATGCATTAGTGATAAACTCTGGGAAAAGTAATGCACATCGTAAGAAAAGAATGCTTCGTATTACTAATACACAATCACTTAACAATTGACATAATCAACAGGTCGAGGTTCCATCCTAAGCTAGCATTAGCAAATAACTAGGTTAGTTATGTTATGTGGTTCATCACCAGTTGGCAGGGTTCATATCATATTCTTCCCTTTTCCTTTCTTCTTGCATTTCTTTCACCTCCTCCACAGGATAATATTTAATTACTAAGAGCACCTGTTAGGAAAATTGATAAGTGTAAAATTGGGCATGATTTTATACTAACATCTACGGTGATAAATCAAGCAAAATAAATCCACTTCTACTAATTAACAACTAATATACAGTTGAGGAGTTTGAGGCGTAATTGGAAGGAGTAGGTACCCATATGGGGATTCTCTCAGTACTTACTTGTGATGTGAAATAAAGTATGACAATGTTGTCTAGTATTGGACCGGGGGAATTCAGAGGCCTACTGGTCCCAATCTCTTAGCAACTAGGTATGAAGCCCTAGGAGCTTAAGATTGAATCTCTTCCAACCCAGCCTCCTATCTTTGCCTTAGGAACAAGAACGCCACAAAAAGGATAACTAAATCCTAATCCAGAAATATAGCTATGCCTAATCTTTTAGGACATTTATAGATCTAACAAAGCATGGGTGTTCTAATGAGTGAGAATCTCTTCCTCATAACATCAACACAATAATTAAAATTCAAACATGTAATGAATCTCAAACAACTATAAATAATATATTACCAATGATATCAATATTCACAAGTAAATGACTAGGTTCATCATTATACAATTCCACTTGGAATTCGGTCCTCCCATGGATACAAGAATAAGGATCAAAGAATATAAAGAATCTATAAGAAATGTAATAAAAATCCTAAACTATCTCCCTCCAATAGATCTTTGATAGTTGAGGTTGAGAAAGTCAAGATCACACTGAATCTCTTCGCGCGTCCTCCACTATAAATGTGCATTAACTTCTCCTTGAAAAACTCATCGGATTTCACTAAAATCATGATGAATCTTTTCTCCAACCGTACCAAACTCCAGAAATCCAGCCACCTTTAACCTAATTAGGTAGAATATCCTTCCCCCAAAATCATAAACTCTATGGTTATTTTTAATCTGTCCGACACGGGGTTAGAATGACTGTTGTGATCAAAATCTCTTTCTTGGGCCATAAGTCACGCTCTAGAACAGTCTGGCTATAGGAGTTTTATATTTTGACCACATGCATTATGTATACAATAACCATTGTGGCTCCTATGATGTCGTCCTATGGATCTTGTACTTTGGCGGGGTCGGACTACAACTGATAAGTACTTGTGTATAAGTATTACTAAGTATACTATTCTTACATTGAGCATCAATTTTATCAGATTTTATGGCTCATTCGTGTGTATTTGTGTTCTTTTGTGCAATTAGTATTGTGAAGACAAGTTTGGAAGAAAGGAAGCAAAAATAAATCATGGACGCGATTTTTAAGGAATCCCTTGTATCGAACAAGGATCAAGGCACAAGTTGTGATTATAGGCATATGGGTGTGTGCCAACCTCCACAATGTGCATCTATAAATTGGAGGGGCACAAAGGCAGTTACCCTCATATGTTCCAACTTGTCTAACATTGTCAAGAACTTTGTCAATGTGGTTGAAAGTGAAGATGCGACATGATGTACTGCATGGATGTGTGCCCAACCATGCAGCCTCGATGAAGAAAATGAATTCAGAAGTATTGCAGTAAAAATACTATAGCAGGCGACAGTAAGAAAGCACTGCAATTATTTACTGTAGCAGTTATTGTTCATAGTGCGCAGAAAATGAGAAGCCTGGAAATTCACATGACCGTGTGAAATCCCGATTTCAACCGTTTAAATACCGCTTCGAGAGTTTATTTTGGGGATCTTTTGCCTATCTTTTGGGGAGAGTGCAACTAGGGCTTAGAGAGGTTTTTGCTGGGATTTTGGAGTGTTTCTATGGCTTTCGACATCAATTTCTTTCGAAGGAGAGTTATTGGGGAAGCTTTCATCGGCATCAATTCGGTGAGGTATGCCCTAGGCTCGATGGAGGAGTATTTAGAGAAGACGAGGCGGCTCTTGAAAACAATTGACACGGATGAAAAGGGAATTATCTCTATAAATTGCTTGCGCTTATTTTTGATTTCATCTTTGATTTTATATTGCTCCATGGAGAGCTAAATCGCTAGTGGGTTCTTGGACTTGTAAACCCTAGGATGATTTTGTTTCATTGACTTCTATTATGTTTTTTAATTGATGTTTTAATTGAGTTTCAATCTTGTGTGTTTATTGATTTGATTTTCCCTTAGAGTGACACTATGGTTGAGAATCTATTTAGGTAATCCTTTTGAATGAGTAACACTTCATTAGGGTTAGACTTAGCAAGGTTGAAGAGGGTTGAGAAGGTGAGTTAAGAGGCAGAGGAACGTCCCTTTTCCCCTCCGACGTGATTTATCATACCTCCACATTCCATGAGTTTTTTGCAATAATGATAGAGTGAAGTGCTAAGAGACAAATTCCACTGGGCTTAGTTGCGCGAGTAACAGAGCGAAGTGTTGAGTAATCCTTAAATGGTGAGGCTTAATTATAATTAGGGATCTTTCTCCTGGACCAAATGGTTTGATCTAGATTAGGAAATAAGGTTTATTACTTAGAGTCCCTAGAGCTTAAAGCAGTATCATATAGTGTGAGGTGTTGAGAGTATCCCTTTCCGTCGGGGCACAGTGTTGACCTTAGGTTTGGGGCCATGTGTCTTTGGATCTACGCAACTTATTAGATCTCAATTAAGGAGACATAATATTAGTTTTGCACTTGAAATGATAGTCCTAGGGTAAGCATCATCCAAGTACCCCATTTTACCATCGATTACCTCTCTTTATTCCTCTTGCTTTCTCTTTTCTCCTTTTATTTTTATTTGAATTGATATTTTGAATCAAAATCACAAATTCGTTTTCACTTTAGCTAAACAGCAATACTTCTTGTTTTTGAACATCTACTCCCTGTGGATTTGACTACCCAGTCACCGGGGTATTTTATTACTTCAATAACCCATGCACTTGCGGTATACACACACAAGAGGTGTGCCAACGACCGTGATGAGGCCATCATGATGTTATCAAACTTGTATTTTAGTCCGATCTGCCTAAAATCACCTACATATTTGCTCTTTTGGCCTTAAAAGGCAATAAAAGCCCCCGACGATCAAAAGAATGTGATTATGTACTAGTTCGGCACTAAACATATGAAATTACGTGCAAAACGTAGTGTAATTAATATATAAAATATGCATAATTAAGCACTTATCATCGAGAAAAAAGATCACAAGCACCATCCTGAGAAGTTTTTGGTTCAGCACTTACGGCAGTAAGTTGGACCATAACACCAAGACCGAAAACTTTACAGGCAGAGCTTACAGCCGAAAGATGCCCATAAGGCATGGAACCCATCATCTCCAACTCCTTACGTTCTTGTTCTTACATCTGTAAGTAGCCCGTAAGTGGTTAGGCATAACAGATTCTGGTAAATCTTTTAGGAAAAATATTTTGATGGCCAAGAAAGGAAAAAAGGGGAAGAAATTCACAAGGTCATCTATAGTGATTTAACAAGAGGGAGAGGGTCATCCACCATCTAGGACACCATTGAAGCCGTCGAGGAGAATCCCTGGCGGTGTTTGTAGAAGATAAGAGAAGAGTTCATTAGCATCCCAAGAGGCAAAGAGAGAAAACGGTTTTTATGTTTTCATTAATTTATCTTATCTAGATTGGATTGCATGAGTATTCTCCTTTGATTGAGAAATAACTTATTAGTGTTTGGGCATAAATGGAACCTAGGGTTTAAATTTTGATAGACATTGATTGTGGATTTTGAATGCTTTGTGTTAATTGATCAATTGCAATATATCATCGTTGAATTCAATTATGTGTGTTTCATTATCTTGGGTTCAATTATAGTTAAAGCCAAGAATTCATGATTGATGTACTTGTGTGATGAATTGAAAGATTCACCTAGTATAGAAAAGTGGCAATTGAAGGGGATCACGAGTTCACCTAAGGATAGGGCACTTTGGAGTTGAGATTTCTCCTCCCGTGATCCTTCCGAGTGAGTTAGTGATAAGTGTTAAATTTATAGTATATTTTAATAGATTTAGGTCTCATTTCTTAGTTAGTAATGCATCTTTCCCTATGTTTTTAATTGAATTTTACTCTTCTAGTTCAAGTTACTATTCTTTATCTGTTTACATCCAAATAGGTGGAGTTTGGCCTTTATTTGAAACGCGAGTGACCTGTGGTAGCTACCACATCCATCGATCATGGTGCAGAAATTTAAAAGACTAAAACCCTAGGAGAAGCATAACCTGCCCGTGCTAGCTAAGATAGCCGTAGATCTTTGCCGCCTTCACAACCCTAATTTAATCCTCTCTTTATATAAGGCCAAGAAAAGAATTTTAAAGCATCTTTTAGATATGAGAAGAAGGGTACAATTTCTCTAAGGGTTAGGGATCATCTAAAGCTATCATAAAGGAGAAAGAAGACAAAGATCAACGGAGAGATTCATCGATCTACAAAAACATCATGCATGGAGGATTAAGAGTCTTTTTTATTTTTCTTTAATTTATTCAATGTTTTGATATATGATTGATATGAACCTTTTAGTTTATAAATCGAACATGAAAGAGTAGATCTTTTGTTCTAGGATTGAGATTAGCCCAATGTTTAGATAATTGATGATGTATTGACTTCTATTTTCCTCTAAATGTTATTTGCTTTTGATTCAATTGTATGGTACTTAATGCTTGTGAATGAGTTGTGCCACTAAAATTTGCATGATTTTGAACACTAAAGGAATGATTGAAAAGTGAACTAAGGTGTTGGAACCCTAGAATTGAACCTGAAATCCTAGATTATAATTTCTTGAGGATTACTGGATGCCATAGAACATAAAGGATCTAATTAGATACAATTACCATGAAAGTAGGAGTTGTTCTAAGTTAGATAACTTGGTATATTTTGAATAAAAATAGTGAGTATCCTAGGATATTCCACCTTCAAAGCAATTAAATTTAACCAAAAAAGAGTCAATACAAAGTCTTTTATCTATCATTGCCGTGAATCTTAATTCTAGAAGCCCTTACAATCTGAATTAATCATCTAAGCCATTGATAACTTGATTTTTTTAGTTTTAGTTTTCATTACTTATTATGTCCACAATTCACATATCTATCGATTCACCTAAAAAACCCTAATTGCAAGAAATTGGTAGTTAGCAACAAAGTCCTCGTGGGAACAATATTTTATTTACTACTTGAATGATCCATGCTCTTGCGGTATGCATCAATTGGCATAAGGTTCCATCCGTAATGCAATCATAGGGAGTAGTTTTAGGAAGGGATTCTGATCTTACTTCATTTGGGATTCGGGGTAATTGCTTCGAAAGAAAAGGGATTAGGGGTAATTGTTTCAAGAAAAGAGTTGTCTATCTTTGGAATGTGTGTTTTCTCTATAAAGAGTTCATAGAGTGTATTGTGGTCATAGGGTAGTCTGTATCAACAGCTTATAGGACTAGTTGCTATTCACCTTGAGAAAGGGCTAGTATATTTTAGGAACTCTCCCGGTTCAACTAAATTACAAGACGTTATGCAACCATTATCTAGGACCTAACAAACCCTTGGGGAAGTCTATGGTCGAACACACTTTCTTTATGCTCTTTTTGACATACTTTCTATTTGCGTTTTTTTTTATTCTTAGTTTTTCTTTTCATTTACACTCCATTATTTTGATTAGGCAATTGTCAGGTTTAGAGTTAATTCTATTATTGTGTAGTTTCATTTGACCCAATAACCTTGCTTTACAACACTCTATATTACTTTACCAACATGTATACTTTCGTATAGTAGGCAACCATAGTACCTATCAAAATTCTTATTAGCTTCTCGATGTCTACCTAGTTAATGGTGACAAAACGAGAACCCATCAAACTAAAAAAGAAATTGGTTTTTTTCCCACAATTGGATCACTTTAAAATAAATTTTAAAATAGAACCTAAATCAATATGGAATATATGAAATACTTTTTAAAGTTTTTCTAATGAAAGATGTACAATAACCCAAAATATTTTAAGATGTGTGTTGAGTCCTTTATTTTCTCCCAGCCTTACTTGCCAAAAATAATGGATCACAAATCAAATTTTAATTACTTAGGATTTCAAGAAATTGTGGGTTCATAACTTTCCTTAGGGGTAAGTTTCTAATATCATTTACTCCAGACAGCGTCATGAGAACCTCCGATTAAAAACAAATGTAAACTAGAAAGATTTATCATAAAAATTAATTTTATTAATTTTGAAAGGGTACATGAATACGTGAACTTGATTATGAATATAAACACTATTTTCTCTCCTAACCTTACTTTTCTAAACTTCTTCTATCTCTACATGATTTGAGTCTACATGATTTCAGTTCCTCTCAGTTCCTTTACCAAACATACGATTAGTTATCTTGTTTGACTTTGTTGACTTTGATCTTTTTCCAGTTTTTTTCTTTGAGTTTGCATCTTGGGTATTATTCGGATCTTAGGTTACAATCTCACTATGTTTATGATTGGCAAACTTGATTTCTTTCAATTTTAATTCTTGAAGACTTTAGCATGCCATACTCGTGAAGCTTGTAATTTTTAAATTATAAAACTCTTCAATTCTTTGATTCCTTGATGTCTGAGCTACCAAAGTTCATTTGTCATTCATTTGAAAGATTTTTTTATATCTTGACTCTACCATGCTTTTAAGACTTGACTTGCACATCATCAACTTATGACCTTTCACATAATTAGATCTCCAACTTGATTGGTTTGAATTGTTTCAATTTGCAATGGATCTCAAGTTGTAATCATGAGCTTGATCTCTTT
This sequence comes from Dioscorea cayenensis subsp. rotundata, assembly GCF_009730915.1. Classification (NCBI taxonomy): domain Eukaryota; kingdom Viridiplantae; phylum Streptophyta; class Magnoliopsida; order Dioscoreales; family Dioscoreaceae; genus Dioscorea; species Dioscorea cayenensis. Next base: position 14,969,012 of record NC_052475.1, on the reverse strand, counting down.
TAACTTTAATGTTTGAAAACTTCAGTATTTTACACTCATAAAGCCTTCAAGACTCTTGTGCAACTTTTGAGTCTTTGATTTATGTGTCTTGGGCCTTAAGAGCTACAATTGTCATTTCATTTTTAGATTACCAAGCCATGACTGTCTAACATATTTGAGTCATTATCTTGGTTTCTTTTCGATATTAGAAAGCTTTTCTCGACTTGAAATATCATGCCCACTAACTAATGAGGAACACTTACTTTTTTGCAGGAACTCTCTTTATCAATTCATCAACTAATGTATTGGCTTCGTTTCTTAATCAACATTTGAGAAGCCATTATTTTTATCCTTTGCTTGGAGAAAGGTTTACTCTCATCTCATAAAGCATCTTTTTCTTACTTTATCATATAAGAGGAGAACAACACATTTTGCATTTTACTCTATTACAGGCCAAACTCTTCAAAGAAGAGTTTTCATTCACCTTGTTGTTATTGTTAAGAGATAATAGTGAGCAACTCTTAAAGAGAGAGTCCATCATACATTAGACCTCGTCAGCGACCAAGATCTTTCAAGAGGGCATTCAATGACCTCCTTGTAAGCTTCAAGAGACAAGGGTGAGAAAATTTCAAAACATAAAGTCCTCAGCATTGGACCACAGTAGTAGGTCAAGAAGAGATAAGTCTTCAAGGATGTCCCTGTTAACTTTAAGAGGAAAAACGTGAAAAAAAAACTCTCAAAGATAGAGTCTACCTTGTATTGGACCTTATCAGTGGGTCAAAGAAAAGAGGAGCCTTCAAGAACCTTCGTATGAGCGTCAAGAGACAAAGGTGAGAAACTCACAAAGAGAGAGTGCACCTTGCGTTTGACCTCATCAATGGGTAAAAGAAGAGAGAAGTTTTCAAGGGTGATGTGTTCTCTGTAAGTGCATGGGTCACACACAAGTAATATAGTGGTACCCCACGAGGGGTAGTGTTGTCGAACCTCAGTGAATGGACTAAAAGTACTTGCTCAACACTGATCTTTAGTGAATAATGAATTAGTGATAGGATTAATTCAAAAGAAAAGGGAAAGAAAAGAAGTAAAAGAAAAAGGGAACAGATGGAGATAATAGGCAACTGAGTTGAGTGTCAACAACAAGAGAACAAAGCCCCAGGATGTTTCCTAAGAACTTAATGATGCTCACTCGCTCTCATAGTTTGCCAGGTACATTCTTAGGTTCTAGTGTGTGCTCAAAAGCAATATTGCAACCAAGGCTCTCAAATACGTCAAGTTTTGCAACGATAACTATGGATTCAAGCTCACCAAGTCATGCCATTGCCTAGGGCAACAATAGCTATGACAATCCACCATCAAGTTTTAACTAAGCAACAACGCAAATCAAGCACATCAAGTTTTGCTATACAAAATTTAACACAAGAACCAAAAAGAACTCTTCCTTTTTCACAAATTTCATAACTTACATTAGAAAACAAACTCTTCCTTTTTCACAAATTTCACAACTTATGCAATTAGACCCTCTAACTTTTCACATTTGATATTATCAATTTTTTTTACAAATAAACCCCCAAACTCTTCTTTTTCACCTTTTTCATAATTTTGCAAATAAATCCAAGATTTTCATATTTTTATATGTTTGTGATAATTTCGTACATATGTCCAATAGTTTCAACTTTTAACATTCTTCAACAATTCTTGTATATAAACCATCAATTATTTGACATTTCACATTTCCATAGTTTTTCTGAATGAATACTCAAAATTTCACGCACTTATCCCCCCATTTCTACAATCTTTAATTATTTCTCAAGTAAATCATAGAGCTCACAGTCATATGATACACCTTAATTTAATAGCAAAGGTTATACATGGTAGAAAAGCAAACTCTACATTCTTAGAATAAACCACACAAATCAGATCATATAAATCAAATAGATTCAGATCACTTAATCATCAAAATGATTAGAGGAGATATTCATGGAGTATTAGTATGTAAGATAAGTAGTAACATGTGAACAAAGCCAACACTCATAGATCTTTTAAACAAAAATAAAAGGAAGGAAGAAAATCGGATAAAGTGTCTTTGCCTTGATCCTTTCACCTTCAGATAGGGATACATACAAGTGTATGTGTCGATCATATAATAAAGTGCTAAGAAGCAAGGTCGAATCCACAAGGACTAAATAGTAGAAGTACTGAATCTAATCTTACTATCTAGCTAAGAGCAAAGTATTAATGAGTGTCAAATCAACTAACTTTAAGAATGAAAAGAACCAAAATCACAAGTGTAAGCATTAAGAAATCAATAGAAGAAGAAGATGTCTGGATAAAATTTCACTTAGGAATTTAGAGTTAAAATGATTACAATTAAAAATAGGTCAATCCCTAGTATTGTTGGACCGAGGGATTTCAAATATATATCCGGTGCTCTCTCAAAACTCCCAAATACCTAATTCAATGCTATGGTAGGATTGAATCTCTTCTAATATTACTTTTACATGATTGCATAGAGATCGAGGAAATTCCTAATAGAAATCGGAGCTCTCGCTACATGACTCTAAATTAGAGGAATCTAAAGTGGCCTATCTCTAGCTCACACTCTTAATTCCCTTCTAGTATAGTTAATCTCATGTGATGAATCTCTCTATCTCAATAATGCAATCAAAATGAGATAGGCCCTCTCATTACACTAAATCAACAAAATAAAGATATAGATGAACCCAAAAAAGCCAAAGAAAATCTATTTTAAAAGCAATATGAAAATGAAATCGTTGAAAGCTATATCAAATCTGATCACCCAAGGAAGTTACCCTTCCATGGGGTTCATGTTCATCTCAAAGCAATGGAAATAAAGACCTAGAACACTAAACATAAAAGAAGAAACCCCTCTCAATGTCTTAACAATAGGAATCACTGTGAGCCGATATCATCACCATGGATCATCACTTCAGTAGCTCCTTTGAACTCCCTCTTCTTCCTTCGATTCATCTTCAAACCCTAGCCATCACTCAATAGTCACTTTCCCAAATCAGGCCCCTGAATAACTTTTTATGCTTTCTATTTATAACCCTAAGAATCTGCCAAGTACACTGATGTGTACTTTGCCTGTGTAGATCTCTAGATTACTGGAAACTCTGACTCCCGGGGTATATGGATGGGTGTACACGCCCGTGTATCTCTTTATCTGGTCGTGTAGTTGGATGATTTTGTTTCTTAACTCTTGAGATGCACAGTCGTGTATCTTGCTTCAGCCCGTGTTTTCTTTGGACTATGTTGTTTAAGTTCTTGGATGTACATGGTTATGTAAGTCATATACATAGCCGTGTTCTTCTCGGGAGGACTTGGGTCTTTGGAGTGCACGATCATGTACATAGTCATATGCATGAACCGTGTATTTCTCTAGATGCTCAGTGCTACCAATGCTAAATGGATACACGAGCAGGTGAACAGGCTTGATGTACTTGCAAAACTCAAAGAGGCTCATGAAGATCGAGCACCTCCTTACCCTCATAAAGAGTTTCACATCACTAATGAGCAATAGATTTAGAAAATGAGAAGATCTCACCGGGAAAGTAATTCAGGCAAGACTCAAGTGCATGGGACTCCTTGGCACCAGCTGTACTTGCTTTTAATTTCCCTTGACTTTTCTTCGTTGCTTTCCACATTGGAAGGTGCCAAAATGGCTTGATAAGTGCTTGTGTATTAAGAATGCGAAGTATTCTTTTCATACAATGAGCATTATTTTTATCAGATTTTAGCGCTAAGACATGTACATTTGTGTTTTGTTGCGCATGTAGGGTTGTGAAGCCAAATATGGAAGAAAGAAGCCAAAGTAGATCGTGAACGCATTATTTGATGAAATCTTGGAAGGAACAAACGCGAGGACACAAGTTGGGCTCAAAGATACGTGAATGTGTGCCAACCTCCATGTATTCAAGCAATTGCAATGAGTTAAAGAGGCATGAAGTCCCGTTTTTGTTGCCTCGACGAAAAGTGGATTCGGGAATGTTTTTGGTGGGGGTACCGTAACAAGCTACTGTAGAAAATCATTGCATCATTTTACTGTAGCAATTACTATTCACAACCGGCCGAAAAATCAAAATTCTAGAAAATCCACATAGGCGTGTGGAAATTCCATAGGCTTGTATGGAAATTCCACAAGGGCATGTGGAACATCCACAGACCCATGTGGATACCCGATTCCAACTTTTTTAAAGCCGTTTTTCAGCCCGATTTCAGCATCCTTTTTCCCATCTTTTATCTATCTTTTGAGAGGCCAGCGGCCAGCGGCTAGGGTTTAGAGGGGTTTTAGCAAGGATTTTGGAGTGGTTTTCCGACTTCGACAGCGCGATTCTCTTGGAAGATAGTTATTGGGGAGCTTTCATTAGCACCGATTCGGCGAGGTGTACCTTAGGCTTGACAAGAGGGCCTTTGGAGAGGACGAGACCACTCCACAAGACCATCAACATGAATACCGAGGGGGTTTTCCTATGGATTACTTGTTTTTACTTTCGATTTCATTATTGATTGTATCTTGCTCCATGGAAAGCTCAACCCCCTAGTGGGTACTTGGACTTGTAAACCATAGGATGTTATTATTTCATTGACCTTTTATTATGCTTTCCTTAATTGATGTCTTTAATTGAGTTCCAATCTTGAATGCTTGTTGAATGATTTCTCCTTTAGAGTGACACTAGGGTTGAGAGTCTACATTGGTAATCCTTGTGAGTGAGTGACACACCATGAGGGTTAGACAAAGCAAGATTGGAGAGAGTCGAGAGGATGAGTCGAGAGGTAGCAGAGCATCCTCTTTCCCCTCCGGTGTGATTTATCCTACCTCCATATTCCAAGAGTTCTTTGCGGTCACAATAGAGTGAAGTGTTAAGAGATGAACTCCACTGGGGCTTAGTTGCGCGAGAAACAGAGTGAAGCGTTAAAGTGACTTTAACACCTGGGGCTTAATTGTGACTAGGGGTCTTTCACCTGGACCAAAGGATTAGATCTACATATAGGAATAGGGTTTATCACTTGGAATCCCTAGAGCTTCTTGCAACTTCACACAGTGTGAGGTGTTGAGACTGGTTGATTTCCCCGCTAGAACATAGTGTAGAGTTAGTCACGGTTGACCTTATGTTTGGGATCGTGTATTTAAGGATACCCACGACTCATTAAGCATTAGTTAGGAAGCATAATAGTTGGTTTTGCACTTGAAGCAATAATCCTAGGAGGACTAATATCCGAGTACCCCATTTTTATCGATTGCCTTTCTTCTCATTTATTTGTGCCTCTTTCTTATTATCTTTAGTTTGTTTGCATCGATCTTTATCCACACCATCATTATTTCATTTCCACTTAGTTAAGTAACAATCTTGGTGTTTCTATTCCTTATTCCCTGTGGATATGATACCCCACGCAAGGGGTGTTGTCAAGTTTTTGGTGCCGATACCAGGGAATAGGCGTTTAGAGACACTTTGCAGTTTGCTATTTTAGCTATTTATCATTCATTTTATTTCATACTTTCTTATTATTACATTATTCTCATTTGTTTTATTTTGTCATGTCTTACTTTTTCTTGCAAGGAGAATAAATGATGATTGATCCGCTCACTGTTCTATATTCTCAAGTTGAAGCTCTCAGTAAAAAAGTTGATAGAATTGTTACTTCACAACAATAGAGCAATCTATGTTGCAGCACATATCATCCAATTGAAGTGGGCTACCCAAACCTATTATGGAATAATGATGGGCAACATTGGGAAGAACCTCAAGGTGAATGTCAAAAGGGTGAGCTACTTAGAGAGGATGCGCTTTAGTTGCAAAAAGTATTAGCTAATTTTATTGAAGCAACAGATGTCTGTGTCCAAAATATCGAGACCACATTTATATGTCATGAATCCTCCTTTAAAAACCTTGAGCATCAATTAGGAGAGATACTTTACACACTCTCTAAGGAACAACAAGTATTTGAGCAAGCAATTCAAGTTCTTTATAGAAATAATGTAGTAGTAAATGACAATGAAGAAGTAGGACAAAATGGGTATGATGTTGTAGAGAGTGAGAGGATGCAAGAAGAACCTTTCTTTGAAAGTGGGGATTGCTTCAATGGACAGTGTGTTTGTGAGCAAGGAATGATGCAATAAGGCTTGGTGAGAAACATATTGCTTTCAAGTTGAAATGGAAGAAGAAGCAAACCCTATGGTAATGGAACAAGCATCTCTCATTGGGATTGGTCAACTCATAAATTGCAAGAAAGAGATTTTGGGAATGGGAGAAGATATGGGTAGGAGATTTAAACCATCCAATGACCCACCTGTGCTAAGCTTGGAAAATTCTTAACCCAAATTGTTTCCTTGGAGGACAAAGGTAAGATGGTTGGACTCTCCAACAAATATTCCACCTCGGTAAGTTGATTTTTGGTTTAACGGAAGTGGCTATGCAATGTCTAGTCGGGAGGAACACACTCTTTTCAAGCCTCCATAAGGTAAGGAAGAGGTACTTCAAGCTTAGTGACATAAAACTAGCACTTCTTGGGAGGCAACCCAAGTCTTTGCTATTTTTTTTTTCTAGCTTTTATTTTAGTAGTTTGCATAAATAAGGCTTTGAGTGTTGGTGTATTAATTTTTATATGCTATTGCTGTGTTTTTCTTGTGGATCATTGATGTTTTCATGTGCATAATTGTGTGTGGCGAAGTTTCTTGGTCGCTTGAGCATGTTTTACATGATTCTCTAGTCAAATTTGCATTACATAAGGAGGCTCTGAGTATTTATACATGTTAAGGAGTTTTCTATAGAGCCTGGAGATTTTTCTAAGTTATCCAGAGAAGACACACGACCATGTGGAATTTTCTCACGGGCGTGTGTCTCTACTGCGAGCTCATCCTGAGAGGACACAGGGGCATGCGTCTGCCCCTGTGAACTACCTTATGACGGTCGCACGCCTGTGTGGAATTTCTGCATGGGCATGTGTTTCTCTGCCGAGCCTTAGAGCTCCATCCCGAGAAGACACAGGGGGCGTGCGAAAGCCCTTGTGGATGACCCTCTGGATGGCACATGGGCGTGGGTAATTTCCACACGCCCGTGTGAATTTCTGTAGAGAGTTCTCCTCTATCCCGAGAAGACATAGGGGCGTGCGAGTGCCCTTGTAAGTACATTTGCGAATTTCCACACGCCCATGTGGAATTTCCACAAGGGCATGTGGATAACTTAGAGAAATTTCTCGGATGGATAGAGAAGACACAGGGGCGTGTGGGTGCCCCTGTGGGTCGGGCACATGGGCGTGGGTAATTTCAACACGCCCGTGGGGATGTGCAGACAGTGAGTAGGTGCGACTTTTCTCTATTAATCTATTGTGCCCCTTTCATTCTTTAACTCCCAAATACTTAAATGTCGCCTCTCCTTGCTTTCCCGACCTCTCACTATCTATTTATATAGTTCTAGAGTTGTTTGCCAGCTATTTTCAAAGCTTTTCCATCCTCATTTCATCGGTAAGCATGCCTTTCTCTTTTCTTCGCTCAATCTTCGTTTATTTTGTGGCACTACCATCATCTTCACCACCAGCACAGCAGAGATAACGCCCGATATTGACGTTTGAGGTGTTTTTACTTTTAGTTGTCTTTATGTTTTTGTACTTCATTTCTTCAAGTTGTATTTCATTTCTATACCTTTGTGGACTCGAGTTTGATTTTATTTTTATTGAGCTTCACCGAATGCCCTTGTGTATGCTTGCAGATGGTCTTGTCAGTATGAAATTGATTGACATACATGCTCACATAGCCAATGGCGGTTAACCTTAGTTGCAATGATTGTATTCTTAAGTTTAGAAGGATTTTAACATTGAATGTTTTCATGCTCTAGTTTGTTCTTGAATTTCTAGGAATTTTTGCCCGATTGACACTTGTTGCATCACTCGCTTATGAAACTCTTTTGGAAACTCAAGTTTGATGTTTAAGGTACTAATTAGTTTTGTTTCTTGTGTTATTTTGCTAAAAAAAATTGGAAAAATAAAAGAAAGAAAAAATAGATATATTGTTTAGTTATGTATTTTGGGTGGAAATAGCTACCACCTATGAAGTATGAAGCTACTCTCATAAGTAGGATACTAGTTATACCCTAATGAGAGAAAGAGCTTTCTCATGGGTTTCACTGCCACCCCGGTAGAAAGAGCTACCACCTCAAAAGTGTGTAAGCCACCTTAGCGACCGCTTCGGAAAAGGCTACCTTATAGGATGTGTGAAGCTACTACCATCTTTTTGTTTTGTTACATTTTGTAGTTAAATAATTCCTTTATACTTTGAACATTGAGGAGTATACTTTGGGTTTACTTGAGTGAGTTTCACACACTTACACAATCTCGGGTTTGTTGTCCTTTTAGATTCGAGTTTTTAGCTAGAGCATTGATTTTTTGTATTTAGTGTTGAAATTTTCCTTACTTGTAGAATGCTCTCCTTGCATGATTTGGTGAACCTAAGACCAAGCACATTCAATATTTCCTTCTTCTATACTTCAATGTTTTATTTTTGCTTGAGGACAAGCAAAAGCTTAAGTGTGGTGGAGTTTGATAAGTGCTTGTGTGTTAAGAATTCGAAGTATTCTTTCTTTACAATGAACATTACTTTTATCATATTTTAGCACTAATACATGTACATTTGTGTTATTTTGTGCATGTAGGGTTGTGAAGCCAAATATGAAAGAAAGAAGCCAAAGTAGATCGTGAACGCATTGTTTGATGAAATCTTGGAAGGAACAAACGTGAAGACACATGTTGGGCTCAAAGATACATGAATGTGTGATAACCTCCATGTATTCAAGCAATTATGATGAGTTGGAGGGGCACAAAGGCAGTCACATTTACGTATCCCAACTTGTGCAATGATAGCAAGATCTTCACCAATGAACCCGTTTCTTAAAAAAACGACGCGATCCATGGTATAAACGTGTGCCCATTTATGTTGCCTCGATGAAAAGTGGATTCAGGAATGTTTTTAGCAGGGGTACCTTAGCAGGTTATTGTAGCAAATCAATGCATCAATTTATTGTAGTAGTTACTATTCATAGCCGGCTGAAAATCAGAATTCCCGAGAATCCACACGGGCGTGTGGAAAATCAACAAGCCCATGTGGAAATTCCACAGCGGCGTGTGGAACATCCACAGGCCCGTGTGGATGCCTGATTCCAGCCTATTTAAAGCTGTTTTTCACCCCAATTCCAGCATCCTTTTTCCCACATTTTCTCCATCTTTTGAGAGGCCAGTAGCTAGGGTTTAGAGGGGGTTTGACAAGGCTTTTGGAGTGGTTCTCTGGCTTTGACACCGCTATTCTCTTGGAAGATAGTTATTGGGTGAGCTTTCATCGGCACGGATTCGGCGAGATGTGCCCTAGGCTTGACAAGGGGATCTTTGGAGAGGATGAGACCACTCCACAAGACCATCTACACAAATAGCAAGGGGGTTTTCCTATGAATTACTTGTTTTTACTTTCTATTTCATTATTGATTTTATCTTGCACCATGGAAAGCTAAACCCCCTAGTGGGTACTTGGACTTGTAAATACTAGGATGTTATTATTTCATTGACCTTTTATTATGCTTTTATTAATTGATGTCTTTAATTGAGTTCCAATCTTGAATGCTTGTTGAATAATTTCTCCCTTAGAGTGAAACTAGGTTTAAGAGTCTACATTGGTAATCCTTGTGAGTGAGTGACACACCATGAGGGTTAGACAAAGCAAGATTGGAGAGGGTCGAGAGGGTGAGTTGAGAGGTAGTGGAGTGTCCCCTTTACTCTCCGGTGTGATTTATCCTACCTCCACATTCCAAGAGTTCTTTGCGGTCATAATAGAGTAAAGGGTTAAGGGATGAACTCCATTGTGGCTTACTTGTGCGAGCAACAGAGTGAAGCATTGAAGTGACTTTAACACCTAGGGCTTAATTGTGAGTAGGGGTGTTTCGCCTGGATCAAAGGGTTAGATCTACATATACGAATAGGGTTTATCACTTGGAATCCCTAGAGTTTCTTGTAACTTTACACAGTGTGAGGTGTTGAGACTGGTTGATTTCTCCGCCGGGACATAGTGTAAAGTTAGTCACGATTGACCTTAGGTTTGGGACAGTCTGCTTTAGGATTTTCACGACTCATTAAGCATTAATTAGGAAGCATAATAGTAGATCTTGCACTTGAAATATTAGACCTAGGGGGAGCATTGTCTGAGTACCCCACTTCTATCGATTGCCTTTCCTCTCACTTACTTGGGCCTCGCATTCTTGTTTCTTTTGTTTCTACTTACATTGCACTTTATCAACACAATCATTGTTCATCTTCGCTTGATTAAGTAGCAATTTTAGTATTTTTATTCCCTACTCCCTGTGGATAGGATACACCACTCACTTGGGATTTATTACTTCAACAAACCTGTGCACTTGTGGGTCACACGCAAGGGGCATTGTTATGGCTTCTTCTCAAAGATTGCCATGATCTCTAGATTTTGAGCCAAATTTTCTTCTTCTCGGCCAAGTAATGCATCCAATGTGCCTTTTTGCAGAATTTCCTGCACACATTCTTAAATTACAAAATTAGTAGCATCAACTGAAAAACAAGCATCATCCTCACTTGGCAAGTGTTCCTAACACACCCTTTGTGTGTGTCCGCAAGTGCATGGGCTGCTCAAGTAATAAAGTGTGCCCACTAGGTCAGGTATTCGAATCCACAGTGAATAAGAGTATTAGTAATGGTTACTTCTAAGTTATCTAGTTGAATGATCAAGAGTATGATGTGATGAACTAATTCACGACAAGATGAATGTCACAAACAAGTAAGCAAGAGTAAAATGAGGGGATGTCTTAATCAACGAAAAAATGCGGTATTCGGGTAATGTTGCCCCTAGGATTCAAACATTAAGTGCAAGATTCATAAAGTGTTTCTAAACTGAGTTAGTTTAGTCATGGAAATCCAAATATAATCGGATCTCGCCTCCAAATCACCGATACTAGTCCCCTATAAGGTTTGGATAGAGAAATTTCTCAGTCTCAATATCGTACACCACATATGACCACATAAAACACTAGGGATTCCAAAGGATGTATACAATTCTTAAGAATAAACCTAGCCCTACTTCTAGGTGAAAGGTCCCTAACATTATTTGTATTCTTAAGAATACAAATATATAATACACCAATCGAAGGGGAAAGGGGATGCTCCACTATCTCTTTACTCACCCTCTCAATCCTCTTCAATCTTGAGGTTCTAACCCTAATGGGGACCTCTCTCTCACCAAGGTAAATGAATCAATGCAAACCAATCAATCAATAGATCAATAAAGCAAGCAAGCATTAAGAAGACAAGATTAAAACTCAACTAAACTCAGATTAAAAAGAAAGCAAAATGTAAATCAATACAAAAAATAGAATCCTAGGGTTTACATGCTAAATATCCTCTAGGATTTAGCTATCCATGGAGCAAGTTACAAAACAAATAATAACATGGAAATTTGTAAAAGCCATGGAAATAAACCACCTTGAATTCGTGATGATGGCCTTGATGGGTAGTTTTAACATCTTGATGGATTCCTCACCGAAAGCTAGGGATACCGGTGGCTTCCTTGATGCTATGATGAAGGACAAAAATTGATCAAAGTTGGTGAAGAAACATCCCCAAAATCACAAAGACCTCCTCTCCAAACCCTAGCTGCCTTGCCTCTCAAAAGCCTAAAAAAAAAAGTCTCCCAAAAAACGGGGTGCAATGTCACATGTTGCCTCTCAAAAGCCTTAAAAAGGTTTCTGATTTTATAATCAGAAACTTGTGCCTATCATGTTCTACTACACGCTCATGTGGGTTGTAAAGTTTTTCACATGCCCATGAACAGTAACTTGCTACATTGCTTTTATGACCAATTCATCCAGCACTCTTCTTCTGAGGCCACATGGCTAGGCACACATCCATATGGTAGATCATGTGGCTTCTTGTCGACTAAACACCATTGGAAAGTCTTTTGAAGTCTTCTCACAAGCCGGGATATGAGGATGTGGCTGCCTTTATACCCTTCCAACTCACAATTTAACTTGAACTCTTTCGGAAGTTGGCACACACCCCCCATGTGAATGAGCACCACATGTGTCTTGATCATTTTATTGTGCAAAAGTCTCCCAAATTGTGCCTTTACGATCTATCTTTTCTTCCTTTTCTTTATAAAAGGCTTCACAACCCTATATGCACAAAAGAACGGCAAATAAAATTTATGAGACACTAAAACATGATTAAAATTATCCTCAATGCATGTTAAATATGTAAAGAAATATGTTCACTCAAGTACTTATTAGTTCCATTGCCGAGTGAAGTTTGAACACAACTTTCTCATCACCACCTTGCAACACCATTTGACCATCGTTTAAATCTATTAATGATTTGGATATTGTAAGAAATGAGCGACCCAAAATCAGAGGTATTTCCACGTCGTCATCAACATCAAGGGTCAGAAAATCAATTGGGAATATGAACTTGTCCACCTTCACTAACATGACTTCTACTATACCCCCAAGGTGATGAATTGATCGGTCAGCTAATTGGATTATCTTCTTGGTTGGAATTGGATCACCTAACCTTAATTTCATGAATATCTCGTAAGATATGCCATTGATGATTTGGCCAATGCACTTTCTTCTATAGAATCTCCAATAACACAAGGTATAGTGAAGATACCTGGATCCTTTAACTTTATAGGCAATTTATTTTGGAAAATAGCTGAGCACTCTTCACCCAATATCACCGTCGACACTTCTCCAAGCTTCTTTTTGTTGATGAGGAGATCCTTCAAAAAGTTGGAATATTTTGGCATTTGTGCTAATGGCTCAAAAAAGCGAAGGTTGATATATTATACACCCTTGCATATCACAAGTGCATAGGTCGTAAAAAGTAGTAAAGTGTACTCGAATAGGTCGAGTAGTCAAATCCACAAGAACTGGAAAAGCTCTCAGTACTAGTTGTTCTTCTAATATCTAGCCTAATTAAGGATATGGGTAAAGATGATACCTAGAAACCTAAAAAGTGAAAGGATGATAGGTAAGGACTGGAAAGGGACTGGGTGAGAATCACAGAGATAAAGCAGCACCCTGAACTAATCCCCTTGAGGAACATGTATTGACTTCCCTACAATGACTATCAGGTACATCCTATGGCTCTTATGCGTACTCTAAAAGTAATGTTACATCTACAACAATTATAAACATCAAGTTTTGTAATCGCAACTATGGGTATTATGCACATCAACTTTTGTAATCATACTATGGCAACTACAACTATGGTAATCAACACACGTCGAGTTTTGCAATCTTAACTATGCTAATCATGCACATCAAGGTATACAACACAAGGTTTAACATAGGAAAAATTGATAAGACTCCATAATCATTGCAAAAGGGTAAATAAATTAAATACACATAATTTCAAGGTTCATAGATCCATGGACTCCCTTTTACTTTTCAAATATCTCCGATCATGCTCCGAGGAGGATCCCACAACTAAGCTCCGCTCCACTTGGTGCCCTAGAACCTCAAATCTGCCTCTAGTCCAAGATGTGTAAAGAGGAAGAAGACCAACAACTATCCCCCAAAGATCTGGCCAAGAAAGCACGATCGTGGTCTAGGCTCTTGACATGACCGAATATGCATGCATGTAACCCTCTCCAATCTAGCTTTGTCTAACTCTCGTGGTGTGTCACTCACTTACAAGGGTTACCAAGGTGAACTATCAACCCTAGTGTCACTCTAAGGGGGCATTCAATCAATTAAGCATTCAAGATTAGAACTCAAATAAAACATCAATTAATGAAATCATTGATTGCTTCCCCGCAAGTGTACGGGATCGCCAAGTAATACCTCGTGTGAAGACACGAGGATCGTATTCCACGGGGCTAAGGATCTCCTATTACTCCTTCTTGAGCTATTATCTAGCCTAAGAACTCAAGTGATGGGTTTTACTCTACTAAAAGTAATTAAAACTAAAACAAGATTATGACCAAATTAGAGAGAACAAGCAATAAGCAAGCAAGAAAATCAATGAGGTGCAAAGGCCCATGGATGAGGATCCCCTTGAGGGGTTATCATGCAACATGGATGATGATCTTAAGATGCAAGGGTAAAATGGACCATGAGAAAAGATGGAGAAAAGAATACTGAAATCGGGGCTGAAATCGGCTTTAAATAGGGCTGGAATCGGGCGACTACACGGGCGTGTATGATGTCACATGCCCCTGTGGAATTTCCACACGGGAGTGGATAATTTCCACACGCCCGTGTGGATTCTCTGTTTCTCTGATTTCTTGGCCGGTCATTACGATTTTTTTGCTACGATGAATCACCTCTAGATACTTTCTTTGGAAATACTCCCGAATTCCATACTTTCATTGGGGTAACAAAAACGGGCACACATTTACATCGTGAATCACTTGCTTCTTCAATGATGTACATGTTGGTGGATCTCTTGTTCTTATATGCATAAGTCAGAATGCTTGAGTGTGACTGCCTCTGTGCCCCTCAAATGAATGTGCTCACTTTCGAATACGAGGAGGTTGGCACACACTCTAGCATCTCACACCTGACCTATGTCTTCACGTTTGAACCTTAGCAAGATCTCTTCCAAAATAGGTGCATTATGATCCACATTGGCCTATTTCCTTCATACTCGGCCTCACAATCCTACCTGCATAAAAGTAACATAAAAATGCACATATTAATGTAAAAACTTGAGAAAAGTAATGCTCAACATAAGGAATGAACGCTTCGCATTCATATCGCACAAGCACTTATCAGAGAGCTAAACCCCTAGTGAGTACTTGGGTATTTGTGAACCCTAGGAGATATTCATTTCATTGAACCTCTTTATTATTCTTTCAATTAATTGATGTTATTGTGAGTTCCAATCTTGGAAACTTGATTGTATGAATACTCCCCTAGAGTGACACTAGGGTTGAGAGTTCTTCTTGGTAACTCTTATGAGTGAGTGACGCACCATGAGAGTTAGACAAAGCTAGATTGGAGAGGGTTGAGAGGGTGAGTCGAGAGGTAGCGGAGCGTCCCCTTTCTCCTCCGGTGTGATCTATCCTACCTCCACGTTCCAAGAGTTCTTTGCTGCCATAATAGAGTGAATGGGCTAAGGAATGACCTTCCGCTAGGGCTTAGTTGCGAGTGCAACGGAGTGACGCGTTGAAGTGATTTTAGTACCTAGGGCTTAATTGTGGCTAGGGATCTTTCACCTGGACGAAAGGGTTAGGTCTATACATAGGAATAGGGTTTATCATTTGGAATCCGTGGAGCTCATTGTAATTCTATGCGAGTGCGAGGTTGAGAGGTTATTCAATCTTTCCTCTGGGTCATGTATAGAGTTAGGCATGGTTGACCTTAGATTTGGGATCATGTAATTAAGGATTTCCACGACTCATTCTTGCATCAATTAGGAAGTATAATAGAGGGTTCTTGCACTTAAAACGATTGTCCTAGACGAATCAATATCCAAGTACCCCATCTTTATCGATTGCCTTACCTTCTCCTTTACTTGTGCCTTCTATCTTCTTGTTTTTATTTTTGTTATTTCATATTTTGTCACACTTATCACTATTTATCTTCCACATTAGTTAAGAAACAACTCAAGTGTCTTTATTCCCTATTCTCAATAGATACGATAACCACTCATCTGGGATTATTACTTTGACACCCGTGCACTTGCGGTTTACATGCATATACGGACGTGTCAAGTTTTTGGCGCCGTTGTCTGGGAATAGGCGTTTTAGAAGCACTTTGCACTTTGCTATTTTAGCTATTTATCATTCATTCTATTTCACACTTTCTTATTCTTCCATCATTCTCATTTATTTTCTTTTGTCATGTCTAACTTTTTCTTGCAAAGAGTTTAAATGATTATTGATCTGCTTATTGCTCTGTATTCTCGAGTTGAAGCTCTGAGTGAAAAGGTTGATAGAATTATTGCTTCACAACAATAGAGCATTCCTTGTTGCAACACATATCATCCAATTGAAAAGGGCTACCCAAACTTCTTGTGGAATAGTGATGGACAATATTGGGAAGCACCTCAAGAGGAATGTCAAAAGGATGAGATAATTGGACATTTAACAAAAAGTATTAGCTAATTTTATTGAAGCAACCGATGTCCATCTCGCAAAATATTGAGACCATACTAAGATGTCATGAAACCTCCTTTAAAAACCTTGAGCATCAATTAGGAGGGATACTTGGCATAATCTCCAAGGAACAACAAGTATTTGAGCAAGCAATTCAAGTTTCTTACAGAAATGATGTGGTAGTGAATGGCAATGAAGAAGTTGGGCAAATTAAGTACATTGGTTTAGATAATGAGAAGAAAGAAGTTGAATACCATTTTGAGATTTTGTATTGTATGAATGAAGATTGTGCTTGTGAGCCTGAAAACTTTCAAGGGGATTTACTAGTGTCATGTTCCTTTCAAGCTGAAAATACACAACAAGAAGTGAATCCTAAGGTAATGGAACAAGCACCTTTCTTTGGGATTGATCAACTTATAAATTGCAAGAAAGAGATTTTGGGTTTGGGACAAGATATGGGTAGGAGACTGAAACCATCCACTGACCCACCTATGCTGAGCTTGGAAAATTTCCAACCCAAATTGTTTCCTTGGAGGCCAAAGGTAAGATGGTTAGACTCTCCAACAAATATTCCACCACGGCAAGTAGATTTTTGGTTTAAAGGAAGTAGCTATGCAATGTCTAGTCAGGAGGAATACACTCTTTTCAAGAATCCATAAGGTAAGGAAGAGGTACGTCAAGCTAGGTGACTTAAAACAAGTGTTTCTTGGGAGGCAACCCAAGTTTTTAATGGTTTTCTAGTTTTTAGTTAGTATTTGCATGAATAAGGCCTTGAGTGTTGGTGTCTTGATTCTTAGATGCTTTCGCTGTGATTTTCTTGTGGACATTGTGCTGTTATCATGTGCCTAATCGTGTGTGGCGAAGACTCTTGGTCGTTTGAGCGTGTTTTTCGTGTTTTCTCTGGTTAAAATTGCATTGTTAGGCAGGTTCTGAGTGTATATTTATGTTCTGGAAATTTCTTCAGAGCCTGCAAAGTCTTCTAAGTGTCCGGAGAAAACACACGCCCGTGTGGAATTTTTCCCAGGGCGTGTGTTTTAGACCCATCTAGAGCGCAGCGTGGACTTGCCCCATGGGGCCTGTGATGGTCCCGCGTCGATTTCTGCAGTGTGCAGAATTTCTCCTCCATCCCGAGAAGACACAGGGGCGTGCGTCTGGTCCTGTGAATTGCTCAGTAAGGATCCACGCCCGGTGGAATTGTCACACGAGCGTGTGAAACACTTAGAGAATTTTCTCGGTTGGACAGAGAAGCCATAGGGGCGTGCGTCTGTCCTTGTGGGTCTCTCCTGGGGAGTCACACGGGGTGTGGGTAATTTCCACACGCCCGTGTGGATGCACAAAAACTCAAGAGCCATGGGTTTTCTTTAAAATCTTTTTGGTTTTCTTCATCTTTACACTCCTTATATCTCAGAGAACACCCTTGCACTCTCTTGACCTCTTACCATCATTTTAAAGGGTTGTCATTTGAGTTTTCTGGCCATTTTCTAGTCTCTCATTCTTATTTCGTCGGTAAGCTTCTCTTTCTCTTTTCTTTGCCCAATGTTCATTTATTTTGTAGCACCAGTGTCATCTTCACCAGCAACAGCAACAGATGCACCAGCAATTGACACCTGCACTTGAGGCGTGTTTACCTTCTCTGTTCTTATTTTCACATTTTATTTTGGATTTGTATGCTCAGAAAAGATCTTCCTTCTGAGTGTATCTATTAGTTGTGTGTCTTAAGTTGTATTTCATTGCTCTATTTTTTTATATACTCGAGTTGTTTTTGTTTATTGAACTTCACTGAACCCCCTTGTGTATGCGTGCAGATGGTCTTGTCAGTATAGAAATTGATTATTAGTCATAGACACGGTTAATGTGTTTTAGACTTGGCCATGTGTGCTTCACAACCCGTTGGAATTTAACTCCCAAGGATTTAGCTCAATCAAACGCACCACTAGGAGTCAGGGGAGTATTGTTTCAATTGCCCACTCCCACATGTGTTCTAAATTGTATTAATTTTATTGTGCTTGCATGTGTACATTGAGGGCAATGTACATCTTAAGTGTTGGGGGAGTTCACATTGCACATGTCTTATACACAAGTTTTGATTGACATACATGCTCACGTAGCCAATGGCGGTTCAACTTAGTTGCAATGATTGTATTCTTGAGCTTAGGAGAATTTTTAACATTGAATGTTTTCATGCTCTAGTTCTTACTTGAATTTCTAGGACTTTTTGCCCGATTGACACTTGTTGCACTACTCACTCATTAAACTCTTTTGGAAACTCAAGTTTGATGTTAAAGGGACTAGTTTTTAGTTTTTTGTTTCTTATGGTATTTTTGTTATGGAAAAAAATGAAAAAGAAAGAACAAAAATAGTTTTTGTTGTTTAGTTGTTCTTGTTCGGGTGGAAAGAGCTACCACCTATGATGTATGAAGCTACTCTCATAAGTCAGATACTAGTTATGCCCTAATGAGAGAAAGAGCTATCTCATGGGATGTGTGAAAGCTACCACCCAGGTAGAAAGAGCTACCACCTCGAAAGTGTGAAAGCCACCTTAGCTGCCGCTTTGGAAAGGGCTACCTTTAGAGGATGTGTGAAAGCTACTACCCTTTTTGAATTTTTGTTACCTTTTGTAGATAAATAAGTCCCTTGTACGTAGAACTTTGAGGAGTATACTTTTGGTTGACTTGAGTGAGTCCACACACTTACATGATTTTGGGTTTGTTGTCCTTTTCGATTCAAGTTTTTAGCTAGAGCATTGATTTTTCGTATTTAGTGTTGAAATTTCCCTTACTTGTAGAATGCACTCTTTGCATGCATTGGTGAACCTAAGGTGAAGCACTTCTAATATTTCCTTCATCTATGCATACAATGTTTTAATTTTTGCTTGAGGACAAGCAAAAGCTTAAGTGTGGGGGAGTTTGATAAGTGCTTATGTGTTAAGAATGCGAAGTGTTCTTTCCTTATAATGAGCATTACTTTTATCAGGTTTAAGCGCTAATACATATGTATTTGTGTTCTTTTGCGTAGGTAGGGTTGTGAATCTATGTTTTAAGAAAAGAAGGCAAAAGTAGATCGTGAATGCACTATTTCATGAAATATTGGAAGGAACAAACGCGAAGACACAAGTTGGGCTCAAAGATACGTGAATGTGTGCCAACCTCCGTGTATTCAAGCAATTACAATGATTTGGAGAGGCACAAGGACAGTCACATTTATGTATCCTGACTTGTGCATTGTTAGCAAGATCCTCACCAATGAACCTGTTTATTGAAGAAGCGATGCAATCTACGACATAAACGTGTGCTCGTTTATGTTGCCTCGATAAAAAGTGCATTCGGGAGTGCTGTAGCAATTTACTGTAACAGTTACTATTCATAGCCCGCAGAAAATAAAAAATTCAGAGAATTCACACGGGCGCGTGGAAATTCCACAGGGCGTGTGGAACATCCACACGCCCATGTGGATGCCCGATTCCAGCCCTTTAAAAGCCGTGATTTAGCCCCGATTTCTCCATCTTTTCCCCTATTCTTTCTCCATCTTTTCCCCTACTTGAGAGAGGGTGGCGACTAGGGTTTTGAGAGGTATTGGCTAGGGCTTTGGAGAGGTTCTACAGCTCTGACATCGTGCTCTATTTGGAAGAAGGTTAGTCAAAGAGCTTTCATTGGCACCGATCCGGCGAGGTGTATCCTAGGACGGACAAAGGGATCCTTGCGACGAGTAGAGGACTCTCCACAAGACCATCGATATGACTAATGAGGGGGTTTTCAATGGATGCTTTGTTTTAACATTTGATTTCATTGATTGTATCTAGCTCCATGGAGAGCTAAACCCCTAGTGAGTACTTGGGTATTTGTGAACCCTAGGATGTATTTGCTTCATTGAACCTCTTTATTATGCTTTCAATTAATTGATGTTATTGTGAGTTCCAATCTTGGAGACTTGATTGTATGAATACTCCCCTAGAGTGACACTAGGGTTGAGAGTTCTTCTGGTAACTCTTATGAGTGAGTGACGCACCATGAGAGTTAGACAAAGCTAGATTGGAGAGGGTTGAGAGGGTGAGTCGAGATGTAGCGGAGCGTCGCCTTTCCCCTCCGGTGTGATCTGCCCTACGCCCATGTTCAAGAGTTCTTTGCGGCCATAGTAGAGTGAATGGGCTAAGGGATGACCTTCCGTTGGGGCTTAGTTGCGAGTGCAATGGAGTGAAGCGTTGAAGTGATTTTAGCACCTAGGGCTTAATTATAGCTAGAGATCTTTCACCTGGACCAAAGGGTTATGTTTATAAATAGGAATTGGGTTTGTCACTTGGAATGCCTAGAGCTCATTGCAATTCTATGTGAGTGCGAGGTTGAGAGGTTATTCAATCTTTCCTCCGGGACATGTATAGAGTTAGGCATGGTTGACCTTAGATTTGGGATCATGTAATTAAGGATTTCCACAACTCATTGTTGCATCACTTAGGAAGTATAATAGATGGTTCTTGCACTTGAAACTATTGTCCTAAGCGGATCAATATCCGGGTACCCCATCTTTATCGATTGCCTTACCTTCTCCTTTACTTGTGCCTTCTATCGTGTTGTTTTTATTTTTCCTTATTTCATATTTTGTCGCACTTATCACTATTTATCTTCCACATTAGTTAAGAAATAACTCAAGTGTCTTTATTCCCTACTCTCTGTGGATATGATACCCACTCATCTGGGATTATTACTTCGACACCCGTGCACTTGTGGTTTACACGCATATACGGACGTGTCAAGGATGTATAACAATCAAGACTAATATAAAAGAGATGTGTGCACAACTCCCCCACCCCACACTTAAGTTGTACATTGTCCCCAATATACACATGCAAAGCTCACTCATGACATATATAAATCAAGAATAAATGTTGGAGAAGCAATCGAAACAATACTCCCTGACTCCTAGTGTTGCATTTGATGGAGCTAATTCGTTGGGAGTGGTGTTCCAACG
The DNA here is from genome assembly GCF_009730915.1 of Dioscorea cayenensis subsp. rotundata. Lineage (NCBI taxonomy): Eukaryota > Viridiplantae > Streptophyta > Magnoliopsida > Dioscoreales > Dioscoreaceae > Dioscorea > Dioscorea cayenensis. Next base: position 14,947,951 of record NC_052475.1, on the reverse strand, counting down.
GGTTGTGAAGCACATACGGCCAAGTGACGAAGCACCTTGGCCGTGTCTATAACAAGTTCTCAATTCCCATGATGACAAGACCATCAGCACGCATACACGAGGGGGTTCAGTGAAGCTCAATAAAACCAAAACAGCTCGAGTATATAAAGGATAGATAAATGAATACAATTCGAGACAACAAAACGAAAATATAAACTCCGAAGGAAAATCCTTTCTGAGTATACAAGTCCAAAAGTAAATGTAAAAAGTAAATAAATGAAATATGAAATTAAGAGTCGGTGCCGCGCTTTGGCTTCTCTGCTTCTGATGGTGGTGCTAGGTCAAAGGGTGCCGGTGGAGAGGTGATGGTGATGCTGGAGGGGTCTGAGGGGTCCTCGGCCGCAAGACAAATGATGAGGAGACGTCTCGCTCTAGAATCTGCTGTAGCGTATCGAAACGTGCCATGAACTCTGTGTACTGTACGGCCTATGCAGCCCAAACCTCAGCAATCTCTGCTCAGACCTCAGCGACCTCTATTGGTATCACCCACCAGTATTCTCGAGATGGTGAAAACATGCGTATTGGGGATGGGTCCTCAGCCACCGGAGGTGCATCGGTCTCCATCTATGTCAACGGAGGCTCAGGAACAGGCTGCAAAGTCTCGGCATCATAACCCTCCTCCTCTGCTATCTCTGGAGCTGGTACAAACAAGGCATAAACTCCCGTCCAAACCATGCGGACCATACCCATCAATCTCATCATCTCCAGTCTCAAGGGAGCAGGTATATTCATCTTCTCAGCCCCGCGAATCGCATCCTAGAGAACCATACCCAAAACTAGTCTCGTAATTTAGGGGCCTGAGAAGATCGCTCCCAATGTGGCATACTGCACCTGATGTTGGATGTACTCTGAGACGATATGCCCCAGATGAATCGGTATGCGCTGAACCATCTAATACAGGTACAAAAGCTCCTGCCAGCTCAGGACACTAGTGTTATCACCACGGCCATTCACTAACCTACTCAGAATGGCATGTAAATATCGGTATGCAGGTCGAGAAAGGAACGTGGCCTTGGACACCACCCGGGACATACTGACCCTGACCACATAATGCTCAATAAGCTCTCTGTGGGGTCAAAGCTCCCGGGTAATCTGTCAGTAACTGGGAATACTCCTTAGTGTCTTTAACTACCTCCTCGTATAGGCCAAGCTGAACTAAAAACTGAGTAATGCTAATGCTAATGCTATGGTGATGTCCAAATGCTTTAAATTGAATGGCATCCAAGCTGTCAAATCTCGCATAAGATCTATCGAACTCGAATGACGATATAACCTCAAGTGTAAGCTCACGAATGACTGGCTCCCTAGTCGACAATAACTGCCTCCAACCTCCCACTAAACCGAGATCATCGACCTCATCTGCGAACTCATCTCCCTGCTGTAGATCTCTCAATATGCCCGTGTCCAGGAATCGAGTCTATCCGAAACGAAGTCTTGACAAATGCTCAAAACGCGCCTGGCACTCGGGAATAGCAAATCTCATACCCTCGGACTCGGGAGATGACTCACACGGCTGTTTCTCGGCTTGCTTCTTAGACTGAGGTGCCATAAGTTGCAAGATTTGAAAGAAAATCGATTAAACTAGTTAATTAAGCAATGCTGCAGAAATCCACACGGTCGTGTGGGATTTCCGCACGCCCGTGTAGATCCACGGGGTGTGAAAAACACACGGCCGTGCCTCAAAAATCCAAGAATACACCGTTAGATTGCTTCTAACTTCGTTTTACACATGCATAATTATTCTAATTGCAAAGACGAAGCATCATGCACCAGTTTCATCGATTAAAATCAAGAATTGATGAAGAAAACAAAAGATAAGGCTTAGCGATGATGTGAAATGGGAAAAAACTTGAATCGGCCGGAAAACCTAAGAAAAAATCCCTCCAAATCGGTGATATGAAGTCGGGAGAAAGTGTGAGTGCGATTACAGACGAATGAAAAGTGTGAAAATGAGAAGAAATGATGATCCTTTTAAAAGGACTCGCGCCTCTTGGCGTTTTGTACATCCACACGGACGTGCGGAAATTTCACACGCTTGTGCACCTCCATCGGGGAGCTTCACAGGGGCTGATGCACACCCCTGTGCACTCTCAGGAAAACCCTCATTGCCTCTAAATGTAAACGTACGGGCGTGTTGAAAATACCCACGCCGGTGAGCCCGACCCATAGGGGCAACCGCACGCCCCTGTGGCTTCTCTGCCGAATCGAGAAGAATCTCTAAGTGTTTATCACGCCCGTGCGGAAATTCTGCACTGGCATGGACATTCACAGGCCCAACTCACAGGGGAGAGAACTCATCTGCAGAGATCCGCACGGGCATGAGGAAAATACCCACACCCCTACGTTGTTTCATAAGTTTACCCACAGGGGCGAGTCCACGCCCCTGTGTGCTCTCTGGATAAATCACCAAGTCTATGCAGGAAAATGCACGCCCGTGCGGAAGTTCCCATGGGCGTACGAAAATCGCAAGGTCGCTCACAGGAGTGAATCCACGCCCTTGTGCCTTCTCTGGATGAGACTCGCAATATAACTCCATGGGCGTGCAAAAAATCCACACGCCCGTGCGTTTTCTCTGGATAACTTAGAAAACTCTAAAGGCTCTACAAAAATTTCCTGAACATGTTTACGCATTTAGAACCTGCCTTTTTATGCAAAATACACCAACGGAAAACATTAAAGACAAGCTCAAGCGACTTGCTTTGCCAAATCCTCATGAAAACACATGATGGCATTAAAATCCACAAGATAATACACCGCAGAAGCATCTAAAGATCAAGACACCAACACTCAACAAGTTATTCATGCAATAACTAAACTACTTAACTAAGAAAATAGTAAATGCTTGGGTTGCCTCCCAAGAAGCGCTTGTTTTATGTCACTAAGCTTGACGTACCTCTTCCTTACCTCACAGGGGCTCATAAATGAAGATTGCCCTCTTACCCATGGCTTGAAAGCATGATGAGCAAAGTCTCTTGAAGGTAGAAGGGGAGTTATCGGGCTTGGGACCTCCTAGCAATGGTTCATCCAACTTGTTTGGTTTACGCACATCTCCAACAGCCTTGGAGTATTTCCGGTGGCGTCTCCTCGCCCTCTTTATCTTCTGAAGCACCTCCTTCAGGATCCTCGGAGTAGATGGTACTTCTTCCGTCGAGCCAAGTATTATTACTTCTTCATTTTCCTCCTCTTGGTTGAACAAACCTTTGTATGGGTCCGGATTGAACATTTCCTGTATATATTCATCAACAATCTCATCAGTAGTGTCTAGAAAAATACAAAGTATCATCGAAATCAAGATAATACCACATGGCTTCAGCAAGGTAGTATGTGAGCTTGTCATCTCCAACTCTCAAAGTTAGCTCCCCGCCATCCATGTCAATCAATGCCTTGGAAGTTTGCAAGAACGACCTTCCCAAGTATCAAGAGTACATCTGCATCCTCATCGACGCCTAGCACCACAAAATCTACAGGAAATATGTACTTGCCCACCTTGACAAGCACATCTTCGACAATAGCCCTCGGATGTCTCACCGTTTAGTCCGCCAATTGCAAAGTCATCCGAGTGGGCCTAGGCTCGCCCAAGCCCTAGCTTCTGAAAGAAGGTGTATGGCATGACGTTGATACTGGCCCCTAAGTCCGCCGATGCCATTTCTTCACCTAAATTGCCAATGTTACACGGAATGATGAAGCTTCCTGGGTCTTTCCTCTTGTTCGGCATGTTCTTTTGCAAAACCATCGAGCAAGAAGCATCTAAGATCATTGAAGCACTCTCCTCTAACTTCCTCTTGTTAGTCAACAAGTCCTTCAAGAATTTTGCATACTTAGGTATTTGAGACAATGCCTCAACAAAAGGAATGTTGATGTGGAGTTTCTTGAACAAGCTCAAGAACTTCTTGTATTGTTCATCCTCTTGGTCATTCTTCAACCTAAAGGGATAAGGGATTCTTGGCTTGAAAGGTGGAGGTGCCACCTCCTTCTCTTAGCTTGTTCCCTCTTCAACCTCTATGACCTCGGGTGCGTGTTCATTGGGCTTCTCACTCGAAAACCTGTCTTCAACCTCACGACCACTTCTCAAAGTGATCGCCTTCACATGCTCTCTAGGATTGGTCTCGGTATTGCTTGGCAAGCTTCCTTGTGGTCTCTCCGATAGAGACTTCACAATTTTTCCCACTTGATTCTCAAGGTTGTGCAAAGAAGCGGTGTGGTTGCGAAGTGTGGCCTCAACTAATTGAAACCTTGTATCCGATGACTGCACGAATCTAGTCAAGGCCTTCTCCAAATTGGTCATCCGGGTCTCCAAGCCGGAAACTCGATTCTCCATGTTTGGGGCTTGTTGTTGGAAACTTGGTGGCCCCATGGCCTTTTGTGGAACTTGGTTACTCCACGAGAAATTGGGATGATTCTTCCAACCCAGATTGTAGGTGTTGCTATATGGATTCCCTTGATTTCTCATCGTATTACCCACAAAATCCACATTCTCAACTGAAGATGCATCACCAACGGAGATTGGACAATCGGAGGGAGCATGTCCTCCACCACACCCTATGCAAATAGTCATGGCCGCCACTCTATTCGAAGTTAAAATATCTAACTTCGTACTCAATGATTCCACTTGAGCCGCTAATGAAGTTACTACATCTATCTCATGGAACCCGGTCACCTTCTTCTTCTCCCTAGCATTCCATTGGTAGCTATTTAACCCCATTTCTTCAATTAATTGACGGGCCTCACCAGGGGTCTTGCTACCTAAGGTACCTCCTGCATGCCGCATCTAAGAGTTGCCTTGTACTCGGATTCAACCCATTGTAAAAGGTTTGAACAGTCATCCTTGAACAGGGAATCCGTGTTGTGGGCACTTTCTCAGGAGCTCCTTGAACCTTTCCCACATCTCAAATAGAGACTCCAATTCCAACTGTACAAAGGACGAGATCTCATTCCTAAACTTTGCAGATTTTTTGGGAGGGAAATATCGGGCAAGAAAAGCATCTACCATCTCCTCCCATGTGGTAATTGATGCTCTAGGTAATGAGTATAGCCACTGCTTCGCTTTCCCCTTTAAGGAAAATGGGATGGTTCTCAACTTGATGGGATCATCCGTCACCTCGTTTATCCTGAGCATATCACACACCTCGAGAAAGTTCTCTATATGAGTGTTTGGATCCTCATCGGCCAAACCATTGATCTGTGCAGATTACTGTAACATGTGGATGAATGCCAGCTTCAGCTCGAAGTTCTGAGCTGTAATCAAGGGACGCACAATACTCGATTGTGTCCTCAATACTGAAGGTCTGGCATAATCGGATAATGTCCTCTGTTGCTCATTTTGTTCCGCCACATTATCCAACCCTTCAACTTCCAGATTAGCTAGATTAGACTATTCTTGTACATGTTCTTTCCCTTTTCTTCTAAGTGTACATTCGAGATCAGGGTCACCTTCAATTAATATCGAAGGGTTCCCTCGGGTCATGAACCTGGAGCTGCACAAAAAGAAGGAAAACAAATCAGAACGATGATAGAATAGAATATATGAAATAGAATGAATAAATGAATATCTAAGAAAACAAAGTGCAAAGTATCTCTAAATGCCTACTCCCCTGCAACGGCACCAAAAACTTGACAACGCCCTTGCGTATATCCCGCATGTGCACGGGTTTGTCGAAGTAATAAAATCCCAGGTGAGTGGGTATCGTATCCACAGGGAGTACGGAGTAAAAAATACATAAATTTTTTTTTTAACAAGCGAAGTATAAATAGTGATTTTTGTGGTAAGATGTAATGCAAACAAAAGTAAGAAAGACAAGAGAGAGAGAGAGAGAGAGAGAGAGAGAGAGAGAGAGAGAGAGAGAGAGAGAGCAAGTAAAGGAGAGATAAGGCAATCGATATAAATGGGGTACTCGGATATTGATCCGCCAAGGACAATAATTTCAAGTGCATAAAACCCTCTAATATGCTTCCTAACTAATGTATTAATGAGTCATGGAGATCTTTTAATACATGCTCCCAAATCTAAGGTCAACCATGCCTAACCCTATACATGTCCCAGAGGAGAAAATGAACAATCTCTCAACCTCGCACTCGTATAGAATTGCGATGAGTTCTAGGGATTCCAAGTGATAAATACTCTTCCTATATTTAGACTTAACCCTTTAGTCCAGGTGGAAAGTCGCTAGTCACAATTAAGCCCTAAATAGTAAATCACTTCAACACTTCACTCCATTGCACTCGCAACTAAGCCCTAGCGGAAGGTCATCCCTTAGCCCATTCACTCTACTATGACCACAAAGAACTCGTGGAATTGGAGGTAGAATAAATCACACCGAAGGGGAAAGGGGACGCTTGACTACCTCTCGACTAATCCTCTCAACCCTCTCCAATCTTTGCTTTGTCTAACTCTCATGGTGTGTCACTCACTCACAAGGGTTACCAACAAGAATCCTCAACCCTAGTGTCACTCTAAGGGAGTATTCATACAATCAATGCATTCAAGATTGGAACTCAATAAAAAAATCAATTAATGGAATCATAATAAAAAGTTTCAAAGAAACAATTACATCCTAGGGTTCACAATCCAAGTACACACTAGGGGGTTTAGCTCTCCATGGAGCTAATTACAATCAATGAAATCGAATGTAAAAAAAAAAGAATCCATAGAAAACCCCTCTCGATGGTCGTGATGATGGTCTTGTGGAGAGTCCTCTACTCGTCCCAAGTGTCCCTTTGTCAAGCCTAGGATACACCTCGCCAGATCGGTGCCGACGAAAGCTCTCCCACTAACCTTCTTCCAAATGGAGCACGATGTCAGAGCCATAGAACCTCTCTCAATCCCTAGCCAATACCTCTCAAAACCCTAGCTACAGCCCTCTCTCAAGTTGGGGAAAATATGGAGAAAAAAATCCTGAAATCGGGGCTGAAATCGGCCCTAAATAGGGCTGGAATCGGGAATCCACACGCCCATGTGAATATTTCACACAGCCCGTGTGGAATTAACGCATGGGCGTGTGGAATTTCCACACGCCCGTGTGGCTTCTCTGGATAATTCCTTCTTCGAGCCGGCCATAAACAGTACCTGCTACAGTACATGCACACGTTTACGTCATAAATCGCTTTGCTTCTTCAATGAATGACCGTGTTTGTGGAGATCTTGTTACACATGCACAAGCCGGAATACTTAGAATGTGACTGCCTCTGTGCCCCTCCAAATCATTGTTCTAGCTTGAATACAAGGAGGTTGACACACATTCTAGCATCTTAAACCCAGCTTATGTCTTCATGTTTGAACCTCCTCAAGATTTCCTCCAAATGGTGTACTCACGATCTACATTGGTTTCTTTGTCTAAGATTCGGCTTCACAACTCTATATGCATGAAAGTAACATAAATACACACATATTAGTGTTAAAACCCGATAAAAGTAATGCTCATCATAAGGAAAGTACACTTCGTATTCTTATCACACAAGCACTTATCAAGAGAGCTTGGGGATTTTTCTCACTAGAGAATTAATTGATTGATTATAGGGTTAGAGAGGAGTCACATTTATAGAGATTTCATAAAACATGATAAACATTATTCAATTATGAAGTCCTATTCAAAATATGAACCAATTTATAATTTCACTCATCCCATGAAGTAAAATTATAAATTGACAATTTGACCCATGCACTCAAAATGAGACTTATTCTTTATCCCTTTAAGCGTGACTCCCTAGGTTCATTCTTATTTACAATGGGAAGATACCAAAGGATGTGGGTGACATCTAGCTTGCCCCGTAGCCCCACATCATAACCCAATTGAACACGAATGAGTAGATCATTATGAATTTTTCATATTATGATTACCATATATGTATAAACCTTTCATTTTTGTATCCCAACTGATTGAGAGCCATGGTTATCTTCAAACTCACTGAACTTTATCTTATGCAAATAACTATAGTAGGGTGTGATTATGAAACTAACCTTTGTGTCCAACACGATTAGTTTGATTGCCTTGGCCAAGGTCTTCAAATCTCACATACTTATAATAGCGCAGGATACTAACTCGTTTACTTCCAAGAGAAAGAATTCCTTCTTGGTGATCACTCACAACTACTTCTTGGTTGACATAGTCGCACTTCGAGGTCGGCTCTAGCAAAAGGTAAAGTGAGGCCAACGACTCGAGTAACATACTAGATGTCACAACCACATTGTGATCATGATACCTCAGGTCTAAGATCCACTCATATGATCATAATAAATAATCCCAATCATTGATTGTTAAAGATTAAAACCCATGTGATTGGATTATTGCGAGTCATGTTTGAATACACCAATCCCAGTAATGAATTTATGACATATGCTCCCTCTATTCCATAGTATTCAACTAGCATTCTTTGTCAAAGTATATGTCATACAAATCCTTAGAAACGTTTAATGCCCAATTAAAGATTCTCTAATTTGTGAACAATTTAAAGTGTATAAGTGCCAAACACTTATAGTGCTCTTCTCTTTATCCCACAAAGAGTAGAAGGTTTAACTTAATACACATGGACTGCCATGTTCAAAACTAATAAAATTCCATCAAAAGATTTATACGAACATCAAAATGAATGTCTATTTAATAATAATAAGAATGTATAATACAAATATATTGGCCTAATACAAGTATCCTCATAGGCATTCGAGGGCATAATCCGAACATTGTGCCCTAGGCTTGACAGGGGAGTTTTTGGAGAAGGAAGAACGACTCTTGGAGACCATCATTATGGAACAAAAGGGAGGTTAGCTTTATGGATTTCTTGCACTTTTACTTGCATTCATCTTTAAATTGTTATTGCTCCATGGAGACCTAAACCCCTAGTGGGTACTTTGGCATGTAAACCCTAGGATGTATTTATTTCATTGACTTTTATTGTGTTTCATTCAATTGAGAATTTATTTGGGTTTCAATCTTGCATGCTTGATGTTTGGTTTTCCATTAGAGTGACACTATGGTTGAGAAATTATTCTAATTATCCTTTTGATGAGTGACCATCACCATTAGGATTAGATTTACCAAGGTTGAAGAGGGTTAAGAGGGTGGGTAGAGAGATAGCAGAATGTCTCATTTCATCTTCAACGTGATTTATCTTACCTCCATATTCCAAGCATTCTTAGCAATTGCATACAGAGTAAGGCATCGAGAGTTTCGTCTACATTGGGGTTTTGTTCCGATTAAGAATCTTTCGCTTGGACTAAAGGGTTTGATCTATATTTGGGAATAGGGTCTACCACTTGGAATCCCTAGAGCTTTAAGTAGTCATACGTGGTGTGAGGTGTCGAGAGTCTTCTCTTCACCGAGATTTCATAGGGGACTAATCATGGTTGAGCTTAGATTTGGGACCTTGTGCTTTTAGGATTTCCACAACTTATTAAATCTCAATCAGGGAAGTGTAATTTTAGTGTTGCACTTGAAACAAGAGTCCTAGGGGGACCATTGTCTAGGTACCCTAATTTCTCATTGATTGTCTCTTCCTCTTGCTCTTTGCTTACTTTCTTGTCTTTATATTTTGATAACATCATGATCATATTTACCAATTGATTTTTAACTTGGCTATTTTATCAAAGTTTACATGTTACTAGAGTCTATTCCTTGTGGATTTGACTACCCGCCCTTTAGTACTTAATTACTTCGACACCCGTGAACTTGTGGTACACACACACAAGGGTGTGTCAAGTTTTTGGTGCTGTTACCGGGGAATAGGCATCTTAGAAGCATTTATACTTTGTTATTTTAGCTATTCACCAATTATTCTATTCCATATCTTCTATTCTTCCATCATCCTAATTTGTATAGTTCTTGATAATCTTTGCAGAGAAAATGATCAACAAAACGGAGTTATTTGATACAATAGCCGGAATGGTGAGGAACATAGAGCAGAAGATGTATTTGGTTACTGTGCAATCAACTTCATGTCATTTTTTGGAAAATCAAAATAGGATCATGAGTTGATGAATTATTCCATAGAAGAATCATCCATTGGCAATATTAAAGATGTTGAGGTTCAGAATTGTGGATTAGTTATTATGTTAAATCAATTTGAAGAATCAGCATTAGCATCTATGAGTCATCAATTAGAAGAAAATCTAGAAAAGGTCATTGCTTTGTTTGGTTAATTTTGTAAAGGACAGAAGCATGATGTTTTTTCTTTGGTGGTTTCAAGCACGGCCTATGAAACTTGTTAGGCAGAAAATTCAGAAAGTGTTGAAATTCAACAAGTTTTGCAAGCTCAAGGAGAAAGCTCAGAATAAATTCTTGTACAAGACTCGAAATAGTTTGAGGAGATTGATATACTAAAGGACAGTTGGTTGTGACCTGCTATTGAAGAACCTTTTAATTTGGAGCTTAAAACTTTACCTAAGCATCTGGAGTATGCCTTCCTGGTTGAGGTGTCAAAGTTTTCAGTAATTGTAGCAACGAATCTTTCTATATCTCATAAGGATATGCTAGTAAACATGTTGAAGAAGCACAAAATTGACATTGCTTGGAAAATCTTTGAAATAAAAGGCATCAATCCCTCATTTTGCACTCATAAAATCCCAATGGAGAATAACTACAAATCCGTGTTCAACCTCAACATCAACTAAATCCAAACATGAAGGAGGTTGTAAAACTATTGGATGTAGGGATTATTTATCCAATCTTGGATAGTGCTTAGGTGAGTCCTATTCAAGTAGTTCCTAAGGAGGGAGGCATGATTGTGGTGAAAAAAAAGGTGGAATGAACTAATTCTAACCAGAACAGTTACATGTTGGTGTGTGTGCATCGAACATATGAAAATGAATGATGCAACTCGAAAGGATCATTTTTTATTACCATTTATTGATCAAATGTTGGAGCAGTTGGCCAGGTATAACTTTTACTATTTCCTTGATGGAATGTGATGCTAGTTTCAAATTTCTATCACTCTAGAAGACTAAGAGAAGAAAACCTTCACTTGACCCTTTATGGACCTTTGCTTATAGGAAAATGTCATTCAGATTGTGCAATACACCAACACATTTTAGCGATGCATGACTGCTATTTTCGATAACTTTCTAGATGATATCATGGAGGTGTTCATGAATAATTTTTCAATGTTTGGTGACTCTTTTGACATTTGCTTAAAATACTTGGAGAGAGTTCTGGTGAGATGTGAAAAAACAAATCTTATCTTAAATTTGGGAGAAATGGCATTTCATGGTCAAAGAAGGCATAGTCCTTGGGTATAAATTTCTTAAAAAAGGAATGCAAGTGGACAAGGCAAAAATTGAAGTCATAGAGAAGCTTCCTCCTCCAACTAATGTAGAAAATGAATTTATAGTTTTTTGGGGCATGCAGGGTTTTACCGCCATTTTATTAAGGATTTCTGCAAAATCACTCAATCGTTGATAAAGCTGGTAAAAAAGGATGCTCCTTTTCATTTTGGAAAGGATTGCTAGGTTGCTTTTAATCTGCTAAAGGAGAAATTGATTCAGGCACCAATTATGATCATACCAGATTAGAACGCACCTTTCGAGCTCATGTATGATGCTATTGACTATGCAATTGGGCAGTCCTAGGACTAATGAAAGATAGGTATTTTCAATCGATATATTATACTAGTAAAACTCTCACAAGTACTCAAGAGAACTACACCACCACAGAGAAAGATTTACTAGCACTCGTGTTTGCTTTTGACAAATTCAAGCTATATCTTATCTTATCCAGAGTTATTATGTTTATAGAATATTCAACACTTTATTATCTCACGAGCAAGGCCGATGCCAAACATCTGATGGGTTTTGCTTCTACATGAATTTGATATGGAAATTAAAGACAAGAGAGGTGTCAAAAATATAGCTGCAGATCATTTGTCTCAATTGGAGGGTTTTGAAGGACATGAGTCAACAAATCAGGAAATGAAAGACTCTTTCCCAGAGGAGCATTTGTATAAGATTCAGGATTTGGAATTAAGTGAAACCCCATGGTTTGTAGATTTTACAAACCATTTATCAGTGAAAGCTCTTACACAAGGGTTTACATTTCAGCAAAAAAGAAGTTATTCAATGATCTGAAGAATTATTTTTGGGAGGATCCTTTTCTTTTTTGAATATGTGCAAATTATGTGGTCCATTGATGTGTTTCATGAGAAGATGGATGGAATATCCTTGCACACTATCACTTAGGACCTATTTGGGGTCATTATGCTTCAAGTAGAAGCACTAAAAAAGAAATGGGTGTTGGGTTTTATTGCCTAACATTATTTCTGGATGCACATCAATTTGTCCTCCACTATGATAATTGTAAAAGAGCACGAAACCTCTACCGCGCACGATGAAATGCCTCAAAGCCCGATGCAGTTCTGCAAGGTATTTGATGTTTGGGGTATTGATTTCATCGGGCCATTCCCAAGCTCTAATAGTAATAAATGCATTCTAGTGCTTGTGGATTAAATTTCTAAGTGGGTGGAAGCACAAGCTTTGCCTACTAACAACAATAGAACCGTGGTTAAGTTCCCGAAGAGACTCTTAGCAGATTTGTAACTCCTTGAATTGTCATCAGTAATAGAGGGATCCATTTCTGCAATACTTAGCTTGAAAAGGTGTTGAAACATTATGGATTGCACAATTGCCTCGCCCTCCATATCATCCTAAGAAAAGTGGCCAGGTAGAAGTCACCAATAGGGAGCTAATTAACAAAATCAGTAGAACGAGGGAAAAGGGATTGGTCAAAATGATTGGATGATACATTCTGGGATCACAAAACAACATATAAGACTTCAGTAGGAACTACGCCCTACAATTTGGTCTATAGTAAGTCTTGCTATTTACCGGTAGAACTTGAGCACAAGGCGTATTGGGTGATCAAGGCAATAAATTTTGATCTTGGTCAAGCTAGGAACAAAGGAAGCTCAACATTATTGAGTTGGATGAATGGAGGTAGAGTGATGAGTGCACTTCGTATACATGTTTTCATGCCCTAAATTTATCATTTTACTTGTTCTCAAGTTTACTTTTATACATGAGCAGTGCTATTATGGGTATTTGTGTTATATGTGCAGGAATGGTGGGCTTAATATGATTTGGAGTGAAATGGTATAGCAGTTAGCGTCAGTTCAATGGTTTGGCCGATTACAGCTTTGAACTTTGAGCTAAAGCCAGCATTCATCCAAATGATACAGCAGTTAGCGCAGTTCAATGGTTTGGCCGATGAGGATCCAAACAACCATATTGAAAACTTCTTGGAAGTTTGTGACATGCTGAAGATTAACGGTGTTACGGATGATGCTATAAGATTGAGGGCTTTCCCATTCTCTCTAAAAGGAAGAGCAAAGCAGTGGCTACACTCTTTACCATGAGCATCCATTACGACATGGAATGAAATGGTCGAAAGCTTTTCTTGCAAGATACTTCCCTCCGGGGAAATCGGCGAAAATTCGTAATAAAATATCGTCGTTTGTTCAGATGGATCTTGAGTCCTTGTTTGAGACATCGGAGTGATTCAAGGATCTCTTGCGGAAGTGTCCACAACATGGTTTTCCCGAATGGATGATCATTCAGACTTTTTACAATGGGTTGAATCCAAGTACAAGACAACTTCTAGATGCCACCGCAGGTGGTACAATGCGGAACAAGACCCTTGAAGAAGCCCGACGGTTGGTAGAGGAAATGGCCATGAATAGCTACCAATGGAATGCAAGGGAAAAGAAGAAAGTGGTCAGACTCCATGAAATTGATGCAGTTACATCTTTAGTAGCCCAAGTAGAGGCATTGAGTAAGAAATTGGATACATTGACTTCACCGAGGGTGGCCCCGATCACAAGTTATGATGGTTGTGGAGGCTCACATATGCTGTATGATTATTCTATTTAAATTGCTAATTCAACCCCGACTGAACAAGTAGACTTTGTGGGCAATTCGGGAAGGATACAAGGTAATCCTTATAGCAACACCTACAACCAAGGGTGGAGGAACCACCCCAATTTCTTATGGAGTAACCAAGGGTAGCAAAAGGCCATAGCACCACCAGGTTTTCAACAACAACAAGTCTCGAACATATAGAATAGAGTTTTAGGCTTTGGAAACCCAGATGCCGACTTAGAGAAAGCCTTGACTAGATTTGTGCAATTATCGGATACACGGTTCCAATTGATCGAGGCTAAACTTCGCAACCATATCGCTTCATTGCACAATTTAGAAAATCAAGTGCGGCAAATTGCGAAGTCTCTATCGGAGAGACCACAAGGAAGTTTGCCGAGTAATATCGAGACTAACCCGAGAGAACATGTGAAGGCGATCACTTTGAGAAGTGGTCGTGAGGTTGAGGGTAAAGTTCCAAGTGAGAAGACCAATGTTGAAGCACTCGAGGTCATGGAGGTTGAGGAGAGAGCTAACAAAGAGAAGGAGGTGGCACCCCCATCTTACAAGCTGAGAATCCCGTATCCTTCAAGATTGAAGAATGACCAAAATGATGAGCAATACAAGAAGTTTTTTGGTCTATTCAAGCAATTGCACATCAGTATTCCTTTTGTGGAGGCATTGTCTCAAATGCCTCGGTATGCCAAGTTCTTTGAATGATCTTTTGACGAACAAGAGAAAGTTGGAGGAGAGTGCATCGGTGATCTTAGAAGCTTCTTGTTCGGCGGTGTTGCGAAAAGAATATGCCAAACAAGAAGAACGACCCTGAAAGCTTTGTGATTCTGTGCAACATTGGAAATTTGGGTGAAGAGATGGCATTGGCGGATTCGGGGGCTAGTATCAACGTTATGCCATACTCATTCTTTCAGAAGCTAGGCTTGGGAGAGCCAAGGCCCACTCGGATGACATTGTAATTGGCGGACTGAACAATGAGGCATCCGAGGAGCATCATTGAAGACATACTTGTCAAGGTGGACAAGTACATATTTCTTGTAGACTTCATAGTGTTGGATGTCAATGAGGATATAGATGTTCCTTTGATACTTGGGAGGCAATTCTTGCGCACTTCCAAGGCACTTATCGACATGGGCGGCGGGGAGTTGACACTGAGGGTTGGAGATGACAAGCTCACATACCACCTTGCCGAAGCCATGTGACATTCTCTCGTTATTGATGATACTCTTTATTTTCTTGACACTACTAATGAACTAATCGATGAATATGTGCAGGAAATGTTCAATTCGGACCTGTACATGGGGTTGTTAGACAAAGAAATGGAGAATGAAGAGGTGATGATGCTTGGTCTAGTGGAGAAGGTACCATCTACTGCGGGGATCATGAAGAAGATGCTCCAGAAGATGAAGCGATCGAGGAGACGCCACAAGAAATGACCCAAGGCTGTTGGGAATGTGCAAGAATGGAACAAAGGAGATGAACCCTTAAGTGGTAGCAAGCTTGAAAACTCCCCCTCTACCTTCAAAAGGCTATGTTTATCACGCTTTCAAGTCATGAGTAAGAGGGGAACCTTCATCTATGAGCCCCCGTGAGGTAAGACAAGGTACGTCAAGCTAAGTGATGTTAAACAAGCGCTTCTTGGGAGGCAACCTAAGTTTTTACTGTTTTCCTAGTTTTTAGTATAGTGTTTGCATAAATAAGGCTTTAAGTGTTGGTGTCTTGATTTTTAGATGCTATTGTTGTGATTTTCTCATGGACATTTTGGTGTTATCGTGTGCTTAAATGTTTATACTGAAGTTGTTGGTCGTGTGAGCGAGTTTTTCGTATTTTTCCCTGGTATACTTTGTATGATAAGGCAGGTTTTGAGTGTATTTATATGTTCAGGAATTTTTTGTAGAGCCTGCAGAGTTTTCTAAGGCATCCAGAGAAAACGCACGGCCGTGTGGAAGGTCTCTACTGTAAGCTTATCTCGAGAGGACACAGGGGCATGGACTCATCCCTGTGAATGACCTTATGATGGCCACGCTGAATTGTTGAAGTAATAATTCCCAGGTGAGTGGGGTATCATATCCACAGGGAAAAGGGAATAAAAATACTTAATTTGCTTCTTAACTATATGAAAGATGAATAGTGATATGTGTGACAAGATTCAATTCTCAAAAGTAAAACAACCAGAAAGAGAGCAAAAGTAAAGGATAAGGTAAGGCAATTGATAAAGATGGGCTACCCGGGTATTGATCTGCCTAGGAAAATCATTTCAAGTGCAAGAACTCTCTATTATGCTTCCTAACTAATGCAATGGTGAGTTAGGGACATCCTTTAATGCATGGCCCCGAATCTAGGGTTAACCAAGCCTAATCCTCTACATGTCCCGGAGGAGAGGTTGAACAACCTCTCAACCTCGCACTCGTAAGAAGGATTGCATTAAGCTCTGGGGATTCCAAGTGATAAATCTCTTCCTAATTGTAGACCTAACCCTGGGTCCAGAAGAAAGGTCCCTAACCACAATTAAGCCCTAGATGCTAAAATCACCTCAACGCTTCACTCCGTTGCACTCGCATCTAAGCCCTAGCGGAGGGTCATCCCTTAGCTCATTCGCTCTAGTATGGCCGCAAAGAACTCGAGGAACGGAGGTAGAATCTATCACACCGGATGGGAAAGGGGACGCTCCTGTACCTCTTGACTCACCCTCTTAACCCTCTCCAATCGAGCTTTGTCTAACTCTCGTGGTGTGTCACTCACTCACAAGGGTTACCACATGAACTCTCAATCCTAGTGTCACTCTAAGGGAGTATTAAAAAAATCAAACATTCAAGACTGGAACTCACAATAACATCAATTAATTGAAAGCATAATAAAAAGATTCAATGAAACTAATAAATCCTAGGGTTCTCAAATACACAAGTACCCACTAGGGGTTAAGCTCTCCATGGAGCACAATACAAATGATAATGAAATCAAATGTAAAAGAAAACAATCCATAGGAAAACTCCCTCGATAGTCGTGGCGATGGTCTTGTGGAGAGTCCTCTACTCGTCGCAAGATCCCCTTGTCCGATATAAGATACGCCTCGCCGAATCAATCCGACGAAGGCTCCCTTACCAACTTTCTTCCAAAGAGATGACGATGTCATAGCTGTAGAACCTCTCTCAATCCCTGGCCAATATCTCTAAAAACCCTAGCCGCAACCCTCTCTCAAGTTGGGGAAAAGATGGAGAAAAGAATGTTGAAATCGGGGCTGAAATCGGCCTTAAATAGGGTTTGAATCGGGATTCCACACGCCCCTGTGGATATTCCACACGGGCCTGTGGAATTAACGCACGGGCGTGGGGAATTTCCACACGCCCGTGTGGCTCCTCTGTTTTGCTCATTCTTCGGCCGGCTGTGAATAGCACCTGCTACAGTGATTTGCTGCAGTGCCCTGCTATAGTACACCCAAAATACTCCTGAATCCATGCTTTCATCGAGGTAACGTTAACGGGCACACGTTCACGTCGTAGATCATCTTGGTTCTTCAATAAACGGTCACGTTTGTGGAGATCTTGCTAAATATACCCAAGCCGGAATACTAGGATGTAACTGGCTTCGTTCCCCTCCGAATCATTGCCTTAGCTCGAATACAAGAAGGTTGGCACACATTCTAGCATTCTAAAGCCAACTCATGTCTCCGCGTTTAAGCCTTTTTAAGATCTTCTCCAGATAATACGTAAAACGATCTAAAATGGCTTCTTTCACAAATAATCGGCCTCACAACCCAATCTGTATAAAAGTACATAAGTACACACGTATTAGCGCTAAAACCTGACAAAAGTAATGCTCATCATAAGGAAAGAACGCTTTGCATTCTTATCGCACATGCACTTATCACACGCCCATGGGTAATTTCCACATGGGCGTGTGTCGTCCTGCAGAGAATTAGAGATTTTTCCCGAGAAGACACAGGGGCGTGAATTCGCCCTTATGAATGACTCTGTGACAAACACACGGGCGTGGGTAATTCCCGCACACATGTGTGGATCTCTGCAGAAAAGCTCTCTGCCATCCTGAGAATAGACAGGGGCGTGCTAGTGCCCCTGTCCACTAGTCCTGTGAAGGTCCACGCGCATGTGGAATTTCCGCACGGGCTTCTGAAACACTTAGAGATTTTTCTCGGATGGACAGAGAAGCCACAGGGGCATGCGTCTGCCCCTGTGGGTCAGTAACACGAGCGTGGGTAATTTCCACATGCCCATGTGGTTGTGTTCAGAAGTAGTGAGTGTTTTTTCTGAGAGCACACAGGGGAGTGGGTAATTTCTGCAAGCCCGTTTGGATGTGCAGAATTCTACGAGACGCGGGTTTTCCTTAAAATCTCTTCGCGTCTCTTCAACATTACACTCTAAATCCTTCACAAAACACTCTCTATTACTCTCCCGACTTTGTGAGGCTGATTCATACAGGTTTCTACTCAATTTTCTGGCCTATTCTACGTTTTACATCTTCAACTTGTCGGTAAACCCTCATTTCTTGTTTACTTCATTAATTCTTGAATTTAATAGATTAAAAAGGTGAATACTGCTTTATTCCTATGCTTTTGTGGGTTGATTGTGTTTAGGAAGAGTTTAGGCATGAGTTGATGATGTATTTCTGGGATCTAACATATACCCGTGCAGTTTTCTCGCCCCGTGGATCCACTCGGGCATGTGGAATTTCCACACGGACTTGTGGATTTCTATAGTAATATTTTATGAGCTTCTTTGATTATTTGTTCTTCAATTCTCTCAGATATGGCACCTCGTTCGAAGAAACAAGAGGATAAGCTTCTTAGGGAGACTTCACCTTAGTTGGCACACATTGAATTTTTGAATCCCGAGCATTAGACTCAGTTTGAGCGGTTGTCGAGACTCAGGTTTGGATAGTCCCATTTCGTGGACTTGAGTCCGCTGCAAGAGGTTCAGCGAGGAGATGAGTTAGCTGATGAGATAGACGAGCTGTTGGTCGTGGGAAGGCGGAGGAGATTATTATCGATTCGAGAGCCAGCTTTTCGCACATTGACACTGGAGATATTGGCATCCTTCGAGTTCAATAGCTCGCACAGGAGGTTCGAGAGCATTGATGCCATATAGTTTAGGGCATTTGGACATCAGCTCAGCATGAGTGTCACTGAGTTTTCAGTTCGGATGGGCTTGTATGACGAGAGATACATAGATACAGAGGAGTATGGACACTTACCAACAGATTACCCCGGCACCCTGACCCCGCAGCAGGCATACCAAGCTTTAAGTAGACAGGCAGTATGAATCTGGAGTGTCCAAGGCTTCATGGTTGTCCCGGCTGAGCTACAGATACTTACACTCAGTCCTTAGCAAATTTGTGAATGACCGAGGTGACAACACAGGTGTTCTGAGCCAATAGGAGCTACTTTATTTGCATTCCATGGTCCAAGATGTGCCGATTCACCTGTGAGACACATTTTGGCTACGTCTACCCTAGAGACCACCAAGAGGGGAGAAAATGCAGCAAAGGGTTCACGACAGGCCCCTGAGCCTTAGTTTGCACCGAGGGAGACCGGGCCACCATTCACAGCATAGGAGATACCCTGATGTCCGGTACACATTGTTACTCCTACTCTAGCCCATGATCATTTTGAGAGGCTTGAGAGTGCTGTGGATGTGCTTCAGACCAAGATAGCCGAGGTCAGGGCTACACAGGTTGCGCAGTACGCAGGGATGATGGCGTGTCTTGACACCATACTGCAGTTATTAGAGCGAGATGCATCCTCACATTTAATCAGGAAATCGAGGACCCCTTAGACACTACTAGCATCACCGATACCAGATCCACCAACACCATTCGGCCTAGCACCGACAACAGCGGCAGAGTCGACCTCCGACGACACTGACACTTGATACATCTTTCATTTCTTTACTTTTGCATTATCTTTTGGACTTGTATACTCAGAAAGGATCTTTCTTCTGAATTTATCTTTTATTTTTGTCTCAAGTTGCATTTCATTGCTCTATCTTTTATATACTCAAGTTATTTTTGTCTATTGAGATTTACTGAACCCTCTTGTGTATACGTGCAGATGGTCTTATCAGTATGGGAATTGAGAACTAGTCATGGACATGGCCAATGTGGGTTATGTGTGCTTCACAACCCGTTGGAAGTTTACTCCCAAGGATTTGGCTCCATCAAACGCAACATTAGGAGTCAGGGGAGTATTGTTTCAATTGCCCACTCCCAAATATTAGCATGATTGCTATACTTTCTATTATGCTTGCATGTGTACATTGACGGCAATGTACATCTTAAGTGTGGGGTAGAGTTCACTTTGCACATGTCTTTTACACAAGTTTTGATTGACATACATGCTCACGTAGTCAATGGTGGTTCACCTTAGTTGCAATGTTTGTATTCTTGAGTTTAGGAGAAGTTTTAACATTGAATGTTCTCATGCTCTACTTTTTACTTGAATTTCTAGGAATTTTTACCCGATTAATATTTGTGCACAACTCACTCATGAAACTCTTTTGGAAACTCCAGTGCGATGTTTAAGGAAAACAAAAAGATAGAAAAAAATAGATTATTTAGTTGTGCATTGGGGATGGAAAGAGCTACCACCTATGAAGTATGAACCTACTCTCATAAGTCGGATACTAGTTATGCCCTAATGAGAGAAAGAGCTATCTCATAGGATGAGTGAAATCTACCACCATGGTAGAAAGGGCTACCACCTCGAAAGTGTGAAAGCCACCTTAGCGGCCGCTTCGGAAAGGGCTACCTTAGAGAATTTGTGAAGCTACTACCTTCCTTTTTTTTGTTATGCTTGTAGATAAATAAGTCCCTTGTACTTAGAACTTTGAGGAGTATGCTTTGGGTTTACTTGAGTGAGTTTGCACACACTTACACGTTGTCAGGTTTGTTGTCCTTTTTTATTCAAGTTTTTAGCTAGAGCATTGATTTTTTGTAATTAGTGTTGAATGTTTCCTTTCTTATAGAACGCTCTCCTTGCATGCTTTGGGGAATCTAAGGCCAAGCACTTTTAACTTTTTCTTCTTCTATGCTTCAATGTTTTATTTTTGCTTGAGGATAAGCAAAAGCTTAAAGTGTGGGGGAGTTTGATAAGTGCTTGTGTGTTAGGAATGTGAAGTGTTCTTTACTTACAATGAGCATTACTTTTATTAGGTTTAAGTTCTAATACATGTGTATTTGTGTTCTTTTGCACATGTAGGGTTGTGAAGCTAAGTATTATGAAAAGAAGCCAAACGTAGATGGTAAACACACTATTTGGTAGAATCTTGGAAGGAACAAACACGACACAAGTGGGGCTCTAAGATATGTGAACCATATTTTCAAGTCATTACAATGAGTTGGAGGGCTACGAAAGCAGTTACATTTGCGTATCCCGACTTGTGCATTGATAGCAAGATCTTCACCAATGAGGCCTTTGACTGAAGAAGAATTGTGATCTATTTCACAAACGTGTGTCCGTTTATGTTGCCTTGATCAAAAGTGTGGAATTGGGAGTGTTTTGGCGGAGTATTGTAGCAGGCTCTATAGCAAAATCACTGTAGTAATACACTGTAGAAGTACTATTTATAGCCGGCCAAAAATCAGGTTTCCAGAGAAAAATCCATAGGGGAGTGTGGAAATTCCCCACGCTCGTGTGAAAATTCTACAGCCCCGTGTGAAAAATCCATAGGAGAGTGTGGATGCCCGATTCTAGCCTTATTTAAATCGCGGTTCAGCCCGATTTTGAGGAGCATCTTTCACCCTTCTCTCCAACTTTTGTGCATCTTTTGGGAGGCCATTGTTTAGGTTTTAGAGAGTATTTTAGAAAGTCTTAGAAGTAGTTATACGGATTCGACACCGCACTTCGCTTGGAAAAAGGTCATTGGGGAGTTTTCATGGGTATCGATCAGGCGAGATATGCCCTAGGCCGGACAAGGAGAACTTTGGAGAAGACGAGGCTACTCCACAAGCCCATTGACATGACTACTGAGGTTGTTTTCCTATGGATTACTTGTTTTTACTTTCGATTTCATTATTGATTGTATCTTGCTCCATGGAGAGCTAAACACCCTAGTGGGTACTTGGATTTTGTAAATCCTTGGATGTTTTTGTTTCATTGACATTTTATTATACTTTCCTTAATTGATGTCTTTCATTGAGTTCTAATCTTGAATGCTTATTGAATGATTTCTTCCTTAGAGTGACACTAGTGTTGAGAGACCATCTTGGTAACCTTTGTGGATGAGTGACACACCATGAGGGTTAGACAAAGCAAGGTTGGAGAAGGTCGAGAGGGTGAGTCGAGAGGTAGCGGAGCGTCCCTTTTCCCTCTTGATGTGATTTATCCTATCTCCAAGTTCCAAGAGTTCTTTGTAGTCATACTAGAGTGAAAGGCTAAGGGATAAACTCAGCTGGGACATAGTTGTGCGAGCAATAGACTAAAGCGTTGAAGTAACTTTAGCACCTGGGGCTTAATTGTAACTAGGGATCTTTCGCCTAGACCAAAAGGTTAGATCTACAGATAATAATAGGGTTTATCACCTGGAATCCCTAGAGCATCTTGCATCTTTACACAGTGTGAGGTGTTGAGACTGTTTGATTTGTTCACCGTGGCATAGTATAGAGTTAGTCACAGTTGACCTTAGGTTTGGCACCGTGTATTCAAGGATTTCCATGACTAATTAAGCATCAAGTAGGTGACATAATAGTTAGTCTTGCACTTGAAACATTAGTCGCAGGGGGAGGATTGTCTGAGTACCCTACTTCCATCGATTGCCTTCCCTCTGACTTATTTGTGCCTCTCATTCATGTTTCTTTTATTTCTGTTTATATTACATTTCATCTACATAATCATTGTTCATCTTTATTTGGTTAATTAGCAATCTTAGTATTTTTCTTCCTACTCCTTGTGGATATGATACCCCACTCACCTGGGATTTATTACTTCAAAAAACCCACGTACTTGTGGGTAATACGCAAGTGGCATTGTTAATTTTCTTATGATTAGCATTACTTTTCTCGTATTTTAACGCTAATAGATGTCTATTTATGTTCTTTTGTGTGTGTAGGGTTATGGAGACAAGTATAAAAGAAAGAAGCCAAAGTAGATTGCATTTGCACTTTGTTGATGGAATCTTGGAGTGAACAAACGTGAAGACACAAGTTCTGCTCAAAGACATATGAATATGTGCCAATCTCCTTTATGTGCTTTTATTTGAAGATGCGATGTGATCTACGGCATAGACGTGTGCCCGTTTATGTTGCCTCGATGAAAAGTGTGAATTCGGGAGTATTTTGGCGGAGCACTATAGCAGGTCATTGTAGTAATTACTATTCACAGGCCGCTGAAAAACAAATTTCTGTAGATTCACATGGGCATGTGGACATGCCCGTGTGGATATCCGATTCCAACCCTATTTAAGCCGTGATTTCAGCCCGATTTCAGAATCCTTCATTCCATTGTTTTGCTATTTTTTCTTAACCTTTGGAGGCACCTACAGCTAGGGTTTAGAGAGGCTTTGGCTAGGCTTTTGGAGGGGTTTACAGCCTTCAACATCGTGACAATGGCCCTTGCGTGTGACCTGCAAGTGCAAGGGTTTATCGAAGTAATAAATCCCAAGTGAGTGGGGTATCGTATCCATAGGGAGTATGAAATAAAAATACTAAAATTGCTACTTAACCAGGCAAAGATAAATAATGATTGTCCTGATAAAGTGTAATGTGAGCAAAAACAAAAGAAACAAGAACGAGAGGCCCAAGTAAGTGAAAGGAAAGGCAATCGATAGAACTGGGGTACTCGGACAATGCTCACCCTAGGACTCATTTTTCAAGTGCAAGACCTACTATTATGCTTCCTAACTAATGAATGCTTAATGAGCCATGGAAATCCTAAAGTACACGATCCCAAATCTAAGGTCAACCATGACTAACTCTACACTATGTCCCGGTGGAGAAATTGCTCAGTCTCAACACCTCACACTATGCAAAATTGCATAGAGTTCTAGGGATTTCAAGAGATAAACCCTATTCCTATGTGTAGATCTAACCCTTTGGTCCAGGTGAAAGACCCCTAGTCACAGTTAAACCCCATATACTAAAGTCACTTCAACACTTTACGCTGTTGCTCGCGCAACTAAGCCCCAGCGGAGGTCATCCTTTAGTTCTTCACTCTAATGTAACCGTAAAGAACTCTATGAATTGGAGGTAGGTTAAATCACAACGGAGGGAAAAAGGGGTGATCTGCTACCTCTCGACTCATCCCTCTCAACCCTCTCCAATCTAGCTTTGTCTAAACCTCGTGGTGTGTCACCCATCCACAATGGTTACCAAGGTGGACCCTCAACCCTAGTGTCACTCTAAGGGAGAAATCATTCAACAAGCATTCAAGATTGAAACTCAATTAAAAACATCAATTAAGGAAGGCTTAATAAAAGGTCAAAGAAACATTAACATCCTAGGGTTTACAAAATCCAAGTACCCACTAGGTGGTTTAGCTCTTCATGGAGAAAGATACAATAAATAATTAAATTGAAATTACAAAACAAGTAATCCATAGTAAAACCCCCTCGGTATTTGTGTCAATGGTATTGTGGACTAGGCTCTTCTTCTCTAAAGGTCCCCTTGTCCGGCCTAGGGTACACCTCGCAGGATTGTTGCCAATGAAAGCTCCCCTAATAACCTTCTTCCAAGAGAAGTGCGGTGTAGAATCCGTAGGACCACTCCATTGACTTGTCAAAATCCTCTCAAAACCCTAGCTGATGGCCTCTCAAAAGATGGAGAGAAGTTAGAGAGAAGGGTGAAAGTTTTTTTTTAAAATTGGGCTGAATCGCGGTTTAAATAGGGCCAAAATCGGGCATCCACACGCCCCTGTAGATTTTTCACATGGGCCTATAGAATTTCCACATGGGTGTGGGGAATTTCCACATGCCCATGTGGATTCTCTGGAAAAAACCTGATTTTCGGCCGGCTGTGAACATTAACTGCTACTGTGTATTGCTACATTGATTTACTATGGTAAACTGCTATAGTACTCCCCCAAAACACTCCCAATTCCATGCTTTTCATCGAGGCAACATAAACGGACACACGTTCATGCCATAGATAGCACCTCTTCTTCGATCAAAGTCCTCATTGGTGAAGATCTTGCTATCAATGCACAAGTCGGGATACGGAAATCTTACTGCCTTCGTGCCCCTCCAACTAATTGTAATGCCTTTACTACATGGAAGTTGGCATACATTCATGTATCTTAGAGCCCCACTTGTGTCTTCGCGTTTGTTCCTTCGAAGATTCTACCAAATAGTGCGTTCACGATCTACTTTTGGCTTCTTTTTTTAATATTCAGTTTCACAACCCTAAATGTGCAAAAGAACACAAATACACGTGTATTAGCACTTAAACTTGATAAAAGTAATGCTCATCATAAGGAAAGAACACTTCGCATTCTTAACACACAAGCACTTATCACATGGGGTTTCCTACGGAAAAGAGTTATTGGGGAAGCTTTTGTCGGCACCGATCTGGCGATATGTACCCTAGGCTTGACGAGGGGGCCTTTGGAGAAGACGCGGCCACTTCACAAGACCATCGTCATGAAAACCAAGGGGGTTCTATTCATGGATTGCATATTTTTACTTTTGACTTTATTATAGATTGTATTTTTCTCCATGAAGAGCTAAACCCCTAGCGGGTACTTGGACTTGTAAACCCTAGGGTGATGTTGTTTCTTTGACCTTTTTTATGCTTTATTTAATTGATGTTTTAATTAAGTTCCTATCTTGAATGCTTGTTGAGTTGATTTTCCCTTAGAGTGATACTAGGGTTGAGATTCCATTTTGATAATCTTTGTGGATGAGTGACACACCATGATTGTTAGACAATGCTAGATTATAGAGGGTTGAGAGGGTGAGTCGAGAGGTAGCGGAACGCCCACTTTCCCCTCCGATGTGATTTATCCAACCTCCACGTTCCAAGAGTTCTTTGCGGTCACAATAGAGTGAAGTGCTAAGAGACGAACTCCGTTGGGGCATAGTTGCGCAAGCAACAGAGTGAAGTGTTGAAGTAATCCTTAGTATCAAGGGGCTTAATTGTGACTAGGGGTCTTTCTCCTGGACCAAGGGTTAGATCTATTTTAGGGAATAGGGTTTATCACTTGGAATCCCTAGAGCCTAAAGCAAGTAAGCATAGTGTGAGGTGTCGAGACTAAGATATTTCTCCACCGGGGCATAGTGTAGGGTTAGTCATGGTTGACCTTAAGTTTTGGGACCGTGTGTTTAAGGATCTCCACCACTCATTAGACATTTGTTAGGAAACATAATGTGTGGTCTTGCACTTGAAACAGTAGTCCTAGGGTGAGCAATGTCCGGGTGCCCCATTTATCATCGATTGTCTCTCCTATCTTTTATTTGAGCCTCATTTTTCTTTTCTTATTTCCATTTGCATTGATTCTTTTTCACATCATTATTAATTCATCCTCGTTCTAGTCAAATAGAAATCTTTGTGTTTCTAATCACTATTCCCTGTCGATTCAACTACCCACTCACCGGGGTATTATTATTTCGACAAACCCGTGCACTTGCGGTACAGACACAAAGCGGTGTTGTAAAAGTTTTTACGCTGTTGCCTAGGAGTAGATGTTTTAGAAACACTTTGCACTTTACTATTTTAGCTATTCACCATTTATTCTATTTCACACTTTCTTATTCTTCCATCATTCTGATTTGTTTTTCTTTCTTTGATTGCAACTCCAGGTTATGACCCGAGGGAACCATTCGACATTGGTTGAAGGTGATCCTGAACTTGAACAAACACTTTGTACAAGGGGTAAAGAACCTGTGCAAGAATAGACAAATCAAGGTCAGGTAGAAGGTGAAGGGTCAGATATGGCAGAACAGAATGAGCAATAGAGGACACTAGCCGCAGTTCTTAGCACACTATATAGCATTGTGCGGCTACTGATTACAACTCAGAATTTTGAGCTCAAGCCAACATTCATCCAAATGTTACAGCAATCGGTACTATTTAATGGTTTGACTAATGAGGATCCAAACAATCACATAGAGAACTTCTTGGAAGTGTGCGACATGTTCAAGATTAATGGAGTTACGGATGATGATATCAAGTTGAGGGCCTTCCCATTTTCCTTAAAAGGGAGAGCGAAGAATGGCTACATTCATTATCTAGAGTATTGATCACTACATGGGAGGAGATGGTAGAAGCTTTTCTTGCCCGATATTTCTCTCTCGGAAAATCTATAAAGCTTAGGAATGAAATGTCCCCAACATGGGTTCCCCGAGTGGATGATCATTTAGACTTTCTATAATCGAGTTGAACCCGAGCATAAGACAGTTACTTGATGCTGCAGCTAGAGGTACTTTAGGGAGCAAGACCCTCAGAAGAAGCTCGGCTTCTCATCGAAGAAATGGCTATGAATAGTTATTCCTGAAACATAAGAGACGGAAAGAAGGTAGCCGGGCTTCATAAGATTGACGTAGTTACTTCTTTGGCGGTCCAAGTAGAGTTATTGAGCAAGAAGTTAGACACTCTAACTTCTAATAGAGTGGCACTCGTGACTAGTTGCATAGGGTGTGGGGAAGGACATTGACAAGGTCCCCTTGCGTATATCCCTCAAGTGCACGGGTTTGTCGAAGTAATAATCCCGGATGAGCGGGTATTGAATCCACAGGGAGTAGGGAATAAAAACACTTAATCGACTTCTTAACTATGTGAACAATCAATAGTGATAAGTGTGACAATGATTCAATTATCAAAAGTAAAATCAACAAGTAAGAGAGCACGAGTAAAGGAGAAGGTAAGGCAATCGATAAAGATGGGGTACTCGGATAATGCTCCGCCTATTACGATCGCTTCAAGTGTAAGAACCCTCTATTATGCTTCCTAATCAATGCAATAGTGAGTCGTGGAAATCCTTCATTACATATTCCCAAATCTAAGATCAACTATGCCTAACTCTATACATGTCCCGGAGGAGAAATTGAACAATCTCAACACCTCGCACTCGCATAGAGTTGCAATGAGCTCTAGGGATTCCAAGTGATAAATCCCTTCCTAATTATAGACCTAACACTTTGGTCCAGGTGGAAGGTCCCTAACCACGATTAAGCCCTAGATACTAAGATCACCTCAACGCTTCACACCATTGCACGCGCAACTAAGCCCCAGTGGAAGTTCATCCCTTAGACCATTCACTGTATTATGGTCACAAAGAACTAGAGGAACGGAGACAGAATCTATCACGTCGGAGGAAAAAAGGGACGCTCCTGCACCTCTTGACTCACCCTCTCAACCCTCTCCAACCTAGCTTTGTCTAACACTCGTGGTGTGTCACTCACTCACAAGGTTACCAACAAGAACTCTTAACCCTAGTGTCACTCTAAGGGAAATGTTCATACAATCAAGCATTCAAGGTTGGAACTCACAATAAACATCAATTAATTGAAAACATAATAAAGAGATTCAATGAAACAAATACATCCTAGGGTTCACAAATACCCAAGTACCCACTAGGGGTTTAGCTCTCCATGGAGCTAAGTACAATCAAAGAAATAGAATGTAAAAGCAATGAATCCATAAAGAAACCCCCTCAACGGTCTTGTGGAGAGTCCTCTACTCGTCGCAAGGGATCCTTTGTCCGGCCTAGGATACACCTCGTGGATCGATGCGGACAAAAGCTCTCCAAATAACCTTCTTCCAAACAATGCGCGATGCCAGAGCCGTAAAAACTCTCCAAAACCCTAGCTAATACCCTCAAAACCCTTGCCGAAGCCCTCTCTCAAGTTGGGGAAAAGATGAAGAAAAGAATGCTGAAATCGGGGATAAATCGGCTTTAAATAAGGCTGGAGTCCGGCGACTACACGGGCCTGTGGATTTTTCACACGCCCATGTGGAATTTCCACAAGGGCATGGATAATTTCCACATGCCCGTGTGGATTCTCTGAATTCCTGTTTTCTCGGGCGGCTGTGAACAGTGCTGCTACACTACCTAGCTACAGTACTCTGCTACAATATCCGGCCTGAATAGCTTCCCGAGTCCATACTTTCATCGGGGTAACGCAAACGGGCACATGTTCACGTCGTGGATCACTTGCTTCTTCAATGACAGACAAGTTGGTGGAGCTCTTGTTCTATGTGCATAAGTCGGAATGCTAGAGTGTGACTGCCCTTGTGCCCCTCCAAATGGATGTGCCAACTAGAATACGAGGAGATTGGCACACACTCTAGCATCTCACACCCGACCTATGTCTTCGCGTTTGACCCTTAGCAAGATTTCCTCCAAAATCGGTGCATTACGATCCACATTGGCTTCTTTCCTTCAAACTCGGCCTCACAATCCTACCTGCACGAAAGTAACATAAAAACACACATATTAGTGTAAAAACCCAAGAAAAATAATGCTCAACATAAGGAATGAACGCTTCGCATTCATATCACACAAACACTTATCAGACATGCTCTATCTGATTCCCCAATTTCTATTGGCGGTACATCCTCGATAGAACAAGTGGATTTTGTGGGTAATTCAATGAGAAACCAAGGAAATCCATATAGCAACACCTACAATCTGGGTTGGAGGAGCCATCCGAATCTTTTATGGAATAATCAAAGGGCAATAGAAGACAATGACACCACTTAGTTTGCAACAACAACAACAAGCCTCGAATATGTAGAACCGAGTTTCAAGGTTGCAAAACCGGATGACCGATCTAGAGAAGGCTTTAACCAAGTTCATTCAATTGTCGGATAGAAGATTTCAATCAGTTGAAGCCACACTTCGTAACCACACCATGTCATTGCATAATGTAGAGAATCAAGTGGGCCAAATTGCGAAGTTGTTATCGGAGATACCTCAAGGAAGCTTGCCTAGTAACACCGAAACAAATCCGAGAGAACATGTGAAGATGATCACTTTGAAAAGTGGTCATAAGGTTAAGGGTAGGCTTCCAAGTGAGAAGATCAATTTTGAAGCACCCGAGGTCATGGAGGTTGAGGAGAGAACAAAAGGAAAAGAGGTGGCATTACCACCTTACAAGCCAAGAATCCCTTATCCTTCAAGATTGAAGAACGACTAAAATGATGAGCAATACAAGAAGTTCTTGGGTTTATTCAAAGAACTGGCACATCAACATCCCATTTGTGGAGGCGATGCTCAAATGCCTCGTTATGCAAAGTTTCTCAAGGACCTCTTGACTAACAAGAGTAAGTTGGAGGAGAGGGCACCTGTGATTCTAGATGCTTCATGTTAGGTGGTTTTGCAAAAGAATATGCCAAATAAGAAGAAGGACCCCAGAAGCTTCATTATTTCGTGCAACACTGGTAACATGGGTGAAGAAAAGGCATTAGCGGACTCAAGGGCTAGCATCAACATCATGCCTTATACATTCTTCTGAAAGCTGGGCTTGGGAGAGCCTAGGTCCACTTGGATGACATTACTATTGGCGAACCGAATGGTTAGACATCCGAGGGGCATCATCGTAGACGTAGTTGTGAAGATTGACAAGTACATATTTCCTGTGGACTTTGTAGTGTTGGATGTTGATGAGGATGTCAATGTCCCGCTGAAACTTGGAAGGCCGTTCTTGCGCACTTCCAAGGCTCTCATTGACATGGACGGTGGGGAGTTGACTTTACGAGTTAGGGATGTCATGCTTACATATGGCCTCGC
This sequence comes from Dioscorea cayenensis subsp. rotundata, assembly GCF_009730915.1. Taxonomy (NCBI): domain Eukaryota; kingdom Viridiplantae; phylum Streptophyta; class Magnoliopsida; order Dioscoreales; family Dioscoreaceae; genus Dioscorea; species Dioscorea cayenensis. The sequence goes on along the minus strand of NC_052475.1, from coordinate 14,917,394 downwards.
CGAAGCCATGAGATATTCTCTAGACTTTGATGATACTCTTTATTTTCTTGATGCTACCAATGAACTAATCGATGAATATATGTAGGAAATGATGAATCCGGACCCAAATAAAGCGGTGCTAGATCAAGGAGTTGAGAATGACGAAGTCTTGATGCTTGGTCTAGAGGACAAGGTGCAACCTACCCAGGGGAACATGAAGAAGATGCTCAGGAATATGAAGAATGCAAGGAGACATCACAAGAAATGCCCTAAGGCTAATGGGGATGAGCAAGAACGGAGTAAGGATGATGAACCATTGTGCGGTAACAAACTCGATAACTCTCTCTCTACATTCAAAAGACTATGTTCATTATGCTTCCAGGTTATGGGTAAGAGGGAAACCTTCATCTATGTGCCCCCATGAGGTAAGAAGAGGTATATCAAGCTTAATGACATTAAACAAGCTCTTCTTAGGAGGAAACCCTAGTCTTTACTGTTTTTTCTAGCCTTTAGTTTAGTTCTTGCATGAATAAGTATTTGAGTTTTGGTGTCGTGGTTTCTACATACAATTGCTGTGTTTTTCTTGAGGATTGTTGATATTTTCGTGTGCATAATTATGTCTGATGAAGTTTTCTTGGTCGTTTGAGTGTGTTTTTCATGAGTCTCTGGTAACTTTTGCATGATATAGGCAGGCTTATAATTGATGTAAATGTTCAAAAAACTTTTGCAAAGTCTGTAAATTTTCCTAAGTCATCCAGAGAAGACACACAATGATGTGGAAATTCCACACGGGCGTGTGTTTTAATTCAAAGCTCATCCCGAGAGGACACAGGGGCAAGTGACGGTCACACACCCGTATGGAATTTCCACACTGGCATGTGTTTCTTTGTAGAAGTTCAGAGCTCTATCCCTAGAAGACACAGGGGTGTGTGTCTGCCCCTGTATCTGACCCTATGAACTACACATGGGTGTGGGGAATTTCCACACACCCATGTGAAACTCTACAGAGAAGATCCCCTCCATCCCGAGAAGACACAGGGGCATGTGACTGCCCCTATGAGTGGCCCTTGTGAAGATCCACGCCCGTGTGGAATTTCCACAAGGGCGTGTGAAATACTTAGAAAAATTCTCGTGTGGGCAAAGGAACCACGGGGGCGTGTGGGTGCCCCTGTGGGTCGGGCACACGGGCATAGGGAATTTCCACATGCCCGTGTGGATGCATTCAGAGGTAAAATGTGTTATCTTGAGAGTACATAGGGGCGTGTGTCTGCCCTTGTAAGGCTCTCCTGTGCAGGCACATAGACGTGGGTAATTTCCACACGCCCGTGTGGATGTACTGAATTCAATAGTCTGTGAGTTTTGTTTTTTATAAATCTATTGCGCCTTTCATCTCTTCACTCCCAAACACTCTGAGAACACACCCTTGCACTCTCCCAACCTCTCATCATCATTTTAGAGAGTTTTTACTCTAGTTTTTCGGCCGATTTCAAGGTTTTCATCTTCATCTTGTCGGTAAACCCTTATTCTCTCATTTCTTTGCCATACTTGATTTTATTCGATTAAAACTGGTGAATGTGCTTTGTTTTGATGTTTAAATGTTGGATGCTTGCTTTAGGAGAACTTTAGAATGAATTTATGATGTATTTTTGAGTTTTTAGCACAAGGGCCGTGTCGTTCTCATGACCCGTGAATCCACACGGGCGTGTGGAATTTTCACACGACTGTGTGGATTTCTGCAGTATTGTTATTTTTTTGAATGAATTTGATCGATTTCTTTTTAATACTTGCAGGTATGGCCCTTAAGACAAAGAAGCAAGCTGGCAAGCGTCCACGCGAGCCCTCACCTGAGTCAGAAAAGATAGAGTTTGTGATACCTGAGCACCAAGCTCGGTTTGAGTGATTATCGAAACTCAAGTTCGGAAAGACTCGATTTCTGAACTTGAGTGCACTTAGAAAGGTTCAGCTCGCAGATGATATGGCCGATGAGCTATTGTCAGTGGGTAGCTGGAGGAGATTATCATTTATTCGCGAGCCAACTATCCGTATGTTGACGCTGGAGGTATTATCGTCGTTTGAGTTTGACCAGTCTGATAGTAGTTTTGATAACGTTAATGTCATACAGTTTAGAACATTTGGACATCACTAAAGTATGAGCATCACGCAATTTTCGATGCAACTTGGATTGTATAACGAGGCATTTACCGGCACCGAGTATGATCGGTTGCTAACTGATTATCCTGGTAGTCTGACTACTCAGAGAGGATACAGGACACTGTGTAGATAGGGACAATATGAGTCAGGGGTCTCGAGGGCGACATACCTTTCTCGACCAGCTTATCGATATATTCACGCCGTCCTGAGCAGATCAGTGAACGGTCGCGATGACAGTACAGGAGTGTTGAGCAGACAAGAGTTATTATACTTGTATTCCACGGTGTAGAGCAAGCCAATTCAACTTAGATATATCTTGGCAGAGTATTTTGAGACATGAGGGGCAGTATGCGAGAGTCGGTGTCATCTTCTCTGGTCCCTTACATTACTAGACTCATCATCGGGATGGGTTTATTGGACGCTATTCGCAGGGTCGTTTAGACGACCATACCAGCACCTTGGCTTAGAGACTATGTGTCTAATGGGGATCATTAGGAGATATCAAGACTGGTGTATGTGATGAACATGCCCCCGCCAGAGCCAATTGAGGCCGAGGAAGACACAGGAGAGGGGTCACAGCCATTGCTTGAGCCACAGACAGAGCAAGCACAAGCAGAGGCATCCCGCTACAACATAGGAGTCCCCACCAGTCCGGATATTCTCTCTAACTCGAGCCCATGATCGATTTGAGAGGCTTGAGAGTGTTGTAGGGATATTACAGGCAGATTTGGATGAGGTTCATGCTACATAGGTCATGAACCATCACTGAGGTCATGGCGCATCTCATTGTTTTACACCAGCTATTAGAGCAAAACATGATATCACCATTCGTTATGCAACCGAGGACTCCTCAGGTATCCCCAGCACCACCATCACCAGTACCATCACCAGTTGATCCACCTACTTCACCACAGCAATAGCAGAGCCGACCACGCGCGACACCGATACTTGATGCATCTTTCTTTTAGTTCTTTAGGTTTTCGTATTTTATTTTGGACTTGTGCTACTCAGAAAAGATCTTCCTTCAGAGTTTATCTTTTATTTTTATTATCTCGAGTTGTATTTCATTGCTCTATCTTTATATACTCGAGCTTTATTTTGTTTTGTTGAGCTTCATAGAACCCCCTTGTGTATACGTGCAGATAGTCTTGTGAGTATGGAATTTGAGCACTAGTCATAGGCATGTCAATGTGATTTTCACATGGCCGTGTGTGCCCCACAACCCTATTGGAACTCAACTCTCTAGAAATTTAGCTCCATCAAATTTCTCATTAGGAGTTCAGATGAGTATTGTTTCAATTGCCCACCTTCACATATGATCTTGAATGTTATACTTTTTATTGTGCTTGCATGCTTACATTGAGGGCAATGTACATCTTAAGTGTGGGGGGAATTCACATTAGGCATGTACATTAAACAAGTTTTGATTGAAATTACATACTCACGTAACCAATGGCAGTTCACCTTAGTTGCAATGGTTGTATTCTTAAGTCTAGGAGAATTCTTAACATTGAATGTTTTCATGCTCTGGTTTTTACTTGAAATTTCTATGAATTTTTGCCTGATTGACACTTGTTGCACTACTCGCTCATGAAACCTTGTGGAAACTCAAGTTTGATGCTTAAGGGACTATTTAGTTTTGTTTCTTGTGTTAATTTTGAAAAAAAAATTGGAAAAAGAAAGAAAAATGTTTGTTTTGGTTGTGCATTTGGGGTGGAAAGAGCTACCACTTATCAAGTAAGAAGCTACTCTCATAAGTCCCTTGTGCCCTATTGAGAGAAAAAGCTACCGCATCGAAAGTGTGAAAGCCACCTTAGCGGCCACTCCGGAAAGGGCTACCTTAGAGGATGTGTGAAGCTACTACCGTCTCTTTGCATTGTCTTGTACATAAATGAGTCCCTTGCACTTAGAACTTTGAGGAGTATACATTTGGTCGACTTGAGTGAGTCTACACACACTTACACGACTTTGGCTTTGTTGTCCTTTTTAATTCGAGTTTTTAGCTAGAGCATTGATTTTTCGTATTTATTGTTGAAATTCCCCTTACTTGTAGAATGCTTCCGTTGCATGCTTTGGTGAACCTAAGGGCAAGAACTTTCAATATTTCCTTCATAAATGCTTTAATGCATTATTTTTTCTTGAGGACAAGCAAAAGCTTAAGTGTGGGGGAGTTTGATAAGTGCTTGTGTATTAGTAATATGAACTATTTTTTTCTAATGATGAGCATTACTTTTCTTAGATTTTATAGGTAATACATGTGTATTTGTGTTCTTTTGTGCATGTAGGGTTGTGGAGACAAGTATGAAAGAAAGAAGCCAAAGTAGATTGTGTTTACACTTTGTTGATGGAATCTTGGAGTGAACAAATATGAAGACACAAGTTGTGCTCAAAGATATATGAGTGTGTGCCAACCTCTACTATGTTGATGGAAATATGCAAATTTGGAGGGGCACAAAGGCAGTAACACTCATGTGTTTTGACTTGTACAAAGCTAGCAAGATTGTCGTCAAATGTGCTTTTATTTGATGATGCGACGAAGACTTTAGCATCATTGTCTTCTAGCCAAAACCCTCATTTCAGTAGTTTAGAGAGATCAATCTCTAAACATAACCACACAAAACCAGTTTGGGATAAGGACAATGTATGGTCATCAACTTATAGCAACTTTCTAAGGCTTTCTGTAATTGTTTCTAAGGATTCTCGATCCCTAGAAGTCCACAAATAGGTTATGGGAGTTGCACCCACAACACTGTCTTAGAAAATTTGGTAAATACTGGTTCAAAATAGGGGCACTATGCAAAGAGCTAGAGAGTTAAGTCACCAACTGTGCATGGTTTGCTAAAGAGTATCTTTTGCATAACCTTATACGAAGCACATCAGATGAGAAAGAAGCCATTAGGCATATATGAAATCTGAACAAACCCCCACCAAGCTCCAATGCCCCAGTAAAGAGCTCTTCACAAAGAGTTTCCCACACAATGCATGTTGGAACTTTTGTTTAGCTCGAAGCTTACAATCAGAGTCAACTCTATAAACCTCAATGATGGTCCCTTTAAATTTCTATAGCGTGTGAGTATCTAGAAGGGGAAAAATGACCAGTTTATAGTGAGCTACCACCACTATGCTGGAGGTAGTTCCCTACTCTCCATGAAACATGGGAGAGTCAGTCGGAGCATCGGTGGCAAATGAGTTCATATTATCTTAGTTTCTTGTTTTATTTTTATTGAGTTTCATTGAACCCCCCTCCTTCTTCCTTTTGTGTATATGCAGATGGTCTTGCGAGCCTTGTTGATGATGAGTTAGTAATAGACACGATCATGTAGCATCTCTACATGGCCATGTGATTTTCATAACCCGTTAGAACTCAACTTCCCGTGATATAGACTCCACCAAATTCTCCATTCGAAGTTCAGGGGAGTATTGTTTCAATTGCTCAGCTTCACAAGTTTGTTTTTATTGTTATTATCTTTATTGTGCTTGCATGCATACATTAAGGGCAATGTACATCTCAAGTATGTGTGTGTGTGGGGGGTGGGGAAGTTCACATTACACATGTTTTCTACTTATGCTTTTCCATGTTCATGCTCTTGTAGCCAATGATGGTTCACCTTAGGTGCAGGGGTTGTATTATTAAGTTTAGGAGAATTTTGAACATTGAATGCCATCATGCTTTAGTTTTACTTGAAATTCATAGAAATTTTTTGTCTGAGTGTCTATCTCGTACACTACTCACTCATTCAATCTTTGAAAACTCTAGTGCAGTACTTTTTGGATTGTAATTGCATTCTTTTAGGGAAATGTTTTTTTAAAAAGAATGATGTTTTCCTTGTACATAGAGGGTGGAAAGAGCTACCACCTATGATGTATGAAGCTACTCTCATAAGTGAGATACTAGCTATGCCCTAATGAGAGAAATAGCTATCTAATAGGATGAGTGAAAGCTATTACCCCTTGTAGAAAAAGCTATCACCTCGAAAGTATAAAAGCCACCAGGAAGGCATCCTGGAAAAGGGCTATCTTCGAGGATGTGTGCAGCTACTACCCATTCTTTTTGTTTATAGATAAGTCCTCATTAATAACTTCATGTAGTGGACATTGGGTTGACTTGAGTGAGTTTACACACACACAAGCTTTCAGATTTTTTAACTTTTTTTTATTTGAGTTTTTGCTAGAGCAATTTTTTCATTTGGTGTTTGAAATCTTTCTTATTATAGAATATTATTCTTGCACACTTATGGTGAACCTAAGGCCAAGCACTTCCAATTTTTTCTCTTTAATGTTTTTAATATGTTAATTTTGTTTTAGGACAAGCAAAAGCTTAAGTGTGCTTGAGTTTGGTAAGTGCTTGTGTATGTATATTAATTAGTATGATTTATTATATTGAGCATTGCTTTTATCAGGTTTTATGCCTCATTCATGTGTTTTTGTTGTCTTTTGTGAATTTAAGGTTGTGAAGGAATGTTGAGGAGAAAGAATGCAAAAATAGGTCATGGAGGTTCTTTGTCGAGTTCTTTTGTGCAACATAATAAGTAAGGCACAAGTTGTAATAACAGTCACAAGCATAAGGTTTACTTGAGATTCCAACAAATTTTGGGTAAAAAACAAGGGAATCATACTCCAGCAACCTTCTACACAACAACAAGAATATAGTGTAAGAATCAAAGCTTAAACATGCTCATTTACCACAAGCACTAGGTTCATCTAACAAGGATGAAGAAAACATGGAGAAAACAAGAAGGAATGGGGTATTTATCTTACTGACTTCAAGAAAGAAGGAGGAAGGAAAAATGGCGCTTCAATCTATCAAGGAGAGAAACATCATCCAAGGCCTCCTTCTTGTCCAAGAGAAAAAGCAAAAAGTAATTAAAGGAAAAGCATGGATTTGAAAAGCCAAGTATGGCTATGAAAGGACAAGAATGGGCTTGAAAAGATATGTATGGTTTTTAAAAAGACAAGCATGGCCTTGAAAAGACAAGTATGGAACACTTCCAAGGGAGCATTTCTCCATCAACCTTCATTGAATCTTTCCAAGGATAATGACACACCCCTTGCGTGTGTGTACCGGAAGTGCACGGGTTTTTGAAGTAATAAAAATACCTTGGTGAGTGGTTAGTCAAATCCACAGGCAATAGTTGTTTAGAAACACAAAATAATTTGCTATCTATCTAGAGTGAAAACCAAGTTGTGATTTGATTCAAGATATTAATCCAAAGAATGGTAAAAAAGAAAAGAGGACAAGCACGACGAGTAAGGAGAGATGATTAATATTAAAATGGGGTACCCGAACAATGCTCACCCTATTACTATTGTTTCAAGTGCAAGACTAATATTATGCCTCCTAATTGAATTTTAGTGAGTCGTGGAAATCCAAATACACACGGTCCCAAACCTAAGGTCAACCGTGACTAGCCCTCTACACTATGCCCCAGCGAAAAGGGATACTCTCAACACCTCACACTCTACGGGACTGCTTGAGGTTCTAGGGACTCCAAGTGATAAACCCTATTCCCTAATATAGATCTAGCGCTTTGGTCTAGATGAAAGACCCTACTCACGATATTTAAAGTAGCTGGAGTACTGTAGCAGTGGCACTATATCAAGATCACTGTAGTAATCACTATAGCACCTGGAGAATTTTCCAGTCAAGATTTGACCCAGGCCATACGGCCTCAATGCCTCCGTGGATTGACCCTGGGATGGATATTGTAGCAAGAAAAACCATCTTCTAGCTTGATTCATACACCCTCAATGAGGCCATCATTGACCCCATCATGGACCTCGGGATTGACCCCACGATGGCTTGTTTTGGAGGGATTTTGGTCTCTTTTTAACTCCTATACAGCCCCCATACGGCCGGGATACTTGGGAAGTATAAAAGCACATTTGAGCAGTGGAAAAGAGAGCTTTTTGGCAGCTACAACTTGGGGGTGGAAAGAAATAACAAAGACATCTTTTGGATGGTTTTTCTTGAAGCTTGAGAGGTGATCAACGGCTTGGAACTTCAAGAGGAGAGGAGTCACGAGGTCATTCAGCATTCATTGGGCTAGAGGAAGCATCATTCGGCCGTCCTTGCTCTTCTTCTTCATCATTTGGACTAGGGAGTGTCACTTATGCATTTATTTCTTGTTTTTCTTGTCTCTATCATGTTTTTTTGTATGATGGCACACTAGACCCCAAAGCCACCGAATGTAGGTGATCTTGGGGGTTCATCATGTATTTTTTATGCCTTTTTATTAATTGAAAAGCTTGGATTGATTTATGGTTTGGTTCATTGTTATTTATGCCTAGAACTACTTAATGGAGAGATCCGTAGTTCTTATTTGATTTGTACGCTTAGGTATGACCTACTCACGTGTATTAGATCCATAATGAACTAGAAGGGGTATACTTGTATCGACGTGGTGAGAAATTGGATGTCGGTAGCTCCTCCAAACCATAAGGATAGACTTAGGGTAAATGTGTCCTTATTGCGGGATCTCCCTATACTTAATGCGATTCTAGAAATGTGATTAGGAAGATATCCTTATCGACATTTGTATAGGATTAGGGTTCAATAGGCGAGAAATTGGGGTTGGACTAATCTTGAGATCCTTCGGTCTAAATCACGCTTGCTATGTTATTACTGTACATCCATATATCATGATGACCCCTCAAGGGAATCCTCATCCCTAGGCCTTTTTATCTCATCATTGCTCTTGTGATCTCTTGTGTGGCTTTATAATTCTCACACTTGCAATTTTCTTACACTTTTGTACTTGTTAGAGTAGTTTGCCATGCTTAAGTTGTAAGGTTAGATAATAGGTGATGGAGGAGTAATAGGAGTTCCTTAGCCCCCTGAAATACGATCCTTGCGCTCTTACACAAGGTATTACTTGGCGATCCCGTACACTTACGGGGAAAGCAATCATCACTCCAAGAGAAAATCAAAGCAATAAACACACAAGATTGAAACTCAATTAAGACATCAATTAAAGGAAACATAATAAGAGTCAATGAAACAAAATCATCCTATGGTTTACAAATCCAAGTACCCACTAGGGGTTTAGCTCTCTATGGAGCAATATAAAATCAATAATGAACTCAAAAGTAAGCAATCCATAAAGATAACCTCCTTACTATCTGTGTCGATGATCTGAAGGAGCCACCTCTTCTTCTCCAAAGACTCTTTCATCAAGCCTAGGACACACTTTGCCGAATCAATACCAACAAAAGCTCCCCCAATAGCTCTCCACCAAAAGAAATTGATGTCGAATGCCTTAAGAACACTCCAAAATCATAGCAAAAATCTCTCCAAACCCTAGTTGTGCTCGCCCCAAAAGATAGGCAAAATATAGGAAGAAGATCCCCAATAAAATCTCTAAAAGCAATATTTATAGGGCTGAAATCAAGCATCCACACAGGCATGTGAAATTTTCCACACGGCCGTGTAGATTTCTAGGTTGCATTTTCCTACACATTGTGAAATAGTAATTACTGCAGTAAATTTACTATAGTGACTTTGCTACAGTACTTTACCAAAATAATCCCAAATTCATTTTCTTCATTGGGGCTGCATAATTGGGCACACATCCATGTGGTAGATCGTGTCACATCTTCAATAAACCACATTGATGAAGCTCTTGGGAAATGTTATACAAGTTGTAACACATGAGTGCGCCTGCCTTTGTCCCCCTCCATTTTGTATATTAACTTGAGCATTTTGGAGGTTGGCACACACCCACATGTCTATAATCACAACTTGTGCCTTTTCCCTTGTTCGATACAAGAATTCCATCAACAATCGCGTACACGATCTACTTTTGCTTCCTTTCTTTCAAACTTGTCTCCATAACTCTAAATGCACAAAAGAACACAAATACGCACGAATGAGGTATAAAATCTGATAAAAGTGATGCTCAATGGAAGAAAAGTATACTTCATATTACTAATAAACAAGCACTTATTAGATAACTATTAGGGGAGTCACAGACAACTTGATTCGTAGTGGTGTGCCCTTGGCATGATGGAGTTATCAAAAGGGGGTTATTCTTATGGATTTCATGTGTTTTTATTATTTGATTGATTGCATATTGTATTGCTCCATGGAGAGCTAAACCCCTAGTGGGTGCTTGGATATGTGAACCTTAGGATTTAATCTTGTATCAACTATTATTGTGTTTCCTTTATTTAAGATTTAATGTTGAGTTTCAATCTTGTGTTCTTATTGTCTTACTATCCCTTTATGTAACACTTAGATTGAGAGCATACTCTAATAATCCTAGTGATGAGAGAAATCAACACTAAGGTTAGATTCACCAAGATTGAAGAGGGATGAAAGGGTGAGCCATAAGTTAGCCGAGTGTCACCTTTCCCCTCCAATGTGATTTATCCCACCTTTATATTCCAAAGACTCTTTGCAATCATATGTGGTGTGAGGCATCGAGAGAACTCTCTGCAAGGACCTAGTATGGGATTAGGCATTTTTATCCTTGACCATAGGGTTTAATCTACTCTTACAAATCTGGTTTATCACTTGGATCCCAAGAACTCCAACTAGTTTATGAGGTGTGAGTGATATTGCTAAATAAATAGAATAAGAACAAGGAGACAATCAACAGATAATAAACCAGTTTTTGTGGTGTGAGTGTCACTGCTTAAATAACAATTCCCCAAGGATTTTGACTTGAAGCACTAAACTCAACTACACTTTCTTAGTTCAAACTATTTGAGTCATGGAGATCCAAAGGTATTACAATCCCTTTCGCATGGCAGTTGATGATTATTCCAATGGAAGTCAGCAACCTATGACCTGTCATGCCACACGGGTTTATATTAATGTTTATTGTTCTAGGGATTCTAGTTGACTGACTAGGCTCCCATAATAGGCCAACTCTCTTGCAAGACAACTGACAAGATCCCCTTGCTTATATCCCGCAAGTGCACGGGCTTATCGAAGTAATAATCCCGGGTGAGCGGGGTCGAATCCACAAGGAGTAGGAAGTAAAGACACTTAATTCGATTCTTAGCTATTTGAAGTATCAACAATGATAAGTGTGGTAATGATTCAATTCTTAGAAATTAAAAGAAACAAGTAAGAGAGCAAAAGTAAGGAGGAGACAAGGCAATCGATAAAGATGGGGTACTCGGATGATGCTTCACCTAGGATAATCGCTTCAAGTGCAAGAACTCTCTATTATGCTTCCTAATCAATGCAATGGTGAGTCATGGAAATCCTTACATACATAGTCCCAAATCTAAGGTCAACTATGCCTAACTCAATACATGTCCCGGAGGAGAAATCGAACAATCTTAACACCTCGCACTCGCATAGAGTTGCAATGAGCTCTAGGGATTCCAAGTGATAAATCTCTTCCTAGATTTAGACCTAAGCCTTTGGTCCAGGCGGAAGGTCCCTAGCCACAATTAAGCCCTAGATACTAAGATCACCTCAACGCTTCACTCCATTGCACGCGCAACTAGGCCCTAGCGGAGGTTCATCACTTAGACCATTCACTCTATTATGTCCGCAAAGAACTCGAGGAATGGAGGTAGAATCTATCACGTCAGAGGGGAAAGGGAACACTCCTGTACCTCTCGACTCACCCTCTCAACCCTCTCCAACCTAGCTTTGTCTAACGCTCATGGTGTGTCACTCACTCACAAGGTTACCAATAAGAACTCTCGACCCTAGTGTCACTCTAGGGGAAATGTTCATACAATCAAGCATTCAAGGTTGGAACTCACAATAAGCATCAATTTATTGAAAGCATAATAAAGAAGTTCAATGAAACGAATACATCCTAGGGTTCACAATCACCCAAGTACCCACTAGGGGTTTAGCTCTCCATGGAGCTAAGTACAATCAAAGAAATCGAATGTAAAAGCAATGAATCCATAAAGAAACACCCCTCGATGGTCGTGTCGATGGTCTTGTGGAAAGTCCTCTACTCGTCGTCCAAGGATTCCTTCGTCCCAGTATAGGATACGCCCGATCGAAGCTCCCCTACCAACCTTCTTCCTAATGGAATCACGATGTCGAGCCGTAGAACATCTCCAAAAACCTTGGCCAATACCCTCGAAAACCCCTAGCCAAGCCCTCTCGCAAGTTGGGGAAAAGATGGAGAAAAGAATACCAAAATCGGGGCTGAATCGGCTTTATATAGGGCTGGAATCGGGCAACTTCATGGGCGTGGATGATACACTCGCCAGTGCGGAATTTTTACACGGGCGTGGATAATTTCCACACGCCCGTGTGGATTCTCTGTTTCTCTGATTTCTCGGCCGACTGTGAATAGTGTTGCTACAGTAATTGCTGCATTGTTGCTGCGATACTCTGCTACAGTCTTCGACCTGAATAACTTCCCAATTCCATACTTTCATCCGGGTAACGCAAACGGGCACACGTTCACGTCGTGAATCACTTGCTTCTTCAATGATATATATGTTGGTGGGGTTCTTGTTCTTATATGCATAAGACCGAATGCTCGAGTGTGCCTGCCTTTGTGCCCCTCCAAATGGATGTACTCACTCGAATGTGAGGAGGTTGGCACACACTCTAGCATCTCACACCTGTCCTATGTCTTCGCGTTTGAACCTTAGCAAGATCTCCTCCAAAATAGGTGCATTATGATCCACATTGGCCCATTTCCTTCATACTCGGCCTCACAACCCTACCTGCATAAAAGTAACATAAAAACACACATATTAATGTAAAAAACTGAGAAAAGTAATGCTCAACATAAGGAATGAACGCTTCGCATTCATATCACACAAGCACTTATCAACAACTAACCTCTAATCCTATAGTAATCACTAGCAACTAACATCTCATATCTAAGGGACTAGTATGATCGCATGATGAACATGAAAGCGCAAGGGTAGGCATAATCAAATCGGAGGGGAAGTGGGTACACCTCTATACTCGGCTCTCTCCTTCCCCTCTCTAATCTAGGTAGATCTATTCTAGTAAGTCTTTAAACTTTTCAATAGGACATTCACTAGCACAATCAATGCTCTCACTACAAAGTTCATGAGTTACTAAAAACACAAGATTGGAGCTCAAAGAAAATTTGAACAAAAAGAAATGAAGCAAGTTAACTCTAAAGCCTCTAAGGCTTCACAAAGTTAAGCACCCACAAGAGGGTTTAGCTCCTCATGGAGTAATACAAACCAAACATGATAATCAAAAGTAAATACATGTTTAAATAAACAAAAACTCCCTCTAATTTGTGATTGAAATTTGAAAATAAATCCTTCTCCTTAAATGGCTGAATGACACTTTATCTTGTTCAACGGTGACGGAGGAAACAAGAGAGATGATAAATTTTCACAATGGTTCTCCTCCGATATCTCGTCCTTATTCCGATAATTTTGTCTTCAGATTAGGTTAGCCTCCCTCATTCGATTCTATCCAAACAAAAGATCTCTTCTTTTCTCTAAACCTTAACCTTATATATCCCTATCCAATGACAATCCACAATCATGGCTAGGCCACCATGGTCCATAGCCATGCATCTCTCTGCTGGTGGCTCAACAAATTGCACAAGTAACTTCCATTACCGTGGGAGCTGGCTATCCATAGTCGTGCACGTTCTTGCCTTTCTGGGTGTTCTCTTAGACTGTCTTATCCACGGTCGTGTGTTTCCCTAGCCATTAAAACATTTCCAATTAGTTCCACCTGCGACCATGGACAGTGAGTTCCACAGTCATGCCTGTTCCTGCAGGTATCATGTCGAATTGTTAACCGCGATCATGAGAACTAATCCCTCGGACATTGACACCATTGAATTTGCTTGAGACTTATCATATTGGCTTCTTTTCTTTTGCTAATTCCCATCAACCATCCCATCTACAAAAGTAAGGAATTACAACACAAATGCGCCCATAACTGATAAGAATAATACCCAAAGTATGCATCTGTAAGGCTTTGAGAGAATTCTCCATTAGGACCTCAAAAGGGACAAGTTATCGGTTGTCCTAGGTTTAGGGATCAATGTATTTTTGGATTCTCATGACTCAACCATTCTCAATTAGTAAGCATAATTTTAGACGACCACTTACATAGAATCCTAGAGGGAACATCGTTTGAGTACCCCATCTTTCTTGACTGATTTCTCCTCATTTTTTCAATTGCTTGGTTATTTACTCTTGCTTGTTTGCAAATTTGATCATCTCACACTCATTCTATTTATAAGGCTAATAGCGAGGCTATAATTATTACTAGTATTACTATTCCTTAAAGAAGCTGTAGCAAAAGTGGGAGGCAGAGGAAGAAGCTCCATCCCATCATGTGTCGCTAGTTGGCACAACAAGTTAACAATCCACCACTCGGGTATCATGGAGTGTAGTGGCCGTGGGAACAAGAGTTGGTGCTAAAGTTGGAACTACTACTAGTGGTGGTGGAGATGATGGGGGAGTCAATTTTAGTGGAGACGGAGGAAGCTACTTTGTCTCAAGAATAGATTCAGCGGCCTCGACTAGGACATAGTAATGTCTCTTGGCTGTTCATTGATGGTGGACCATCCTTATGGATCTCAGTGTATCTATAGCTAGAGACACGGTTCCCCTCACGGAGTGCATGTACTCCGTGTCCCGCACCCTACCCATCCCATGCACCTGCTTGGTGATCTAAGCACTAGCATGAAGCACTTCAACGCAGGTGTCAGAGGCATGATAGAGAATAGACTAGCTAATAGTGTACCTAAGTTGAAAGAGTAAGTGCTCGGTCATCGCATACAGAAATGTGAAGCCCACTTTGCTCACGATGCCCATCGACTCTTCGTACCTTATTAGAATCCTACAAAGTAGGGCGTGAAATATATCGAGTGTATTAAATAGTAGTAGGGGTCTCTGCTGATGGTGCACCTCCAGGCCTGCTAAGGGATTCCAAGGGACAAGTATGTCTGAAGCTCCTTGATAAGTGCTTGTGCGATAAGAATGCGAAATGTTTTTTTCCTTGTGTTGAGCATTACTTTTCTCGGGTTTTAATGCTAATATGGGTGTATTTATGTTACTTTTATGCAGGTAGGGTTGTGAGGCCAATTATAAGAGAGGTTATTCAACGGACATGTTGGTAGAGATCTTGTTCTATATGCACAAGTCGGAATGCTTGAATGTGACTGCCCTTATGCCCTTCCAAAGAGTTGTGCTAACTCGAGTACGAGGAGGTTGCCACACATTCCTACATCTGGAACCCGACCTATGTCTTCGCGTTTGAACCTTAGCAAGATTTCCTCCAAATTAGTGTATTACGACCCACATTGGCTTCTTTTTCTCATAATCGGCCTCACAACCCTACCTGCATGAAAGTAATATAAATACACCCATATTAGCGTTAAAACCCGAGAAAAGTAATGCTCAACACAAGGAAAGAACACTTCGCATTTTTATCGCACAAGCACTTATCAATGAGTATACCTGTGCCCCTGAGCTTGGAGACGATGAGATTGATGGGACAGGGGTTCAGACGAGGGTTTATGCTCTGGTGCTACAGGTTCCGGAGATATCCGAGGAGGAGGGTGATGATGCCGAGGCTTCTGAGCCTACCCCCAAGCCTCAGCCAGCACCGATGGAGACAGAGGCACCTCCGATGGCACAGGATCCACTCCCAGTACACATGTTTTCTCCAGCTCAAGCCCATGATCGCTTTGAGAGGATCGAGAGTGCTGTGGGGGTGCTTCAGACAGAGATTGCTGAGATTCAAGCTATAACATACAGAGTTCATGGCACATTTTGACATGTTACACAGATTTTAGAGCGAGACATCGCCTCGTCATTTGTCCTGCGGTCGAGAACTCCCCCGGCATGTCAAGCAGCTCCATACCCTATTCCAGCACCGGTTAACCCACCATGTACTTCATCACCAGTACCAGCAGCAGAGGAGCCAGAGCACGACATCGACACTTGATTTATTTATTTTTCTTTTCTTTTACTTTTGCACTTATATTTTGGACTTGTATTCTCAGAAAGGACTCCTCCTCTGGGTTTATCTTTTATTTTGCTGTCTCGAGTTATATTCATTGCTTCATCTTTAATATACTTGAGTTGTTTTATTTTTATTGAGCTTCACTGAACCCCCTCGTGTATGCGTGCAGATGGTCTTGTCATCATGGGAATTGAGAACTTTGTCATAGGCACAGCCAAGGTGTTTCGGCACTTGGCCGTGTGAGCTTCACAACCCGTTGGAACAACATTCATGGCCAAGGACTTAGCTTCATCAAATGCAACACTAGGAGTCAGGGGAGTATTGTTTTGATTGCTTATCCCACATTGTAATTTAATTGATATACATTATGAGTGAGCTTACATGAGTATATTGGGGATAATGTGCAACTTAAGTGTGTGTTGGGGGAGGGGGGGGTGGAGTTTCATAGTGCACACATCTTTTATATTAGTTTTGATTGATATACATGCTCACATAGCCAATGGCGGTTCACCTTAGTTGGAATGATTGTATTCGTGAGTTTAGGAGAATTTTTAACATTGAATATCCTTATGCTCTAGTTTTTGCTTGAATTTCTGGGAATTTTTGCCCGATTAACACTTGTTGTACTTCTCACTCTTGAAACCCTTTTGGAAACTCAAGTTTGATGTTAAAGGGACTAAGTATAGTTGTTTCTTTCATTAATTCAAAAAAAAGGATCAAAATAGTTTTATTTCTTATTTGTGCTTGTTGGGTGGAAAGAGCTACCACCTATGATGTATGAAGCTACTCTCATAAGTCGGATATTAGTTATGCCCTAATGACAGAAAGAGCTATCTCATAGGATGGGTGAAAGTTACCACTCCGGTAGAAAGAGCTACCACCTCGAAAGTGTGAAAGCCACCTTAGCGGCCTCTTTGGAAAGGGCTACCTTAGAGGATGTGTGAAGCTACTACCACCTTTGAAATGTTTTTATTACTTTGTGTAGATCAATAAGTCCCTTGTGCTTAGAACTTTGAGGAGTATACTATGGGTTGTTTTGAGTGAGCTCACGCAATTAAACAATTTCGGGTTTGTTGTCCTTTTTTATTCAAGTTTTTAACTAGAGCATTGATTTTTCGTACTTAGTGTTGAAATTTTGCTTACTTGTAGAATGCTCTCTTTATATGCTTGGGTGAACCTAAGGCCAAGCACTTCCAATGTTTCCTTCATCTATGCATATAATCTTTAAATCTTTGCATGAGGACAAGCAAAAGCTTAAATGTGGGGGAGTTTGATAAAGTGCTTGTGCGATAAGAATATGAAGTGTTCTTTCCTTGTGTTGAGTACTAATTTTCTCAGGTTTTAACGATAATATGGGTGTATTTATGTTACTTTCATGCAGGTAGGGTTGTGAGACCGATTATGACATAAAGAAGCCAATGTCTGTCAGTAATGCACTAATTTGGAGGAAATCTTGCTAAGGTTCAAATGCGAAAGACATAGGTCGGGTTTCAGATGCAGGAATGTGTGGCAACCTCCTCGTACTCAAGTTAGCACAACTATTTGGAGGGGCACAAGGGCAGTCACATTCAAGCATTCTGACTTGTGCATATAGAACAAGATCTCCACCAACATGTCCGTTATTAAAGAAACAAGGTGATCCATGACGTAAATGTGTGCCCGTTTGCGTTATCTCGATGAAAGTATGGATTTGGGAGTATTTCAGGCAGGTACTGCAGCAGGGTATTATAGAAAACACTGTAGCAAAAATACTATAGCAACACTGTTTACAACCGGCCGAGAAAACCGCAAAATAGAGAATCCACACGGGCGTGTGGAAATTCCACACGCCTGTGTGAAAAATCCACAAGGGCGCCCACATGGGCATGTGGATTCCCATTTCCAACCCTTTAAAAGCCGATTCAGGCCCGATTCAGCATTCTTTTCTCCATCTTTTTCCCAACTTGAGAGAGGACGGCGACTAGGGTTTTGAGAGATATTGGCTAAGGGCTTTGGGGAGGTTCTACAGCTCCAACATCGCGCGCCATTTGGAAGAAGATTAGTGAGAGAGCTTTCGTCGGCACCGATCCACCGAGGTGAATCCTAGGCTAGACAAAGGGATCCCTTGCTATGAGTAGAGGACTCTTCACAAGACCATCGCCACAACTAACGAGGGGGTTTTCTATGGATGCTTTGTTTTTACATTCGATTTCATTGATTGTATCTAGCTCCATGGAGAGCTAAAACCCGTAGCAGGTACTTGGGTATTTGTGAACCCTAGGATATATTCGTTTCATTGAATCTCTTTATTATGCTTTCAATTAATTGATGTTTATTGTGAGTTCCAATCTTAGAGACTTGATTGTAGGAATACTCCCCTAGAGGGACACTAGGGCTGAGAGTTCTTATTAGTAACTCTTGTGAGTGAGTGACACACCATGAGAGTTAGACAAAGCTAGATTGGAGAGGGTTGAGACGGTGAGTCGAGAGGTAGCGGAGTGTCCCCTTTCCCCTCCAGTGTGATCTATCCTCTCTCCATGTTCCAAGAGTTCTTTGCGACCATAGTATAGTGAATGGGCTAAAGGATGACCTTCCGCTGTGGCTTAGTTATGAGTGCAACGGAGTGAAGCGCTGAAGTGATTTTAGCAGCTAGGGCTTAATTGTGGCTAGGGATCTTCCACCTAGACAAAAGGGTTAGGTCTATACATAGGAATAGGGTTTATCACTTAGAATCCCTAGAGCTCATTGCAATTCTATGCGAGTGCGAGGTTGAGAGGTTATTCAATCTCTCCTCCAGGACATGTATAGAGTTAGGCATGGTTGACCTTAAATTTGGGATCATGTAATTAAAGATTTCCACGACTCATTGTTGTATCAATTAGGAAGTATAATAGAGGGTTCTTACACTTGAAATAATTGTCCTAGGCGGATCAATATCTAGGTACCCCATCGTTCTCAATTGCCTTAACTTCTCCTTTCACTTGTGCTCTCTATCTTGTTGCTTTTATTTTTGTTATTTCATATTTTGTCACACTTATCACTATTCATCTTTCCACATTAGTTAAGAAACAACTTAAGTGTCTTTATTCCCTACTCTCTGTGGATACGATACCCACTCATCTAGGATTATTACTTTCGACACCCGTGTACTTGCAGTTTACATGCATATATGGACGTGTCACTCCTTATACGTGGGGGATTTGGGTGAATTTTCAATCATAAAGCCCTATGTGGAGGGAGAAGTCAGTATATGATATCTAGATTATCTCCCCTTGAGCTAGAACTTTATCATGTCGCTCTTGGTCCTGCTTGGTAGCACCTTTAGGATCAAGAAAATAGAGTAGACCACCAATGTTATCTCTTTGGTATGTGGGCTCATCGATAGAGAATAAATACTGCCACAAGCTATCTTGCAGCAACTCATGCACATCATTCACCAGTTTGATTGACTCTAGTGTAGCCTGATCTATAGTTTAGGTTTCTTTTAACTTTAATTCAGAGAATCAGGTGTACCACTCTTATTGAGTTAGTACACTTAATGGCTGTGGGGATAGCGCAGCTGATGATGACTCCCCTTGAGCTCTCTTGGGCTTATGCAAAATCCCTTAATGTTCACCATTTCATGCATAACAAAAATTGAGTTTGAATTTCACAAGAGAATATGAAAAATGAACAAACAATAAAGTACATTGTCAGGTGTATAGCCATGTATCTCTCATTGCGCATGTGAGTCTTAAGTTTTCACAAGCAAATGACCAAAATAGAGGATTACATGGCCATGAACATGCCCATGTAAATCAAACTAGGACCATGTACCTCTAGTTCATAGTGAAAAGTTCTCTAACTCGAGAACTACATGGGCAGGAACATGTCCCGCGTATCAGGAATTAGATTTATATAACCTAATTTCTCTTCAAAACTCATCCAAACCAAAGAACTACATGGGCATGAATATGCCCATGTATAATCGTCTAGGGCCCTGTATCAGTCATCTTCATCTCTGGGGTAAGGAGTTATACGAGCGAAGAACACGCCCATGTAAAACCTCAGGTGCCCGTGTTTCTCTAGCCCTAAATACAATCATCTCATTTTCTAGGTGAAAATTACAAATCTAAGTTACAAACTAGCCTATTGAGCATGTATAATAGCTTTACCAAAAGAATCAAACAGAAAAATGTAGAAAATATGAGAATAAATTTGTGAAAGTTAGCGAGGAGAGAGGGTAAAATTAGGGTTTGTCAGAAGAGTTTGAGCAAGTATCTGGTGATAAAATAGAGGACAACCAACAAAATAATGTTCACTACCAAGTAAGGATCGAGTGTGGAAAAGGAGAGAGAAGAACTTGGGAGCAATAGAATAGTGATCATGTAAATAGAACACTGGTGACGTAAGTGGAGAATAAGAGTGAAGGGAGAGCCCCTTTCTCGTCTCAAAGTACATGGGCAGAATAACACGGGCGTGTTTCTCACCTTGTACCTATGTACTTTCTCTCAAAGCAAAGTAGCAAGGCAGCCACTCAGTTTAATATTTACACAACCATGTAAATGCTTTACCAATCCTTGTATATCTCTATTTGTAGAACTTGTTAATGTAAAATCGATACTGAGATTTATATAGCTAAGTACACAACCATGCATCTCCCTCCATGCCATGTTGATAAGTGCTTGTGTGATAAGAATGCGAAGTATTCTTTCCTTATGATGAGCATTACTTTTATCAGGTTTTAGCGCTAATATGTGTGCATTTATGTTACTTTCATGTGTATAGGGTTGTGAAGCCAAATTTTAAAGAAAGAAGCCAATGTAGGTCGTGAACGCACAATTTGGAGAAAATCTTGAGAAGGTTTAAACATGAAGTCATAAGTCGGGTTCAAGATGTAAGAATGTGTGCCAACCTCCTTGTATTCAAGTTAGCACAATGATTTGGAAGGGCACAAAGGCAGTCACATTCGAGTATCTCGGCTTGTGCATTGATAGCAAGATCTTCACCAATGAAGACGTTTATTGAAGAAGCAAGGCGATCTACGATGTAAACGTGTGTCCGTTTACGTTACCTCGATGAAAACATGGATTCGGGAGTGTTTCAGGACAATGTGGAATTTCCATAGACCCATGTGGATGCCCGATTCTAGCCATATTTAAGGCTGAGTTTAGCTCCGATTTGAGGATTCTTTTCTCCATCCTTTCCCCAACTTGAGAGAGGGCAGCGGCTAGGATTTTGAGAGATATTGGCAAGGGATTTGGAGAGGTTCTATGGCTTCAACATCGTGATCCATTTGGAAGAAGGTTAGTGGGAGAGCTTTTGTCGGCATCGATTCGGTGAGGTGTACCATAGGCCGGACAAAGGGACCTTTGGAAGAGTCGAGGCTTCTCCACAAGACCATCTTCAAGATTATCGAGGGGGTTTTTCTATGGATTACTTGTTTTTACATTCGATTTCATTGTTGATTGTAACTAGCTCCATAGAGAGCTAAACCCCCTAGTGGGTACTTGGATTTGTGAACCCTAGGATGTATTTGTTTCATTAAACCTTCTATTATGCTTTCATTAATTGATGTTTTATTTGAGTTCTAATCTTGAATGCTTGATTGATTGAATCCTCCCTTAGAGTGACACTAGGGTTGATAGTTCATATTGGTAACCCTTGTGAGTGAGTGACACACCAAGAGGGTTAGACAAAGCTAGATTGGGGAGGGTCAAGAGGGTGAGTCGAGAGGTAGCAGAGCGTCCCCTTTCCCCTCCGATGTGATTTATCCTACATCCATTTCCTTGAGTTCTTTGTGGTCATAGTAGAGTGAATGGTCTAAGGGATGACCTTCCGCTGGGCCTTAGTTGTAGAGGCAACAGAGTGAAGCGTTGAAGTGATTTGAGCACCTAGTGCTTAATTGTGACTAGGGACCTCTCACCTGGACCAAAGGGTTAGGTCTATATTTAGAAAGAAGGCTTATCACTTGGAATCCCTAGAACTCCATGCGATTTAATCCGAGTGCGAGGTGTTGAGATTGTTCGATTTCTCCTCCGGGACATGGTATAGAGTTGGCCACGGTTGACCTTAGCTTTGGGACGCGTGTATTGAAGGATTTCCACGACTAATTAATGCATTAATTAGGAAGAATAATAGTTGGTTCTACACTTGAAAAGATTATCCTAGGCGGAACAATATCTGAGTACCCCATTTATATCGATTGCCTTATCTGTCAATTTTATTGTGCCTCTAGTTCTTATTTCTTTTATCTCCTTTTATATAAATCTCATTTATCATACCAACGATTTATTCTCATCATAGTTAGATAGCAATCGTTGTGTTTCTATTTACTATTCCCTGTGGATACGATACCCACTCACCTGGGATTTATTACTTCGACACCCTTGCACTTGCGGTTTACACGCATGTTCAGACATGTCACATGTAAATCTTTGTTTTGGGAAATCTGTGCATTCAGAACACAAACAGAGAGTTACATGGCCAGATGCACGGGAGTGTATTAGCCGTGTACTATTCATAGAGAATAAATGTCCTATTTACACAACTCGATCTTATCTTAAATGATTCAAATGTTAAAGCACAACTAATCAAAGGTATTTGGGACAACAATGTGCTATGAACACAAACCTAATTGCATACAAATTGTTAAAAGAAACAAATCAATCATGACTTATTCAAATCATAGAAAAATGAACTAAACTATGAAAACTAAAGTAAGAAACTTGGGTCACCTCCCAAGAAGTGCTTGTTTTGGGTCACTAGCTTAATATACTTGCAAAATTCAAGGAGACACATGTAGATAGAGTACTTCCTTGCTACCATGACAAATTCACCTCCCAAATACCTCTTTAATCAGTGACCCTTAACTTTAAAGTTGTCTTTATTCGGGTCAGTTACTTTCATTGTTCCACATGGAAAAACTTACATTACAATGAAAGGTCCTGAACATCTTTATTTTAGCTTTCTTGAAAAAAGTCTCAATCTCAAGTTAAACAACAACACTTGATCTCCCCTTTTAAACTGCATATAACTCTATATGTGTTTGTCATGATAGTGCTTCATTTTCTCCTTATAGAACCTAAAATTCTCATAAGCCCCCATTCTCCATTCATCTAATTCATTCAGATGTAGCTTTTGATGCTGTCTAACTTGTAGTAAATCAAATTTCATTGCCTTAATCCCTAATAAGTGCTAAATTGATCATATTTTGTATACCATTTATACTACATTTAGCATGAAATTATACTTGTTTCGCATCTCAGTAGTACAAAATTTCATTCTTATATTCACAAACAATCTTTATTTCTATTTTAGGAAGAAATAAGTGAATTCAAGGATGTTTTGAAGCAAAATGAAGAAAGTTGTTGAATCAAGGCTGCACCATGACTCACAAGGGGCATTATGGCAACACACAATGACTGTTGTCTACACTTACCACTACCGTGATCAAGCCGTGGCAGCATGAGCTCACTGGTAGCAACATGAAGCCATAACGGCCTTGTGGGATCGAAAATACGCGACCTGGCGTCGTGTCGGTTAAGGGACACCAGCCGATATATCAAAATCACAAATATTATTTATGTTATTTTATTTTTATCTTTTATGGGCTCTTCCATTCCTAATAGAGGCAAGTCTCCATTATAAAACCCTAACTTGATATACACTGCTGTGTACCTACCCATGTAGTTCTTTGTCTAGGTTATTTGCTGGTGAAAATTGGAGATACACAAGCCCAGCAAGAGATACGCGGCCATGTACCAGGCAGTCTAGTTCATTGCTTCCTCATTTTTCATATTTTCTTTTGAATTCTAACTCAATTTTTGTTATGTAGGAAATGGTGAACACAAAAGGAATTGTGCATAGGTCCCAAGAGTGAGAGAGGATAGTCTTCCTTAATAGCGTTGCCAGCTCCCCAACAAGTTAGCATAATGGCTCACTAGGAGCGGTGCATCCTATTGTCCCAGCTAAAGTTTGAGGAAACCGGAACTATTGATTAGATTATACTATAGTCAGTTAGATTAGCCCACGATGTGCATGAGTTACTATGTGACAATTTGTGGGAGCAGATGTTCGCGATCGATGAGCTGGCATACCAAGATTATACACTAGAGGTGTTCTTTCACTTTCCTTATCTTATTGGTACCACTGAGCTAGAGTGGAGGAGATATTCAGATGTCATACACTAACATCTTCCTCTACATGGGATAGTGCAACCAGGCATTCCCCCAAACCCACACATACGAGGAGCTAGAGACATACTTGCCCCTGGGCATCCCCTAATAGACTTGGATGTGCCAGACAAGTAGAGAACTCCACTACTACCCGATGCAGTCAAAAGCATTGACACTTTCAGTCTCCCCCTTTGAGGTACATCCACACCTTACTCTATAGGATGCTCACAAGGAGATGAGATTGGACGGGCATCGTGACCATAACAAATTTTATTTATCTATATGTGATGAGCAAGCATATACCCTTACACTTAGGGTATAATATTCTGTAATCTATACTCCATCAGGCCTCTGACGCAAGTATTGGAGTCCTCCACATAGACCTTTACATCTCTTAGCTTATGCGTGGGATAGCTTGACTGCGGGACACATAAATTATGTTCTTCATGGGAGGGGCCATCCTTCTAGCTATGGACACCCTGTTAGCTATAAGGATAGTATGACTTCAATGGACGACCAGCAGATCTCGTTACATTCTGGTCGGGGCTGCTAAATCCCAATCTGATGAGCAACATCCTAAGCCACTAACATCGACACCTCAATCATCTCCAGCAGCAGAACCAACACCACCTTTAGCAACAACCCCTGCTTCCATTACTACTCTACCCTCCATTGTGACCGAGAAGTGAATAGACAATTCCCTGTACCAACTTGCAGCACATGGTGGGTCGGGGTCCGGCTTCTACATCTATAGTAGAGGTAGAGGAAAAGTAGGAGATTGACGACAAAAATGGCAGTGATACTCGGAAGATCCAGCAATTCTGAGAGCCGGATTGCCGTTGAGCTGGAGGATGACGTGATATGGTTTGTTTTATATTTCATTTCATGATAGTTGTACTCTTATTTTGTTTTGATCAGCAAGGGTTTAGTCCCTACTACCTTTATACTTTTATTTCATTCATTCGTATTTTTCATATTTTTACTTTTTGTATTTCTATTTTTATTTTTATTTTTATTTTTGTATTTTGTATTTTTCTCTATCTTCATTGAATTCTACAAAGGAACAAGACATGCGGTTGTATTGCAAGACTCACCAAATTTTACCTGGGAAGTACCATTTCTTTTTATACTCTCTTCCACAATTATTACTTGTCATATGTTTCTCTTGTTAGCTAGATCTTAGTTACTTTGAGGACAATGTATATCTTTGTGTGTGTGTTTTGGGGGTTGGAGGGGGTGTTGAATTTTTCGGCCTTAATTGTTAAGTGCATAATATATGACAGCTTTGGTATTACTTGTGAAAGTCTCTTGAGTAGGAATTTGACAACTTGTAGAATGCTTAATTTTCATTCTTAACTCTAAATGCCCCCTATTTAGGAGTTAGTACAATTTTAATTGCACATAATTCTCTTTGCTCGGAATCTTGAACACTTAGAGAGATGAAGTTTACTTTGTTAGTTGAAAAAAAAGGAAAGAGCTACCACCTTAGAAGTCTGAAGCAACTCTTGCAAGGTCGGATACTAGTATGCCCTAATTGGAGAAAGAGCTACCTTCCAGGGATGTGTGAAAGCTATCATTGTTGTAATGTTTAGTATCAACCTAAGTTGTAAAACCACCATTGTAAAAATTTCTATGGGTAACCAATTCTTTGTTAGTAGGGGAGCATTGTGAGATGAGTCATACACACACAAACACATTGAACAGTTAAAATAGTGTGTGGTTATACTTGTTATAAACACTTATGGATGTATTTTACTTGTTTGTCTCTCCATGGAACACTTTGAATAGTGTGTGGTTATACTTGTTAAAAACACTTATGGATGTATTTTACTTGTTTGTCTCTCTCATGTTGCACTGGAGACTTTAAGTTATGAAGCTTCAGATCTAGCACTTATCTTTTGTTATTATTATTTTTGCCTAAAGGACAAGCTAAAAGCTTAAGTTGGGGAGGGGCATTTTGATAAGTGCTATATCATACATATCTTTGCACTTGAATGGCCTTCAAGAAGTTCTCTACCTTCATGAGCCTCCTTGTATTTTGCATGTACGTCAAACTAGTGATGTAAAACAAGTGTTTCTTAGGAGCCAACCCAAATTTCTTGCTTTAGTTTTCAAAATTTAGTTCATTTATGTGAGTTTGAATAAATCATGATTTGAATCGTTTCTTGTTGTAATTTGTATGAAATTAGGTCCTTGTTCAAGAACAATGTTGTCCAAAATGTCATCTTAGTTGTGCTTTAACATTTGAGCAATTTAGATCAAATTGAGTTGTGGAAATAAGACATTTGTAGTATGAAAGTAGTACATGGGCAGTACACACTTATGTATCTAGCCGTGTAACTCTCTATTTTTGCACCGATTACATAGATTTTACAAAACAGATATTTACATGGGCATGTAGGGAGATACACAATTGTATAACTCTCTGGATGACCTTCACACTAACCATTCCACAAACAGAGAAATACATGGGTATGATAATAGATACATGGCTGTATACAGAGCCGTGTAACTCTCAGACTGAGTAACTAACTTGGTGCTATGTCTTGAGAGGAAATACATGCATACAGGGCGAGATAAACCCCTGTTTTCTTTTGGCTGTGTAACATGAGAAGAGAAATGGGCTTCCCCTCTACCTTCTTCTCCACTTCCATGTTCATTGTGTGATTGCTCTCGAGCTCCTCCTCATTCTTTTTAACACTTAGGGGCCGTTTGATTCGTCGTAATGACATATTACCACATAATAAGATTACCATGGTAATATGAGTGGGAATGTTATATGGTTGGGAATATTGTGGTAATTTGATATAACCATGTTTGGTTGGGAACTCTTATTACCCGGAATAGTTCATTGCTGTGTTTGGTTGTCATGGTAATCAATTTGCTAAAATATAAAAAGTTATAAGATTATCACGGTAATACAAAATAGACACCAAATTTAGTAATATTAGGATTACCAACTTTCTTGGTAATATTTATAAGTTGGTAATGTAATATTACCATCCAGATTACCACTGGTGCAATGCCAAAAATGGTAATATTTTCATATTACCACATAACATGTGGTAATCCTTTTTACATTACCACGAACCAAACGGCTCCCTTTAATCCTCACCTTCTAGTGGAACTTTTTGCATCCTTTGGAAGTCGCCCATTGTGGGTCTTCTGCATCTCTTCCTCTTAAACCCTAGCTCACCTTTATTTCTATCGGTGAGTTTTCACAAATTTATTCTCGCATTGTCTATGGTTTTTGTTCCATTCTTTTAGTAGAATTGTTTTTATGATCCATAGAATAGTTTTGAACTTAGATTTGTAAATTTCAAGGGTTTTAGGAGTTACAAGGGCGTGTTCTCACCCGTGTAACCCTTGTCCCAATGAGGAAGACAACTAGCACACGGCCCTAGCCGAAGTTACATGGCCGTGTTTAGGCCTATGTAATTCTCAATTTGGGGGATTTTAGAAGAGAAAATAGGGTACACAGTCTCGACTCGACATTCATGGCCATATTCTTGCCAGTGTAACTCTCAAGTTGGAGAACATTTCATTGGACATAGTAAGTATACGACCCTAATTTGAAATACATGGTTATGTATCTATCGTGTAAATCTTTGTCTGGGCATTTTGCTTGCGAAAACTCGAGATTCACGATTCCCAGCAGAGATACACGGCCATGTACTAGCCCGTGTAGTTTACTATTTCTTCATTTTTAAAATGTTGTGAATTCTAACTTGGATTTTGATGAGTAGGAAATGATGAACAACAAGATGATCATGCACATGCCCCAAGAGGGTGAGAAGAGAGCCGTCTAGTGCCATACCACCTCCATAGCAGTTCAGCATACCAGCCCACTAGGAGCGGTATGCTCAACTCTCCCAACTAAAATTCGAGGAAACTAGAATGATATATTGGGCTACAATAGAGTTGGTAGAGCTCATACAAGATGTTCATGAGCTGCTACGTGATATTCCATAAAGAGTGACTATTTGTTATCAATGAGCTAACTTACAGGGAGATTACCATGGAGGTCCTCGCCACCTTCCATATTTTCGAAGATGCCACCAAGCTGGAGCCGCAGGGATATGATATTATTCTTGTTGTAGGAAGAGATGATCCAGATGTCTTACACAACCTTCTCTCTACACTTGGCACTATACGACTGGGAGTTTGTCCAGACCCTGGATTATGAGGCACTAGAGATGTACCAACCTTTGGGCTTCCCTCGGCAGACTAGATGGTGCAACATCAATCAAGAGCCCCACTACCATTCAAAGAGGTCAAAGGCGTCCACGCTCCGGTCTCCGGCCTTGGGGTACATCCATGCCCTTCTTTGCAAGACACTCACCTGGAGAAGAAAATCGATGACTACTGTGAGCGTAGCAGATTTTCTTTATCTCTGTGCAATGACTGAGCACCTACTCTATCCTTATGGTAGGCCATCTCTTAGTTAGTGCTCCATTAGGCCTCCGACGCACTACATGAAAAATAGGAAAAGGAAATAGAATTTTCCGTTGTTGATAACAAACTTTCTATTGCTATAAAAATTTAACAATGTAATTAGCGACATAACTATTCCAACAAGTATACTCAAGTCAGAATTTAAATTCCATCGGTAATTTAAACTTCAATCACTATGTCTGAATGTCTGATTATTCACATACATAGCAATCTGTTGCAAAATTAAAACACTCCGTCATTAATATAATAATAAAATATTCATTTTTGCATGGTTTCATAAAAGTTCCATTGCTATTTTTCTGATGCCTGCTTCTATTACCAACGGAATGTTTTATCACTATTATGTTTATAGCAATGGAAAATTTTATTTTACTAGCATTATTTTTCTTTTTTTTTAGAATCAGAACTTCCTTTGTTATTGTTCTATTTCCAACGAAATATCCATTACTTTATATTCATTAGCTACAAAATTTAGATTTTTTTTTCGTCGCTAATGTTTTATTCGCAACAAACCATCTGTCAATATGTTTTTATTACCAACGGATTTTATCTTTTGTTCACTGCTATTTTATATTACCAACATATTGTGAATTGTTGTTTATTTATTAGCAACTGAATTTTCGACTTTCAATGGAGTTTTTGTTGCTAATTTCCAAATGATATAAATAATACAATTTTTTCCATTACAAATGATCCATAGAAGAATTTTCTCAATAAATAACAAAAATCGATCATTTGCTTCATACAAATAATACGAATTATCCATACAAATGATCCATCATTCCATTACAACAAAGTTTTCATTCTTAAGAATCCCACAATATATCAAAATTGAGAACAACAAAGTAAACCAATACATGGAAGTACCTTCAATTACCTTAAATTATTTTGTTTGTTCTCTTCAATATACAAATTTAAAAATGGTTATAAAAACATATTACAGTTAACAAGAGCTTAAGATCTTTGGGAACCCTGCGAAACCCAAAGCCTATCAATTAAACCAAGCCACCACGTGAGCTTAAATCATATAATACCTGCAATACCGAATTAATATAATAGTTATTAATGTGTTACTCTTAATCCTACTAGAAAAAATTGAGATAATTAATTAATTAATTATGTTAACAAATCATAAGAACAATAAATTAATAAAGAATCAAGTTTTGGGAAAGAAAAAAAAGATTAAAAATTATGCTTACACTATGTACCAATCATCCAAGCCACACAATGGATAACATTAAATAGGAAAAATTTGCATGGGAAATCTATATGCTTGTGATATTTCTATAGACAGTTCTATATCATGGCATTATTATTTAAAAAAAAAAAGAGCATTCATGTATAAATAATATTAAGGAACAGTAACTTTCCTAGTGTTCGTGTTTTGCTCATAATATGTTGATCATTTTTCATGCGTAAATAATGTAAAATTTTTTATTATGCCTACCATTAAGAATAGCTACAATTGGGAGTTCCATATAAAAATTCTTGGAACCAATAAACATTCCGTATAAAAATTCCTGCAAAGGTAGACCATGTCTTGGGGAGAGTGCAGTTTGGGTACAATAAAATATGGGCTCAAATTTTGTTTGCTAACTGGGGTTTGTAATTAAAAACAGTAGGTTCTCTATGCTGATGAAAATGGATTAATCCATTTCTGGATGTTTCAATTATGTTAAATAAAAATTCAAACAAACAGATATCCCAGTGTGCAGTATCACAATAAATAAAATATTATTTTCCATTCAACACTATATCATCTCAGACAAGGAACAATATTAAAGTATGTAACGCCTGAGTTTGCAGTGCTGCTATCTGCATGAGTATGACCAATAAGTCTGGCAGTCTGGAAATGTTCACACTCATCACACATACCTAGACAAGCCTTTTTCAATACAAACCAAAATAGCAAACTCAATTAAGCTAGCATGGAGAACACATGGAAAGAGTGCAGTTGCTGGAAATTAATATCATTGTGAAGGAGTATCACATGCCAGGAGAAACAAAATGCCTAACCTTTTTTATGTTCTAGCTACATTGAACTGTCAATGATTTTAGAAACACTATAGATAAAATTGGCCATTAAATGATTGTAATTGTGTGGACAACAAGGAAAGCAATTAGAAAAACTAAGAACCAATACTTGGTCAATTGTTAGTAATCACAATTAATGCCTAACAACAACTAACTACCATTATAAGATTTCTCATCACTATAAATGATCAGGGATATGCCTGCCTGCCTTGTTAGGTATGCCATATAACAAGCTCACTAAACAAGGACCGGATTGTCATATAGATGGGATACAAATATAAGAACGATTTTATTGACACTATTAATAATGTCATTCATGTTTATTTTCCTAAGCAGGACAAATTTCAGAAAGTTTCATGTTTTAACCTAAAAACCAACTCATAATACAGCTTTGAACTCTTGGACAGAAACTATCCTCGCATTAAATATGCCATTCTAGTTAGTAAACAGTATACTGTAAGATTCCAAAAGAATCCACAAGAATGAGAAAGCCCTAGCCCTGGTCCAAGTTCTCTCGTCACATTACAATTTACTAAACTATCCTACCATTAAATGGTATTACAGTGATTACTAAAGTTTACACCAAATTATCATTTATGAGTAAACTGCATGTTTTATATTCTTCAAACATAGTTGTATGATTTTGTGAGTTAGAAGAAAAAAACAATTTTACTTTGGTGTTAGGAAAAAAAAATTATGTACACAAAAATTACGATCAACATGCTATATCTGTTGTATATATGTGAGTTGGAATATGTTTTGCCTAAAATAATTAGACAAGTTTAATTAAATTTGCTACTGTGTTATTTATGGACATTTGAGGGGTGTGTGAATTATGCAAATATATAAACATGCATGTATGCAAATAATATTATGATTAGTTCTTGAATACAGCAAGTGTATGGGTTGTCAAGTAATACCTCGTAGGTGAGCACGAGGGTGGTATTTCCCCAGGAACGACAAGAGGCTCCTATTACTTTCTTTTCACTTAATTAATAGCCTACATGTTTATGTTATTTCTTTAATCTACTTCTACAACTTATTACACAATACAATTGGAGAATCGTTAAGCACAATTGGAAAGAGTTGAAAGGTTGTGTGGTAATTATCTTGATTATTACTTATGGTAGGCGTTGATTGTGACAATCGTGTTCTAGAATTGGACCGAGGGAATTCAAAGGCCTACTAGTTTCAATATCTTGACAACTAGGTCTAAATCACTAGGAACTTAAGGTAAAATTTCTTCCCACCCCAGCCTCCTATGTTTGTCTAAAGTACAAGAACTCCTCTAGAAGGAAAAAATCAAACCCTAAGCCTAAGGGGCAATCTATCCCTAATCCAGATATCTACCAATACCTAACCTCTTAGAGCATGCATAGATCTAACAGAGTATGGGTCTCCTAATGTGGGGGCATACTTTCCTCATCCACATTAACAAAAATATCATTTAAGCAAATATTCAATAATTCACAAAAGACTAGACAGAGTTTATTAAATTATCAATCAAGATTCATAAACAATAATCAAGGGACTAGACATACAATTCCCTTCAAATTAGGGTCTTATGGATCATAAAATAACCAATAAAAGCAAGGAAGAACCATTAGACCAAAGAATAAGTAAGTGTTTAAAAATTCCTAAACTAACTCCCTCAAATAAGTTTACAAAGGCTGAAGGTGAAAGAATCCCAAGATTGAGAAGCTGAAGTTGAATGCCTTTGCGCGCCCTCCTCTAACGATAATCATTGGATTATCCTTGTGGAAACTCAGTAGAATCTGCTGGAATATGGAAGAAACTCGTCTCTAGCCTCTCAGATCTCCAGATCTCCGGCAACCCTATATTATTCGGCAAAAGAATCTCCCAAACTTTGAGAAACTTAGAGTATTTATAGGATCGAGTCCGTCATGGCCTTACCATGGGTGTTGTGATGCCCGTGGTGAGTAAGTTATTACTTTGGGATCCAAGTCACAACCTAACAAGGCTCTCTGGGCATTGTATAGCTAGACCACAGGTGTGATGGGCTTTCTCAACGCCCATTGTGAGGCTATTGTGACTCTTGTGTTACTTCCAGTGGTTCTATGCTGCCACAATTTGACAATGGTAGTGATGAGATTGGACAATGCCCGTGATGAGATGTTACCATGGCCATTGTGAGCCGTGGTGAAGTTCTGACTCAGTAACTTTGGCTATTTAGCTTAAAAACGCCCTTGAATTCGCTTTTTCCCCTAAAATAGAAATAAAGGTCAAGGTGAATAAAAGAATAAAATTTCATACTAATTAGGTGCGAAGCATGTCAGAATCCATGCTGAATGCAGTGTAAATGAAACATAAAAGATGAAGTATTTAGCACTTATAAAATATCCCACACACTTAAGTGTTTACTTGTTCTCAAGCAAATATAAAAAGATAAAAATAGAAGACATGATAAGTACTTGACCTCAGTCAACAAAATATGGAGTTTTAGTAGTAGAGGGGAACAATCAAATGCTAGATAACATGTTCATGCCTCTACGAAGAGTAGTCTACTCTACGGCAAAAAATACTTTCCCAAGTGTTGGTCTCCGGTCCATTATCTTATAGTCTAGATTGTATTGCAAAAACTATTCAAAAGGTTTTATTTGGCCTAACTTTCAAAGTTTCTCATTCATAAACACATACGTTTTTTTTACAGGTAGTAGCTTTCACACTTCCTAGGAGGCAGCCCTCTCTCCCACTGGGGCGTACTTTTTGTATCCGACTTGTTAGGAGTAATTACGCACTACAAAGGAGGTAGCTCTTTCTGCTATAAACCCATTTTCACTCAAGCAAGAAAATAAATAGACTAATGATACCCCTGCTATAAAACATCACTTTCTAGATAATCATAAGATGCAAGGTGGACTCAAGAGGGACAAGAGATAGAGCAAAAACATGCAAAGCACCCAAACTCTTGAGAAGAAAAGAAAAAATGCTAATCTAACACATCATGTCCCTAGGCCGAAGAAACTCCAATAAGTTACTGTAATGCTTTCAAAGGTCAACACTAGCATGTATATAAAGTACAAGCACCATTTTAAAAAAAAATTTACAATATAGCATAATATAGCACAAATTTCGCAATGTAGCACAAAGCAAAGCGCTCATGCACTCCCTCCCCACACTTAAAGATGTCCATTGCTCCCAATGTAAGTATGCATGAACAAGTGTAGTCACATATAATAATAAAAGAAAATAAAAGAGTGTATGGTTACTAGTACCCCCCTGGTTTCTTAGTTGGGCCAACGAGGGCAATGAAGTTACCCTTGTCCATGCTCTAAATTATGCTGGCCAAAATAGCACCCGTTCACCTCAAACCCTAATAGATACATAAGTGAAGTAATTAAATATAAAAATAAAGTAAAATATTGTAAAACAAACTCCATTATGATCAAAATGATTATAGAAGCAGCAAGGTAAATGTCCTTTGCTGAAATAAAAATATATAATGTATGACTGAAATGAAAATATAAAAGTGGTAAATGAACAGATCAAAATGGCCAAAGTTGGCATGGAAAGTCTGCCTCTATATAGGATTAGTGGAGAACGTGTAGTGTTGATGATGTAGGAGGAGACTTCGGCACAACTGGAGCTAATGCTATCGCTGAAGTAGGCACCAGAGGGGATGAGGGGTCCTAACACTGTAGACGGGCCAGGATCTATCAAAGTAAACCCTTAATCCTCACCTGACCCTACTCAAGGTGGACCAGGCACTACTCAAGAGTTGGTGGAATAGATGGGGTCGGTGTTGGACTCTATGGAGGAGGAGGAGCAGTAGAAGTGACTAGAGCAGTAGTCGGGAGAGGATCAATGGTAGTAGTGGTCTCTAGGAGAGACCCCTCATCATCCAAAAACTGAAAGTCAAACCCACAGACCACATGGCCTGGAGCATGGTGACTTTGAGCAGATGCATGCCTCCAACTTGCTACATGCCTGAATAGCGGTCAATCAAGCCCAAGCCCCATGCAAGCTTGGTAATGTAAGGAACCAGAAAGATGGTCGCCAGTCTAGGGTCATGTGCTTAGTGACGCAGTTAGCAAGTAAAGGCATAGCTGATGTGAATCAGTTGCCACCATACTTGATCGGAAGTACAGGTCACAGAGGTTCACAACCCATGTGCCATCTCCTCTCCTAGTCAGCATCCTAGATAGGACAGTGTCGAGATACCTGAAAGCTGCACGTCCAAGAATAAAAGCCATCGAGGTACCACATACCTAAGTCTCGCGGCCATGAAGGATACACTCAGGTGGACCTGCAAGTCAACATGGAGCTAGGAATATGACTCGGTAGGAGTGTACTCCATGTCGACGAGCCCCATTGCCACAAAGAACTCCATGTACAACATTAAGTACTCCATCCCGAACATCTGGAAGCTAATGGTCTCATGGTGGCTAAGGCTAATGATCGTACGGTCCAGCTCGAACAAACTCATCACCTCCAGAGTTAGCTCCCAGTAGGTCGGCTCTTGGATGGTAAAGAACTACTCCTAACACTATACTAAAATCAGATATTGCACCTCATCAGTGAGACTTATCTTGTCCAACGTTAGCAGCCCTACTATGCACTATTCTAGGGCCACCACTGGCTCACAATGCCTATTGTGAGTCTATTGTGTATTAAAATAAGGCAACAACCAACTGACAATGGGCAGACCCTGTTGCTAGACATTGCTAAATCATGATGAGCTGGAAAAATCATATAATGGCTTCACAACTAGCGCATAACAACCGTTGTGGCTCATCTACAACTAGTTTATAATTTGAACACAACTTCATCACAATGATCATTGTTCATCATGGAATGCCCGTTCTAAAGCTCGACTATGGTGAAAAATTTACATACAATGGTTTGTTTTTATTGAAATTCATATAAAATCCATTTACCAAACATCCTTAAACTATTCCATGCCATTTATACATCATGAAATCACGATTTAAATGGTTTTAGAAATTTCTTACAAAATTGGCCAAGAAGAAAGGAGGTTCCGTGGTGAAAATCAAAGTAATTTGGTGCTAAATCAAGTGAGAACAGTCCCAAAGCCTCTAAGAATCACTAAGCGATCATTAGGAAGGGTTCTCCAATGAGGTGGAAAAGAGGAAACAAAGGTTTGAGTGAGAAAGGTCAAGGGTCTCCCATCAGCGACCCTATATCACCTTGTAACTGCCTTAACAACATCCAGATAATGGACATTATTCATCGATTCAGTTTCCTGAGGTACCACGGCCATTAAAGGCCCGCTATGGGGCCATTGTCAACTCAGTTAAGATTCAATATTTTCTAAGTGTTTGGAAACGGCTAATTTAGGGCTTGTTATCTCACAAAGGTCTTACCATGGGCGTGGTATGGTCATGTGATAAGTGCTTGTGTGATAAGAATACGAAGTATTCTTTCCTAATGATGAGCATTACTTTTACCAGATTTTAGCGCTAATATATGTGCATTTATGTTACTTTCATGGGTATAGGGTTGTGAAGCCGAATGTTAAAGAAAGAAGCCAATGTAGGTCATGAACTCACTCTTTGGAGAAAATCTTGAGAAGGTTCAAACGCGAAGTCATAAGTCTGGTTCAAGATGTAAGAATGTGTGCCAACCTTCTTGTATTCATGTTAGCACAATGATTTCGAGGGGCACAAAGGCAGTCACATTTCGAGTATCATGGCTTGTGCATGGATAGCAAGATCTTCACCAATGAAGCCGTTTATTAAAGAAGCAAGGTGATCTATGACGTTAATGTGTGCCCGTTTTACGTTACCTCGATGAAAATATGGATTCGAGAGTGTTTCGGGCCATTACTGTAGGAGGTTTTGTTCATAGCCGGTCGAAAAAGTAAAGTTCAGAGAATCCACATGGACGTGTGGACATTATCCACGCCCGTGTGGAGAATCCACAAGGGATTGTGGATGCCAGATTCCAGCCCTATTTAAGGCCGATTTTAGCCCTGATTTCAGATGTCTTTTATCCATCTTTTCCTCAACTTGAGAGAGGGCGGCGGCTAGGGTTTTAAGAGGTATTGGCAAGGGATTTGGAGAGGTTCTACAGCTTCGACATCACGCTCCATTTGGAAGAAGGTTAGTGGGAGAGCTTTTGTCGGCATCGATCCGGCTAGGTGTATCCTAGGCCGGGTATAGGGACCTTTGGAAGAGTCGAGGCTTCTCCACAAGACCATTATCACGACTATCGAGGGGATTTTTCTATGGATTACTTGTTTTTACATTCGATTTCATTGTTGATTGTAACTAGCTCCATGGAGAGCTAAACCCCCTAGTGGGTACTTGGATTTGTGAACCCTAGTATGTATTTGTTTCATTAAACCTTCTATTATGCTTTCATTAATTGATGTTTTATTTGAGTTCCAATCTTGAATGCTTGATTGATTGAATCCTCCCTTAGAGTGACACTAGGGTTGAGAGTTCTTATTGATAACCCTTGTGTGTGAGTGATACACCACGAGAGTTAGACAAAGCTAGATTGGAGAGGGTTGAGAGGGTGAGTCGAGAGGCAGCGGAGCATCCCCTTTCCCCTCCGGTGTGATTTATCCTACCTCCATTTCCTCGAGTTCTTTGAGGTCATAGTAGAGTGAATGGGCTAAGGGATGACCTTCCGCTGGGGCTTAGTTGTATAGACAACAGAGTGAAGCGTTGAAGTGATTTTAGCACATAGGGCTTAATTGTGACTAGGGACCTTCCACCTGGACGAAAGGGTTAGGACGATATATAGGAAAGAGGATTTATCACTTGGTATCCCTAGAACTCATTGTGACTCCGCTACCTCTCGACTCACCCTCTCGACCCTCTCCAATCTTGCTTTGTCTAACTCTCATGGTGTATCACTCACTTGACAAGATCCCCTTGCTTATATCCCGTAAGTGCACGGGTTTATCGAAGTAATAATCCCGGATGAGCGGGTATTGAATCCACAGGGAGTAGGGAATAAAAACACTTAATCTGCTTCTTAGCTATGTGAAAGATCAATAGTGATAAGTGTGACAATGATTCAATTCTCAAAAGTAAAATCAACAAGTAAGAGAGCACGAGTAAAGGAGAAGGTAAGGCAATCGATAAAGATGGGGTACTCGGATAATGCTCCGCCTAGGATGATCGCTTCAAGTGCAAGAATCCTCTATTATGCTTCCTAATCAATGTAATAGTGAGTTGTGGAAATCCTTTATTACATAGTCCCAAATCTAAGGTCAACTATGGCTAACTCTATACATCTCCCGGAGGAGAAATCAAACAATCTCAACACCTCGCACTCGCATAGAGTTGCAATGAGCTCTACGGATTCCAAGTGATAAATCTCTTCATAATTATAGACCTAACCCTTTGGTCTAGGTGGAAGGTCCCTAACCACGATTAAGCCCTACATACTAAGATACCCTCAACGCTTCACTCCGTTGCACGCGCAACTAAGCCCCAGCGGAAGTTCATCCCCTAGACCATTCACTCTATTATGGCCGCAAAGAATTTGAGAAACGGAGGTAGAATATATCACGTCAGAGGGGAAAGGGGACACTCATGTACCTCTCGACTCACCCTCTCAACCTTCTCCAACCTAGCTTTGTCTAACACTCGTGGTGTATCACTCACTCACAAGGTTACCAACAAAAACTCTCAACCCTAGTGTCACTCTAGGGGAAATGTTCAAACAATCAAGCATTCAAGGTTGGAACTCACAATAAACATCAATTAATTGAAAGCATAATAAAAAGATTCAATGAAACAAATACATCCTAGGGTTCACAAATACCCAAGTACCCACTAGGGGTTTAGCTCTCCATGGAGCTAAGTACAATCAAAGAAATATAATGTAAAAGCAATAAATCTATAGAAAAACCCCCTCGATGGTCGTGTCGATGGTCTTGTGGAGAGTCCTCTACTCATCATAAAGGATCCTTTGTCCGGCCTAGGATACACCTCGCCGTATCGGTGCCGACGAAAGCTCTCCCAATAACCTTCTTCCAAATGATGCGCGATGTCAGAGCCGTAGAACTTCTCCAAAACCCTAGCCAATACCCCTCGAAACACTAACCGAAGCCCTCTCTCAAGTTGGGGAAAAAATGGAGAAAAGAATGCTGAAATCGGGGCTGAATCGGCTTTAAATTGGGCCGGAGTCGGGTGACTACACGGGCCTGTGGATTTTTCACACGCCTATGTGGAATTTCCACACGGGCGTGGATAATTTCCACACACCTGTGTGGATTCTCTGAATTCATGTTTTCTCGGCCGGCTGTGTGCAGAGAGAGATTCTACAAGTAAGGGAAATTCCAACATTAAATACAAAAAATCAAAGCTCTAGCTAAAAATTTGAATCAAAAGGACAACAAACCCGAAATCGTGTACATGTGTGAACTCACTCAAAACAACCCAAGGTATACTCTTCAAAGTTCTAAGTACAAGGGACTTATTTATCTACAAAAGTGACAACAATTTCAAAGATGGTAGTAGCTTCACACATCCTCTAAGGTAGCCCTTTCCAAAGCGGCCGCTAAGTTGGCTTTCACACTTTCGAGGTGGTAGCTCTTTCTAGCTGGGTGGTAGCTTCCACTCATCCTATGAGATAGCTCTTTATCTCATTAGGGCATAGCTAGTATCCGACTTATGAGAGTAGCTTCATACTTCATAGGTGGTAGCTCTTTCCACCCAACAAGCACAAAGAAACAATAAAACTATTTTGTTCTTTATTTTCATTTTCCATTTTTTTTTTCCAAATTTAACACAAGAAACAACTTTAACTAGTCCCTTTTAACATTGAACATGAGTTTCCAATAGAGTTTAAAGAGTGAGTAGTGCACTGA
This sequence comes from Dioscorea cayenensis subsp. rotundata, assembly GCF_009730915.1. Taxonomy (NCBI): domain Eukaryota; kingdom Viridiplantae; phylum Streptophyta; class Magnoliopsida; order Dioscoreales; family Dioscoreaceae; genus Dioscorea; species Dioscorea cayenensis. The sequence continues at coordinate 14,877,928 of NC_052475.1, read as the reverse complement.
GTGTAAATCGGGTAAAAAGTCTTAGAAATTCAAGCAAGAACTAGAGCATGAAAACATTCAATGTTAAAATTTCGCCTAAACTCAAGAATACAATCATTGCAACTAAGGTAAACCGCCATCAGCTATGTGAGCATGTATATCAATCAAGAACAATAAAAAGGATGTGTGCACTATGAAACTCCCCCCCCCCACCTAAGTTGTACATTGTCCCACAATGTACACATGCAAGCTCATATAAAATGTAGTTCATTCAAAAATAGATGTAGGAGAAGCAATCAAAACAATACTCCCCTGACTCCTAGTGTCGCGTTTGATGGAGCTAAGTCCTTGGGAGTAATGTTCCAACGGGTTGTGAAGCTCACACAGCCAAGTGCCAAAGGCACTTTGGTCGTGCCCATGACAAAGTCTCAATTTCCATGATGACAAGACCATCTGCACGCATACACGAGGGGGTTCAGTGAAGCTCAATAAAAACAAAATATCTCGAGTATATAAAAGATAGAAAATGAATACAACTCGAGATGCAAAATGAAAATAAACTCAGAAGGAGAATCCATTATGAGGTAACAAGTCTAAAATAAAATGCATAAAAGGAAAATAAAGTAAAGTCAAGTGTCGCTGTCGCCCTCGGGCTCCGGTGCTTCGCTGGTGAAAGATGCACATGGTGGGTCCACCGGTGCTCGGGTCGGGGATGGAGATGCTAGAGGAATTGAGGGGGCCTGAGGAGTCCTCGGCCGCAAGACAAATGATGAGGTGACGTCTTGCTCTAAGATCTGCTGTAATACGTCATAATGTGCCATGAACTCTGTGTACTGAGTGGCCTGCGTAGCCCTAATCTCTGCAATCTCGGCTCGAGCCTCATTTACCTCTGTCCGTATCACTCCCAAAGCGCTCTCAAGCCTCTCAAAGCGATCATGAGCTTGAGATGGTGAAAACATACACACGGGGGGTGGTTCCTCTGCCACTGGAGGTGCCTCGGTCTCCATCGGTGTTGGCTGAGGCTCGGGAGTGGGCTGAGATGCCCCGGCTCCATCACCCTCATCCTCAGCTATCTCTGGAGCTGGTAACACTAAAGCAAAAATCCCTGTCCGAACCTGGCGGACCATGCACATCAACCTCATTGTCTCTAGGCTCAGGGGAGTAGGTATAACCGTCTTCTCGGCCCAGCGAATCGAGTCCAAGAGACCCATGCCCAATACTAATTTCATGATGTAAGGGCCCGAGAAGATCACCCCCAATCTAGTATAGTGCCCCTGATGTCTGATGTACTCGGCCAAGATGTGCCCTAAGTGAATCGGTACGTGCTGCACCATCAAGTACAAGTACAGAAGTTCCTGTGGCTCAGAACACCAGTGCTATCACCATGGCCATTCACCGACCTACTCATGATGACATGTAAATATCTGCATGCAGGTCGAGAAAGGCACGTGGCCCTGGACACCCCGGCTCATACTGACCTTGACCACATAGTACTCTGTAAGCCCTCTACGGTGTCATGGTGCCAGGGTAATCAGTCGATAACTGAGAGTACTCCTCAGTGTCTGTGAATGCCTCCTCATACAAGCCAAGCATAACTGAAAACTGAGTGATGCTCAAGCTGTGGTGGTGTCCAAGTGCTCTAAACTGAATGGTGTCCAAACTATCGAAGCTCGCGTAAGATCTATCAAACTCAAATGATGATAGCACCTCCAGTGCAAACTCTCGGATGACTGGCTCTCTAATCGTTAATAACTGCCTCTAACCACCTGCTGAAACGAGATCCTTGACCTCATCAGCGAGCTCATCTCTGTCGTGTAGATCTCTCAGTATACTTGTGTCCAAGAATCGAGTCTGTCCGAACCGGAGTCTCGATAAGCGCTCATAGTGAACCTGATGCTCTGGAATCACGAAACTCATGCCCTCAGGCTCAGAGCATGACTCACGCGGCCTCTTATCAGCTATCTTCTTCGACCGAGGTGCCATAATCTGCAAAATTTAAAACAAAATAAATCATACAAGTTGATAAGCTAATGCTGCAGAAATCCACATGGTCGTGTGGAATTTCCCCACGCCCGTGTCGATCCACGGGGCGTGAAAACCGCACGACCGTGCTTCAATAATCCAAAAATACACCATGAAATCAATTCTACTTCGTTCTAAACATAAATCATCTTTCTAATTGAAGAAACGAAGTATTATTAACCAGATTAATCGAAGGAAAACATGAATTGGCAAAGAAAATGATAAATATGTCCTACCAACGAGATGGAATGAGGAAATGAAGAATCGGCCGAAAAACCGGTCAAAAATCCTACCAAATTGGCGTTATGGAGTCGGAGACTAATGTGAGAATGTTTCCAAACGAATAGAGGTCGTGAAGAGGGGGAGAAACTAATCTTCTTTAAAAAGAACTCGCGCCCCTAGGCGTTCTGTGCATCCACACGGGCGTGTGGAAATTGCCCACGCCCGTGGGCCTCATTATAAAAGAGAGCCACAGGGGTGCACGCACGCCCCTGTGCTCTCTCGGGAAAACACTCCTTCGACACTAACTGCTCTCGCATGGGCGTGTGGAAAATACCCACGCCCGTGCGCCCGACCCACAGGGGCAGCCGCACGCCCCTGTGGCTTCCCTGAACATTCGAGAAAATTGCCAAGTGTTCTACACGCCCGTGCGGAAATTCCGCACGGGCGTGAACATTCACATGCCCAACTCACAGGGGTAGCCGCACGCCCCTGTGTTTTCTCGGGATGGAGAGAACTTCTCTGCAGCATTTCGCACGGGCGTGTGGAAATTACCCACTCCAGTGTGTGGTTCACGAGGTTGCTCATAGGGGCGAGTCCACGCTCCTGTGTGCTCTCGGGATAATCCGCCCAACTCTGCAAGAATTCACACGCCCGTGTGGAAATTACCAACGGGCGTGTGACAGTCACATGGTCGTTCACAGGGGCAACGGCATGCCCCTGTGCCTTCTCTGGATGAGCTCGCAATACAAATACACGGGCGTGCGGAAATTCCACACGCCCGTGTGTCTTCACTTGATGCCTTAGAAAAACCTGCAGGCTCTGCAGAAAATTTCTGAACATGTTCACACACTCAGAGCATGCCTAGTATGCAAGTTTTACTAGCGAAAAACATGGAATAAAGCTCAAACGACATAACTTCGCCAATTCCACATGAAAACACACGATGAAAATTCAAAGCCCACAAGAAAATCTCAGCAAAAGCATCTAAAAATTAAGACACCAACACTCCACAATTTATTCATGCAAAACACTGCATTATTCAACTAAGAAAAATAGTAAACACTTGGATTGCCTCCCAAGAAGCGCTTGTTTAACGTCACTAAGCTTGACGTACCTTATCCTACCTCACGGGGGTTCATGAATGAAAGTTGCCCTCTTACCCATGGCTTGAAAGCATGATGTGCACAATCTAGTGAAAGTAGAGGGTGTATTATCGGGCTTAGGACCACCTAGGAATGGTTCATCGAACTCCTTCCGTCCACGGATGTCTCCAACAGCCTCGGAGTGTTTCTGGTGGCGTCTCCTAGCCCTCTTCATTTTCCAGAGCACCTTCTTCAAGATCCCCGGGGTAGATGGTACTTCTTCCGTCGATCCAAGCATCATTACATCTTTATGTCCCTCTTCTTGGTCAAACAAACCTTCATACGGATCCGGATTGAACATTTCCTACATGTATTCATCAACAATCTCATCAGTAGTGTCTAGAAAGTATAAAGTGTCATCGAAAGCAAGAGAATGCCGCATGGCTTCAGCAAGGCAGTATGTGAGCTTGTCATCTACAACTCTCAATGTGAGCTCTCCACCGTCCATGTCAATCATTGCTTTGGAAGTCCGTAAGAACGGTCTCCCAAGTTTCCAGGGTACATCTGCATCCTCATCAACATCTAGCACTACAAAGTCAACCAGAAAAATATACTTGTCCCACCTTGACAAGCACGTCTTCAATGATGCCTCTCGAATGTCGCACTGTTCGGTCCGCTAGTTGCAAAGTCGTCCGAGTAGGCCTAGGCTCGCCCAAGCCTAGCTTTTTAAAGAAAGTGTATGGCATGACGTTGATACTAGCCCCTGAGTCCACCAATGCCATTTCCTCACCTAAATTGCCAATATTACACGGAATGATGAAGCTTCCCGGGTCTTTCTTTTTGTTTGACATGTTCTTTTGCAATACCGCCGAGCATGAAGCATCTAAAATCACTGAAGTACTTTCCTCCAACTTCCTCTTGTTAGTCAACAAGTCTTTCAAAAACTTCGCATACTTAGGCATTTGGGCCAATGCCTCAACAAAAGGAATATTGATGTGGAGCTGCTTGAACAAACTCAGGAACTTCTTATACTGTTCATCCCCTTGGTCATTTTTCAATCTAGAGGGATAGGGGATTCTTGGCATGAAAGGTGGGGGTGCCACCTCTTTCTCTTTGCTCGTCCCCTCTTCTACCTCTATAACCTCGGGTGCATGTTCTTTTGGCTTCTCACTCGGAAGCCTACCTTCAACCTCACGACCACTTCTCAAAGTGATCGCCTTCACATGCTCTCTAGGGTTGGTCTCTGTATTGCTCGGCAAGCTTCCATGTGGCCTTTCAGAGAAAGACTTCGCAATTTGCCCCACTTGATTTTCAAGGTTATGTAAAGAAGCGGTGTGGTTGCGAAGTGTAGCCTCGACTGATTCAAACCTTGTATTTGCAGATTGTACAAATCTAGCCAAGTGCTTCTCTAAGTCAGTCATTCGGGTTTGGAGACTCTGTTTTCCACCTGAGGGGCTTGTTGTTGTTGTTGTTGGAAACCCAGTGGCCCCATGGCCTTTTGTGAACCCTGATTACTCCATGAGAAATTTGGATGATTCTTTCAACCCGAATTGTAGGTATTGCTATATGGGTTTCCTTGAGGTCTCATGCCATTACCTTCAAAATCAACGTTTTCCACTAAAGAACCATCACCAATAGAGATTGGGCAATCGGAGGGAACATGTCCTCAATCACACCTGTTGCAATTAGTCACGGCCGTCACTCTATTTGAAGTTAGAAGATCTAACTTCTTACTCAAACTCTCTACTTGAGCCGTCAATGAAGTTACCGCATCTATTTCATGGAGACTGGCCACTTTTTTCTTCTCCCTAGCGTTTCATTGGTAGTTGTTTAACCCCATTTCTTCAATTAACTGCCGAGCCTCATCGGGGGTTTTGCTACCTAAGGTACCTCCTGCTGCCTCATCCAACAGTCGCCTTGTACTCGGGTTCAAACCATTATAAAAAGTTTGAACAATCATCTACTCTGGGAATCCGTGTTGCGGGCACTTTCTCAAGAGCTCCTTGAACATTTCCCATGTCTAAAATAGAAACTCCAATTCCAACAGAATAAAGGATGAGATCTCATTCCTACACTTTGCAGATTTTCCGGGAGGGAAATAACGGGCAAGAAAAGCTTCTACCATTTCCTTCCATGTGGTAATCGATCCTCTAGGTAATGAGTGTAGCCACTGCTTCGCTCTCCCCTTTAAGGAAAATGGGAAGCCTCTCAACTTGATGGCATCATCCGTCACCCCGTTTATCTTTAGCATATCACACACCTCGAGAAAACTCTCTATATGACTGTTTGGATCCTCATCGGCCAAACCGTTGAACTGTGAGGATTGCTGCAACATGTGGATGAATTCCGGCTTCAACTCAAAGTTCTGAGCTGTAATCAGGGGACGCACAATACTCGATTGCGTCCCCAACACTGAAGGTCTCCCATAATCGGATAATGTTCGTTGTTGCTCATTCTGTTCTGCCATGTTTTCAGATCCTTCCACTTCCAAATGAGCTAAATTAGACTGTTCTTGCACAGGCTCTTTCTCTTTTTTTCTAAGTGTATGTTCAAGCTCAGGATCTCCTTCAACCAATATTGAGGGATTCCCTCGGGTCATAACCCGGGGCTGCACCCAAAAAGAAAGAAAAAGAAATCAAAATGATGATAAAATAAGAAGATAGGAAATAGAATGTATGGTGAAATAGCTAATAAAACAAAGTGCAAAGTATCTCTAAACGCTTACTCCCCGGCAACGGTGGCAAAATCTTGACAAGATCCCCTTGCTTATATCCCGCAAGTGCATGGGTTTGTCGAAGTAATAATCCCGGATGAGCGGGTATCGAATCCACAGGGAGTAGAGAATAAAAACACTTAATCCGTTTCTTAGCTATGTGAAAGATCAATAGTTATAAGTGTGAAAATGATTCAATTCTCAAAAGTAAAATCAACAAGTAAGAGAGCACGAGTAAAAGAGAAGGTAAGGTAATCGATAAAGATAGGGTACTCGGATAATGCTCCACCTATGATAATCACTTCAAGTGCAAGAACCCTCTATTATGCTTCCTTATCAATGCAATAGTGAGTCACGGAAATCCTTCATTACATAGTCCAAAAACAAAGGTCAACTATGCCTAACTCTATACATGTCCCAGAGGAGAAATCGAACAATCTTAACACGTCGCACTCGCATAGAGTTGCAATGAGCTCTACGGATTCCAAGTGATAAATCTCTTCCTAATTATAGACCTAACCCTTTGGTCCAGGTGGAAGGTCCCTAACAATGATTAAGCTCTAGATACTAAGATCACCTCAACGCTTCACTCCGTTGCACGCGCAACTAAGTCCCAGCGGAAGTTCATCTCTTAGACCATTCACTCTATTATGGCCGCAAAGAACTCGAGGAACGGAGGTAGAATCTATCACGTTAGAGGGGAAAGGGGACGCTCTTGTACCTCTCGACTCACCCTCTCAACCCTCTCCAACCTAGCTTTGTCTAACACTCGTGGTGTGTCACTCACTCACAAGGTTACCAACAAGAACTCTCAACCCTAGTGTCACTCTAAGGGAAATGTTCAAACAATCAAACATTCAAGGTTGGAACTCACAATAAACATCAATTAATTGAAAGCATAATAAAGAGATTCAATGAAACAAATACATCCTAGGGTTCACAAGTATCCAAGTACCCACTAGGGGTTTAGCTCTCCATTGAGCTAAGTACAATCAAAGAAATAGAATGTAAAAGCAATGAATCCATAGAAAAACCCCCTCGATGGTCGTGTAGATGGTCTTGTGGAGAGTCCTCTACTCATCGTAAAGGATCCTTTGTCCGGCCTAGGATACACCTCGCCGGATCGGTGATGATGAAAGCTCTCCCAATAACCTTCTTCCAAACGACACGCGATGTCGGAGCCGTAGAACTTCTCCAAAACCCTAGCCAATACCACTCGAAACCCTAGTTGAAGCCCTCTCTCAAGTTGGGGAAAAGATGGAGAAAAGAATGCTGAAATAGGGGCTGAATCGGCTTTAAATAGGGCAGGAGTCGGGCGACTACACGGGCCTTTGGATTTTTCACGCGCCCATGTGGAATTTCCACACGTCCATGTGGATTCTCTGAATTCCTGTTTTCTCGACCAGCTGTGAACAGTGGTGCTACAGTAGTTTGCTACATTTCTCTGCTATAGTATCCGGCCTGAATAGCTTCCCGAATCCATACTTTCATCGAGGGTAACGCAAACGGGCACACATTCACGTCGTGGATCACTTGCTTCTTCAATGATAGACAAGTTGGTGGAGCTCTTGTTCTATGTGCATAAGTCGGAATGCTCGAGTGTGACTGCCATTGTGCCCCTCCAAATGGATGTGCCAACTAGAATACGAGGAGGTTGGCACATACTCTAGCATCTCACACCCGACCTATGTCTTCGTGTTTGACCCTCAGTAAGATTTCCTCCAAAATCGGTGCATTACAATCCATATTGGCTTCTTTCCTTCATACTCGGCCTCATAACCCTATCTGCACGAAAGTAACATAAAAACACACATATAAGTGTAAAAACACGCGAAAAGTAATGCTCAACATAAGGAATGAACGCTTCAAATTCATATCGCACAAACACTTGTCATCACTCACAAGGATTACCAATGTAGACTCTCAACCCTAATGTCACTCTAAGGGAGAAATCATTCAACAACCATTTAATTTGGAACTCAATTAAAGACATCAATTAAGGAAAACATAATAAAAGGTCAATGAAAAAAAATCATCCTAGGGTTTACAAGTCCAAGTACCCACTAGGGCGTTTAGTTCTCCATGGAGCAAGATACAATCAATAATGAAATCGTAAGTGAAAACATATAATCCATAAGAAAAACACCCTCGGTATTCGTGTTAATAGTTTTGTAAATCTTGTTGATAGTAACTATAGTAAATTGCTATAGTGATTTGCTACATTGCCTGCTACAGTACTCTGCCAAAATACTCCCAAATCCACAATTTTCATCGAAGCAACACAAACAGGGCACACGCCTATGTTGTAGTTCACATTGCATCTTCAAGTAGAAGCACATTTGATGGGAATCTTGCTAGCCTTGCACAAGTCAGAAAACATGAGTGTGACATGCCTTTGTGCCCCTCCAATTTATATATTCCATCAAGCATAATAGAGGTTGGCACACACTCATATGTCTTCGAGCACAACTTGCATCTTCTTGTGTGTCCACTTGAAAATTCCATCAACATAATGCATTTGCAATCTACTTTGGCTCCTTTCTTCACTATTTGGCTCCACAACCCTATATGCGCAAAAGAACACAAAAACATACATATTAGCTATAAAACTTGATAAAAGTAATGCTTATCATAAGAAAAGAATACTTTGTATTCTTAGTACACAAGCACTTATCAAACCCCCCACACTTAAGCTTTTGCTTATCCTCAAGCAAAAATAAAGCATTAAAGCATAGAAGAAGGAAATATTGAAAGAGCTTGGCCTTCGGTTCTCCAAAGCATGCAAGGGAAGCATTCTACTAGTAAGGAAAATTTCAACACTAAGTATGAAAAATCATTGCTCTAGCTAAAAACTCGAATAAAAAAGGACAACCAACCCGAAATCGTGTAAGTGTGTGTAAACTCACTCATGTCGACCCAACTTATACTCCTCAAAGTTCTAGGTATAAAGGGACTTATTTATCTACAAAAACAATACAAAATAAAGAGATGGTAGTAGCTTCACACATCCTCTAAGGTAGCCCTTTCCAAAGCGGCCGCTAAGGTGGCTTTCACACTTCAAGGTGCTAGCTCTTTCTATCGGGGTAGTAGTTTTCACTCATCCCATGAGATAGCTCTTTCTCTCATTAGGGCATAACTAGTATCCGACTTATGAGAGTAGCTTCATACTTCATAGGTGGTAGCTCTTTCCACCCCAAATGCACAACTAAAACAACTAGTTTTTTTCAGCAAAATTAACACAAGAAAACAACACTAACTAATCTCTTAAACATTGAAGTTGAGTTTCCAAAAGGGTTTAATGAGAAAGTAGTGCAACAATTGTCATTCGGAAAAAAATTCCTAGAAATTCAAGTAAACACTAGAGCTTGAGAACATTCAATGTTAACAATTCCCCTAAACTTAAGAATACAATCATTGCAACTAAGATGAACCGCCATTAGCTACGTGAGCATGTATTTTAGTCAAAACTTATGTAATGAACATGTGTAATGTGAACTCCCCCACACACTTAAGATGTTCGTTGCCCTCAATGTATGCAAGCAAGCACAATAGGATATAAGTCAATCAAAAGCATATGTGGAAGTGGGCAATAGAAACAATACTCCCCTGAACTCCGAATGGTACGTTTGATGGAGCTATATTCATTGAGAGTTGAGTCTCAATGGGTCATGGAGCACACACGGCCATAAGACCGTGTCCATGACTAGTTCCTTAAATTCCATACTCACAAGACCATCTGCATGTATACACAAGGGGATTCAGTGAAGCTCAACAAAAATAAAAACAACTCGAGTATAAAAGATAAGGCAATGAAATACAACTCGAAACAAAAATAAAAGATAAACTTATATGGAAGATCCTTTTTGAGTATACAAGTCCAAAATAAAATGCGGAAATGAAATATAAAAACAATAAGTAACTAAAAGAAAGATGCATCAAGCGTCGGTGTTGTTTGGGGTTGGCTCTATTGCTGTTGGTGCTAAGTCGAATGATGCTAGTAGATCTGATGATGGTGATGCTGGTGGAGCCTGAGGTGTACGGGGTCTCATAATGAAAGAAGATATCATGTCTCGCTCAAGGATCTACTATAATATATCGAGGCGTGCCATGACCTCCGTGTGGTTCGCGTCCTGCGTCGCGCGAACCTCAACCAAATCACTCTAGAGCACCCTATAGCACTCTCAAGCCTCTCAAGGTGATGATGGGCTTGAGGTGGAGAGAAGATGGGAACTGGAGGTGCCTTCGGTGCTGTAGGAGATACCTCTATCTGCTCTGGCTGCTGCTGCGGCTCTAACGTCGGCTGTGACCGATCCGCTGCTACTCCCTCGGCTTCTGCGGTCTCAAAATGGGCATGATCATTGTATACACTCCTGGTCTGTATCTCCGAACCATCTCCATCAATCTCATAGTGTCTATGCCAAGTGGAGCCGGTACAATAGCCTTCTCGGCCCCCCTGATAGCGTCTAATAAACCCATCCCCATGATGAGTCTGGTGATATAAGGGCCTGAGAACAGAACACCGACTCTGGCATACTGGCCTTGATGACAAAGATAATCAGCCACGATATACCCTGATGAGTCACCTCGCTCCACACCATCGAATATAGATAAAGTAGCTCCTTCCGACTCAAAACACCTGTGTTGTCGCCTCAGCCGCTCACTGATCTACTGAGAATGGTATGTATGTATCTGTAGCTCAGCCGGGATAGGTATGTGGCCTAGGCACTCCTGGCTCATACTGCCCCTGTCTACATAAAGTGTTATATACTCTCTGAGGAGTCAAACTGCCAGGATAATCCGTCAGAAGTTGCTCATACTCCTCAGTGGAAATAAAAGTCTCATCGTATAGTCCCAACCGGATCGAAAATTGTGTGATGCTCATAATATAGTGATGTCTAAATACTTTGAACTGTATCGTGTCAGCACTATCAAATCTAGCATATGATCGATTGAACTCAAACGACGACAAAACCTCTAATGTCAGTGCACGGATAGCTGGCTCCATGATTGATAATAACCTCCTCCAACTACCCACGGCCAATAGCTCCTCAATCTCATTAGCTATCTCGTCTTCCCACTGAATCTCTCTCAGTGAACTCAAGTCCGAGACTCAAGTCTGCCCGAACTTTAGCTTCGATAATCGCTTAAACCGAGCCTGGTGCTCGGGAATGGCGAACTCTATACTCTCTGCTAAAGTGATGTCTCATGTGGGCGCTTCCCAGCCGCTTTCTTTATCCTTGTGACCATATCTGCAAGTATTGAAAAGAAAATCAATCAAAATAAACTCACAAAACAATACTGCAGGAATCCACACGATCATGTGGAAATTCCACAAGCCCGTGTGGATCCATGGGGCGTGAAAGCCGCACGACCCTTGTGCTAAAAACTCAAAAATACATCATAAATTTATTCTAAAATGCTTCTAAAGCATGAATCTATCATTTAGACATCCAAACGAAGCACATTTACAAGATTTCAATCGAATAAAATCAAGTATGGCAAAGAAAAAAAGAATAAGGGTTTACCAACAAGAGCGAAGATAAAAAACTTGAAATCGGCCAGAAAACTCGAGTAATATCCCTCTTAAATGACGGTGTGAAGTCAGGAGAGTATAAGAGAGAGTTCTTTCGGTGTGGAGAAGTGTAACAAATGAAAAGGTGAACAAGACTTATAAAGAAAACTCACGGCCTTTGGCGTTCTGAACATCCACACGGCGTGTGGAAATTACCCATGCCCATGTGACCCCACAAGAGAGCTTCACAGGGGCACTCACACCCCTGTGTATTCTCGGGATAGCACTCTGGACCTCTGAGCACATCTACACGGGCGTGTGGAAATTCTCCATGCCCATGTGCCCGACCCACAGGGGCATCTACACGCCCCTGTGGCTTCTCTGTCCAACCGAGTAAAAATTCTAAGTGTTCCACACGCCCCTGTACAAATTCCACACGGGCATGTGGATCTTCACAGGGGTACTCATAGGAGCATCCACACTCCCCTGTGTCTTCTCGGGATGGTGAGGTCTTCTCTGCATGAAATCACACGGGCATGTGGAAATTACCCACGCCCGTGTGTAATGCACATGGTCAGACACAGGGGCAGACACACGCCCTTGTGTCTTCTTGGGATAGAGCTCTGAACATCTGCAGAGAAACACACGCCCATGTTAAAATTCCATATGGGTGTGTGACCATCACAAGGTCGTTTACAGGGGCAGACACACGCCCCTGTGTCCTCTCGGGATGAGCTCTGAATGAAAAAACACACCCATGTAGAATTTCCACACGGCTGTGTGTTTTCTCTGGATAACTTAGAAAAACTTTTGTAGGCTTTACAGAAAATTTCTAAACAAACACACTCATTTAAAGCCTACCTATATATGCATAAATAAGTAGAGAAATAAGAAAAACACGCTCAAACGACCAAGATATTGCGCCACACACAAGTAATCACATAAAGATACCAATGATCCACAAGAAAAACACAGCAATTTGCATGTAAAAATCAAGACACCAATACCCAAAGCCTTATTAATGCAAGTACTAAACTAAGAACTGGAAAAATAGTAAAGACTTGGGTTGCCTCTCAAGAAGTGCTTGTTTAGCGATCACTAAGCTTGACGTACCTCATCTTTACCTCACGGGGGCTCATAGATGAAAGTTTCACTCTTACCCATAACCTGAAAGCATGATGAACATAATCCTTTTGAGGGTAGAGGAGGAGTTATCAAGCATGTTACCACATGAGGGTTTGTCACCCTCACTCCATTCTTGAATATCCGTATTAGCCTTGGGTGCGTTTCTTGTGGCATCTCCTTGCTCGCTTCATTTTTTGGTACACCTTCTCCATGATCCCCGAGGTAGATGGCACCTTTTTGTCTAGACAAAGCATCAAGACTTCTGCATCCTCCACTCCTTGGTCTAGCAACCCCTCATACGGGTCTGGATTCATCATTTCCTTCACATATTCATCAATTAGTTCATCTGTAGTGTCAAGAAAGTAAAGAGTATCATCGAAGTCAAGAGAATGTCGCATAGCTTCGACGAGGCGGTATGTAAGCTTGTCATTGCCAACTCTCAGTGTCAACTCTCCACCGTCCATGTCGATAAGTGCCTTAGAAGTGAGCAAGAATGGCCTCCCAATTATCGAAGGAACATCTACATCCTCATAGACATCCAACACTACAAAATCCACCGGAAATATGTACTTGTCAACCTTGACAAGCATGTCTTCAATGATACCCCACGGATGCCTACCGTTCAGTCCGCCAATTGAAGTGTCATCTAAGTGGGCCTAGGCTCTCCCAAGCCTAGCTTATGAAGGAACGAGTATGGCATGACATTGATACTAGCCCATGAATCCGCCTATGCCATCTCTTCACCCATATTACCAATGTTGCACACGATGATGAAGCTTACGAGGTCTTTCTTCTTTTTTGGCATATTCTTTTGCAACACTCGCCGAACAAGAGGCATCTAAAATGACCGATGCACTCTCCTCCAACTTCCTCTTGTTGGTCAAAAGATCCTTCAAAAATTTTGCATACCGAGGCATTTGAGACAATGCCTCTACAAAAGGAATGTTGATGTGCAATTACATGGATAGACCCAAGAACTTCTTGTATTGTTCATCATTTTAGTCATTCTTCAATCTTGAAGGGTAAGGGATTCTTGGCTTGTAAGGTGAGGGTGCCACCTCCTTCTGCTTATTAGTTCTCTCCTCAATCTCTATGACCTCAGGCGCTTTGACATTGGTTTTCTCACTTGGAAGCCTACTCTCAACCTCATGACCACTTCTCAAAGTCATCGCCTTCACATGTTCTCACAAATTAGTTTCAGTGTTACTAGGTAAACTCCCTTGAGGTCTCTCTGATAAAGACTTCGCAATTTGCCCCACTTGTTTTTCTAGATTGTGAAATGAAGTCGTGCGGTTGAGAAGTGTAGCTTCGACCAACTAAAATCTTGTATCCGATGATAGAACAAATATAGTCAAAGCCTTCTCTAGATCGGTCATCCTGGTCTCCAAGCCTGAAACTCGATTCTCCATGTTCGGGGCTTATTATTGTTGTTGTTGGAAACCTGGTGGTGCTGTGGCCTTTTGTTGCCCTTGATTATTCCAAGAAAAGTTCGGATGGCTCCTCCAACACAGATTGTATGTATTGCTATATGGATTTCCTTGGCCCCTCATCGTATTACCTACAAATTCAACTTGTTCCATGAAGGATGCACCACCAATAGCTATCGGGCAACCGGATGGAGCATGGCCTCCTCCACATCCATTACAATTCGTCACGGCTGCCAATCTAGGAGAAGTTAGAGTGTCTAACTTCTTGCTCAATGACTCCACTCAGGCCGCCAACAATATAACCGCACCAATCTCATGGAGACTGGATATTTTCTTCTTCTCTCTTGCATTCTATTAGTAGCTATTCAAACCCATTTTCATCAATCAATTGTCGTTCTTCTCTGGTGGTCTTGCTACCTAAGGTACCTCCTTCTGCTACATCAAGTAACTACCTTGTGCTAGGTTTTAACCCGTTGTAAAAAGTCTGAATAATCATCCATTGGAAGAACCCATGTTGTGAACATTTCCGCAGGAGCTCATTGCACATCTCCCATGTCTCAAATAGAGACTCCAATTCCATTTGTAAGAGGAGGATATTTCATTCCTAAGCTTTGCAGATTTTTCGGGAGGGAAATATCGAGCAAGAAAAGCTTCTACCATCTCCTCCCATGTAGTAATCAATGCTCTAGGTAATGAATGTAGCCATTGCTTTGCTCTCCCCTTTAAGTAAAATGGGAAGGCTCTCAACTTGATGGCATCATCCATAACACCATTGATTTTGAGCATGTCACACACTTCCAAGAAATTCTCTATGTGACTATTTGGATCCTCATCGGCCAAACCATTAAACTGTGCGAACTGCTATAACATGTAGATGAATGCCAGCTTTAGCTCAAAATTCTGAGCCGTAGTCGGTGACCGCACAATACTAGACTGTGTACCCAAAACTAAGGATCTGGCATAATCTGAGAGTGTCCTCTGCTGCTCATTCTATTCTGCCAAATTAGCTGACCCTTCACCTTTTATCTCAGCATGATTAGACTATTCTTGTGCAGGTTCTTTCCCCCTTCTACGAAGTGTTCATTCACGTTTAGGATCTCCTTCAACCAATATCGAAGGATTCCCTCGGGTCATAACCTGGAGCTACTACAAAAGAAAGAAAAACAAATCAGAATGATGATTGAATAAGAAAGTGTGAAATAGAATAAACGATGAATAGCTAAATGGCAAAGTGCAAAGTGTTTCCAAAATGCCTATTCCCTGGCAACGCCACCAAAAACTAGACACACCCCTTACGTGTGACCCGCAAGTGCATGAGTTTCCCAAAGTAATAAATCTCAGGTGTGTGGGTTATTATATCCATAGGGAATAGTGAATAGAAATACAACGATTACTACTTAACTAGGTGAAGATGAAACAATAATGGTGTGGATAAAATCAATGTGAACGAGACTAAAGAAAATAAGAAATAGAGGCACGATAAAATGAAACGAAAGGCTATCAATAGAAAGTGGGGCACCCAGACATTGCTCCCCCTAGGTTATTGCTTCAAGTGCAAGACCAACTATTATATCTCCTAACTGATGCTTAATGATTCATGGAAATCCTAAAATACAAAGTTCCAAACCTAAAGTCAACCGTGACTAACTCTACACTATATCCCGGCAGAGAAATCGCTCAGTCTCAACACCTCACACTGTGCAAAGTTACAAGAAGTTCTAGGGATTCCAAGTAATAAATCATATTCCTATATGTAGATCTAACCCTTTGGTCCAGGTGAAAGACCCCTAGTCATGATTAAGCCCCAGATACTAAGGATTACTTCAACATTTCACTCTATTACTCTCGCAACTAAGCCCTAGTGAGTTCCTCTCTAGAATTTCACTCTATTGTGATGGCAAAGAACTCTAGAAAATAGAGGTAGGATAAATCACACCAGAGGGAAAAGGGGACACTCCACTACCTCTCGACTCACCCTCTCGACCCTCTCCAATCTTACTTTGTCTAACTCTCATGGTGTATTACTCACTCACAAGGATTACCAATGCAGACTCTCAACCCTAGTGTTACTCTAAGGGAGAAATCATTCAACAAGCATTCAAGATTGGAACTCAATTAAAGACACCAATTAAGGAAAACATAATAAAAGGTCAATGAAACAAAATCATCCTAGGGTTTACAAGTCCAAGTATCCACTAGGGGGTTTAGCTCTCCATAGAGCAAGATACAATCATTAAAGAGATCGAAAGTCAAAACATGTAATCCATAAGAAAAATCCCCTCGGTATTCATGTCGATAGTCTTGTAGAGTAGCCTCATCCTCTCCAAAGGTCCACTTGTCATGCCTAGGGCACACCTCACCGGATCGATGCCGACGAAAGCTCCCCAAATAACTATCTTCCATGAGAAACGTGGTGTCAAAGCTGTAGAACCACTACAAAAGCCTTGCCAAAGCCACTCTAAACCCAAGCCGCAAGCATCTCAAAAGATGGAGAAAAGATGGAAAGAAGCATTCTAAAATCGAGCTGAATCACGGCTTTATATAGGGTTGGAATCAAGAATCCACATGGGCGTTTGAAATTACCACACGCCTGTGTGAATCTACAGAACTTGGTTTTTCAGTGGCTTGTAAACAGTAATTACTGCTGTAAATTGATACAGTGATTTCCTACAGTACCCTGCTTCAGTAACCTTCTACAGTACTCCACCAAAAATACTCCTGAAACCACACTTTTCATTGAGGCAACACAAACGGGCACACGTCTATGCTGTAGATGGCGTTGCATCTTTAAGTAAAAGCACATTTGACGAGAATCTTGCTAGTCTTGCACAAGTCGGAACACATGAGTGTGACTGCTTTTGTGTCCCTCCAATTTACATATTCCATCAAGCATAATGGAGGTTGGTACACACTCATATGTCTTTGAGCACAACTTGCATCTTCTTGTGTGCCCACTTCAAGATTCCATCAACATAATGCATTTGTAATCTACTTTGGCTCCTTTCTTCTCTATTTGGCTTCACAACTCTATATGCGCAGAAGAACACAAAAACACACATATATGCGATAAAACCCTATAGTACACAAGCACTTATCACTCTTTTTCAAGCTACCCCTTGAAGTATTCGTAAAGGGGGTTTACCATGAACACATCTTGCACAAATCCCGACAGAAAAATCAGGTTCATGTGCAAAGTAGCATTTATCGTCCTGGTCTATATAATGCTTCATGGCGATTGGAAGTTTATACACCACATCTTCATCTCCCACTTTCAATGTCATCATTCCATCTCTCCAGTTGATGAAAGCCCCTAATGTGTTTAAGAATGGTCTTCCAAGGATAAGTGGGATCTCTACATCCTCATCTATGTCAGAGAATCACAAAGTCCACTAGGAAGACAATCTTTTCAATGGTCGCAAGCACATCTTCCATATTTCCCTGTGGTCTTCTCACTAATCTATTGGCCAACTATAAGGTCATTCTTGATTGCCTCAATTCTCCCAATCCAAGCTTAATGTAAATAGTATATGGCATCACGTTGATACTAGCACCCAGAATCGGCTAGTATATTCACTTCCACTCCATCACCTAAAAAGCATGGGATCACGAAACTTCTAGGATCTCTAAAGCTTCATCTATATCTTTCTATCCAAGAGGACAGAACAATTTTTGTTAAGAGCCACTATATTAACCTCTACCAACTCCTTCTTGTCGGTGATCAAGTCCTTCAAGAATTTGGCATACTTCAGCATCTGGGACAATGCTTCAAAAATGGGGATGTTTATGTGGAGTTGCTTAAAGATAGTCATGAACTTCTTAAATTACACATCCTCCTTATCAGCTTTCAGTCTGGAAGGATAAGGAACTCGGGCTTTGTATCCCTTAACTACGAGTAGAGCTAGTAATGACTCTTTAGGTTCTTTCTCAACTATCTACTTATCCTCCTCCATGGTTTCCTATAAAGCAATAGGGTCATCCTATACAATTTCCTTCTCTATCTCGCCATTTTGACCCTGAGAGGCCCTTGCCTTGATGGTCTTACAACTGGGGAGTGAGATAGCTTTTATTTGCTTCCTCAAATTTGCTTCAATGTTGCTTGGGAGACTTCGTTGGGGTCTTTTTATACTAGTTCTTGCTAACTGCCCAACCTGATTTTCCAAGTTCTTGATTAAGGCTTGGAGCGTTTTTAAATTTCACACTAACCTTGTCCATCCTCGCATCATTACTTGTTATATACTTGGCCAAAACATCTTCTGTGGAGAACTTCCTTTCAGACTGTTGTTGTTGTGATTGGTATTAGTAGTTATGTTGATGAGGAGGCCTCTGCTGCTGACCTTGACTCTAAGAGAAGTTTGGATGACTTCTCCATCCTGAGTTATAATTACTGCTGAATGGGCTATTCTAGCTCCTCTTACCCCCACCAATTTAATCAACCTATTCCATAGGAGTTACTACTAAATTTATTATTGGGCACTGAGATGTCTCATGTCCTCGTCCATAAGTTTCATAAAATATAACAGCTCTGGAATTCAAGTTGATAATCTACTATTACTCATGAGTAGATCCAACTTCCATGTGAGCGCATCCACTTTTGCTACCAAAGTGGTATCTATGTCTATCTCATATAACCTGGCCACCTTTTGGTACCTACCTCTTGAACTCCAATATAACTCATTATTAGCCATGTATTCAAACAACTGTTCTACCTCTTCAGGGAACTTGTTACTTAGCTGACCCACCTGCTGCGGTGTCAATGATCTGCCTAGTCTAGTAGTTTGGTCGGTGGCAGGGCTCCCCACAAGTGCACGGAGTTATCAAAGTAATAAATCCCAGGTGAGTGGGGTATCGTATCCACAGGAAGAAGGGAATAAAAATACTTAATTTTCTTCTTAACTATATGAAAGATGAATAGTGATATGTGTGACAAGATTCAATTCTCAAAAGTAAAACAACCCAAAAGAGAGCAAAAGTAAAAGAGATGGTAAGGCAATTGATAAAGATGGGCTACCCGGGTATTGATCCACCTAGGAAAATCATTTCAAGTGCAAGAACTCTCTATTATGCTTCCTAACTAATGCAATGGTGAGTCAGGGACATCCTTTAATGCATGGCCCCGAATCTAGGGTTAACCAAACCTAATCCTTTACGTGTCCCGGAGGAGAGGTTGAACAACCTCTCAACCTCGCACTCGTAAGAAGGATTGCATTAAGCTCTGAGGATTCCAAGTGATAAATCTCTTCCTAATTGTAGACCTAACCCTTCGTCCAGAAGAAAGGTCCCTAACCACAATTAAGTCCTAGATGCTAAAATCACCTCAACGCTTCACTCCGTTGCACTCGTAACTAAGCCCCAGCGGAGGGTCATCCCTTAGCTCATTCACTCTATTATGGCCACAAAGAGCTCGATGAACGGAGGTAGAATCTATCACACTCATAGGGGAAAGGGGACGGTCCTGTACCTCTTGACTCACCTTCTCAACCCTCTCTAATCGAGCTTTGTCTAACTCTCGTGCTGTGTCACTCACTCACAAGGGTTACCACATGAACTCTCAACCCTAGTGTCACTCTAAGGGAGTATTCAAACAATCAAACATTCAAGATTGGAACTCACAATAACATTAATTAATTAAAAGCATAATAAAAAGATTCAATGAAACTAATACATCCTAGGGTTCACAAATACCCAAGTACCCACTAGGGGTTTAGCTCTCCATGGAGCATAATACAAACGATAATGAAATCAAATGTAAAAGAAAACAATCCATAGGAAAACCCCCTTGATAGTCGTGATGACGGTCTTATGGAGAGTCCTCTACTCATCGCAAGATCCCCTTATCCGGTATAAGATACCCCTCACCGAATCAATCCGATGGAAGCTTCCTTACCAACCTTCTTCCAAAGAGATGACGATGTCGGAGCAGTAGAACCTCTCCAAATCCCTAGCCAATACCTCTCAAAACCCTAGCCGCAGCCCTCTCTTAAGTTGGGGAAAAGATGGAGAGAAGAATGTTGAAATCGGGGCTGAAATCAGCCTCAAATAGGGTTGAAATCAGGATTCCACAAACCCCTGTGGATATTCCACACGGGCCTATGGAATTAACCCATTTCCACACGCCCGTGTGGTTCCTCTGTTTTAGTCCTTCTTCGGCCGGCTGTGAATAGTACCTACTACAATGACGTTGCTACAGTGTTCCTGCTATAGTGACGACCTGAAATACTCTCAAATCCATGCTTTCATCAAGGTAACATAAACGGGCACACATTCACATAGTAGATCGCCTTGGTTCTTCAATAAATGGTCACGTTGGTGGAGATCTTGCTAAATATGCACAAGCCGGAATACTAGGATGTAACTACATTCGTGGCCCTCCGAATCATTGCCCTTAGCTCAAATACAAGGAGGTTGGCACACATTCTAGCATTCTAAACCCGACTCATGCCTCCGCGTTTGAGCCTTCTCAAGATCTCCTCCAAATAATGCGTAAAGCGATCTACAATGGCTTCTTTCACAAATAATCGCCCTCACACACCAACCTGTATAAAAGTACATAAATACACACGTATTAGCGCTAAAACCTGACAAAAGTAATGCTCATCATAAGGAAATAACGCTTCGCATTCTTATCGCACAAGCACTTATCAGTCCATTGTACAAAATCTACAATCTCATCCATGAACTGAATCCATGATGAGGGTATTACCCAAAAAGGTCCTTAAATCATTTATGTTCCTCAAATACTATTTTAGACTCTCCTTACTTGAATGCTAGCATCTCTTGTCTATTCTTTGCTACTTTGATTAGTGGAAAATAACGTCGAAGGATTTTTCCACCAAGGCGTTCCATATCTTAATCGATATAGGTGCTAGAGAAGTAAGCCACATGTATGCCAAGCTTCTCAAACTGAGTGAAAATAGTCATAGTCTAATCACATCATCTGAAACTGTGCTCATCTTGAACGTCAAATAGATCTGCAAAAATTTTGAGAGATGAGCATTTGGGTCTTCATCTGCTAGGTCGTCAAATTGACAGGAGTTCTGAATCATGCCAATAGTTCTAGCTTTGATTTTAAAGTTATTAGCTGCTACTACTAAGGCTTGCACACTAAACTCCTCTCCTGTAAATTGTGGCCACTCATACTCTGAAAGTGCTCTCCTTGGTTCCTCCACAATAGCAGATTTGGTGCTATCACTATCGCTTCCTGTGTCTATAACTGGTTATTAAGTAACACCTCATGGGTGAGCACGAGGGTAGCCTTTTCCTGGTAATAGTGAGAGTCTCCTATTACTTCCTTTTCACTTAATCAATAGCCTACTTATTTACGCTCTTTCTCTAATCTACTTCTACAACTTATTACACAATATAATTGGAGAATTGTCAAGGACAATTGGAAAAAATTGACAAGTTGTATAATAGTTATCTTGATTATTACTTATGGTTGATGTTGAATGTGACAATCATGTTCTAGAATTGGACCTGGGGAATTCAAAGGCCTACTAGTACCAATATTTTGGCAACTAGGTCTAAATCACTAAGAACTTAAGGTGGAATCTCTTCCTACCCTAGCCTCCTATGTTTGTCTTAAGTATGAGAACTCCTCTATAAGGGACAAATCAAACCCTAAGCCTAAGGGGCAATTGATCCCTAATCCACATTAACAAGAATATCATTAAATCAAACATGCAATGATTCACATAAGACTAGAAAGATTTATTAAATTATCAATCAAGATTCATAAATAATAATCAAGAGACCTAGACATACAATTCTCCTCGAATTAGTTTCTTATGGATCATAAAATAATCAATAAAAGCAAGGACGCACCATAAGATGAAAGAATAAGTAAGCATATAAAAAATTCCTAAACTAACTCCGTCGAATAGCTCTACCAAAGCTAAGGGTGAAAGGCTCCCAAGATTGATAAGATGACACCGAATACCTTCGCGCGTCCTTTACTAATGATGATCATTGGATTGTCCTTGAGAAACTCATGACAATCTACTGGAATATGGAAGAAACTTATCTCCAGCTACTCAGATCTCCAAAACTTTCGTCAGCCTACCTATTCCGCAAAAGATTCTCCCCAAATTTTGAGAAACCTGGAGTATTTATAGGATCGAGTCCGCAATGGCCTCACCACGGCATTGTGATGCCCATGGTGATTAAATTATTATTTGGGCTCCAAATTGGCTCCTGTGATAGCTCTCTAGGTGTTGTATGGCCAGATCATGGGAGTGATGGGCTTTCAAAACGGTCATTGTGAGGCCATTGTGGCTCTTGAGTTGCTTCTAGTGGTTCTGTGCTACGATGGCTTGATAACGGCATTGATGTGATTGGACAATAGCCATGGTAAGATGTTACCACTGTCAATGTGAGCCATGGTGAAGCTCTGATTTAGCAACTTGACCTATTTTTATTCAAAACACCCCTAAATTCATTTCTTTTTCTCTAAAACAGAAATAAAGGACAAGGTGAACGTAAGAATAAAATTTTCATACTAATTAGGTGCTAAACATGTCAAAATCCATGTTGAATGCAATGTAAATGATACAGAAAATATAAACTATTTAGCAATTATTAGTTATCAAAACTACTAATGGGGCAATGTATCTATTTTACAAATCATGATCTTTATATTTTGCAAAAGAAAAAAATTATTTTATGCAAATTTCTTTACCAATAATGATAGTTATTATTGTTATATATGATTATTCCATATCTTTAAATTGTACAACCACCACAAGAAAATCATCTTCCATACAAATCCTATCTGCATCTGAATCTTTCTTTCTCCATGACAAATGCGATTTTGTACGTAAATGATCTATATTTTTTAGCACTTAATCAATTATTTTAGGCTTTGTTTGTACAAATAACTATTGCTTATTTGTTCATTTCATATCACAGGTTAAATAAAGCACAACAAGAGCCAAGGGGAGTAATTCTGGACTAATTTGGTGCTTAAATAAGCAAATAGTGAACTACACAGCCAGGGTACACGAATGTATACCTACCCGTGTATATCTCGGCAAAAGCAGCACACGAGCACCATGTGGATCACGCACAGGCTTTTTGGTCACGTCTTACCTAGAAGAACACGACTGTGTAAACCAAGTACACGCCCATGTACATTTGAAAGAACACAAAGCGCGACCTAGACAAGAGCACGAGCAGAGGAATTGTTGAATGGGCGTGTAACTGAAGAACCGAGGAAAAGGAATTTTAGGGAGATACATGACCAAAGACAGAGGAACACAGCTGTGTATAGTGTCTTTTGTATAACAAGACAAGAGCATGGGCAGAGGAATGTTTGAAGGGCATGCAACTAAGGAACCGAAGATGAGAAATCTCGAGGAGATACATGGCCAAAGTCAGAAGAACAAGGTCGTGTAAGGTGGACCATATACATCAAGGTGCAGAGAATTTTAGAATTCTCATGGGAGTTATACAGGCGAGGAACACGCCCGTGTGCCTACCCATGTAAATGTTGGGTCTAGACAGTATAAATAGAGATGTTAAAAAGGCTTTAGGGTATCCAAGTTTTGGCCGATTTTTGGGTGAAAAGTTCTAGAGTTCCCCGGTTGTGGTTGAAGGAGACCTTGATTCATTGAAGATGGAGTTTGAAGGAGTCACTAGAGTGATGATCTGTTCGTGACAATAGCTGCTCACATCCTCTCTAACTACACAACATTGAGAAGGGCCATTTTCTATTGCATGTTTAGTGTTTAGAGATTGATTTTAATCTTGTATTGGTGAACATAAGCCCCATGGAGGCCTAACTTCCTTGGGTATCCAGGTTGATGTAACTTGGGATTTATTTTATCTTTTGATTGCTTTTTAATATAGAATTAATTTTTGCTTCCGGATTCAATCTTTTTAAAATTGTTGGTTTTATGTACCAAAAAGTGGCATTTCCATTTTGTTATTGCTTGTGTATTGAGAGATCCTTGAATTTAGAACACACTTGGTTGAATAGGTCTCACAAATTCCCGCTAGAGATGGTAAGGGCACCATGTACCTTTTGATTGGAATCTCAGTGGTTAATCCCCAATTTCTTGACATGGAAACCCTAGAACCCATTGCAATTGTGCTAGGGTAGGAGTAGGAGAGATTCACTTCAAGCCTTAGCATAAGATTAGACACTAGGGAGTCATGAGAGAGCACTTGGTGTATTTTTGGTTTCCTTTGTTTTGGCTAGTTTAGGTTTGTTCTATCTTAAATTGCAATTTCCTTAATCTTTATCATCTCTAGTGAAATCGATCCATGTACCGTTCTCATTTATTGATTTAGTTACTTGTCATCCTTTGCTTGGTCCTTTCACTTGTTTTTATTGTTTCTTTTCCTTTTTGAGTTCGTCTCGATTCTTATTTTAGTTAGCTGATAAACGCCTAAATATACGTATTTTTTACGTATTAATCTTGTATTACTTGTGTATATTTTAATGAATTGATGCCCGTTTATGTGTAATTTGGTTATTTCGGTGTTGCAGATCTTAAAAGAGCCGAACAAAGCTCAAAAATGCAAATTTGATGAATTCGACAACAAAAACTGCATTTTTTGGGGTCCCAGTACTGTAGAGTTAATGTAGCTGATCACTATTCATTCTGCGGCATTTGGCTGTGAGCTTCACGGGCTCCATGCGCCCGCATGGGTGCCCGTGAGATTTGCTGGAATTTCACAACCCTCGGTTATTGTAGCAGAAACACTGTATCAAATCACTGTAGCTGAGCAGTGTAGCACCGGCATATTTTCTGGGCGAAACGGCAGTGAGCTTCACGGGCTCCATGCACCCGCATGGAGCCCGCATGTAGCCCGCATGGACCTGACAGTATATTTCGGGATGAACTTTTAGGGCAAGGGAGAGGTTTTTAGAAGAGGCTTTTGGGGGGAGTTCTTGGAGCCGACTTCCACCTGTTCAAAGGAGGCAAGATTACACATTTTGGAGAAGGGGAATCAAAGGGAGAAGCTTGGTTTGGCCAGATCTTCATCGATCTCTTCTTTTGGAGCTTGTAGACGACAAGGGAAGCCGCCCCGTTAGCGGCGTCCATGGAAGCTTTCCACCTCACTTGGCTTGTCATCTCACTTCTATTGTTTGAGGGAGTTTTCTTATGCCATTTGTAGTTGTTTTCATGGACATATTATTTGTATTTGTTTGCATGGACGAGTAGACCCCAAGGTCACCGGATGCCGGTGAACCTTGTGGTGAACTTGTGCATTTGGATGATCTAGTTTTGTTTATTGCAATTGTTGTGTGTTTGTGATTCATTCTTGGTGCATTCGATGTGTTGCTTACATGAGAACTCTGTAAACCAACTCCTAGGTTGTACTTGGTAGCTTGACCATCGCCCTTGTACTAGACACACCAAGTTTGAAAGGGATTCATGTACGAATACGCCGTGACCATCGGGTATTTTGTACCCCTCCAACATTAGGGCTAGACCAAGTCATGTTCCGCCTCTAATTAGGGATTTCCCCCTTTGTTAATGCAATCGTATGAGGATTTCATCAGAAGAAATTCCGTATTAATACTTATACCGGATTAGGGTCAGGTTCCGTGACCATCGGGTTGATCTAATTTAGGAAATCTCTAGGTCCAAACCCTTAATTGCTTGACACTCTTAGCATCCTTTACACTTTAGTAACCCCTAGGGAATCCGCATCCGTGACCATTTCTTTCCCCTGATTTTATATCCTTGCCTTATTTTAGACTCCACTTGTAGTTCTTTCTTTTTAATTAATAGATTAGAGAAACCCTTCGAATCCTTCGGCTAGACAATACGCAAAGAGGAAGTAAGGGTAGATCCTTGGGCCCAGGGAATATGACCCTTTCGTGCTCGCACGAGAGGTATTACTTGATGACACCGTGCACTTGCGGATCTCGCACCAAGTTTTTGGCGCCGTTGCCGGGGACCCACAAGGAATACTCGGAAAACTTAGAGTTTATTGATTTAGCCATTATTTCTTAAATTCTGTACATTTGTTTCTTTTATTTTGCACTTTTTTTCCTTTTTATTTTATTCGAAATTATTTTCTGCTTTTAAATAGTTCTTTTTGTTTAACATTTTCTAGTTATTCATTATCCACTACAATCATGTTTTCAGGCAACAGTTGGGGTGATGCTTCCTGTCTGCATATTCCATACTCGAATTCCCTACTTGATTCTCTAGTGGCACTTGAACCAGAAGGGATGATTAGTACACACATTCTTGATAGTTGTAGATGGTCTGACCATTACAATGTGGCTAGAACTGTACCCTTGGAAGAACTTGATGTGCAGGACCTATTTGCGCATTATCTGAAGACCAACAATGTGTTGCCAATAGTTGAGCTTACTCCACTTGTCCTCCCCTCCATCCCCATCACTGAGGAGGAAAGGAACAGGTCTGATAACTCTGGTGTACTAGTTCAGCGAGATGAAGAGGAAATAGATCTCATGGGGGGAAGTGACTCAGGGTCATCATTGTGTGAGATTCACACTATAGAAGAGTGCATGGATAGTGGTAGCTCCACGGATGATGAGTATAGAGGATTCGAAGATTTTGATTTCGGGAAGTTTGGGGGATTAAAATCATCAATTGAGGAACCCCCTGATCTAGAACTGAAGCCGCTACCCGAGCACCTGGAGTACGCATTTCTGGCAGAGGGATCAAAACTTCCAATCATCATTGCCTCGGACTTGACCCCTAAGCAAAAATCCGACCTTCTGAGTGTGTTAAAAAAAGCACAAAAAAGCAATTGCGTGGAAGATTTCAGATTTTAAGGGGATTAGTCCTTCCTTTTGTACACACAAAATTCTCATGGAAGATAATCATAGGCCGACAGCTATACCCCAGAGGCGGCTCAACCCTAATATGAAAAAAGTAGTACGCAGCGAGGTGATCAAACTTCTTGATGCTGGCATCATTTACCCTATCTCTGACAGTGAGTGGGTGAGCCCGGTGCAAGTGGTGCCGAAAAAAGGGGGGATGACGGTGGTCACTAATGAAAAAAATGAATTAGTCCCCACTAGAACGATCACAGGTTGGAGGGTGTGTATAGACTACAGAAAACTCAATGATGCTACTAGAAAAGATCATTTCCCTCTACCTTTCATTGACCAAATGCTTGAACGACTAGCAGGGCACTCATATTACTGTTTCTTGGATGGTCTCTCCGGATACTTTCAAATCCCAATTGCCCCGTAAGACCGTGAGAAGACAACTTTCACATGCCCCTATGGTACTTTTTGCTTACCGTCAGTATGCCTTTTCGGTCTATGTAACGCACCGACTACCTTCCAAATGATGCATGATAGCCATATTTGATGATCTTGTGGAAGATATTATGGAGGTTTTCATGGATGATTTCTCTGTTTTTGGTGATTCTTTCGGCCTCTGCCTCAAAAATGTAGAGCGGGTTTTAGCCAGATGTGAGGAAACCAACTTGGTTCTCAGCTGGGAAAAGTGTCATTTTATGGTCAAGGAAGGCATTGTGATTGGTCGTAGGATATCACAACAAGGAATTACGGTGGATAAGGCCAAGGTTTCCACCATCGAGCAGCTACCTCCCCCAACGTCTGTGAAAGCCATTATGAGCTTTTTGGGACATGCAGGTTTTTACAGAAGATTCATCAAGGATTTTTCATTGATTGCACGACCACTTACAAAACTTCTTGAGAAGGACGCGACATTCGAGTTTGGTGATGAGTGCATGATTGCTTTTCTTACCATTAAGAAAAAGCTTGTTGAAGCCCCGATTATTGTGTCCCCCGATTGGAATTTACCTTTTGAACTCATGTGTGATGCTAGCGACTTTGCAGTGGGGGAAGTTCTTGGGCAACGTCGGGGGGGTCATTTCCACCCTATTTACTATGCAAGCAAGACATTGAATGATGCTCGGGAGAATTATACGACCACCGAGAAAGAAATTCTTGCTCGTGGTTTTTTTTGCATTTGATAAGTTTCCGTCTCATATTTAGTGTTATCAAAGGTGATCGTGTTCACGGACCATTCTCGCTCTAAAATATCTTTTTGAGCAAACAGGGATGCAAAACCTCGCTTTGATCCGGTGGGTACTCTTGCTTCGTGAGTTTGACTTGGAGATTAAGGATAAGCGGGGGCTGAAAATTTGGCCGCCGACCACCTATCGCGCCTTTGTGATCCCATTGAGAGCACCAAGGATAGAAAGGAGATAAATAATGGTTTTTCCCGATGAGCGCTTTTTTTAGCATTCAAATAATGAGAGAAGAAGAAATTCCATGGTTCACTGATTTTTGCAAACTATCTTGTCATGAGGGACACGTCCCCGATCGGGTCGACTTATCAACAACGGAAGAAGTTCTACTCGATATAAAAATATTACTCGGGAAGATCCTTATTTGTTTAGAACTTGCGCCGACCAGGTGGTGAGGAGATGTGTATCTCATTCAAAAGGGTATTCTATCTTGGAGCATGCCATGCCGGTCCCACTGGGGGGCATTACAGTGCCAACCAAACGACCAGGAAAATTCTAGATGCAGGTTTCTATTGGCCGTCCATCTTTCAGGATGCACAAAATTTGTTCAATGTTGCGATAGGTGTCAGCAGACTGGAAACATTTCAAGGAGAGATGAGATGCCACAAACCTGGACCCAAGCTTGTGAGGTGTTCGATGTGTGGGGGATTGATTTCATGGGACCCTTCCCTAGTTCCCGTGGTAATCAGTTTATTCTGGTAGCTGTAGATTATGTTTCTAAATGGGTTGAAGCACAGGCATCCCCCACAAGTGATGTATGAGTGGCAGTAAAATTTTTAAAAAACTATTCTCCAGATTTGGTACACCGAGAACGATCATCACGATAGAGGAACCCACTTTTGTAACTCTCAGTTTGCAAACACCCTGAAGCGATATGGAGTATTCCACAGGGTTGGAACTCCGTATCATCCTCAAACTAGTGGGCAAGTTGAAGTCTCTAACCGCGAATTGAAATGGATTTTGGAGAAGTCCGTAAAGTCGACGACAGGGAAGGATTGGGCAGATCATCTGGATGATGCCCTTTGGGCATATCGGACAGCGTATAAGACATCTCTTGGAGCGACCCCTTATAGGCTAGTCTATGAGAAAGCTTGCCATTTACCCGTCGAATTGGAACATAAAGCATACTCGGGCTATTAAGCAACTCGAATTTTTGATCCTCGACTAATCGGTCATAAGCGGAAGTTCCAACTAAGTGAGTTGGATGAATGGCGGACTATGGCATATGAAAATTCCTTGCTTTACAAGAAAAGGATCAAGGAGTATCATGACCGACACATTAAACATGGGAAACACTTCAAGGAAAGGGACCAGGTTCTTCTCTTCAATTTGAGGTTACGACTCTTCCCGGGGAAGTTAAAATCGAGATAGCACAGACCCTTCATAGTTTCACAAGTCTTTCCCCATGGCGCCATCGAGATAACTCATCCGGAGAAAGGTACATTTAAAGTTAACGATCACCGATTGAAGCCATACCTATCTTGGAGCACTTCTCTTGGGCTTGGAGGTAATTACCCACCATTTGATCCACCTTGAGGTAAGAAAAAGGTACATCGAGCTAATGACATTAAACAAGCGTTTCTTGGGAGGCAACCCAAGTTTTTAAATTCATCGTCTTTAAATTTTCGTATTTCTTTTAGTTGCTTAGTTTCTATATTGTGGTTGAATGCTTATGTTTGTGAGTTTTTCCTTTTTTTTTTCTTTTGTTGATATTTTTGTGCTCAACTCATGCTTTGGTTTGCTCGCTTGTATTTGGCCTTGAATTAGTATTGTTTAGTTGTGTTTCATTGTCATCCCGGCGCTTAAATGGTTGTAATTCGTATTTTATTGAGTGTGCAAGAGGAACCATGCCAATTTTTCAATTTTCCGGGTCCATACGGGCTGTATACGGCCCGTATGGACACTTGTGGCATGTTCCAGGGCCTTGCGGGCATCATTGCGGCCGCAAGAGACCCTTCGCGAGGAGTATTTTTCATGGCCTGTGGGTCTCACGGGCGCCATGCGCCCGTGAGGCCGCCCCGTGAGGCTCTCACCCACGCAGCTGCTGGGCTGAAAAGCTCACGGGCGCCATACGCCCGCATGGCGCCCATGAGCCTTTCAGGCTGGAATTTTCCAGCCCATGCGAGCACCATGCGCCCGCATGGGACTCGCATGGGCTGGGCTTCCCATTTAAGCGGTGTTCTTCCCCCTTCTCTCTCTACTCCAACCTCCATCTTCTCCTCTTAAGTTTTCTCTCATTTCTCTTTCATTCTACATCATTTCTCCACCATTTTCCTTGGTGTTTTCTTCTCTAATCCCCTCTCCTCCATCTTGCCAACTCAACCTTGGAATTTAATCGGAATTTTACGATCTTTTTCACGGGGTCTCTTCCTTCCAAACTTTGAAGCCCTAATTCAAGGTTTTGTCACAAACTTGGCTTTTGTTGTGTTCTTATCTTATCTTTGAAGCTTGTATGGCATATTTGGATGTTGTGATGTCATGTATGCTTAATTCTTCGAGTTTTTCCTTCATTTGTAAATTTTGGAAAGCTCCATGTCTAGGAGAAACTCTTGCCAAAAAAATTTCACGAGTTACTGTAGCAAAGGCTGAATTTTTACAAGGCTTGTTTTACTTTTATTTTCACTATTATGCATGTTTTCCTTCTCCTTGATTTTCTTACGCGTCGTGATCGCCTTACTTATTTTTGTAGGACTTCTCACGGATTGTTGCCCCACCTCCTTTGCTCTTTGCTGGCTTTGTTGCCCATTGACTGTGCTTTCACTGAACAATCTTCATGAACCAATTGGAGCAGTCTCTTTACCCTTCCTTTTCATGCTTCATTTCTTTATTATGGATTTTACACCATGTTCTGCTGATTAATGTACATTGAGGGCAATGTACGATTGTAGGTGTGGGGACGGGTTATTTGCATGCTTAAGTCACCCATGATAGCTATGATTTATTGTTAAGAACCTCCTGGCTTGAATGAATGATAGTAATGAGTTGTAGTGTTATTTGTGCTATAAGGAAGTCATGTTTTCTCTCTAGAGCTTTCTTCGCAACTTTGACACTAAACTTCTGCCTTGTTTGCCCCAGCTAACCCATTGCTTTGATTTAAAGTGTTAGAGTGGTAAATTCATTCCTCAATGGTCCTTTAAGAGCTTTTGGTTCTTTTGTTCATTTTACTTTATCCCTAAGTGAAGTTTTGCATGAAAGTGCTCCGGGGACATGTAAAAAAAAAAATTGAAAAATGAAAAAAAAAAATGAGTCTATGTCAGTATTCCTCTGCTAATTTAGCATGAATGCGTCTATGTAGACTGTAATCAAGTAGGTTGGGTGGCGCTTGTGCCTAATCAGCATGTGCATCCTTCTAAAAGATTATAAGTTATTTTGTGCAGTCTACGTTAGGCGGACTCAAAAAAAAAAGAAAAAAAGAAAAAAAGAGTCTGTATTCTCTTGAACTCATTCATGCATTCACTTAGAAATTCAAGTGTTGACTGTGGACCGAAGGACTCTTAACTCGCTATTGAGGGCGTCTTTAACATTTTTAACACTGGTAGTCATTGAATGTGGCGTGAAGAGGGAGAGTGAGGGATGAAGTATTTACACACACTCACGAGGAAAGCACTCTAGAGGACTCATGACTATCTCTACTGAAGAACCGAGGAAAAGGAATTTTAGGGAGATACATGACCAAAGACAGAGGAACACAGCTGTGTATAGTGTCTTTTGTATAACAAGACAAGAGCATGGGCAGAGGAATGTTTGAAGGGCATGCAACTAAGGAACCGAAGATGAGAAATCTCGGGGAGATACATGGCCAAAGTCAGAAGAACAAGGTCGTGTAAGGTGGACCATATACATCAAGGTGCAGAGAATTTTAGAATTCTCATGGGAGTTATACAGGCGAGGAACACGCCCGTGTGCCTACCCATGTAAATGTTGGGTCTAGACAGTATAAATAGAGATGTTAAAGAGGCTTTAGGGTATCCAAGTTTTGGCCGATTTTTGGTTGAAAAGTTCTAGAGTTCCCCGGTTGTGGTTGAAGGAGACCTTGATTCATTGAAGATGGAGTTTGAAGGAGTCGCTAGAGTGATGATCTGTTGGTGACAATAGCTGCTCACATCCTCTCTAACTACACAACATTGAGAAGGGCCATTTTCTATTGCATGTTTAGGGTTTAGAGATTGATTTTAATCTTGTATTGGTGAACATAAGCCCCATGGAGGCCTAACTTCCTTGGGTATCCAGGTTGATGTAACTTGGGATTTATTTTATCTTTTGATTGCTTTTTAATATAGAATTAATTTTTGCTTCCGGATTCAATCTTTTTAAAATTGTTGGTTTTATATACCAAAAAGTGGCATTTCCATTTTGTTATTGCTTGTGTATTGAGAGATCCTTGAATTTAGAACACACTTGGTTGAATAGGTCTCACAAATTCCCACTAGAGATGGTAAGGGCACCATGTACCTTTTGATTGGAATCTCAGTGGTTAATCCCCAATTTCTTGACATGGAAACCCTAGAACCCATTGCAATTGTGCTAGGGTAGGAGTAGGAGAGATTCACTTCAAGCCTTAGCATAAGATTAGACACTAGGGAGTCATGAGAGAGCACTTGGTGTATTTTTGGTTTCCTTTGTTCTCTCTAGTTTAGGTTTGTTCTATCTTAAATTGCAATTTCCTTAATCTTTATCATCTCTAGTGAAATCGATCCATGTACCGTTCTCATTTATTGATTTAGTTACTTGTCATCCTTTGCTTGGTCCTTTCACTTGTTTTTATTGTTTCTTTTCCTTTTTGAGTTCGTCTCGATTCTTATTTTAGTTAGCTGATAAACGCCTAAATGTACGTATTTTATACGTATTAATCTTGTATTACTTGTGTATATTTTAATGAATTGATGCCCGTTTATGTGTAATTTGGTTATTTCGGTGTTGCAGATCTTAAAAGAGCCGAACGAAGCTCAAAAATGCAAATTTGATGAATTCGACAACAAAAACTGCAATTTTAGGGTCCCAGTACTGTAGACTTACTGTAGCTTATCACTATTCATGCTGCGGCATTTGGCTGTCAGCTTCACGGGCTCCATGCGCCCGCATGGGTGCCCGTGAGATTTGCTGGAATTTCACAACCCTCGGTTATTTGTAGCAGAAACACTGTATCAAATTACTGTAGCTGAGCACTGTAGCACCGGCATATTTTCTGGGCGAAACGGCAGTGAGCTTCACGGGCTCCATGCGCCCGCATGGAGCCCGCATGTAGCCCGCATGGACCTGACGGTATATATTTCGGGCTGAACTTTTAGGGCAAGGGAGAGGTTTTTAGAAGAGGCTTTTGGGGGGAGTTCTTGGAGCCGACTTCCACCAGTTCAAAGGAGGCAAGATTACACATTTTGGAGAAGGGGAATCAAAGGGAGAAGCTTGGTTTGGCCAGATCTTCATCGATCTCTTCTTTGGGAGCTTGTAGACGACAAGGGAAGCCGCCCCGTTAGCGGCGTCCATGGAAGCTTTCCACCTCACTTGGCTTGTCATCTCACTTCTATTGTTTGAGGGAGTTTTCTTATGCCATTTGTAGTTGTTTTCATGGACATATTATTTGTATTTGTTTGCATGGACGAGTAGACCCCTAGGTCACCGGATGCCAGTGAACCTTGTGGTGAACTTGTGCATTTGGATGATCTAGTTTTGTTTATTGCAATTGTTGTGTGTTTGTGATTCATTCTTGGTGCATTTGATGTGTTGCTTACATGAGAACTCTGTAAACCAACTCCTAGGTTGTACTTGATAGCGTGACCATCGCCCTTGTACTAGACACACCAAGTTTGAAAGGGATTCATGTACGAATACGCCGTGACCATCGCGTATTTTGTACCCCTCCAACATTAGGGCTAGACCAAGTCGTGTTCCGCCTCTAATTAGGGATTTCCCCCTTTGTTAATGCAATCGTATGAGGATTTCATCAGAAGAAATTCCGTATCAATACTTATACTGGATTAGGATCAGGTTCTGTGACCATCGGGTTGATCTAATTTAGGAAATCTCTAGGTCCAAACCCTTAATTGCTTGACACTCTTAGCATCCTTTACACTTTAGTAACCCCTAGGGAATACGCATCCGTGACCATTTCTTTCCCCTGATTTTATATCCTTGCCTTATTTTAGACTCCACTTGTAGTTCTTTCTTTTTAATTAATAGATTAGAGAAACCCTTCGAATCCTTCGGCTAGACAATACGCAAAGAGGAAGTAAGGGTAGATCCTTGGGCCCAGGGAATACGACCCTTTCGTGCTCGCACGAGAGGTATTACTTGACGACTCCGTGCACTTGCGGATCTCGCACCATTAGCTAATTATGATAGGGTTACTACTAGTATTATCTAGTTTCTATGGATTCGACCTTGCTTTTCTTGTATTACTTTTATTAATGCGTCCTCTTGTGCGCATCTACTTCACATCAATCAAATTTTTGGCACCGTTGCCGGTGACTAGATATATTAGGAACATTTTTTAGTTCTTTTGTTTTTAGTTATTCCTCTTGTTTAGTTTGTGATTTTCAGTTTGATGTTTATCATTGATCATATTTCTAATTTTGTCTCATTCAAGAGCCTGTGTATGATCTGTTCAAACAAATAAAACTTGTTGAGCAAGATTGGGAGATTGAGCGAACGTTGCATAGACAAGTTACATAGTTAACTTAAGATTTTGAGAGCTCCAATTCATTAATTATGACTGAACAAGTGGAGCAACCATGGACCTTAGCTAATTATACTAGACCTACACTTGACGAAATACAATCAAGCATAGTGTGACCTTCCGTTAAAACAACCAGCTTTGAGCTCAAGCCGCCCTTTATCCAAATGGTCCAATAGTTATGTTCATTCCATGGTTTGTCAGATTAAGATCCAAATGCACATTTGAGTGATTTCCTTGAGGTGTGTGACATGTTGAAGTTAAATGGGTTCTCTAATGATGCTATATGTTTGAAGGTCTTCCCATTTTCTTTGAAGTCCAGGGCGAAGGAGTAGCTACAAGTATTGCTTAAATCCTCAATGACAGCTATTTGATAAGTGCTTGTGCGATAAGAATACGAAGTGTTCTTTTTTATGATGAGCATTACTTTTATCAGGTTTAAGCACTAATACATATGTTTTTGTGTTCTTTTGCGTATGTAGGGTTGCGAAGCTAATTATTGAGAAAAGAAGCCAATGTAGATCGTGAATGCACTATTTGATGAGATTTTGGGAAGGAACAAACGCGAAGACACAAGTCGGGCTCAAGATACGAGAATGTGTGCCAACCTCCAGATATTCAAGCGAGTACAATGATGTGGAGGGGCACAGATGCAGTCACATTCGAGTATCCTGATTCGTGCATGATAGCAAGATCTTCACCAATAAAGCCGTTCATTGAAGAAGCGACGCTGTCTAGGGCATACACCTGTGCTCGTTTATGTTACCTCGATCAAAAACATGAATTAGGTAGTGTTTTTGGTCGGCACTATAGCAGTTACTGTAGCAAGGTACAATAGTAGTACTGTTCACAACCGGCTGAAAATGAGATTTCCAAAGAATCCACACGGGCGTGTGGAAATTCCCTCACGCTCGTGTAGATGCCCTATTCCAGATCTTTTAAAGCTGCGATTCAGCCCAATTTTATCATCTTCTTTGTCCATCTTTTCTCCAACTTTTGAGAGGCTTGAGGCTAAGGTTTAGAGAGGTATTGGCAAGGCTTTTGGGGAGATTCTAAGGCTTCAACACCGCGCTCCGCTTGGAAGAAGGTTATTGGGGGAGCTTTCATCGACATCTATCCGGCGAGATGTACCCTAGGCTAGACAAGGGGATCTTTGGAGAAGACGAGGCTACCCCACAAGACCATCGACACGAATACCAAGGGGATTTCTCTATGGATTACTTGTTTTTACATTCGATTTCATTGTTGATTGTAACTAGCTTCATGGAGACTAAACCCCTAGTGGGTACTTGGATTTGTGAACCCTAGGATGTATTTGTTTCATTAATCTTCTATTATATTTTCCTTAATAGATGTCTTTAATTGAGCTTCAATCTTGAATGCTTGTTGCATGATTTCTCTCTTAGAGTGACACTAGGGTTGGGAATCTATATTGGTAACCTTTGTGAGTGAGTGATGCACCATGAGGGTTAGACATTACAAGATTGGAGAGGATCGAGAGGGTGAGTTGAGAGGTAGCGGAGCGTCCCCTTTCCCCTCTGATGTGATTTATCCTATGTCCACGTTCCAGGAGTTCTTTTGCGGTCATAGTAGAGTGAATGGGCTAAGGGATGACCTCCGCTAGTGCTTAGTTGCACAGGCAACGGAGTGAAGAGTTGAAGTGACTTTAGCACCTAGGGCTTAATTTCGACTAGGCATCTTTCGCCTAGACCAAAGAGTTAGATCTATACATTGGAATAGGGTTTATCACTTGGAATCCCTAGAGTGTCTTGCAATTCTACACAGTGTGATGTGTTGAGATTGATTGATTTCTCTGCCGAGACATAGTGTAGAGTTAGTCATGGTTAACCTTAGGTTTGGGACCGTGTGTTTAAGGATTTCCATGACTCATTAAGCATCATTTAGGAGATATAATAGTTGATTTTTCACTTGAAGCAAATTGTCCTAGGTGGAGCAATATCCGAGTACCCCACTTCTATCGATTGCCTTACCTCTCATCTATTTGTGCATCTCTCTTTCTTGTTTCTTTTATTCTTGCTTTAATTACATGTTATCAACAAAATCATTATTCCATTTTTGCTTGGTTAAGTAGCAACTTAAGTATTTTTATTCCCTACTCCCTGTGGATACGATACCCCACTCACCTGGGAATTTATTACTTCGATAAACCGGTGCACTTGCGGGTCACACGCAAGGGAGCGTTTCACTATTCCTCACTCACTACTTTCCACCAAGGAGGACAACAAAACTTCAACATGACAAAGCTTCTTTCACTCAACAAGATGGGGAAACATTATATAAAGCTTGGGAAAGGTACAAAGATCTTTTTAGGTGATGTCCACAACATGGTCTCCCGGGATGGATGGAAGTTTAGACTTTTTACCAAGGTTTCAATCAAAGTCTGAAGCAAAACATTGATGACGTAGCTGGTGGGAACCATGGGAAACAAGACATCAGATGAGGCTAAGAAGTTGTTCGAGGATATGGCAATGAATAGGTACCAATGGAATTCAAGAGCTAAGCAAGTGAAGGCAACCTGGGTATTTGAGGTTGATGTTGTGGCGGCTTTGGTGGATCAAGTGGAATCATTAAGAAAATAGAATTATGGGATGATGACTCCAAGAGTAGCTCTGTTCATGGCTTGTGAGACTTGTAAAGGTGGACATCCTACTACTAATTATCCTATTATGAGTGCTTCTTCGGCACAAGTTGATATAGTGGACAATGTTAATGGAATGAATCAACCATAACGGAATCCCTATAGTGATACATACAATCCGAGATGGCGAAATCATCCTAACTTTTCTTGGAATTGTCAAGGGCAACAAAAGCCAAGTCAACCACCCGGATTTCAAGAGAAGAAGCCAAGTTTGAACGAGTTAGTAATGAAGTTTGTGTAGGCCACCAAGTTAAAGTTTCAACACCAAAACAACTACCTTGCATCAATAGAGGCCACTATGAGGAATCAATAGGCGTCCATACAAAACTTGGAGAACCAAGTTGGCCAAATTGCAAGATCTTTATCGAAAAGACCTCGAGGAAGCCTTCCCAGCAATATGAAGATGAACCCTAGAGAGCATGTCAAGGAGATTACCATGAGAAGTAGGCGTGAGGTAGAAATGAGAGCAGAAAGGAGTTAAATTTCAAAGAAAGTGAATCCCATAGTAAAGCAATACCAACCATGAATTCCTTATCCTTCTCAGCTTAAGCAAAGGGAAACCGATGATCAGTTTAAGTGGTTTCTAGAGTTGTTCAAGCAACTTCATATCAATCTCCCTTTTGTTAAGGCATTGGCCCAAATGCCCAAGTTTGCAAAATTCTTAAAGAATCTCCTCACTAATATAAAGAAACTTGGGGAAATATCAACCGCAACATTGAGTGAAGAATGTTCGGCTATCCAACAGAACAAGTTGCCTAGAAAGTTGAAGGATCCTGGTAGCATCACAATTCTTTGTGTGATTGGGGATTCAGTTGAAGAAAGTGCTTTAGCCGACTTGGGTGCAAGGGGGTGTAGTGGAAGATGTTCTTCTTAAGGTGGATAAGTTTACTTTCTCGATCAACTTTATTATACTTGATGTTGATGAAGAAATGGAAGTACCTTTAATTTTAGACCGGCCCTTCCTTGCAACACCCATGGCATTAATTAATGTGAATCATGGAAAAGTGGTGTTGCAAGTTAGTGAAGAAAAAAATTATTTTCAAACTTCACTAGGCATTGAGGTACTCACCTAGTGAGGATGATACATGCTTTGCAATTGAATCTACTGATGATATTATTTTTTATTGTGTGCATGAGATGTTGGTTGAGGACCCATTGAATAAACTATTCGAACAAAATGAAGAATTAGCTCAAAACATGGAGGTGCTAGAAATTGTTGAGGAAGAACCATTGCTAAATCCCCAATGGAAAAAGGAAGATCTAGGAGGCAATAATCAGTTCCATCTTCAGTTTGTATCAAGGGAGTACATCACTAACCATTGACCAAAATTATTTTCTCAGTGAGATCTTTTCAATTTCTGAACCTCTTACACTTTCACATTATCATGATGGCCATGGTTATAGCGAATTGTTTCATCTTCATGAACCTTCTTGATTTCTTTCTAGTACGTCAAGCTTAGTGACGTAAAACAAGCGATTCTTGGGAGGCAACACAAGTCTTATTTGCTTTAGTTCTTTGTTTTAAGTGGTTGTGTGTTTTGAATAATTCATTATTTGAATCAATATTTGTTGTAATTTGCATGCATTTAGGTCCATGTCGTTACCACAAAGTTATCCAAATTGCTTTATCTATATTGTGCTTTGACATTAGAACAAATTTGACTCAATTCTGTTTTTAAAAATAGGACAATCGTGTCTTTGGGGGGAATATAAGCGTTTTACACACCCGTGTAGTTGCCTGTTTAGTTCTCAGGTTATTGAGAAATTGCACTAACTTTGAAAAACCTGGAAACTACACAGGCTAGAGAAAAGATATATATGGTCATGTTCATGACCGTGTAACTCTCTGGTTGGAGAGGAAAATATTATTTCTTAGGCTTGTGATTTACACGGCCAAATGAAGTGATACATGACACAACCTTTGTCTATGTCCGCAAGGGCACAGGTCGCTTAAGTAATAATGTGTACCCACTTGGTCAGATAGTTGAATCCACAGGGAACAGGAGTATTAGTAATGGCTACTTCTAAGTAATCTAGTCAGATGATCAAGAGTATGATGTGATGGACTAATTCATGAAAAGATGAATGTCATGAACAAGTAAGCAAGAGTAAAATGAGAAGATGTCTCAATTAATGAAAAATAGGGTATTCGGAGTCAAACATTAAGCACAAGATTCATAAAGTGTTCCTAAACCTAGTTAATTAAGACATGGAAATCCAAAGATAATCGAATCCTGCCTCTAGATAACCAATACTAGTCCCATACGAGGTCTCGATGGAGAAATCTCTCAGTCCCAATACTTCACACCACTATGACCACATAGCACTCTAGGGATTCCAAAAGATGTATCCTATTCCCAAGAATAGACCTATTCCTACTTCTAGTTGAAAGGTCTCTAACAACCTACAAGGTTCTGGTGGAGAACTCTCTCAACACTTCACACCACATATGGTTTCCTAGAGCTTAGGGAATACAAAGATAGAATACACCAATCAAAGGGGAAAGGGATGCTCCACTATCTCTTGACTCATCCTCTCAACCCTCTTCAATATTGAGGCTCTAACCCTAAATGGAGACCTCTCTCTCACCAAGATGATTAAATCAATGCAAACCAATCAATCAATAGATCAATAATGCAAGAAAGCATTAAGAACACAAGATTAAAACTCAACTAAACTCGAATTAAAAGGAAAACACAATGTAAATCAATACAAAGAATAGGATCCTAGGATTTTTACACCTAAATACCCTTTAGGGTTTAACTCTACATAGATCAAGTTACAAAACAAATAATAAAATTAAAAATCTATAGAAAACCATGGAAATAAACCCCCTTCAATTCATGATGATGGCCTTGATGGGTAATTTCAATGTCTTGATGGATTCTTCTCCGAAGTTAAGGCTACCGGTGGCTTCCTTGATGCTATGGCAAAAGGAAAATCGATCAAAGTTAGTGAAGAAACATTCCCAAAGTCACATGTGGTAGATCATGTGGCTTCCAACACTCTTCTTCTGAGGCCACACGGCTAAGCACACGTCTGTGATGGTAGATCATTTTGCTTCTTGTTGACTAACCACCATTGAAAGGACTCTTGAAGTCTTCACACAAGCAAGGGACATGACGATGTGACTGCCTTTGTGCCTTTCCAACTCACAAATTGACTTGAACTCTTTTGGAAGTTGGCACACACCACCATGTGAATTAGCACCGCTTGTGTCTTGATCCTTATGTCACACAAAAGTCTCCCAAATTGTGCCTTCATGACCTATCTTTGTTTCATTTTCCCTCTAAAAGCCTTCACAATCCTATATGCATAAAGAAATACCAAATACAATTTATGAGATATAAAATATGGTAATAATGATGCACAATGCATGTATAACATATAAATAAATATGTTCACTCAAGCACTTATCAATACATGGTCCAAATTAAACTACCGTGTAAAGTCTGGCAAAGAGTTCTCTCTCTTAGCCATAACCCGCACGTGCTTATCACATATTTGACCCACTGTTTAGAGAAATACACGGTCACAATTTAACTACACGGGCAATTTTGCACGGTAGTGTAGTTTTGCCAAGTTCCTCTCTGAGGACCTCTGGCTCTCACGTGCGTGGTCACGTGTGCTGCACGAGGGTTTCTTCATGTTGAATACAGGGCAGACACAAAGATACACACCCATGTTCTTTTGACCATGTACTGGAGAGAGTTAGGGTTGAGACTATTCATCATCTCTGTCATTTGCTTATATTTTCCTCTTTCTCTCCACCACTCAACCCACTCCCTTTTGCTTTCATTCTACATTTTCGATCACTTTTTTGACTCGTTCGGAGCTTTTAGAGGTCATTTCGCCGAGTGATCATCATAGGAGGGCCTAGGATTGGCACTAGCGTCATCATTCGAATGAAAGAAAATGGATTAGATGAAGAAGACTCCCATAAACCCCTATTTTAGTTGTTTCCTATCTGTGCAATTTCTTTATTTTTCCTTTGTGATTTATTGGTCATTTCATTCCATTCTTGCACTAGAACAATTGCATGCAACATCTAGTTTAGGTTGGAACTTAGAATTTAAATTTTTACTAAGAAATTGATTAGATTGAACTTAGGGTTATAAGAGAACACAGTCGCACAAAGGGTTACACGAGCATGTTTTTGTCTATGTAACTGTCATGTTCAGGAAGAAGATGACCATTGTATGGTCTCTACTAGAGCTACATGGTGTGTTTTGGCCCGTGTAAATCTTTGTCTGAAAAATTCTTTCTGGCTAGGTCTTGCTTTACACGCTTCCAGCATGAAATGTTCGGTCATGTTTCTAATAGTGTAAATCTCTAGTTGGCGTTTTCAAATCAGCCAACTAAAATACACTGCCCAACCTAAAGATACACGGGTGTGTTAATGGCCATGTACTTCTTAGGTTGGATACTTTTATTGAGCATTGGGAGTTGCACGACCATGTAACTACCTATGTTTTTATCTGGAGGACAAGTTTTGTGAAGAAAATTTGAATTACACGGCCCCAGTTAGAGATGCATGCCCTTGTACCTGAGTGTGTAATTTACTATTTCCTTATGTTTTTCAAATTCTCTAGTTTATTTTAACTCCATTTTTCTTGCTCAGGAAATGGTGAACTCAAAGCAAGTTGCCCATAGGGCAAAAAGCCAAAAGGGGGAATCATCCAGGCCTGTCGCGCCATCTAGGGCTGCACCATAGTGGTGACCAGGGGCACCTTCATCACCCACTTCCTAGCCACCTTAGCTAGCTAGCCCATCTTTTAGCATACTGGCTAACCAGGAGTTGTATGCCAAACTCAACCAGTTGGAGTTTAGGGAAACCCAAGCTATTCACTGGCCTACAGTCGAGTCAGTTAGGCTGGTATTTGAGGTCCATGAGTTGCTGAGGGAGAGCTCGTGGGAGATTTTATTCACCATGGACAAGCCGACCTATTAGGAATTGACCCTGGAGGTATTGGTAAAGTTTGAGATATTATAGATTCCACTCATCTGGACTCGAGGTGATATGATCCAATTCTAGCTCTAGGGGAAAAGTTCACGGACTTCTCCCTCTTCTCCCTCTATCAGGGACTATATGATTAGACTTTTACTAAGACACTATTATACCAGCTGGGATCCCACAGTAGACTCAATGGTAGCATATCAGCCGCGGTGGAGCCTACCACCCAACATGTTTGAAGGCATCAACACTACGCTCACACGCCCTAAGTTACATTCATGTCATTCTCAGTTGGTCATTAATAGGGCGCGGTGACTCCATGGGTGTTGTGAGCATCACAGAATTTTGGTATTTGTGTGCGATGACCGAGCATGTACCTATTCATCTCGGGTACACTATGGCGTAGTCGATCGCCCATCAGAACTCCAATGCTCATGTCAGAGTCCTCCATGTCGGTCCTTATATTAATAGGTCTGTTTGTAGGATGGGGCAATTGCTAGAAACAGAGCGCATGCGCTTTGTAGGTAATACCGTTCCTCTGGGCATCGAGACCCTTTAAGCCATGAAGATGGTTCGCTTTCAGCTCACGGCTAGAGGACATCTATATATCCAAGTTGGTTGAGTCAGAGTAGCAGCAGTGATAGACGCAGTAGTTGGTTCTTCCAGCACCACCACCATCTTCACCGTCATTACTAGTTGCAGCAGCATCACCACTGACTCTATCAGCTGCTCCGTCCTCATTGGCACATCTTTCCCCTACAGAAACTGAGCGATGGTTGGCAAAGTCGATGACCATCATCGCTTATCACTTGATGGTGAGACTTCCTCCTCTATCTTCATGCTTTGCTACTTCATCTACACATCGACCGATAGAAGAGGAGGAGTTCGATGATGACTCGGATGAGGATGACTGACACACCCCTTGCATGTGACCCTCAAGTGCACGGGTTTGTCAAACTAATAATACCCCGGTGAGTGGGTAGTCGAATCCACAAAAAATAGTGATTAGAACCACAAAGATTGCTATTTAACTAAAGTAAAGATGAATCAATAGTGGTATGAACAAAATCAATATGAAAAGAACTAAAGAAAATAAGAAAGAAAGGCGCATTAAAATGAGAGGAAAGGCAATCGATAGAAAGTGGGGCACTCGGACATTGCTCCCCCTAGGACTATTGTTCCAAGTGCAATACCAATCATTATACCTCCTAACTGATGTCTAATGAGTTATGGAGATCCATAAACATCTGGTCCCAAAACTGAAGGTCAACCGTGACTAACCCTACCCTATGCCCCGGTGCAGAAATCTCTCAGTCTTGACACCTCAGACTATGCTAGATTGCTTTAGGCTCTAGGGATTCCAAGTGATAAACCCTATTCCCTAATATAGATCTAACCCTTTGGTCCAGGTGAAAGATCCCTAATCACAATTAAGCCACAGATACTAAGGATTACTTCAACACTTCATTCTGTTGCTCGTGCAACTAAGCCCTAGCGGAGTTCATCTCTTAGCACCTTACTCTATTGTGACCGCAAAGAACTCTTGGAACGTAAAGGTAGGGTAAATCACACTAGAGGGAAAAGGGGACGCTCCGCTACCTCTTGACTCACCTCCTCAACCTTCTCCAATTTAGCATTGTCTAACCCTCATGGTGTGCCACTCATCCACAAGGATTACCAAGATGGATTCTCAGCTCTAGTGTCACTCTAAGGGAAAACCAACACAACAAGCATTCAAGATTGAAACTCAATTAAAAACATCAATTAAGGAAAGCATAATAAAAGGTCAAAGGCATAATATCATCCTAGGGTTTACAAGTCCAAGCACTCACTAAGTGTTTAGGTCTCCATGGAGCAAAACACAATCAACAATGAAGTTAAAAGTAAAGAGATGCAATCCATGAATGAAACCCCTTGGTATTCATGTCGATGGTCTTGTGGAGTAGCCTCGGCCTCTTCAAAGTTTCCCCTTGTTAAGCCTAGGGTACACCTCGCCGAATCGATGCCAACGAAAGCTCCCCCAATAACTATCTTCTGAAAGAACGCGGTGTTGAAGGCTGAAGAACCACTCCAAAAACCTTGCCAAAGCCTTTCCAAACCCTAGCCACAGGCCTCTCTA
The DNA here is from genome assembly GCF_009730915.1 of Dioscorea cayenensis subsp. rotundata. NCBI lineage: Eukaryota > Viridiplantae > Streptophyta > Magnoliopsida > Dioscoreales > Dioscoreaceae > Dioscorea > Dioscorea cayenensis. The sequence goes on along the minus strand of NC_052475.1, from coordinate 14,833,455 downwards.
AAGTTGGGGAAAAGATGGAGAAAATATGAAAAAAAAAGGATCCCCAAATCGGTACAAGTCACGGCTTTATAAAGGGCTGGAATCGAGAATCTACACGAGCGTGTGGAATTTCCACATGCATGTGTGAATCTGTAGGGAAAATCTATTTTCGGCGGTCTGTAAAAAGTAACTACTACAGTGATTTACTACAATAACCTGCTACAATACTCCGTCAAAATACTCCCGAATCCACACTTTTCATCGAGGCAACAAAAACAGGCACACGTCTATGTTATAGATTGCGTTGTATCTTCAAGTAAAAGCACATTTATGGGAATCTTGCTAGCCTTGCACAAGTCAGAACACATGAGTGTGACTGCCATTGTGCCCCTCCAATTTACATATTCCATCAAGCATAATGGAGGTTGGCACACACTCATATGTCTTCGAGCACAACTTACGTCTTCTCTATTTTTGTTGATTCATTTCATGATATTTGTACTTTTTATATTTGTATTTAGCAAGGGTTCCATCCTTGCTACTTTTGTACTTTTATTTCATTTTTGTTCTTTAGTTTAATATTTTTATTATATCACTCTCTTTTCTCTTTCCCTACTAAACTCTCTTTCTCATATATAGGAGGATGTGAGGCCCACTTTCAAACTTCTTATTTACTTGCTTCTTTAACTTCACTTGTTGTGCTTGGACATCAAAACAACATCCTTGTTGTATTGGTAAGACTCATCAATTTTTCCTAGGAAATACTAGTTCTTGTTGCACCCCTTCTATATCTCTTTTTATCATTGTTCTTTCATAGTTTCTATGCTTTACATACATTGAGTACAATGCATATCTTTTTGTATGGGTGGGGAGTGAAATGTGGGTGAGCGTCGAATTTTCTTGTTAAGTGCTTGAAATGTGGGTGAGCGTCTAAATTGTGGATTGAGATGCTTGAGATGTAAAAAAAATTATATATATATGGGAAGAGCTACCCCTTTGAGGTATGAAGCTACTCTCAAAAAGTTAGATATTTATATGCCCTAACGAGAGAAAGAGCTACCTTCTTAGGATGTGTGAAAGCTATCATTTTTTAGTTTGAAAGCTTAGTGTTGAAAAAAAGGTCAAATACCAAAGTTGTTAGTATCATCATGTTTATAAATAATCCATTCTTTGTTAGTAAGGGAGCTTTTCAATTTAAATCATTCACACACACAAGGAACACTTTAATAGGGTGTACTTATAGTTTTCCAAAAAATGTTATTGAAGTCTATTTGTTGACAAAGTTGATCTACTCTAGAAAATGTGCATTTTTGAAAGCTTGAGATTGAACACTTACCTTTCTTTATCACCTTTTTGTTTGAGGACAAACAAAAGCTTAAGTGGGGAGTTATTTGATAAGTGTTATTTTGTACGTAATTGATCTATATTGTTTAACACTTAGTCAATTATTGTAGGTTTTGCTTGTACAGATAACTAGTACTTATTTGTTTACTTCATATAGCAGGTTAAATGAAGCACAACAAGATCCAAGGAGAGAAATTCTGGAGTAATTTGGTGCTTAAACAAGCGAACAGTGAAATACACAGCTAGGGTACACGCTAGTGTACCTGCCCATGTACATCTCGAATAAAGCAGCACATAGGCACCATGTGGATCATGCGTAGGCCTCTCAGTAATGTCTTATTCAGAAGAATATGTGTGTGTAAAACCATGTACACACCCGTGTACATTTGAATGATCACAAAGCATGACCTAAATAAGAGCACGGGTAGAGGAACGGTTGAATGGGCATGTAAGTAAAGAACCAAGGAAGAGGAATTCTTGGGAGATACGCGGCCAAAGATAGAGGAACACGGCTATATACAATAGTGACATGTCTAAATATGCGTGTGTGTACCACAAGTGCACAGGTGTCGAAGTAATAAAATACACGGTGAGTCGGGTAGTCGAATCCACAGGAAATAGGGCTACTAGTACTAACTTCTTCTCTGCTTTCTAACCTAATAATAAATGGAAAGTTGTGGTGATCTAATGTGCAAAGAAATGAATACCGGAGACGAATATGCAAGGGTAAAATGGAGGGAGAATCTCAATCAATAAAGATGAGGTACCCGGGGCAATGCTCCCCTTAGGATCTAACATGAAGTTCAAGATTCACTAAATGCTTCTAAACCGAGTCAAATGAGTCGAGGTAATCCAAGAACAACCGGCCCTTGCCTCCAAGCCACCAGTACTAGTCCTCTACAAGGTCCCGGTGGAGAAATCGCTCAATCTCAACACCTCACACCCCATATGACTGCAATACGCTCTAGGGACACCTAAGAGTGAAACCGATTCCTAAAGATAGATCCAACCCTAACTCCCGGAGAAGGATCCCTAACCCCCTACAAGGTCCGGGCGGAGAAATCTCTCAATCTCACGCCTCACACCAAATATGGTTGCATAGAGTCTAGGGAATACGGAGATAGGAAACACTCAATCGGAAGAGAAAGGGGACGCTCGACTATCTCATGGCTCACCCTCTCAACCCTCTTTAACCTTGAAGTTCTAACTCTAATGGAGACCTCTCTCTCATCAAAGTAACAAATCATGCATATACAATCAACCACAAGGATCAATTAAACATGTAAGCAATAGGAACACAAGATTAAAACTCAAATCAACTCGGATTAACTAGAAACATAAAGCAAATCAATACAAAAGAATAGATCCTAGGGTTCACATGCCCAAATACCTACTAGGTTTTAGCCCTCCATGGGGCAAGTTACAAAACAATGATTAATACAATGAAAAGCAACAAAAATCATAGATAAAACCACATTGAATTCGTGATGATTGGCCTTGATGGGTAGTTCAACGTCTTGAAGAATTTCTCTCCGAAGCTAGGTCGTCGGTGGTTTCCCAAATGCTATGACGGTGAAGGAAACTATCAAAGTTGGTGAAGAGCACCCTCTCAATCGGCAAAGACCTCCTCTCCAAACCTTAGCCGTCTCACCCCTCAAGAGCCGCACAAAAGATGAGAAAGAATAGGGCAAAACGGCTATTTATAGGCCTTAGACCGCGTCTGTCACGCGCCCATGTGGATTTTCCACGTGCCCGCGTGGGCTGCAGGAATTTCTACAGTAAAATTACTACATTGGCTTTGCTACAGTACTATTCACAAAACGCGGTCCAAACACTCTTCTCTTGAGGCCACATGTCCGGGCACACGTCCATGTGGTAGGCTATAAAACTTTTCTTCATCGACGTATCTTTGAGAGGTCTTGCAATATTCACAAAAAGAAGGAACATGAAGATGTGGCTGCCTTTGTGCCCTTCCAACTAGTGAATTGACTTAAATCTTCTAGGAAGTTGGCACACATCTCCACGTTTATGAACTCCTCTTGTGTCTTGGTCCTTGAATTGAACAAGAACTCCCAACATTATATATTTATAACCTATCTTTGCTTCCTTTTTACTCTTCAAGGCATTCACAACCTATATGCATAAAAGAACATCAAATACATAATATGTGACATAAACCATGGTCAAAATGATGCTCAATGCACGTAAAACATATATAAAAATATGTCTACTCAAGCACTTATCAAATAGCCTATGTACAACAAGACAAAAGAATGGGCAGAGGAACATTTTAAGGGGTGTGTAACTGAGGAACCGAAGAAGACGAATCCCTGGGAGATACATGACCAAAGTCAAAAGAACACGGCCGTGTACAGTGGCCCATGTACATCGAGTTTCAAAGAATTTCGGGATTCCACTAGGAGTTACACAGGTAAGGAACACGCCCTTATACCTACCTGTGTAACGGTTGGGTCCAGCCAGTGTAAATAAAGATGTTAAAGAGGTTTTATGGCATCCATGTTTTGGGTGATTTTTGGGAGGTTAAAAAAGATCTTGATTCATTGAAGAAGGAGCTTGAAGGAGTCACCAGAGTGATGATCCATTGGCAACGATAGCGGCTCACATCCTCTCCAACAACACAACATTGAGAAAAGGGGTTTTCCATTGCATGTTTAGGGTTTTAGAGATTGATTTTAATCTTGTATTAATGAACATGAGCCCCATGGAGGGTTAACTTCCTTGGGTGTCCGGATTGATGTAACTTAAGATTTGTTTTATCTTTTGATTGCTTTTTAATATAGAATTAACTTTTGCTTCCAGATTCAACCTTATTTTAATTGTTAGATTTGTGTATCAAAATGTGCCATTTCCATTTTGTTATTGATTGTGTATTGAGAGATCCTTATATTTAGAACACACTTGGTTGAATAGGTATCACTGATGCTCGATAGATATAGTAAGGGCGTCATGCATCTTTCGATTGGAATCTCGGTGGTTAATCCCTAATTTCATGACATGGAAACCCTAGAACCCATTGCAACTGTGCGAGGGTAGGAGTAGGAGAGATTCACTTCAAGCCTTAGCATAAGATTAGACACTAGGGAGTCTTGAGAGAGTACTTGGTGTGTTTTTGGTTTCTTTATTCCTGCTAGTTTAGGTTTATTCTATCTTAAATTGCAATCTCCTTAATCTTTATCATCTTAAGTGAAATTGATACGGGCACCATTCTCATTAATTGATTCAGTTACTTGTTCTCCTTTGTTTGGCCCTTTCACTTGTTTTTATTGTTTCTTTTCCTTTTTGAGTTAATGTCAATTCTTGTTTTAGTTAGATAACGAAGATAGTGTTAGTACCAATACTATCTAGTCTTTGTGGATTTGACCTTGTTTTGCATGTATTACTTCGATTGACAAGTCCACTTATGTGCATCTACTGCACGTTGATCACTCTCAGTCCCTCAAAATCATGCCATTTTCAACCGTTTCTCATCTCACCAATTCCCTAAATTCTATTTGAATCTGAATCTCTCTTGCTCCCAATCCCACAAAATTATGCAATTTCCAAACCTTTCTCACCCCACCAGTTCCCTTTAGTATTGCAATCCAACCTTTTATATATAATCATTGCAGGGCATTAAAGACTTTAAGATCAAGAGAGTGCCTTCAACGCGTGAGAAGAGCCGCTAATCTGATGCATAAGCCGCCCTCGCTAGAAAAGAGAGAAACTATTGAGGAGAGGGAGGATAAACTCTAGGGATTTGAGGGTTTTCTATTTTTTTTTAATGTCAATTTTTATTAATATTATTTTTTATATAAATATTGAAAATCAAAATATTAATAAATAATAAACATAGATGGTTTCAAATGCTATATATGACTATCTTGAAATATATATATATATATATATATTGTTAAAAGCATTGAATTTAAAATTAAGTAAATAAATATTTTATAAATAAAGATTAAAATAATTTATAATTATTTTGGGATAAATTGTTGTTTTATATATAGTGATAATAATTAAAAGTAAACTATTTGAGCACAATCAAAGTATCTAAGTAAATTATTAATTATATAAATTTATATATATTATGTATGTATTCTATTATATATATATATATATATATATATATATATATATTACATTCCATTTATTATAAGACCATCTCTACTATTATAATGTAAGACTAACTAAAAAAAAGTTATTTATGTAGATAGTTAGTTAGCATAGCTATTTAATGGTTCTAAGTTTAATTAGTTTTAGCTTTTATACTTATTGAAATAAAAGAAATAAGACAATGAAATTATATATATACATATATAAGACTAATAATAAAATAAATAAATTATTGAGAAAAATGAAAATGTGTAGGTAAACTATTAATCATATAAATTATAATTAAATGTATATTATTAGGTATATATAGTAATTATATGTATTATAATTAAAATAATTATATTTTTTTAAAGTATATTTAAATATTCTATAAACACTCAGACTAAAAAGAAAAATTACAATTATTTATATGACAAATTATTATTTAAATGAAGTTTTATTTCGTTGGTAATATAACACTAATTTTGTCGCCAATGTTTACAAATAACAACAAATAAGTTCTAGCAACTTAACAGCAACGAAAATATTACATTATTAACTTTTTATTGCTATTTAACTATATTCTATTGCCATTTCATAAAGTTCCATTGGTAATTTAATAAAAACAAGTTGGAAATATAAAGTCATATGCCATCAGTAATATGACACTAGATCCGTCACCAATGTTTACAAATAGGCATGAATAGGTTCCATAGCAATTTATTAGCACCAAAAATTCCCGGCGCATAAATTCTAGTAACGGAATAGTAACGGAAATATTCTATTGCTATATTTTTGTTGCTATTCAACTACATTTTCGTTGTTATTCCTTAAAATTTTGTCAAATTTTTAACAAAAACAAGTTGGTCATATAAAGTCTTATTCCGTTGGTAATCCGATGCTAGTTCCGTTGCCAATATCAACTAATAACGATGGAATATTTCTATAGCAGATTTTCCATTACCTTTTCCTGGATTTCTTGTAGTGGCGCTCCCGTTGGAGTCCTCCACGCAAGCCCCTACATCATCGGCGAGTGCATGGGATGGAAAGACTGCAGGACACGGAGCACATGAGCTTTGTGGACACAACCATCCCTCTTAGTATGAATACCCTTCAAGTTATGAGGATGGTCCACTTTAGAAAATGCCCAAGGGACATTGTTATGTCCTGGTCGGGGCTGAATCTGAGTATGAGGAAAAGCTTCTACATCAAGAATGGTGGAAAATGAGGAGGAGGAGGAAGAGACCAACATTGACAATGGTGGGTCCAGCAATTCTGAGAGTCGTACCACGACCGAGCATGGGGATGATGCAACTTGATTTATTTGTATCTTATTTCATGATATATGAACTCTTATTTTTGTTTGATTACCAAGGGTTTAGTCCCTGCTATTTTTGTACTTTTATTTTCCATTTGCACTTTTTATATTTTTATTTTTTGTATTTTTAGTTTTCATAATTCGTATTCTTCTCTTTCTCCACTAAACCCTCTCTCTCATACAAAGGATGATGTGAGCCACACCGTTCAACTCCCCAATCTTTTCTCAAACACAACTTGTTCCTTTTACATACTCTCGCACACTTACTACTCATATTGTGTTTCTCTGGTTAGCTAGATCTTAGTTACATTGACAGTTAATGCTCCCTATTTAAGAGTTAGTACAACCAATATTGCACATGATTCTCCTTACTCGGCATCCTGAACACTTAAAGAGGTGTAGTTTACTTTGTTAGTTAAAAAAATGGAAAGAGCTACTAACTTTGAAGTATATAGCTACTCTCAAAAAGGTGAACACAAGTATGCCCTAATGGGAGAAAGAGCTACCTGCTAGGGATGTGTGCAAGCTACCATTTCTTTTTGTAAAGTTTAGTGTTAACCTAATTGGTAAAAGCCACGATTGTAACCAATTGTTTGTTAGTAGGGGAGCATTGTGAGTTGAATCATACACAGACACACATGGAACACTTTGAATAGGGCATGTTTATACTTGATAAAAACAATTCTGAATGTATTTCATTTGTTCGTCACTTTTAACATACACTTGAGATTTTTAGTTTTTGATGCTTGAGATTGAGCACTTATCTTCGTTATCATCTTCTTGCTTGAGGACAAGAAGCTTAAGTGAAGTACACGGCCATGCATCTCAAGTGCTGAAGAGAAGAGCACCTAGAGATATACATGACCAAATGAAGAGATACGCGGTCGTATTCCCCAAGGATCATGGTTTTGATTCGTCCAAAGATCTACATGGGCAAAGTACACACCTATGAACTTGCCCATGTACTTACTCGATTCCTGGGGGTATAAAAAGAGAGCTAAAAGAGGTATTCATCATCAAGGTTTTGGGAAAGTGACTTGGGGCTTGACGGCTAAGGTTTGAAAGTGAATCAAAGGAAGAAGGAAATCGAAGGAGTCACCGAAGTAATGATCCAAGGTGATGATATCGGCTCACATGTATTCTAACTTTGAAGACATTGAGAGGTCTTTCTTCCATGTTTAGTGTTTTAGAGCTTTATTTCCATTGTTTTGATTTGAACATTGACCCCATGGAGGGCTAACTTCCTTGGGTGCCTGGATTGATGTAGCTTGTGATTTATACACTTTATTATTGCTTTTAATACAGATTTCCTTGGTTTTTTGGGTTCATCTATGTTTCTATATTATTGGTCTAGCGTAACAAGAGTGGCTATTTTATTTTTGATTTCATGATTGAGATCAAGAGATTCATCATGTGAGATCACCGATAGATGAAGAGAATTAAGAGTGTGTGCTAGAGATAGGATACTTGTAATTCTTCCAGTTAGAATCGAGTAGTGATAGCTCCGATTTCTAATTAGTGATTTCCTAGAGCTCTCTCTTTGCAATCGTGTGAAAGTAGGATTAAATATTGGGGCATCTAGAGAGAGCACCCAATATATTTTTAAATCCCTCAGTCCAACAACATTAGGGTTTAATCTATATGAAGTACAATTACTTTAATTCTTAAATCCCAAGTGAAATCATATCCAGGCACTGTCTTCTCCTATTGTCTATTGTTTCTTATTACCCTTGACCTTTAGTCCTTTTCATCATTGATTGCTATTTGAGTTTTACTTTTAATCATTTGATTCTTAGCTATATAACTAGGATAGAGCTAATACTAGTAGTATTTAGTCCCTCTGGATTGGTTCTTGCTTCTTAGCCCTTTATTACATGATCATCACTTACACATGCACGCATCCCTATCATTTGTTTCACGCTTGTAATTGCTAATGCAAAATATTGATATAAACCTAAATATATGTATTTTACACATATATGTTTTATATTATTCATGTGTACTTTTGAAGAATCAATGCCCTTTTTGTAATTTAATTGGTTCCATTCATATTACAAGCCTCAAAGAAGCCTAGGTGAGCTCGATAATGCAGTTCAGGAAGAAATCTGTGGCAAAAAAGATATTTTAGAGCTTAGTTACTATTGTAATCGCTATAGCAAGTATTGTAGCACGAAAGACTGAAGAAACGGTGAAGCCTCATAATGGCCACAAGCCATCTAGAGAATTTGAGTACCTGTACGGTAGTATATATATTGTAGCATTTTACTGAAATTTTGTCAGAAATCCTGAGGGGCTTGCGGGCATTCTTGTGCCTGTAAGCCAAGCTGTGAAGTCATCCCGAGAGGACTTTTTAAAGGAAACTAGGGCATTTTTATGGGGATCATCATCTTCTTACTTGAGTTCTCCAACCCCCTAAGCTTGATCCGAGGTGGAGAACCACATTGGAGGAAGCTTTTGAGGTAAAAATCGACGAGAGAAGCACACTCCGGCAAGATTCATCCTTGATCTCACTTGTAGAAGCTTATAGACGACAAGGGAAGCCGCGCCCATTATGGCATTCATGGAAGCTTTCCACGTGATCCAACTCATTATTCAGCTTCTAACTTTCGAGGAAGTCTTTATTATGCTTATTTTAGTTGTTCCCATGGTATTGAACCTTGTATTTATTTGTATGGATGGCTAAACTCCAAGGTCACGGGATGCCAGTGAACCTTGGGGTGAACTTGTTTGGTTGGATACTTTGATTTACTTAATGCATTTGGTTTGGTTTGTGGTTCAAACTTTGTGTTCGTTGGTGTATTGGATTACATGAGAACCCTGTTGTTCAATTTCTAGTTTATACCTGGATGCGCGGGATGCGCACTTGTATTAGACTCACTTAGTTTGAAAGGGATCAATGTATGAATACACCGAGGGATTCTGGTATTTTGTGACCCTCCAACAGTTAGGGATGACCTAGATATTGAGTTTGACCATATTTAGAGATTTCCCTAGACTTAATCCAATCATAGGATGATTTGGTTAGAAGAGATTTCAAGCCAATATTCTTATGGGATTAGGGGTTATTTGCCGAGGGATTTAGGATTAATCTACTCTTCCTAGATTTCTCACTCATTTGCTCCAGTGTGTAGACACTTCACTTTAATTCTTTTTAATCCTTTCAATAGCTTAGAACACTTGCACTCAAATTCATGGGCTAGACAATGAGTAAAGTGGTAGTAAGGGTAGCTCCTTGGCCTCGAGGAATATAACCCTATGTCACACACAGAATACTACTTGACAACCCCGTGCACTTATATGATGTCAATCAAATACCCAATTGCATATTAAATAGACATGATTGCGATTAAGAAATCGATCATGTTAGGTTGCACAAAGAAGATAGTGTCACGACCCGATCCATGGCCTGGCATGTGACATATAGCATGATAACCCAAGGGAGGTTAATCACCGCTTCAACTCTGGATCATGGTAAGGCTAACCTGTTTCCTACACACAATTCACTATAACAACAAGGGAGAACACAACAATATACAAGAAGATGCATAGTCATGACACAAAACAAACCCTGAGTATGATTTCTCATACAACAATTAGAGAACACCAAATACAAGGGTTTCCAAAGAAGGGAAATAAGTACAAATAAGTCAATAACATACCCTCATGGATCCCACTCAACACATTCCATGGGCTAGAAATATACATACACAAACTTAGAGTAGATGCACCAAAAATAAACTCTTACCAAGCACGACATGTCCGCACCGCTACATTGTACTATCTCCTGGAAAAAGGAAGGAGAGGGGATAAGTAACTAGGTTACTTAGTGAGGGGATTAGCACGGATCTATAAAGTCAGACATTTCCAAAACATAGGTAATATGCCCATAAAAAAAATATGTTTTAAAACACTTACCGATACACAGAAATGTGAAAATACCAAGTATAGAGTGAGACTCATTTTCACAAAGAATAATGTACACCAATAATAGCATTTTTCAACATAAGTTCATCAAAGCAATGGTTTATCTCAAATAAACATCATTTTCCAAACAACTAGTGAAATTAAAGTTTTGTGAAAAGCATGAAAAGCATATTAGAATCATTTTCTTTCCACAATTCAAAAATCCAAGAAGTTGCATAATACAAGTTTTAAGAACTCTAACACGTAAAAAGAAATGGTTCAACATAATGACAACCCAATGTTATACCGGATACCACATTTCAGAGTTTCTTTGCATGAAAATACCAATTTTTCTCAAAGTATGAAATCAACATCTCAATCATCAAGTGGTGGTCTAAAAACCTCTCTAAACACTAGCCGTGGCCGAGGCTAAGCTTAGAGCTGTCAAAATCATCATGCCCTTAACGTTGACCCACTAGGAAGCCATGTGGTGACTCCAGGTACACGATAGTACATCCAACCAAGGCTCTACATGCCCCATGAATTGGACAGTCAACTTGGGTCTTCAAGCCAGCTCAATAGCCTAGTCGTGAAAACCACTCACTGTAGCATGGAAGGGCTCTACCCAGTCACCATCAAAACCTATGGAAGATCAATAATATGAGAAATATATGATACACAAAAAATCCAAATCCAAGAAAACATTCCCAAGCTGGGAATGGAAATCATTTCCACAAAATTTTGATAACCAGTCGCAAAAGTATGCAAATATTGTTTCATAGTTCATTCAATTTCAAAATATAAGCATGATCATTGACATATTCCCTCAAATATAAAATATTTCATAAAACAACCATTATAAGGAATACCTTTACAAATCAGTTAGAAACCTCGGTTTAACACGATAAACCAAAATACTTCTCATAGGCCCAATATATGTAAAACGACATAACATACCAAAATCTCAACAATATTTCACAATTTTCACATGAACAACCCCCACTCCGAGAGTGAGTAATTTGAACATAACAACTCAAATAAATCCAAGTTTCATCATGAAACAATACCTTTTCTTTAAGACAAATATCACTTCCATTCAATCTTTGAAACATACATTTCAAGAACAAGATTTTCAAACACAAGTAATACCTACTTGCAAACATTTTAATAAACTCATTTAAGATAAAAAAATGATGATTTCAAGAGTCATAAACAACATTCAAGAAGCTTTTAACAACATAAAGTATCATTCAAAGGAATTGAAATCCAAAATATAACAAAAACATGCATGATATTATAGTCCATGAAATTAACAATCCCACTTATAAACTCAGCAATTCAAACTACTCCAGTACTAATTCTCCATCGATCCTTTACCCTTGGTTGATGCCGCGCCTCCTAGAACAATTCAAGTGAAACAATGGATCAGAACCAAATAACACACAACATCAAGATGAGGAAAACTATTCAAGATGGAAAACATGCATCTAGGGTTTACTAAGCACCTCCTATCAAAGATCCTACAAGAATCAATCTCTCCCAACACTCAATGGCAACAAAAAATGTTCAAGAAAACCTAAGTTGGTTCGGTCTTACAGTAAACCTAGTTTAGAAAATGAAGAGATCTCCCTCAATCTTCACCAAAGAGAAAGAGATACAACCATACAAGTTCTCCAAACTCAGATCTCAAACAAACCCTAAGATTCCCCAGCATTTTCTACCCAAAGAACCATCAAAAAGAAATGGAGAACCAAAAGGAGAGACTTACCTTCAAACTTGCAAGAAACAAGAGGAGAAGAAGATGATCCAATCTTCACCTTAGTTTTCTCTTGATCTAGAGATAAGGAATGAATAAGTTTAAGGTGATGAAAATGAGGTTTAAAGGATGAGAGATGTGGGGAAGAAAGAGGGCAGGAAGATGGAAGAAAAACCCTAGAAGAAAGGCTTTTAAACCCCTAAAGTTAGGGTTTCATGCAGGTACCATGCTGCCCGCATGGTTGCCCGAATGGACTCTTGGCTAAGTCCATGCATGTGCCATGTGGCCCGCATGGAGCCCACATGGGCTCTCAGCCAAGTCTATACGGGTGTTAGGCAGCCCGTATGGAGGCCATTTGACCCCCTTTTTGGGCTCTAAACACTTTGGGACACTTCCGAAAGCACCTACACACAAGATATATGGCAAAGAATGGATTGAAAACATGATAGAGAAGTAGGAAAAAGGTCATAATACGATATATAGAGGTCGAGTGTGCTTCTAGACAAAGGGTGTATAGTGTTTAAACCCTCCGGATTAGGGGTTAAACCTCATAGTAAGATTTATAGCGCGTGTTAATGTAATCATAGGCCAATCATCATTTTCGTATGGGATTAGGGTTTAATTGGCTAGACCAAAAGGATTAGACTATTTTAGGAATTTCTATAATCCAAGAGTGCTCAAGCAATAGCCAATATAGGAAATCAAATTTAAGGATGTCTTGAGCAGATTGAGTCTGAGATACCATGTCAACTCCTTGATCCTACCTTGAATTCGTCATTTCACCTTTTTAGATTTTGATCTTCTCAATTAGGGTTTGTAACACCAATCGAATTTATTAGCTAGATAATAGAGGAACAAACAATACTATGAGTGTTGGTCCCTATGGCTTCGATTATCTGACCTTCAGATCCACTTTACTACATCTCATGACCTGTGCACTTGTGGTGTATATGCAGGGGTGCATCAACCATCAATAGATGTGTGTAATAGAAAATGGTTTTCTATGGTGGTCTATAGGCTTCGAGCGATGGTTTTGCATAGTGTAAGAGAAGCCACCGCTAGATACAAAATTTCTATTAAGTAGCAATAGACAAGACCTTCATTCGTTTTGCCAGTCGGTATATTCCGAAAGCATGAAAAGTGGAACTAGATGCTAGTGTAATGGGCTTAAGAGGAGGAGGCATAGTGTTGTTGATATGACTGAGAAGTGCTTGTGTACTAAGAATATGAAGTATTCTTTTCTTACGATGAGCATTACTTTTATCAGATTTTAGCGCTAATACATGTGCTTTTGTGTTCTTTTGCGCATATAGGGATGGTGAAGTCAAATAAAGAAGATAGAAGCCAAAGTGGATCATGAACGCATATTGTGGATGAAATCTTGGAATGGACAAACGAGAAGACACAAGTTAGGCTTAAAGATACGTGAATGTGTGCCAATCTCAATGTGTTCAAACAATTACAATGATTTGGAGGGGCACAAAGGTAGTCATATTTGCGTATCCCGATTTGTGCAATGATAGCAAGATCTTCACCAATGAGACCTTTTATTGAAGAAGCGAGGCGATTTATGGCATAAACGTGTGCCCGTTTATGTTGCCTCGATGAAAAGTGTGGATTGGAAGTATTTTTTGGAGAGCACTGTAGCATGTACTGTAGTTAATCACTGCAACAATTTACTATCATAGTTATTGTTCACAGGAGGCAGAAAATCAAAATCCATCAAATCCACACGGGCCTGTGGAAATTCCACACGCCCGTGTGGATTCCCGATTCCAGCCTATATAAAGCCGTGAACAGCCTCGAATTTTAGCATCTTTCTTTCCATCTTTTCTCTATCATTTGAGAGGCTTGCAGCTAGGGTTTAGAAAGGCTTTGGCAAGACTTTTGGACTGGTTCTACGACTTTGATACCGCGTTTCTCTTGGAAGATAGTTATTGGTGGAGCTTTCATCGGCAATGATCCGGCGAAGTGTGCCCTAGGCTTGACAAGGGGACCTTTTGGAGAAGACGAGGCTACTCTATAAGACCATCGACACGAATACCGAGGGGGTTTTCCTATGAATTACATGTTTTTACTTTCGATTTCATTATTGATTGTATCTCGCTCCATAGAGAGCTAACCCCCCTAGCGAGTACTTGGATTTGTGATCCCTAGGATGTATTTGTTTCATTAATCTTTTTATTTTTTTCCTTAATTGATGTTTTTAATTAAGTTCCACTCTTCAATGCTTATTGAATGATTTCTCCTTTAGAGTGACACTAGGGTTGAGAGTCTACATTGGTAATCCTTGTAAGTGAGTGACACACCATGAGGGTTAGACAAAGCAAGATTGGAGAGGGTCGAGAGGGTGAGTAAAGAGATAGCAGAGCGTCCCCTTTCTCCTCCAGTGTGATTTATCCTAGCTCCACGTTCCAAGAGTTCTTTGCAGTCACAATAGAGTGAAGGGTTAAAGGATGAACTCCGCTGGGGCTTAGTTGCATGAGCAACAGAGTGAAGCGTTGAAGTGACTTTAACACTTGGGGCTTAATTGTGACTAGAGGTCTTTCGCCTGGACCAAAGGGTTAGATCTACATATAGAAATAGGGTTTATCACTTGGAATCCCTAGAGCTTCTTGCAACTTTACAAAGTATGAGATGTTGAGACTGGTTGATTTCTCCGCCAGGGCATAGTGTAGAGTTAGTCACGGTTGACCTTAGGTTTGGGACCGTGTATTTAAGGATGTCCACGACTCATTAAGCATTAGTTAGGAAGCATAATAGTTGGTTTTACACTTGAAGTAATAATCCTAGGAGAAACAATATCCGAGTACCCCACTTTTATCGATTGTCTTTCCTCTCATTCTATTGTGCCTCTCTTTATTATTTTCTTTAGTTCGTTTGCATCGATTTTTATCCACACCAATATTGTTTTATCTCAACTTTGTTGAGTAGCAATCTTGGTGTTTCTATTCCTTATTCCCTGTGGATATGATACCCCACTCACATGAGATTTATTACTTCGACAAACCCGTGCACTTGCGGGTCACACGCAAAGGGGTGTGTCAATGACAAAGAAAATTACAAATAAAAATAGAATTAACTTGAGATTATTCCATGATAAAGTTGATAATGTTTCGAATTGGACATGACATTTTGTGTTTTTTTTAAAAGAAGCCAGAAGGCTAATTTATTAGAACAACTAAAGAGCAAGTAGCAAACAACACACATAAATACAAAAGAAGATAGGGCCAGGAAAAACAAGAGAACATGAAAAACTAAGAAAAAAGCAACTACAAAACCAAATTAAAAAACATAAACTAGCATTAGAAAACAATTTTATGATCCATTGCAGGAGATCTTGACTAAAATGAAAAAGCGTCAACTCGTGAAGGGAACGGCCAAAGACAGTAACTTTTGTAGCAATTCTCAGCCAGTTCCGAGGAATGATGTAGATGCTTGGAGAGCTAGTAGCAAGAAGTAGCCAAATAAGTTCAATGATCCAGGAATGAAGATGCCAAGAACTAACATTATCTGGCGAACGAAGCATAGCCAAAATGTTAGAGTCGCCAATGAAAATATTCTGAAACCGCAAAGAGTGAACAATTGCAAGCTGCAAGGCGACGATGAGGATATGAAATTCTGCAACAATATGAGCTTCAGCAATAGAAGACTGGCAACCTACAAGAGAGATTTTATAATTAGAAGAGGAAATAAAAAACCCCATTGCTTACCTAATTGCAATTATTCCACACCAAAGCAGAGAAAAGGAATAATCCATTTGAACCACATAAGTTGTTAATAATCAATTTCCTGCAAGAAAGATTGCCAACACAATTGAAGTCTTTTGCCTGATTAATAGCCCTCTGAGCAATGTTCCCGAAAAGTTGCATCACATCGAGCTTTCCAAAGATGCCAGACCACTAAAGCAATAACAGATTTCATTCTCATAGAGAAGTGTGGTTGAGTAAGCCAGTTTCCATTACAAAGCCTTCTGGAAAATGAATATGCTTAGAGGTTAATGTTGAGATGCGGTTCTAAACACCTTGGGTTTTGCAGCAATGATGAAACTGCATAGGTGAATTAGGTGCCTTGAATAGAATAGCTGTCTTCTCTTGTACTGACTAGAAATCATATGAGAATATATATTATGTGATATTGTATAGTATATATATATATATATTATAATTAAAATAGTGATTCATTCACACCGACTTAAAAACTCTTTTGCAAATATTCCCTATCATCCCCTCCCCGCATAAGGATTGTGAAAATGATACAGAGATCGTCCCTGAACCTTGCAACATCATCATTATCAAGTCCATCTCATATGTTATTCGAGTTAGTTGCAAAAGCTTAGTCATATATTTTGCTATGTCATCAATCATGGTTGCAAATAATCATAACTTTTGAGATGAAAATTGATGTTGACGTCGCTTGCAAAGGTTTGTAAGTTTTTGGAGACGGCTATGTTTGTCATAGCAGCAGCTTGGTCACACAATCTTACAGATTTTGTCACGATAACTGTTGTGGTTGCAAAACTTCATAATTTTTACAACGTTTTTGGTTGTTGTAAAAAAAACTCATTGCTTTTGCCCCGATTGTCGGTATAGGTGACAAAAGTTTATTGTTTTTGGGATGATTTTGTTTTTGGTTGTAAAAGCTTATATTTTTTGTGACAGTTATTTGTGTTAATATGAAAATGTTATAGTTTTTGTGATGGTATTTGTTTTCGTAATAAAAGCTCATAGTTTTTGTGATTGACATATATGTTTCTCACAAAAAAATTATAATTTTTATGATAAATATTTATTTGGGTCGTAAAAAGTCATAATTTTTACAATGGGTATTTGTCTTAGTCGAAAAAAATTATAATTTTTGTAATGTCATGTAAATGGATAGCAAAAACTAATAATTTTACAGATGAGCAAGTTTTCTGTGTGGTCTCAAAAACTTATAATTTTTGTGAGCAGTATTTGCATTGATTGCAAAAACTTATTGTTTTGTTTTGAAGATTTTTAGTGGTTTCAGAAAAAACATTTTGCCAGTACAGTTTGATGCGGTCAGAAAATGTTGGTCGCCAAAACAGCTTTTTCCTGTAATGATATAAGCAACAAGTGGAAAGAACGTTCATGACAAGAAAAGAATGGAGGTCCTCTAGATCGTGGTTTATGACATGGGAGCGAAAGAGGAATTGGGCTTGTTGCGCGCAGTTCGAGGAAAGAGAGGAAAAACTTTCAGTAATGCAAAAATCCTAATAAAATATAAGGGAAAGTTAGCCATTCACATCATGCCCGCAATATTTAAATTTCACTTCATTATCACAATTAAGTGCTGAAAACGAATGACTTAAATAAATTAAAAAGTACAAGAACTTTGATAAGTCGATAATTACTTGAGGACTTCTTAATAACTTCCCTTTTGATCATGTGATAAATAATTATATACGAGATAGTTTGATTATGTCTTCAAATCTATATGCAATTAGGTATCCAATGAAATGCTATTAAAGTTGAATAAATATAGATTATTTTATTAAAAAAATATGAAAAAAATAATTACAAGGCATTTTGGCATGTTCTTGTAACTAAAGAAAACAAGTTGGAAAATATAGGTTAGTGTGGTAGGTGTTGTTGGGCGAGAAATAAAATTTTTTTGACAAATTAAAATATTAATCGTAAGATCATTACATATCTTCTAATACTATGTAAAATATAAAATAAATAAATAGATTTATAAGAATGAATTCTTAAATATTATTTTTGGAAAGAATTAATTTATTCAAATTATTTTTATTTATAGTGATACAATAACTACAGTCAATCTTTACAACTTTATATTTTTACAATAATTAATAGTTTTTTTAAATACTGCCAGCTTCTCAAATTTCCTTGACCTAAATATGAAGAAGTTAATGCGGATTATCAAGGTTTATGAGGAAATTAATCTTCATGAGCATCATCTCTCTCCCACGTTGTTCATGCTTTTGCATAAATTGTTTGATAACTACTTAACCACTTTCAGATGAACTGTATAATCAAAACATTGTAATTGAGCCCACAGTTTTTGACATAATTGTACATATATGAACCTGATGTAAAATGAACATTACCACCAAACATCTAATCAACAGTTTGTATTCTTATACATATAAACAGAGGTGAACAAAATAAGAAACTAATCAAGAAATCAATAGATCTTGTGCTAGGAGAGAGAGAGAGAGAGAAGACATAATCATCTGCATAAGGATCTACTGCTATTGTTGAACATGATTGAAGATATCAAGGAAGCCACCAGAGTGATCGACCATGTTGTTATCTCCATTAAACAGCCATCCCTGAGATGCCAAACTGTTCTTTCTCTGAATACAACCACCACCACTGTCTGAAAGAGGACTCAAGTCACTAAAAAATAAAGTAGGAGACAGTTGTGACTGACTGGGTGATCTCTTGGTGGCAGCCATGAATGGCCTAGCCTTGACTCTCACCGGAAACTCATCACCACTCTTTCTCTGAGATTGAGATGGTTCTAAGCCATGAGTTGGTGGTGAAGAAGAAGAAGACCCTGTGAGACGTTGCACCAACGCCATGAATTCACTAGGTTCAACATGGATTATCTCTGGAGACACCATGTAGATCACAACAGGCTTCTTTGATGATGTTGTTGAGGACTTGTTTATCTTGTGGGACTCTTTGTGAAGGAGAAGGGCAGTTGGACGAGGACCTTGGAGATCAACGACCTTCCTGCCAACTTGGACATGCTCAGCAGACATCGGAGATGAAGCCATGCTTTGTTTTTGTATTACTTGCCGCTGAAGGATATGTTGAGGGAGTTCATATATATGCAAGTGGGAAGCGGGATATGACGTCAGTGCAAAAGGTCAACGATGGTTTGTTTCTATTTTCAATATAGGCATGCGCTCCCATTGTGTGTGTTTACCACTAATAATCTATAGTCTTTTTATTTGGACGACTGCCAATTGGTGAAGAATAAGCCAAAGTTTCAAGGTGAGAAAATTAGTTTGTTTATTTATTTGGTGTAGATATTTATATGATTTCTCTCAGGTTTATGGGGAATTTTCTGAATTTTTTTTTTCTGTTGTTAGGTAAAATTCGGAAGGGTAATTATGGTTTAAATGAAAATTCTGAAATATTCATATTATCTCATTTAAAACTAAGATCATATGAAGGGGAAACAAAGTAAGGGAAATACTATGGAGATTTTATCAATGAGAAGAAAAATAATGTGCATCTGGTGCTTTGAGACTGTAACTGATTAATGTGATTGCTATTTAAGTAATACTTTGTTGTTACCCCAACAAATAAATCTAGGGTCTCTAAATAATATATAATTTAAAGAAAAATA
This sequence comes from Dioscorea cayenensis subsp. rotundata, assembly GCF_009730915.1. Taxonomy (NCBI): domain Eukaryota; kingdom Viridiplantae; phylum Streptophyta; class Magnoliopsida; order Dioscoreales; family Dioscoreaceae; genus Dioscorea; species Dioscorea cayenensis. The sequence continues at coordinate 14,813,716 of NC_052475.1, read as the reverse complement.
AACCAATGAATAAGCAACCAGCCACGCCTATTTCAGAAATATTGGCTACAGACAATGTTGTTAATTTTGTGAGTTATTTACACAAAGAGAAAATTTCCATCAGGGATTATATAGTTATAAATAATGTACCCAAAAACCTCAAAAGATTCTTCGAAGAAATTCTGAGGATGTATATGTTGGCCTGTGCCCAAGCAAGATAGATTGTCAGATGGCTCATGAATAATGGTTTACAAACTCAAAATAAACAATGCACAGAATAACTTTAACAAAGTAAACTATAATCACAGATAAAACACCAAGATTTCCATAGTTAGGAGATAAATTCCTATATCTACAAGAAGAGAACCAAGGAAATCCTCTATAATCAAATGAACAAAGTATAAAGAAAGATTACACATTATTTGATAGGAAAGTGTGATTCAGTAGATCGATTCATTAAACAACCTAGAACACAATAACTGTTCGCTACAACAATATTCATCTCTCTTTATTCAATCTCTTTCATTACAAATTCATCAGCGCAATTCAAACTCCAAATTTAGGGCTATATTATATATATTTATTACTTTTTCAATTTTACAAATTAACCCCTTACTAATTCATAATTAACTTAGGATCAAATCACACAAATCTTACTAATTTTGCGATTCAATCCCTCTACTATTTCATAAGTAATTTGACTCCATATTTCAATCATCTCCACCTTAAAGTCAAATTACTTAAATATTTCAACTTTGATTTTCTCAGAAAATATGACCTCTCCCTAAATCTTCATATGAGCCAAGTCCATGCAATTTGTAAACTTTTCAGCAAATCTTTAATCTAGAAGCCTTACCTTATACTTTCAATGTTTTTGTCTTGTGCATTATAAAATAAACTCATGTCTTTCTTGAGATTTAATCTGTAAAATTTTTAAAGTAAATGCCACCACTATTGGTTAAAATAGGTAATGTACCCTAAACATTTGCTTGCACACATTTAGGAATATTTTGCTTCTGTTAATCGAAACATTAAAGCTAGCAATAACTTTGTAATGTTTGCCGAGAAGACAAATTTTGCAGAAATTCAACTTGCAAAAATTTAACAGTATGAAGTAACTCGTTTTTTGTACGCAATTCTTGCATCTCTCTCTCACTCAAGTGATCCACTCTCAAATGCCACAATAAAGTAAAATCGTCTACATCATCTATGATAGATGCTAGTGTAATATGATTGGTGATGGTGTCTCCAAATTAACTTCATACAACCTCCCTAATTTCTCACATGTAAGATCAGTCAAGGCCCTTTTTCCATATTCAAAGTTTTATTTCATCAGTGTATGTTTCAAACATGTCTTCAAATTTATAAGTGTTCTGATTGATAAGCATTACTATTCTTCCAGATAGATACGATAGATATATTTTCAAATATGTATTGAGCCAAATCTTATCTTATTGTTATATTTATCGAAATCTTATCTTCATTTTGTATGTATGTAAATATAGTTAGTATCTTCTTTTTTTTAACCCCATATGGGGTTGTTTGGTTGGAAGCATTGGATTTGAATGAATACTTACATGGAGTAGGAAAAACATAGGTAAGGAGTAAATAGGGATGTAAGTGGGGCGGGGAATCCCCCTTTCCCATGGTACCCGACCTAATGAGGCAGGGATTCCCGAAATAAACCCCCGCGGGGCGCGGAATTGAGAAAACCCTTACCCGACCAGCGGGGTGAGGCAGAACGGGAATGTATTCCCTACCCTGCTCCATGCAAGGATAGCCGTGGGGAATCCCAATTCCTGATTTTTAAATTAAATATATATTATATATATTAAAAATAACTCATATAATTTAATTTTGTTTATTAAAAAAATTCAATATTGATATAATATCATAATTACAAAATATTTTGGTTTTAAAAATTTTATTTTTGGTATTTATTAATAATGTTTTAGATTTTTAATAAAAATTAGTGTTACTCCAATGTAATACTTGGAGATAATTATATGAAAAATTGTTGTAAAAAATTTAATCAAAAAATTTGTATTTCCTATTATAGATAAACATACTATATTAAAATTAAGATTAAATTGATTGATTTATCAAGTTTATTGAAATCTCAACTTGTAAGTAAAACATCTCTTATGAAATCCCAACTTCAGCAGTTCCCTTTCTCCAATTCTTCATACCATCGATTACTTTGTTAGTTTATTGTTTTCTCATACATTAAATATTACTTATTTTAAGGAATTTTTTTTTAAATTTCATATATGAAGTGTTACATGTGTAATTAGGAAAAAACATTTGGTGGGGTAGCGATTTCTCGACCCCGCGGTGATCCCCACGAGGGAGTGAGTGGGGGGGGATTTCTCCTCCGGGGGGAATTTTGAGGCGGGAAATCCCTGCCCCTTGGGAAGCGGGGATGGAGATGGGGATCTCATTCCCCGCTCCGCCCCGCCACACTTGCATCCCTAGGATTAGAAAGGCATGAAGGGGAGTCCCCATGCCTCTCACTTTTGAGGGGAGTGGGAGGGGAGTGGAGTGGAAGTTATAATGGGTAAATTACCAATTAACCAATTTACTTATTTAATTATAAATCTATTAATCTAAATAATTTATTATAATAATTAATCCGAAAATAGTTAAATATAATATTAATTAGAATAAATAAAATGAATAGTATTAAAGTGAACTATTTTAATTTTAATACTTGATTATCGTAATTAAAGTGAATAATAATTTATATGAATAGTTATTATGACTTAGTTTTTTAAGTAAAGTTAAATAGTTATTTGTAATAATATTTTTTAAAAATATAATTAATTATTTATTATGGTTAATTAATGATATTAACAAAATTTTGGATATTAACAAATACTGTCATATGTGAGTATTAAAGTTAAATATTTATTTAAAATAACAAATTTATTTTAATACTTAAATAATATGGCTTTCAAGAACAGTGGGTATCGTCCACCACATAGAGGGCATCGCAACCAAGATCCTTGCCAAATATGTGATTTGAAAAAGCACACAGCTAATTAGTGTCGAAGTCGCTATGTTCCACAACAACAAAATAATTTTTAGTCTCAAGCCAATATAGCTATGAATGGATCAGTAATGTTGTCTTTTATCTAAGCTTCTTCCTAGTCGATGTGTCCACAGTCTTAGTTTGCACCATCACAACCTCAGTATAACACCCAGTGGCACACGATATTGGAGCTACCAACCCTATGACTTCTGATGTTAATTTTATGATGAATCCCACGACTAATCAAGGTACTGATCAGATCATGGTAGGAAATGGGCATGGCCTGCCCATTATCCATACGGGCACTTCTTAGTATATATCCTTCACTATGTTCCACTTAATTATTTTAGTTGCAAAATGTGCTTCATGTTCCACAAATTACCAAACCACTACTTTCCATTCAAAAATTCACAACTAATAATACCCGCTTCTTTGAATTTTGGCCTACTCATTTCTTTATTAAGGATTAGGTGACAAAGGCAATCCTATTACACGCCCGGAGTAAAAATGGGTTGTATGTGCTGCCATCTCTTCGACCTCTCCAAGCTCTCCATGCTGAAGCCAATTGACTTGTTGAGTGGCATGCACGTCTAGGACATCCTCAAAAGCTCACTACTGCAAAATTAGTTAATAATAATTATCTAGTAGTTGCTGGTTCATCTAAATTGTCAGTTATTGATAAATGTTCTTCTTATAAGTTAGGAAAGATAGCTAGAGTACCTTTAGCATCAGTTGAACACACTAGTAGTTTTCCATTTCAAATTATTCATTCCAATGTTTGGGGGCCATCTCCTGTGCTTTTAAGCAGCGGTTCTCGTTATTTTGTGTTATTTATTCATGATTTCACTAGATTTACTTGGATTTATTTTCTTAAAAATAAAAATAATGTTTTTCAAGTTTTTCTTGATTTTGAGTCTTATGTAAAATGTCAATTCAATACTTCCATCAAGGCTTTTCATTCGGATTGGGGTGGTGAGTTTCAAAAGTTAAATAAGTACTTCACTAGAAAGGGTATAATTCACTGTATTGCATGTCCATATACACATGAGCAAAGTGGTCTTTCCGAAAGGAAAATACGACACATTGTGGATACAGGTTTTTCTCTATTAGCTCATGCACATATTCTTTTAGGTATTGGTCTTATTCCTTTCAAACAACTGTAAATTGTACCAATATACTACCCACTTCCGTCCTTCAAAATCAATCTCCTCTTGAAAATTTATATTGTCAACCTCCCAAATATAATGACTCCAAAATTTTTGGTTGCGCCATTTATCCGTATCTTCACCCATATAATAAAAATAAATTTTCCTGTCATTGTAAAAAATGTGTCACTCTTCAGATCATGCCGAATATAATTGATTAGATATTGATAGTAACAGGGTTTATCTCCCTTTCAAACTCAATATCCTCCAAAAAAGCCACATTTGGTTCCTTCCTTATCCACTCCTTGGCTCAGCATACAACTTCCTATCAACTCGGCGATAGGTATGTCTCCTCTTCCTACACAACTTTCTTCCTTTTCAAATTTATCAGGCTCATCTCCACCACTTGTTTCACCCTTATCTCCCTCATCTCAACATCCATCCACATCAACTACGACATCTACTAGCTGAAGTCTTCCTATTATCCACCGCACTTCTCCATCCCCATCCCACACTAATATTCATCTTGCTCCTACTAGCCTTAACCTAGTCATTGATCTCTCTTCTTATGATGAACCTACCACGAACACCACTCCTCCTTCCCCCTCCTTTTACGCACTCACAACATGCAACTTCATCCCTCCACCCTCTCCAAATGTCAAGCCTTGATTGCTCTTCAAGAAAAATCAAAACTTAACTTTCTAGAACATGAACCACGGACTTTTTTACAAGCTTCAAAACATAGTGAATGGAAAACAATGATGTTCCAGGAAATCAAAGCTTTGCATGATAATTTCCAGACTGACACTAGTTCCCAAACCTGATCATGCTAATGTTGTTGCTATCAAGTGGATTTACAAGATAAAAACAAAAAGCAAATGGCACCATTGATAGGTACAAAGCATGGATAGTGGCTAAAGGATTCACTCAAATATTGGGTATTGATTACAAAGAAACATTCAGTCCAATAGTTAAAGCTTCCTCCATTAGACTCATTCTTGCCCTCGCTACAATGCATCAGTGTCCTATGCATCAGCTGGATGTTGCGAATGCCTTCTTACATGGCCATCTTGATGAAGATCTCTATATGGCTCAACCACAAGGCTTTGTTGATTCTGCTACTCCATCATATGTGTGCAAATTGAACTGGTCTATCTATGGCTTAAAACATGCTCTTTGAGCTTGGTTTTCCTGACTCACAATCTATCTTCATTCTCTTCATTTTATATTTCTTCCAAGGCTGACACTTCACTGTTTATATTTCGACAAGGAACTCATGTTGTTTTAATTCTTGTTTAGGTTCATGACATTATAATTACAGGCTCCTGTCCTTCGTTGGTTACAAAATTTATTTCTCATTTATAACATGAATTTCCTATCCGAGATATGGGACAGTTGCATTACTTTCCTCTCATTGAAGTTGACATAGGATCTCATGGAACTAGTCTATCACAAAGGAAGTATGTAGGGGACCTACTAGAATGCATGGTATGTCTGAATGAAAAGCCATGTAGGGGACCTACTAGAATGCATGGTTAGTCACGGTTGACCTTAGATTTGGGACGGTATGTTTAAGGATTTCCACAACTCATTAGACATCAGTTGGAAGACATAGTGATTGGTCTTGCACTTGAATCAATAGTCCTAGGGTAAACAATATCCGGGTGCCCCACTTTCTATCGATTACCTCTCCTCTCATTTTATTGTGTCTCTCTTTCTTGTTTTCTTTATTTTTTTTCTTTTCACATTGATATTGTTCGCACCACTACTGATTCATCTTCACCATAGTTAAATAGCATATCTTTTGTTTCTAATCACTATCCCTTGTGGATACGACTACACACTCACCAGGGTACTTTTATTACTTCGACAACCCGTGCATTTGCGGTACACACGCAAAAGGGGCATGTCAGTGGAAACCCCATAGGCATGCTAGGAATTAGAGCTTATCTTAGATCATTTTAAGTAATCCCGATATAAGAGGATGGGGGCTAGGTTTTGGGGGGTTACTTGGAGGGTTTAAGATGGGAGTACAAGACTGCATTCAAGAGGCTCTAAGGAGCAGCTAGCCATCGATTTCCACTAAGTTTGCATTGGTTTTCCTCATCAATGGAGTTGCCTGGCATTATCAGAGGTGGCGTCATCATCATTCCTTTGGTGTCTTCATTTGATTTGGCAGAGGTTCATCACTTACCAAGGATTGAGGAAGTTGATGAGATTAGACAACAATATTTAGGGTAGAAGTTCCTTGCCTCACTCTCCCAATTAAGGTTAATCCTACCCTCAGATTTCAATGAGTATAATGCAATCATATGAGAGTTATTAGGAGAGAGATCTTCATTCTTCCTCTTGCACGAGATTAGTTCATTCTAGGAGATTTGGATTACCCATAGTTTCTGGAAATTCACCGTTCGTAATACAATCTTATAGATTCTAAGCTAGAAAGAGAAGTCAAATTGGTTCTATAGGGGATTAGTTGTTAATTGCCATGAGAGAGGAAATAGTATACCATTAGGATTCCCTTGGTATGAACACCCAATATAACCCCGATATCCCACTCTTAGCTTAAGAGCAAATTCTAGGAGGATTCATCACCTTAGTGCCCCTTTTTTTATGATTGTAAACCTTTTGTCTATTGTCACATTGACCCTTGTGACTTCATTATCTTTGACTTGCTTGTTTATTTTCTTGCATAGTTCTAATCAATCCATTTTCATTGTTTTAAGCCTAGATAATAGAAGAGTGATTAGTGCTAATAATTTTGTTCCTTTGAGATAGGATAACACTCATCTTTTATTACTTGTTACGACCCATGCACTTGCTGTGCACTATCCCCACTTTGGTGAGCGGCCATCTCTTCATCCAACACATTATATATAACTTCATTTATCAAGCATAGATGAGTTGTGCTTACAACTTTGAGATCTAGCTCTTCCTAGTCTCCAATTTTCATTATTTCTATGTTTTTTTCCCCAATTCCATTAAATAAGTGTTTTGTGAAGATCTTGTTCTATGAAAATTGTATTCTCTTTTTTTCCATAAACCAAAATTTACCTTGCAATTAAATTTATCCACCTTTAACTTCGTAGAGAACTTACATATTGTGCTAGTTTGTCTAATCCAAACAAAAACCATGTGCTATGGTACCAATAGCTAGCGCTTACAGAAAAGTGAATAAATTGTGAGATGGCCCACATATTACAATTTATAAGCTCTAAACAATGCACATAACTATGATGGCAAAGTAGACAATGACAAAAATAACACCAAGATATTTTTTGTTTTGGCGATAGAACTCCTATATCTACAAAGAAAAACCAATGATATCCACTATAATTAAAATGAATAATGACGAGAGAAGCATTAGAGTTTATTATTATTTTTATTTTTTTGCCAAGATTTGTGATTAGGTCGTTAAAAAAAACAGGGGCATGCATAAGTCTTAATAGAGTAAGTAGGGGTGGTCCCGATACACACATGAGCGTTGGGATCATCTGCACATAACAACTATTCATACTCGCACAAATGTGCTCTTACTCGTGATTCAAACTCTCACCATTTATGAAGAGTTCTAATGGTGTCCCAGTTACTAATATACCACTTGATCATACCAACGATTAAAGTTTATTTGATAGGACTATGTCATTAAAATATCTAATTCAAAGAACAAATTAAAAATAGGATGCCTACTCTGTTAGACATATATGATATATATATTTATCTTTCAACTTTATAATGTTGGCCCTCTAATAATTCATAATTAATTTGGGGTTTAATAACATAAGTCTTTATAATTTTGTAATTCTATCCTTCAACTAGTTCATAATTAATTTGAGTTTGTATTTCACTATTATAAGTAAATAAATAAAATAACAAGAATAAGACGTCTCGAGTAGTGGCTGCTCTGTTTAGAAGGCTATAAAAGTCAGCGGTCACATGGAGACGACCAAAGACAATTGGAGTTCCAGTGGTTGGGAGGAAGAGTCTAAGTCTTCTGACCATGTGTAGTCAACGCAATGCAGAAGAAGAGATGTTCCATGATTAGGAATTAACAATACTTATATTTAATTTATTATCATATTGCAGATGGATTTGAGTAAAGGTTAGTTAAGTTTATGAGCAAAAATGAGAGGCAAGTCTTTTGTTTCCCATATTGGCATGATGTTGAAGGAGTCGTTAGCTGTTTTCCTTTCATGTTTATGGTATCCCGTTTTTGTTGCCTCTCTCCATAATATTAAGTTCATTTTAAAGGAGAATTGTCATGGATCAAGAAGAAGAGTTGGTCTGTCTTTGATTCTTGACTTATCTTAATTAATTTTTATTTAAGTGGATAAACAAGACCATAATTAATTCTAAGAAGTGAGATGATTTCGTTTGAAGCACTACTATTTGGCAGACAGCAAGAAAGTAGTTATAAGTAGGCGTGTGACTTGTTTAAACCAAATTAATTGAATCGAGCTTGTTTCATTCAGTTAATGTAAATAAACTGAACTTATTAATGTTATTCTTCTTATAAAATAAATTAATTACCCACAATCAATGTTATGGCAATACAGTTAACAGTGTTGATATTTGATTTTATTATTTAGAATAATAATATGTTGTTTATAAACAATAACTTAATAATTCTATTATAAATGTAAATTTAATATAGTTGTTAGAATTCATTGGTTTGATTTAGTTTTTAAAAATTTAAAAATCACAACATTTTAATTTTACTAAATTTTAAATTGAACCATCGATCCCATTATTAGGAGAATAGTTTTATTGTCTCACCCATTCAGAAATTAATCTTTGTTTTCTAAAAAAAAGCTTTTAAATAAAATAGATTGAGTGAATTTACTCATCTCAATTGCAATTTTAATCATTTATGTACAATATTAGAAATAGCACATGAACTTGCCCATTATTTTCTTATGAAAACTTTCACCATTTATTTCTAAATTAGTATTGGAGGGTTATGTCACGCTCCGAACCTGCCTCACCAGACACGGTGCGTTGACAAATAGCCGCACACCTATAGTACATAACACAGTAGGTATGCAAAGCCTCAAAACCTGTCTTAGAGTAATATATCTATAAATCTCAAAAGTCAAAAACCAAAATACACAAAATTTACAAAATCCAAACCTCAGAGTTTACAATACAGACAAAAATTTGAGCTCAAACTAGACCAGGGACATGTTTGTTGCATGCTCACTCTCACTAAGATATTGTACTCCTGATTTAAAAGAATTTCAACAACCACCTAAAAAAATATTTGGATCATGAGAAATTTCAAAAATTCATAAACCAAAAATAGATCATATCATGTCAGATATCACAAATATTTATCAAAAAATATAGTTCATAAAATCAAAGTGGTTTAACAAAATACAATTTAATAACAATTAAAAATATGTCTCCGAATCATTATGGCAAAAACAAAAAATCAGAGATCATTTATTTAAACTCGGTGACCCGAGTCAGATTTGCAGAACTCATTTGTTTACCCTAGGTGACTTGAGCCAGATTATCGAAAACCATTATTCTTTTCACCCACGACACAATACGAAACTATAATCTTTTATCAGAATTTCATGTTGACATAATCAATGTTTAACCCACAGTGACATGGTTAGTGCCTAATTAATTGCAGACTACAAGTATTTATGTCAAAAAAACTTTGTTATCCGAAAATTAAACAGAATATCAGAATTTCAGGTCAGGATTTACAGAATAACTCATCGAGCGAATGTACTAACATATGCATGATCCCATTTTTTATAGCAAAAATAATCCATTTATATTCAAAACAATTAATGAATTAATATATCAAAGATTAACAGATATAATCAATATTATAAAAATTAAGAAACAAAGTCAAGACGTGGAAGTTTATGTTTCGGGAAAAAAACCCAATTCAAAAATTTAATAAATATTTAATATCAGAAAATTTTTCAAAAGTCAAACAACGATTTAATATTATATAATCAAACTTTAAAAAGAATTTAAATAAATAAATGCATAAATTCATAATTATTTGTAATCAAAATTTTTTTTTGTGTGTGTGTATACATACATTTATATGTGGTGAGACTTATCTGATTAACACCCAAAACTCCAAATCTCGCACTGAATCAAGTTCCTCATAATACCCTATATTTAAGAATAAATTCCAAGGACATCAAAATCCTGTCGACGCAAGCATTACAATTTTCTAAAATACTTGATTCTATCTGTTTTGCACATTTAGGGGTATGTAAAAAGAAAAGGATTCCAAGAAACCGGTAATGCTACAAAGGTTAACAAACTAATAAGCAATGGTATTATAAAATGAAATTTCAGAAGGGTGCAAATGAAAAAAGGTAAAGCTATTATTCTACACTCTCAAATATTAATTCTTGCAAGGGTACAATAGCAATTATTCACTTTAAAGGGCATATGAACAATTTCATTATGACCATTGAGTAATAAATCTCTTATAACTTTACATATACTTTTCCAAATCACAAATTTCAATATTCAAAGAAATGTAGACACCTTAGACTATGATATATCCGAAATTCACATTATTTGGAGTACTACTCAAATTATATCATTAATTTGATTCTCCAATTATTTCTGCAAATTTGTAATTCAAACATGTCTTTCAAACATGCATCTCTCAACCTACAACTTCAAAATAAATGATATTTAACTGAAAAATCAGATAACTTAATAAGGAACATCTTTCCTATTTTTGACCTTACCTAATTCAATATCCATGATCATCAAAAATACCCAAAAAATCAGTAGGTTCCACACATAAATACCATATGAGACAGTTACACTAATAGGACTATATCTCACAAACTACGGATGTATAAAATCTGAAATTTTGTAGGCATATAGCTAATGTAAAAATATATAATTTTCTTATTTTGCTCTCTACCATGTTTTGTCTCTAAGACCCCTGGAATCGAAGAGGGGTTTTTACAATTTTCAAAAACAAAAATTTAAAACCTATCAAATGAAATCAACTAATAATTCCCCACTCATGGCAAAAGACTGCATTTCAATCAACCACACATCACATTGCATCAATTATGTCATGAAAACCCTCATCCTTGAGACATGGTTAAGTCTGTAAAAACAGCATGGTCAAAGATCGAGATCAAGGAGGGAAACAAAAAATTCTTGCAAACTACAAATTGGGAACAAATCCTAGAAACTCAAGGACTCATTTTAAGGTTTCAAGATGATCACAAAATAGGAACAAATTAAAGGGTTTCAGAAAGAAAGCAACCTCACAGAGCCAACAAGCATCAAAGTCTAGAATTAAAATTCTACACAAAGCTTCAAGATCCTATCTTGACAGTAGAAGACAAACAACTCTCGACGAGAACATCCTCTTGTCCTTGCCATCGGTTACACCATGTAGGAAAGGAGAGGACGGTTGTGAGTATTTTTAATTGACATAGTCAGGATATCGTAGCTTACAGGTTGTGGTATAGAATCAAATCACGAGATTTAAAAGTCTCTAAGGGTAAGAGCAAGGTTGGCATAAAATTTAAAATTCAAAAGTAATCAAAAGTTTAAAAAAATTAAAACTAATAATAAATATAATAATATTATTACTAACCATAAAGGGGTGGGGTCTACAACACTCCCCCTAAAAAGGCGTAGACCTCAAAACTCAAACTTGATTGCCGAATATGATTTAATGACCAAGGGATTCAAACAAACTTGGCTATAACATTACTATGAGAACAATGGTCACAACAAATGAACAACAAACAAAACATGCATTTGGCTCCAACTTATATCAAACATAACTTAGAAATCAACACCCTCGGACATCCTCTATTAATCATCAATATGAGGATCTATTATCATGTTACTTTTCATCCAACCCTCAAATAGTATTTAAACACAGTTTAAAAGACAGAACAAGAAAGAGAAAAGCAGTTAAGAGGACAAATAAAAAGAAAGTAATGGTGAAGATTTTGTGCATATTACCTCAAATTATTTCTTAGTTGTCCTTAATCATAATGTTTTTCAGATGTTGCCTCACATGACTTGAGTTAGGTAGTGATAATGGTACCACCACTCATGCCACATCCAATAAGGATTACTTTGTTTCTTATACACTAGTTGAATATAGAACTATAAAAAAATATGTGACAATACAATTATCAATGCGACTGTCAATGGTGATGTTTATTTCAAAACCAATGATGGTACTAAGTAGGTTCTTGCAAATGTTAAACAAATATTTGCATAAACTTGATTTCAATTTGTATGCTTAACAATTGAGGCTTTTTTTCAATGTATTCAAGGGTCGATGGGAAATGGAAACTTGCTAGAGATGCTATGGTCAAAAGTAGAGGGTAGGAAATTTTTCATCATTGTATTTCATGCAAGTTAAGCTCTTAATACTTAAATTGTGGTACAAGAGATTGGATCATATAAGTGAGAAAAGAATGACAGTGTTAGCCAAGAAAAAGTTTTTTTCCCGGCATTCAGAGAACCCAATTGAAAAGGTGTTCTCATTGTATGGCATGGAAGCAAAATAGATTTTTTTTTTTTTTCAAAATTCACCAGCCTTTGAGGAAGCAAAATGTACTTGATTTTGTATATATTGATGTGTGTCATCCTATCAATAAAATGACATTAAGTGGTTCTTATTCTTTGTTACATCTATTAATTATTATTTAAGGAAGATCTAAATTTATACCTTAAAGACAAAAAATCAAGCTTGCAAGTGTTAAATCATTTTCAAGCATCACTTGAGAAAATAACACATCCCTTGCATGTGTGTACCACAAGTGTACGGATTGTCGAAGTAATAAAATACTCTGGTGAGTGGGTAGTCTAATCCACAGGGAATAGTTGTTCAGAAACAAGTAGTATTGCTATTTAACTAGAATGAAAATTGATTGGTGATTATGATTCAAACGATTGATGAAAATAAAATAAAAGTGAAAGAGAAAAGAGAGCAAGCAAGGGAAATTAGGGAGAGTAACCAATCATAAAATGGTTTACTCAGACATTACTCACCCTAGAACTATTGTTTCAAGTGCAAGACCAATATTATGCCTCATAATTGAAGTTTAATGAGTCATGGAAATCCAAAGACATACGATTCTAAACCTAAAGTCAACTGATCGCTTCCCCGCAAGTGTACGGGATCGCCAAGTAATACCTCGTGCAAAGACACGAGGATCGTATTCCACGGGGCTAAGGATCTCCTATTACTCCTCCTCGAGCTATTATCTAGCCTAAGATCTTAAGTGATGGATTTACTCTACTAAATACAAATAAAACTAAACACAAGATTTGCTAGCAAATTAGAGAGAACAAGCAATAAGCAAGCAAGAGAATCAATGAAGTGCAAAGGCCTATGGATGTGGATCCCCTTGAGGGGTTATCATGCAACATGGATGATGATTTAAAGATGCAAGGGTAAATTGGACCATGAGATTCCAAGATTAGAACAACCCCAATTTCTCGGTGATTGAACCCTAATCCCATACGAACATAGATAGGAATTTCTTCCAAATCTACATTCCCTACGATTGCATTAAGTACAAGGAAATCTCGCTTAGGAATAAACCTACTCTTCTTCGGATTAAACCTACATGGAGGGCTACCAAACACCCGATTTCTCGGCGTGATGATACAAGTATCCCTTCTAATCCATTCATGACCCTAATACATGCGAGCAAGTCACATCTACATGCATCATTCATAAAAAGAGCTACGGATTTCTCCTTGGTGTAACACTTAGCATGAAAAACAATGGATTAGATCTCAAACATACCCAAGCATAGAATTAACAAGTAATCATCCAAAATACATGATAAAACCCCCAAGGTACACCAACACCCGGTGGCCTTGGGGGGTCTAGTGTGTCATCATCTCATAACAAAGCATACAATCAAGCAAAACATGAAACAAAAAGACATAGTATGACACTCCCTAGATGAAATGGTGAAGGTTGAGGCGAGAATATGCCGAATGACGCTTCCCCGCCAAAAGGAATGTCGAATGACGCTTCCTCTAGCCGCGTTCTCCTTCCTTCAAGTCGTGATCGATCTCCCCTTTGAATGATGTTGCCTTCTTGCCTTGAGAGCCTTGGACCTTGGGCTTCAATGATCTTCTAGCTTTCTCGCCCTCTTTCTCCTCCCCAAAGGTCGCCCAAGATCTCCCAAATGATCTCCCCAAAAGTCGGCCAGCAAAAAGTCCTTTAATCAGCCCTAAAAGTGAGTATATATACCCCCGAGGCATACGGGCCGTATAGGGGTCGTATGGGGGTCGTATAGCACTCAGAAACCCTAGATTCGCGTTCCATACGGGGTGCATACGGCCTCTATACGGCCCTGTATACTCGGGTAGTATGGAAATCGGACAGAATACCAAATCAATCCATTTTGCTACGATGCATACGGCCCCCATACTCGGGTAGTATGGGGGTAGTATGAAATTCCGTTTTCTTCTCTTTTTGCCAAAATGATATCTTCTTGTTCTCCATGGCTTCCATATGCCCCTACAAAGCAAATAATAGACGATTAAGCGCGAAACGGGCATCAAACCTCACAAAAAACATGCAAAGTGCATACGATATATATATGAAAACACCTACATTTAGACACTTATCATCAACCTTGACTAGCCTTCTAAACTATGCCTCGGCGGAAAGGGATACTCTCAACACCTCACACTGTGTGGGACTGCTTGAGGTTCTAGGGATTCTAAGTGATGAACCCTATTTCTTGATGTAGATCAAACCCTTTGGTCTAGGCAAAAGATCCATAGTCACAATTAAGCCCCAACACTAAGGATAACTCAACACTTCACTATGTCACTCACACAATTAAGCCCAAGTGGAGAAAATCACTTAGCACTTCACTCTATCATGATCGCAAAGAACTCTTGGAAAACCCTTTGGTCTAGGCAAAGGGGAAGTTCCGCTACCTCTCGACTCACCTTCTCAACCATCTTCAATCTTGCTAACTCTAACCTAATGAAGTGTCACTCATTCACAAGGTTACCTAGATGGATTCTCAACCCTAGTGTCACTCTAAAGGAAAATCACAACAACAATCACACAAGATTGAAACTCAATTAAAACATCAATTAAAGAAGCATAATGGAAATCAATGAAACAAAATCATCATAGGGTTTACAAGCCCAAGTATCCACTAGGGGTTTAGCTCTCCATGGAGCAATACAAAATCAAAGATAAAATCAAAAGTGAATGCCAAAACTTCATAAAGATAACCCCTTACTTTCCGTAGTGATGGTCTTGAGGAGTCGCTTCTTCTTCTCCAAGGATTCCTTCGTCAAGCCTAGGGCACACCCCGCCAAATCAAAGCCATCGGAAGCTTCCCCAATAACTCTCCTCTAAAAAAAATTGATGTTGAAATGCTCCAAAATCCTAGCAAAAACCTCCCCAAGCCCTAGCCACACTCTCTCCCAAAGATAGGCAAAAGATTCCCAAAACAAACTCGCGAAGAAGTATTTAAAGGACTTGAATCTGGATTTCACA
Source organism: Dioscorea cayenensis subsp. rotundata (assembly GCF_009730915.1). Classification (NCBI taxonomy): domain Eukaryota; kingdom Viridiplantae; phylum Streptophyta; class Magnoliopsida; order Dioscoreales; family Dioscoreaceae; genus Dioscorea; species Dioscorea cayenensis. The sequence continues at coordinate 14,798,049 of NC_052475.1, read as the reverse complement.
CGCCCCTGTGGAAATTCCACACGGGCATGTGAATTTCCAGGCTAATCATTTTTTGAGCGCTGTGAACGGTAACTGCTACAATAATTTTGCTAAAGTAAATTGCTATAGTACTTTTTGCCAAAGTACTCCTGAATTCATTTTCTTCATCAAGGCCGCACGGTTGGGCACACATCCATGTGGTAGATCACGTCGCATGTTCACTTTTCAAACACATTGACGAAAGCTCTTGACAATATTACACAAGTTGGAACATATGAGTGTGACTGCCTTTGTGCCCCTCCAATTTATAGATTCATTTGCACACTTTTGGAGGTTGGCACACACCCACATGTATGTAATCACAACTTGTGCCTTGATCCTTGTTCAATGTAAGAGATCCCTCAAAAATCGCATCTATGATCTATTTTTACTTCTTTTTTCTTCCAAACTTGTCTCCACAACCCTAAATGCACAAAAGAACATAAATACACACAAATGAGCCATAAAATCTAATAAAAGTGATGCTCAATGGTAATACTTATACACAAGCACTTATCAGAAAAAATTGGTAAGAAGTTAAAATGAACTAGATTAGTTAATCAATAAGGGTGAGCATAGTGGACCTCTTAATGAGAATTTCAAAAAGCATCATATTTGACATCAAAAGATACCTCCGAAGACATCTAAGTTCAATGATGTTGCTAAAAGGATGAATAGAACATTGGTGGAGAAAGTCATGTATTTGTTGTTGTATGTTGATTTGCTCAAATCAATATTGTTGTGCACATGATGAATTTTTCACCATGCATTCCTTTAAAGTTGATGTTCCAGAGAAGGTAGGGTCGAGCAAAAATGTTTCTTATGATCATCTATGAGTTTTTGGATGTAAAGTATTTGTGTATATTACCAAGGATGAGAGATCTGAACTTGATGTGAAAAGCCAGCTTGTTGTATTCTCCTGACACGTCCGTATATGCGTGTAAACCGCAAGTGCACAGGTGTCGAAGTAATAATCCCAGATGAGTGGGTATCGTATCTACAGAGAGTAGGGAATAAAGACACTTAAGTTGTTTCTTAACTAATGCGGAAGATGAATAGTGATAAGTGTGACAAAATATGAAATAACGAAAAGAAAAGCAACAAGATAGAGAGCACAAGTAAAGGAGAAGGTAAGGCAATCGATAAAGATGGGGTACCCAGATATTGATCCGCCTAGGACAATCATTTCAAGTGTAAGAACCCTCTATTATACTTCCTAATTGATGCAACAATGAGTTATGGAAATCCTTAATTATATGATCCCAAATCTAAGGTCAACCATGCCTAACTCTATACATGTCCCGGAGGAGAGATTGAATAACCTCTCAACCTCTCACTCGCATAGAATTACAATGAGCTCTAGGGATTCCAAGTGATAAACCCTATTCCTATGTATAGACCTAACCCTTTGGTCCAGGTGGAAGATCCGTAGCCACAATTAAGCCCTAGGTGTTAAAATCACTTCAGCGCTTCACTCCGTTGCACTCACAACTAAGCCCAGCGGAAGGTCATCCCTTAGCCCATTCACTCTACTATGGCCGCAAAAAACTCTTGGAACGTGGAGGTAGGATAGATCACACCGGAGGGGAAATGGGACGCTCCGCTACCTCTCGACTCACCCTCTCAATCCTCTCCAATCTAGCTTTGTCTAACTCTCATGGTGTGTCACTCACTCATAAGAGTTACCAACAAGAACTCTCAACCGTAGTGTCACTCTAGGGGGGTATTCATACAATCAAGTCTCCAAGATTGGAACTCACAATAAACATCAATTAATTGAAAGCATAGTAAAGAGATTCAATGAAACGAATACATCCTAGGGTTCACAAATACCCAAGTACCCACTAGGAGTTTAGCTCTCCATGGAGCTAGATACAATCATTGAAATTGAATATAAAAACAAAACATCCATAGAAAAGCCCCTCGTTAGTCGTGATGATGGTCTTGTGGAGAGTCCTCTACTCGTCGTAAGGGTCTTTTTGTCCGGCCGAGGATACACCTCGCCGGATCAGGGCTGGAATCGGGAATCCACATGCCCATGTGGGCGCCCCTGTGGATTTTTCACAAGGACGTGTGGAATTTCCACACACCCGTGTGGATTCTCTATTTTACTGTTTTCTCGGTCGGCTGTAAACAGTGCTGCTACAGTATTCTTGTTACAGTGTTTTCTATAATACCATGCTATAGTACCTGGCTGAAATACTCCCGAATCCATAGTTTCATCGAGTTAACACAAACGGGCACACATTTACATCGTGGATCGCCTTGCTTCTTTAATAACGGACATGTTGGTGGAGATCTTGTTCTATATGCACAAGTCGGAATGCTTGAATGTGACTGCCCTTGTGCCCCTCCAAATAGTTGTGTGAACTCGAGTACGAGGAGGTTGGCACACATTCCTGCATCTGGAACCCGACCTATGTCTTCGCGTTTGAACCTTAGCAAGATTTCCTCTAAATTAGTGCATTACGACCCACATTGGCTTCTTTCTCTCATAATCGGCCTCACAACCCTACCTACATGAAAGTAATATAAATGCACCCATATTAGCGTTAAAACCTGAGAAAAATAATGCTCAACACAAGGAAAGAACACTTCGTATTCTTATCGCTACAAGCACTTATCAAACTCCCCCACACTTAAGCTTTACTTGTCCTCAAGCAAAGATTAAAACATTATATGCATAGATGAAGGAAACATTAGAAGTGCTTGGCCTTAGGTTCACCCAAGCATACAAAGAGAGCATTCTACAAGTAAGGAAAATTTCAACACTAAATACGAAAAATCAATGCTCTAGTTAAAAACTTGAATAAAAAAGGATAACAAACCCGAAATCGTTTAAGTGTGTGAGCTCACTCAGAACAACCCACAATATACTCCTCAAAGTTCTAAGCACAAGGGACTTATTGATCTACACAAAGTAACAAAAACATTTCAAAGGTGGTAGTAGATTCACACATCCTCTAAGGTAGCCCTTTCCAAAGCTGCCGCTAAGGTGGCTTTCACACTTTTGAGGTGGTATCTCTTTCTACCGGAGTGGTAGCTTTTACCCATCCTATGAGATAGCTCTTTCTCTCATTAGGGCATAACTAGTATCCGACTTATGAGAGTAGCTTCATACTTCATAGGTTGTAGTTCTTTCCACCCAACAAGCACAAATAAGAAATAAAACTATTTTGATCCTTTTTTTAATTAATGAAAGAAACAACTATACTTAGTCCCTTTAACATCAAACTTGAGTTTCCAAAAGGGTCTCAAGAGTGAGAAGTACAACAAGTGTTAATCGGGCAAAAATTCCTAGAAATTCAAGCAAAAACTAGAGCATGAGTATATTCAATGTTAAAAATTCTCCTAAACTCACGAATACAATCATTGTGACTACGGTGAACCGCCATTGGCTATGTGAGCATGTATATCAATCAAAACTAATATAAAAGATATGTGCACTATGAAACTCCCCCCCACACTTAAGTTGTACATTGTCCACAATGGTACTCATGTAAGCTCACTCATAATGTATATCAATTAAATTCAAATGTGGGATAAGCAATCAAAACAATACTCCCCTGACTCCTAGTATTGCCTTTGATGGAGCTAAGTCCTTGGGAGTGTTGTTCCAACGGGTTGTGAAGCTCACACGGCTAAGTGCCGAAACACCTTGGCCATGCCCATGACAAAGTTCTCAATTCCCATGATGACAAGACCATCTGCACGCATACACGAGGGGGTTCAGTGAAGCTCAATAAAAATAAAATAACTCGAGTATATAAAAAGATGAAGCAATGAATACAACTCGAGACAACAAAATAAAAGATAAACTCATAAGGGGAGTCCTTTCTGAGAATACAAGTCCAAAATATAAGTGCAAAAGTAAAAGAAAAGAAAAAAAAGAGAAAAAAAAACAAATCAAGTATCGGTGTCATGCTTTGGCTCCTCTGCTACTGCTGGTGCTGGTGATGAAGTACATGGTGGGTCAACCAGTGCTGGAATAGGGGATGGAGGTGCTGGACATGCCGGGGAAGTTCTCGGCCGCAAGACAAATGACGAGGCCTTGGACACGTGGCCTTGGACACGTGGCCTTGGACACCCTCGGCTCATACTGACCCTGACCACATAATGTTCTGTAAGTTCTCTACGGGGTCAAGGCTCCAGGATAATCTGTTAGTAACTGAGAATACTCCTCAGTGTCTGTAAATGTCTCCTCATACAAGCTGAGCTGAACTGAAACTGAGTGATGCTCAGACTATAGTGATGTCGAAGTGCTTTGAACTGAACTACGTCGAGGTCGTCGAATCTCGCATAGGATCTGTAGAACTCGAATGACGACAGAACCTCCAGTGTAAGCTCTCTGGATGGTTTGCTCTCTAATCGACAATAACTGCCTTCAACCACCCACCGAAACGAGATCCTTGACCTCATTTACCAACTCATCTCCCTCCTACAAGTCTCTCAGTATACTCGTGTCCAAGAATCAAGTCTATCCGAATTGAAGTCTCGACATATGCTCAAATCGAGCCTGGTACTCAGGGATAGTGAATCTCATGCTCTTGAACTCAGGAGATGACTCTCGTGGTTTCTTATCATCTTGCGTCTTTGACGTGCGTGCCATAAACTGTAAAAAAAAAAAAATCAATCAAACAAGTTAATTAAGGAATGATGCAAAAATTCACACGGTCGTGTGGAATTTCCACACACCAGTGTGGATCCGTGGGGTGTGAACAACGCACGACCACGCCTCAAAAATCCATAAATGCACCATTACATCGTTGCTAACTTTGTGCTAAATGTATACAATCATTCTAATTATAGAAACGAAGCATTATTAACTGATTTCATCGGTGTAAGTCATGAATTTGTGAAGAAACTCAATGATAGGGCTTACCGACTAATTGAGATGAGAGAACTTAGAATCGGCAGGAAAATCAAACAAAATTCTTCCAAATCGGTGATACAAGGATGGGAAACAATATAAGAGTGCTCTCAGATGAATGGAGGTTATGATGGTAAAGAGAAACAATAATCCTTTTTAAAAAAAACTCGCGCCTCTTGGCGTTCTGTACAACCGTACGGGTGTGTGAAAATTACCCACGCCCGTGCGCCTCCACAGGAAAGCTTCACAGGGGCAGGTGTACGCCGCTGTGCACTCTCGGGAAAATACTCACTGCCTCTAAACGCAAATGCATGGGCATGTGAGAAATACCCATGCCCGTGCGCCCGATCCACAGGGGCTGCCGCACGCCCCTATGGCTTCTTTGTCCACCCGAGAAGAATCGGTAAGTGTTTCACAAGCCCATGTGGAAATTCCGCACGGGCGTGGGCATTCACAAGCCTAACTCAAGGGGCAGCCGCACGCCCCTGTGTCTTCTCGGGATGGAGAGAGCCCATCTGCAGAGATCCGCATGGGCGTGTGGAAATTACCCACGCCTGTGCGTATTTCACAAGTTCGCCCACAGGAGCGAGTCCACACCCCTGTGTGCTCTCGGGATAGTTTGCCAAGTCTCTGCAGGAAATCACACGCATGTGCGGAAATTACCCACGGGCGTGCGAGAATCACAAGGTCGTTCACAGGGGTGAGTCCACGCCCCTGTGCCTTCTCTGGATGACCTCGCAATACAAAACCACAAACGTGTGTTAATTCCACACGCCCGTGTGTTTTCTCTAGATGCCTTAGAAAACTCTGCATGCTCTACGGAAAATTTTCTGAACATGTTTACACACTCATAGCCTGCCCTAATATGCAAACTATACCAGCGAGAAACATGATAGATAGCTCAAACGACCAAAACTTCATCAAATTCACATGAAAATACACGGTGAAATTACAAGTCCACAATAAAATCACAGCAAAAGCATCTACAAATCAAGGCACCAACACTCAACAATTTATTCAAGCAAACACTAAACTACCAAATTATGAAAATAGTAAACACTTGGGTTGCCTACCAAAGAAGCACTTGTTTAACGTCACTTAGCTTGACATACCTTATCTTACCTCATGGGGGCTCATAGATGAAGGTTGCCCTCTTACCCATGGCTTGGAAATATGATGAGCAAAGTCTCTTAAAGGTAGAGGAGGAATTATCAGGATTGGGACCAGCTAGCAATGATTCATCCAATTTGTTCTTTTCGCGCACGTCTCCAACAGCCTTAGAGCATTTCCGGTGGTGTCTCCTAGCCCTCTTCATCTTCCGGAGCACCTTCTTCATGATCCCCGGGTAGATGGTACTTTTTCCATCGAACCAAGCATCATGATTCCTTCATTGTCCACCTCTTGGTCATACAAACCCTCGTACGGGTCTGGATTGAACATTTCCTGCATATATTCATCAACAATCTCATCAGTAGTGTCTAGAAAATACAAAGTATCATCAAAATCAAGAGAATGCCGCATGGCTTCAGCAAGGCGGTATGTGAGCTTGTCATCTCCAACTCTCAATGTTAACTCTCCACCGTCCATGTCAATCAATGCTTTGGAAGTCCGCAAGAACGGCCTCCTAAGTATGAAGGGTACATCATCATCCTCATCGACGTCTAGCACCACAAAGTCTACAGGAAATATGTACTTGTCCACCTTGACAAGCACGTCTTCAATGATACCCCTCGGCTGTCTCACTGTTCGATCCACCAATTGCAAAGCCATCCGAGTGGGCCTAGGCTCTCCCAAGCCTAGCTTCTGAAAGAAGGTGTATGACATGACGTTGATACTAGTCCCCTGAGTCCGCCAATGCCATTTCTTCACCCAAATTGCCAATGTTACACGTTATGATAAAACTTCCTGGGTCTTTCTTCTTGTTCGGTATATTCTTTTGCAACACTGCCGAGCAAAAAGCATCTAAGATCACTGAAGCATTATCCTCCAACTTTCTCTTATTGGTCAACAAATCTTTCAAGAATTTTGCATACTTAGGCATTTGAGCCAATGCCTCAACAAAAGGAATATTGATGTGGAGTTGTTTGAATAAACTCAGGAACTTCTTATACTGTTCATCCCCTTGGTGATTCTTTAATCTAGAGGGATAAGGGATTCTTGGCTTGAAAGGTGGGGGTACCACCTCCTTCTCTTTGCTTACTCCCTTCTCAACCGCTAACCTCGGGTGCGTGTTCATTGGGCTTCTCACTCAAAAGCTTACCCTCAACCTCACGACCACTTCTCAAAGTGATCGCCTTCACATGCTCTCTAGGGTTGGTCTCGGTGTTACTCGACAAGCTTCCTTGTGGCCTTTCCGATAAGGACTTCGCAATCTGCCCTACTTAATTTTCAAGATTATGCAAAGAGACAATGTGGCTGCGAAGTGTAGCCTCAACTGATTGGAACCTTGTATCAGATGATTGCACAAACCTAGTTAAGGCCTTCTCCAAATCGTTCATCCGGATCTCCAAACCTAAAACTCTGTTTTCCATGTTTGGGGCTTGCTATTGTTGTTGGAAACCCGGTGGCCCTATGGCCTTTTGTGGACCTTGGTTCCTCCACGAGAAATTGGGATGACTCTTCCAACCCGGATTGTAAGTGTTAATGTATGGATTTCCTTGATTCCTCATGAATTGAAATTTAAGCATCCCAATCGTAATTGATTTTAGATTTTTCTTTTAAAATAAATTATTTGGTTGTCTTGGACTAGAATACAAATCTTGAGGCAAAAATGCAAATTACAAAAAAATATATATTTCGACCAAGATGCAAATTCCAAGATTCCCCTTGAGAACACATATCTCAAGGCAATCTCAAATCTTAGGATAACCCAAATACACATCCCGAGGTGATCCTAAAATTTCATATATCCTGAGAATAGATCTCGAGGCAAACTAAGAAAGTGTAAATCCAGAAGTACTCTAACACATATCCCAAGGAAAATTGGGTTTTATTAATTTAATTAAATTTCTAAAAGTTAATTAGAATTTTAAATTAAATCTTATCCTCTTCTGATTTGGTCCATGAAGAGGTTATGATTCTACGGGGGATTGGATTTTGAAAATAAGAACAGGACGAGTCTTTAAAAAGGAAAAAAAGATAGAGGGGAGAAGGGAGAAGGGAGAATTTAGAGAGAAGGTGAAAAAAAAAAAAAAGGTTGTTGTTCTCTCCCTACCATATAGATATATATATAAAATAAAATAAAATAAAAAGAGATGTTGCCGCCGCCGCCACCTATTGCTGCTGTCTTTGGTTGTTGCCATCATCACCCGTTGGCACCATTGCTGCCTGTCGAGGATGCCGCCATCACCATAATCGTTGCCAAATAAAGAGGAAATAGATGAAGATAACGCAGTTGAAAGTGATGGTATAGTTTGTAAGATCCCTTTCCACCGCCACCATGGCCATTGATGACGATGATCATGAAGCCATGGTTTACCGCCATGGGAGCTACCTCATAAACACAGAGTAGGAAGAAGCTTCTTTTGGTTTGTCATTCTCGCATGAAGCATTCAATGTGTTGGCGGTCATCCCAACATCTCTAATCCTTTCATGGATCCCGAAGAACCCCTTAAAGATGCTATCCAAACACTGTTATTGTACTGTCATTGCTCTTATTGCTGCCTACTGCTACCTGCTTCTGTTGATGTCTGCTGCTGTCTGCCGCCACAGTTGCTATACTGCTATTATCGTCGCCAATGCCATCAGAGTTGTGTGCTCCACCTTATAGAAGTGTTATCTTACTTATCATCGCCTTCGGAGTCCTCATTTCGAGGAAGCAGTGCTGAAGTTTGTGAGGCCTCAATGCATGGATGACTCTGAAGGAGGAGGAGATAACATACAGATCTCTACTTTAACACAAATGCCAGATAATTTCCCAACCAAGAATGAGGAAGAAGAAGAAGAAGAAAGGATGTGGGTGCTTCTTGGTGATCTATGGAACAGTGAATGGTGCTGGAGGAGTTTGGATCCATGACAACCACTTCAGGATTGTACAACCACTAAGTGAGGGTAGTGCCACCTTTATTTTCCTCATCAAAGAGATGCTTACTAATCCATCCACTGGTGAGCTTAGCCAAGAGCATTGTGATTCGGTTCTTGTTGCTTAGAAGATGTGTGTCAAGATGTATAGGAGTGTCATGACTTCGTAGTCTAATGAACTCGCTATTGAGACACTACTGCCAAGTCTTATGAGTGGAGAAAGTTGGAACTAGAAGGTAAAGACCCTCTTTCGTGCATGGGTGCAACTCCAACTGCATGTTTGATGGGTTTTCTTTGGCTTTGTAAGGATAGTAATGTGAATATTGAGGAGGGAATGAGAAGGAAACAAGTTCAAGTTCAGGAGGTATATGATGAAGATAAAGACACCCTTGAGTTTGTTGCTGTCCTTCATGCTTCTTCCTCTTCATTTGATAAAAAAAAGATTATATTGACAGCAGTCCGTTCAAGAACTGTCAAGAAATTCCTATTCTGCTTTCAAGCTTCTCGGATGAGCAAGGAGCAAGCATCAATTATCAGCAATACTTGGTGCTTAGTCCAAAAAGGCTCAACATTACGATCATTAGTCCTCATTATCATTATCCTCTGATTTTGATACCCACAAGAAAAGAAAAAAAATTGAAATGGCAAGTATAGAAAACACATGTGGTAATGCCAAGGAAGTACTAAATGAGCGAGTTGTGCTTTGTGTGACAAGAATGAGCAATAAACTCACTAGTCAGATCATTAGCATTGGGGCCAGTTCCACACAACATATAGTAGTTCATAGTTCTTTGGTTTATGATGATAAATGTTAAGTAGACAATGGGTTATTTGTGAGGCTTTAGAACTATGTCAGAAGGTACCCATTTTGGTGAGCCCAAGAGGACCTATAAATATTGTACATAATGTGCTATATAAACAAGTCTCTTGTTCCCTGATTTGAGTGTGATGGGTTTTAGTTTATTACGTATAATACTAATTATAATAAAATAAGTTATATGGAATGGATGTGTTTGGCTGTTGGTTGTAAATATCTAATGTGGCCTAGTTTTGACACATTATGCCACATGAAAACAAATCATGAACTTCTTTTGACCTGGCACACTCTTTGTTGATAGCTTTGTTGGACATTGAATTCATCAATTCAATATATATAACTTTCTGTCTTTCCACTATCTTTGATTCTTTCACTCACTAAAAAAAAGAAGAAGAATCAATCAAAGTGCGCAAGGTTGTTAAAAAATAAAATAAATAAAAATAATGAAACATGGTGTAATTATATACTATGCAGAAGGTTCCATGAATGAAGCATAATATGTCTCCATTGATGTAATTATGGTTGTTGAGGATAAAAAAATATTGGAAAGATAAGGAGCAAGTTTGTTTCGTATGATCCTGTTAAAGGAGAATAAAAATTCAGAGTCAAGCACTTTAGCCACTAGGAGTTTGGAGATGAAGCTAAAGGATATTATTAACTGCTTTTCTCCATACACCCGTTGGTTTTCATTCAAGGCATTGACCCTCCTCTATGTACAATTTCTGATGTCCCAGCCAATATATATATATATATATATGATATAGAAGCATGCAATGTGTGTTAAAAAAATATATATATATAAATGGAAAAAAATGAAAAATGATGAAAAGCATGCTATAGTCTGCATGCATGACGTGCATTAAAAAAAATAAAAGACATGGGCCCACCATGAAAGAGACACACATGCAAATAAATAAATGAATGATGAGGAGCATACATGCATATCACGTGCATGTTTAAAGAAGAATTAAGGAAAAAAAAAAGGGCCCTCCATTACAATGTTACTAGTTTTGTGGTGATTAGATAATAAAAATACATGCATACCACCAAACGACTAGTAATGAAGAGCAAGAAACAGAAAGCTTTGTATCACTTATGGTGTCCAGATTGTAAATCATGTAAGCCTCTGTCAAAGTAAAGAAGAGGGACTTGTGCCTAGGGTTTAGATTCCCTGTGATGCGATATTTGTTTGAACTAACTGGTGGTTTTGTAACATGTTTGACAAAGGACATGTTCTTTCTTTTCACAAAAATAAAAATAAAAATAAAAATAATAAAAAAAATTGGGAAGCAATGACAAGAACATTTATTTTAAAACAACGACAAGACTACTAATCCCGTAGCAGGAATTAAAATACTTATCTTGAGGCAACAACAAATTTCAAGGCGATAATGAGATGTGTATCTCAGATGGTAGCAAGGCATGCAACGCGGTGACAAAACATAGGTGGCGGTGATCGCTTCCCCGCAAGTGTACGGGATCGCCAAGTAATACCTCGTGCAAAGACACGAGGATCGTATTCCACGGGGCTAAGGATCTCCTATTACTCCTTCTCGAGCTATTATCTAGCCTAAGGTCTTAAGTGATGGATTTACTCTACTAAATACAAATAAAACTAAACACAAGATTTGCTAGCAAATTAGGGAGAACAAGCAATAAGCAAGCAAGAGAATCAATGAAGTGCAAAGGCCTATGGATGTGGATCCCCTTGAGGGGTTATCATGCAACATGGATAATGATTTAAAGATGCAAGGGTAAATTGGACCATGAGATTCCAAGATTAGAACAACCCCAATTTCTCGGCGATTGAACCCTAATCCCATACGAACATAGATAGGAATTTCTTCCAAATCTACATTCCTACGATTGCATTAAGTACAAGGAAATCTCGCTTAGGAATAAACCTACTCTTCTTCGGATTAAACCTACATGGAGGGCTACCAAACACCCAATTTCTCGGCGTGATGATACAAGTATCCCCCTTCTAATCCATTCATGACCTAATACATGCGAGCAAGTCACATCTACATGCATCATTCATAAAAGAGCTACGGATTTCTCCTTGGTGTAACACTTAGCATGAAAACAATGGATTAGATCACAAAATTACCCAAGCATAGAATTAACAAGTAATCATCCAAAATACATGATAAACCCCCCCAAGGTTCACCAACACCCGGTGGCCTTGGTGGTCTAGTGTGTCATCATCTCATAACAAACCATACAATCAAGCAAATCATGAAATAGAAGCATAGTAAGACACTCCCTAGATGAAATGATGAAGGAAGAGGTAAGAATGTGCCGAATGACACTTCCCCCGCCAAAGGAATGCCGAATGACGCTTCCTCTAGCCGCGGGTCTCTTTCCTTCAAGTCGTGATAGATCTCCCCTTGAATGATGTTGCTTTCTTGCCTTGAGAGCTTTGGACCTTGGGCTTGAATGATCTTCTAGCTTTCTCGCCCTTCTTCTCCTCCCCAAGGTCGCCCAAAATCTCCCCAATGATCTCCCAAAAGTCGGCCAACAAAAAGTCCCTTAATCAGCCCTAAAAGTGAGTATATATACCCCCCGAGGCATACGGGCCGTATAGGGGTCGTATGGGGGTCGTATAGCACACAGAAACCCTAGATTCGCGTTCCAGACGGGGTGCATACGGCCTCCATACGGCCCCGTATACTGGGTAGTATGGAAATCTGGACAGAACACCAACTCAATCCGCTGCTACAGTGCATACGGCCCCCATACTGGGTAGTATGGGGGTAGTATGAAATTCCTGTTTTCTTCTCTTATTGCCAAAATGATATCTTCTTGTTCTCCATGGCTTCCATATGCCCTACAAAGCAAATAATAGACGATTAAGCGCGAAACGGGCATCAAACCTCACAAAATACATGCAAAGTGCATACGATACATATATGAAAACACCTACATTTAGACACTTATCAGGCGGCAATGATATACGATATATATATAAAGAAAGTTATATGTTGACATATAAATGTTGTAATGAATATATATATATATATATATATAATTAATAACAAAATTTATAATTCACAAATTTTCATGCCCTTTACTTGTACTTCTGCCATTAATTGAAAGTTCCTAAGATACTATCTAGGGTAATTAATAATAGAGGCTTGCCTCTATTAGGAATAAAAGAACCCACGAAACAAATATGATATTTGCGCTTCGATGTGCCGTCTAGTGTCTTCTTCACAGACATAGTGCCAGACGCGTATTTTTGATCTCACAAATTTCTAGCACGCTCGGTGGGGACCATTTTCTTCTCCCATCTCTAAGGCAAAAGTAAAAGTAGAGGCATTGTTTTTACATCCTGTGAAAGAAATCTAATATTGTTGATTTTTTTTGTAGGGAAGAAGAAGAAGAAAAAATGGCATTAAAGAACTCAACCATCTCTGGAAGCTTGAAACTCACAAATTTCCTTGGTAAAGGAAGTGAAGTTCAACTGCCCAACTTCATATTCAATACAGGAGCTGCAAGAGTTGAGCTAAGCTTCACACGATATCTGAGCTAGCGCAGTTCATAAGGAAACCTGCACCTTTGGAGGAGAACTTGATGGTCCCACAGCGTCCATCAAGAGGTCGTCGCCCAAATGTGATTATTCCTATAACTGGCGAGGACGTTGCTGTTAGAGAATTACCAAGAGTATCTGCATTTGAGAGGCTATCCCACTCTAAAAGGGTAATCTCTATGAATGATGATGATGATGAACCCACCTTTACTATTACAGCAAAGGGGCGGGAAAATGGAATTTTCCATTCATCTGATGAAAACACACCAAAGAAGAAAAGTGTGTTTTCGAGGCTCACACAATGGAAAGTCAAAACTCTGAAACAAAGGCTGGATTTTTTGTCATTCCAAGGACGCAAAAATAATCAAATGGGTACCTTCAACAACTCATTTGAACCTCTTAAGCTAGTGAAGAAGAACGCAACCACTACAGACCTACGTCCCCAACTGAATGAAAACAAGGTTGGTAGACCTCCAAAGTCCTATCACAAGAACTCATTTGGTTAGAACCTTCACAAGACTTATACAGCATCAAAGAAACTACAATTAGAGAAGATAAGGCCAAAAGAATTTTATCAAAAGAAGAAGAAATTAATCTCAAAAGCACAGGAGGCAGTGTTTGACAGTTTAACTCTTGCAAAAAATCAACCCAAGATTTCTCGTTCTAATTTTTAGTGGAGAAGGGAAATGAAATATGAGAAATGTTAGATGCAGATGTGAAAATACACACTTGTCGGATGGTCACTGAAGCAAGAGGAGATCCCATACCCGAACAAGAACAATCGGGACCTGTTACAAGATCTCGTAAAAGAGCGGCAGACTCCTTGAATGGAGAAGAAGGTTCCAGCCATGTGCCACCACATGAGGAGCAAGGGACAGGGACTAACCTTCCACCACTCCATATGTTAAGGAAACATAAACAAGTACATCCTCTAAATGCAGATGAAGAGGACAAACCTATTTTTGTTCCTCAAAAGGGACACCGTGATGATGAATATCAAAAACTCAATAACAACATGGAAACGTTGATGGAGTCAATGCTACAAATGCAGAAACAAATCAAAATCCTAATGGAAAATTGACCCGAACAAGTAGAAAGATCAAAAAGTCCAACCCGACGGTTGAGAGAAGCCCTTAAGCCAGTTGAGCAAAGGGTAACCCCACGGTTTCCTACGGAGAATCATCCTGAACAAATGCAGAGGTCGAGAAGTCCAACGCCTCATCCAAAGGAAACCTTCAGGCCAGTGGAACATGGGGAACCTCTTGTGTTCCTGTTGAGGAACAATCAGCTGTAATGACTTGGGAAGAGATACAGCGAACGGTAGTTCTTGAATTAAACCAAGCCAAAAGAATTGATATAAGGGTCGATGGAGACAAGCCCTATCCCAGCTACCATGACCTGGTGCCCTACCCCAAGGGATATAATGTTCCTAAATTCAAGAAATTTACTAGGATTGGTAATCCTGACCAATACTTGGCTCATTTTATGACTACCTGTGGAGATACAAGTGTGAAGTCATCACTGTTCCTCAGATAGTTCTCTGTAAGTCTCGAAGGAGTAGCATTTGAATTGTATGTGAATCTGCAACCTGAGTCAATTCAAACATGGCAGTAGCTGAAAGATACCTTTTGAGTACGGTTCAGGAACATAAGTAACAAAATCATAATTGCTGACCTCGCAGCCATTCACCAATCTTAAGATAAAAAAGTGGTCGATTACATTATGAGATGGAGGAATTTGAGCATTAAATTTGAACAACCACTTGATCAGCCACAGGCAGTGGGTCTACTACTCGGGAACATTGATAGTTGGATATCACCTTTCCATAGTACATCTGGCATCACTACATTCCAAAGCTTAATCTCACAAGCTAAGAAATTGGAAAAGACCAACTCAAAGGTGTTGTCCAATTTTCAGACCACCTCAAGGAATGATAGAAACAAATCCAAGAGGACAAAAGGCGTTAAGTACGCTACTACAACCTTCAACGTTGATAAAGGAAAAGGCATAGCGGAGCCCCATAAGTTCGAACAAGCTAAGGAAACTGGCTTAGGTATTGCTGATAATGAACGAAGACCTCTTTCTTCTGTGAAGGATAGGATGAATAAGAAATATTCTGATAAACGTCTACATGTACATATTTTATATGTATAAATATGCATGTTTATTGCATTCTATTGAGGATTCGATACCTTTTTTATGGTTTAATTGTTTAATTTCATGTTTCAGGCACAAATAATGTCTAGGAGAGATCAACGACGCAATTTGAGAAGAAATTGACACTGAAAATGACGTTTTAGGGTCCAGAATACTGTAGCAACAATGTAGTAGCCTGAAGCATGAAGATTTTAGAGAAATTCTAAGTCTGAGAATCCTTACGGATAACCTCATGGCCGTGAAGTCAACAGCAAGCAAATCAGAGAGCTGCGATACTATAGCAGTTTTACTGTACCAGTCAGCATAGCATCTGACTTGACAGCTGAGCAGATGGACAAGCTTCTAAGTGCACTGAAAAAGCACAAAAGTACAATTGCTTAGAAAATCACTGATATCAAGGGGATCAGTCCATCTTTTTGTTCACGCAAGATTCTCATGGAGGACAATCACAAACCCACGATGATACCCCAATGAAGGCTTAACCCTAACATGAAGGAGGTAGTAAGAAATGAGGTTATCAAGCTGCTTTATGCAGGTATAATCTACCCTATCTCCAACAGTGCATGGGTAAGCCCAGTATAAGTGGTTCCAAAGAAAGGAGGAATGACGTTCATCACCAATGAGAAGAATGAGCTTGTTCCTACTAGAACTATCACGGGTTGGAGAGTCTGTATAGACTACAGGAAACTCAACGATGCCATGAGGAAGGATCATTTCCTTTTGCCTTTCATTGATTAGATGCTCGAGCGACTCTCTGGACACTCTTATTACTGCTTCTTAGATGGGCTCTCTGGGTATTTTCAGGTGCCTATTGCACTGGAAGATCAAGAAAAGACTACCTTCCCCTGTCTATATGGCACATTTGCTTACCGCTGCATGCCTTTTGGGTTATGCAATGCTCCAGCTACATTCCAAAGGTGTATGTTAGCGATTTTTGAAGATATGGTGGAAGACATCATGGAAGTGTCTATGGATGATTTTTATGTTTTTGGTGATTCGTTCGAGTTGTGTCTCAAAAATTTAGAATAAGTTTTGAACAGGTTCAAGGAGACAAACTTGGTACTTAGTTGGGAAAAATGCCATTTCATGGTCAAGGAAGGTATAGTTCTCAGGCACAAGATATCACAAAAGGGGATTGAAGTGGACAGGGTGAAAGTGGAGACCATCGAGAAACTACCACCCCTTACTTTAGTGAAGGCTATCAGAAGTTTCTTGGGACATGCGGGTTTTTATAGGAGGTTTGTCATGAACTTCTCTTTGATCGCTTGACTCTTCACAAAGCTACTGGAAAAAGATGCTCCATTTGAGTTTAATAATGAGTGCATGAATGCTTTTATTAGCTTAAAAAAGAAGCTCATGGAGGAACCAATTATAGTTTCTCCAGATTGGAATTTGCCGTTCGAACTGATGTGTGATGCAAGTGATTATTCAGTTGGTGCAGTACTTGAGCAACAAAGAGACAATCATTTTCATCCAATTTATTATACAAGTAAAACTTTAAATACAATCTAGGAGAACTACACTACCATTGAGAAAGAACTTCTTACAGTAGTGTTTGCTTTTAATAAATTACAATCATATTTACTACTGTCTAAAGTAATTGTGTACACTGATCACTCTGCACTCAAGTACTTGATGAACAAATCAGATGCCAAACCTCGATTGATCCGTTGGGTATTCTTTTTACAAGAGTTTGACTTGGAGATAAAAGACAAAAAAGGAGCAGAAAACTTGGCTGCGCACCACCTATCACGCCTTGAGGGCCCTATTGATGATGTGCCGGAAATTAGAGAGATAAATGATACATTCTCTGGGGAACAACTATACAGTATCCAAGTGGTAGCGGAAAATGAGACTCCGTGGTTCGCTGACATCGCAAATTATCTATTGGCGAAAACTTTTTAAAAGCGGCTCACATATCAACAAAGAAAGAAAATCTTCGCCGACCTCAAGCATTATATCTGGGAATACCCCTATCTTTTCAGAGTTTGTGCGGACCAACTTGTTAGGAGGTGTGTTTCACCAAAGGAGGGGCATGACATTTTGAGTCATTGTTATTCAGGACCGATCGGGGGTCATTACAGTGGAAACAAAACATCTAAAACAATCTTGGATGAAGGATACT
This sequence comes from Dioscorea cayenensis subsp. rotundata, assembly GCF_009730915.1. Classification (NCBI taxonomy): domain Eukaryota; kingdom Viridiplantae; phylum Streptophyta; class Magnoliopsida; order Dioscoreales; family Dioscoreaceae; genus Dioscorea; species Dioscorea cayenensis. The sequence continues at coordinate 14,780,510 of NC_052475.1, read as the reverse complement.
ACTGGCCGAGTATATTCCAAGATGAGCAGACATTTGTGCAACGCTGCGATAAATGTCAGAGGATGAGAAATATTTCAAGGAGGGATGAGATGCCACAAAATTAGAACCAAGTTTGCGAAGTATTTTATGTATGGGAGCTTGATTTCATGGGCCCGTTCCCTAGTTCTCATGGTAATCAGTTTATTCTGGTGGCAGTCGATTATGTTTCAAAGTGGGTGGAAGCTCAAGCATTCCCATCATGCGATGCAAGAGTGGTAGTAAAATTTTTGAAAAAATTATTCTCCAGGTTTGTTACACCAAAGGTGATCATAAGCGACCGAGGCACTCATTTATGAACTCTCAATTCGACAAGGTCTTGAAATGGTACAAGATGTCTTATCAAACTTTGACTCCATATCACCCCCAAATGAGTGATGAAGTTGAAGTTTCAAATCGGGAGTTGAACTGAATTTTAGAGAAAACAGTAAGTCATCATTGAAAAGATTGGGCAGAGCAGCTTTGATGATGCACTCTGGGCTTATAGAACCGCTTACAAAAAGCCCATTGGAACAACACCATACAGATTAATCTATGGGAAGGCATGCCACTTACCTGTTGAATTGGAGCACTGAGCATACTAGGAAATAAAACAATTGAATTTTGACCCCTACTTGATAGGTCATAAGAGGAAACTTCAACTGAATGAACTAGATGATTGGCGAATGATGGCATATGAAAGCTTAGTGCGCTGCAAGGAGAGAGTGAATGAAAGCCACAACCGACACATCAAACAAGCTAGGTACTTCCAAGAAGGAGATCAAGTACTACTCTTCAACTCTTTACTAAAGCTCTTTCCCAGGAAATTGAAATCACGGTGGCACGAGCCGTATACAGTCACACAAGTGTTCCCTCACGGCACTGTCGAGAAATCTCATCCATAAAAAGGAACATTCAAAGTCAATGGTCAATGACTGAAACATTATTTTCTGGGTAACAACACTTCTTCAAAGAATGGAGGTAACTCTCTGCCATTTGTCCCACCATGAACATGAGGTAAAGCACGTCAAGCTAACGACGTTAAACAAGCGCTACATGGGAGACAACCCAAGTTTTTTAAATTCAACGCATTTCAATTTTTATATTCTTTTAGTGGTTAATGTTCTCATTTTCATATTCTTTAAGTGTTTGTGGTTTGTGTTCTTTACTTTATGTTCATGTTTAGTGGCTTTGTTCGTCGTCTTTTCTTCATTTTTCATCCATGTTGTTGTGAATACCTTGAGTTGTTTGATGTCTAGATGCCATAAAAATTAATTCTTGATTGTTTATATGCTTATTTCAGCTTTGTTTTCATTGTTTCTAGGGTTTTGAGGAGGTTAAGTTGATGAAATCTGGAATTTATCCATTTTTGGACCATGAATGCACCCGCAAGTGAGACAAAGAGTGCTCATGAGATAGCTTGCACCCGCAAGCTAGCCCGTGAGCCATTCAAGAGGCTTCTTGCTGTCTAGCTTGCAGGCATAAGCTAGCCCGCAACCTAAACTAAGAGCTCTTGCGGGCATGCTTGCGGGCGCAAGCATGCCTGCAAGGGACACCCGAGTGAGGGCATCACTCATCTTCTTCCTCTCACTTTACACTCTCTACTTCTTTTCTCTCATTTCTCTCTCAATTCTCCACTAAATCCACTCTTTATTTTTGCTCTAGATCACTCTCCTCCTCCTATAAAACTTGTTTTTGTGAAGGAATTTCAAAGATTAAACACTCTATTGGCCGTTTTAAGCTTTTGAATCTCCCCATATACTCTAGGGTTAAGGTATGCTTTTCATCACTCAAACCTTTTGTTTTTAGTGGTTTTTCGGGGCTGATTCTTTGGAATTTTTGCTCTTTTTGGATGTTAGAACATATGTGGAATGAAACTAAGTGGTTGTAAAAATTGGTTGGCTACATTTTCAAGCAAAACTCTTGCAAAAGTTTCTCGGGTTTCTGTAGGAATGGCGTTTTGCACTAGTTTTCATTCCATTGAGCTTTAATTTGTTTGAAACTTGGTTAATTGGTATTCCCTTGGTCTTGTAGGTATGAGGGTGAAGAAAGTGGCTTACAAAAGATCTAGGAGGAATCGTTCTCCTGCTCCCGATGAACTAAAGTTCAAGAATGAGGACCACAAGACACATTATGCACTCTTGTTGCGAAAGGGGTTTGGGCACCATTCGGAGAATAGATTAGGATGTATTGAAGACTTTGGTGTTGGATGGTATCATCTTGGAGCTCATTTCCCATGATGGGTTGGACAAGTTATTCTCCATTGAAGAACCCACCTATAAGGAATTAACTTTGGAAGTTTTGAGCACCACCGAGTTTGCGAAGCAATGCCCATTCACTCACCAACCAAGCTCTATCTCCTTTCACGCATTTGGGAAGAAGCATGATAAGTGCTTGTGTAATATTAATACAAAGTATTCTTTTCTTACATTGAGCATTGTTTTTTTCGGCTTTATCACTTATGCATGTGTATTTGTGTTCTTTTGTGCATGTAGGGTTGTGGAAACAAGTATGAAAGAAAAAAACCAAAAGTAGATGGTGGATGTAATTTGTTGATGAAATCTTGGAGGGAACAAACGTGAAGACACAAGTTGTGCTTAAAGACATGTGAGTGCATGCCAACCTCCGTTGTTCTCAAGTGAACATACAAATTAGAGGGGCACAAAGGCAGTCACACTCATGTGTTCTGACTTATGCAATCCTAGAAAGATCTTCATCAAATGTGATTTTATTGAAGATACAATGCGATCTACTGCATGGATGTGTGCCCATTCATGTAGCCTCGATGAAAAGTGTGGATTCAGGAGCATTTTGTCAAAGCACTATAGCAGTTACTATTTATAGTGCTAAAAAAGTTCGATTCCTAGAGATTCATACGTGCATGTGGAAATTTCACATACCCGTGTGGATGCCCGAGTCTAGCTCTATTTAAGTCATGATTTGAGGCATTTTGAAAGATCTTTTTATGATATTTTTCCCATATTTTCTCCAACTTTGGAGGCGCTCACGGCTAGTGTTTGGAGAGGCTTTGGCAAGGTTTTTGGAGTGGTCTATGGCCTTCAACACCATGTTCCTTCGGAAGATAGTTACTGGGGAAGCTTTCGTCCCCATCGATTCAATGAGGTGTGCCCTAGGCTTGATGAGGGAACCTTTGGATAAGACGAGGCTACTCCACAAGACCATCGATACGGACTACAAGGGGGTTTTATTTATGGATTGCATGTTTTTACTTTTGATTTCATTATTAATTGTATCTTGCTCCATGGAGAGCTAAACCCCTAGTGGGTGCTTGGACTTGTAAACTATAGGATGATTTTGTTTCATTGACCTTTCATTATGTTTTCTTAACTTGATGTTCTAATTGAGTTACAATCTTGAATGCTTTTTGAAGTGATTTTCCCTTAGAGTGACACTAGGGTTGAGAATCCATTTCTGTAATCCTTGTGGATGACTGACACACCATGAGGGTTAAGAAAGCTAGATTGGAGAGCATTGAGAGGGTGAGTCGAGAGGAAGCGGAACATCCCCTTTCCCTTCCGGTGTGATTTATCCTATCTCCTTGTTCCAAGAGTTCTTTACGGTCATGACAGAGTGAAGTGCTAAGAGAGGAACTCCACCAGGGCTTAGTTGCACAAGCAACATAGTGAAGCGTTGAAGTAATCCTTAGTGCTGGGGCTTAATTGTGACTAGGGATCTTTCGCCTGGACCAAAGGGTTAGATATAGATTAGAGAATAGGGTTTATCTCTTGGAGTTCCTAGAGCTTTATGCAACCTTGCACAGTGTGAGACGTTAAGAGCATTCCTTTCTGCTAGGGCATAGGGTAGGGTTAGTCACGATTGACCTTAGGTTTGGGGCTGTGTGTTTAAAGATTTTCCATGACTCAATAAACATCAGTTAGGAGATATAATGATCGGTCTTGCACTTGAAGAAAATTGTCCTAGGGTGAGCAATGTCCGAGTGCCACACTTTCTATCGATTGCCTCTCCTATCATTTTATTGTGTCTTATTCTAGTTCTTTTTATTTCTATTTGCATCGATATTGTTCACACCACTTTGAATCATCTTCACCATAGTTAAATAGCAATTCTTATGTTTTTGATCACTATTCCTTGTGGATACGACTATCCACTCACCAGGGTATTTCATTTACTTCGACAACCCATGCACTTGTGGTACACACACGCAAGGGGTGTGTCAAAACACCGGGTTGCTCAAGATCACTTGGGTGTACTTTTGGGACTTTACACGGAAGCATACACACTCACACCCAGATTCAAAGACCTATCACAAGATTTCCCATACCCGGTGACAAGTGAGAAGTATTGGGCCTCCATTGCTACTAATTTAAGGATAAGGAAGGCATCTTAATTGTCGAACCCCGCGCAATGCTATATACATGCTCTGCTGACTAGAGACATCGAGGGTCGGCTAGACTCTATAGGGATGGTATCAAGCACAAATTTACTGATGTTCTATAGCATTATTGAGTGTCACGCCCTCCACATGGGACACCTTGTTGCGGAGATCCTAGCACACCAGGGGCAGTTTGCTTGCCTTGGGGTCATTTTCACCAGACCATACATTACATGGATGATTAGAGGCATAGCCTTATTGAGTGTACCTAGGGCATGACTATTGTTGCCACTATTGCCCCACTCGGAATGTAGACTCTTGCATGTATTGGTATTGTTGCGAAACGGGATGGTATTATAGGCTTGCAAAGTGTCAGGGGACAAATGCACAAGTCCCCAGCCCTTCACATGATGTAGAGTCCATTTCTGAGTCCGAGACTGAATCTAAGCCAGAGTAGGAATCCAGGGTATATAGACCTTCACTAGAAGCAAGGTTTGAAGAGTTTTGCATTGAGGTCTACCAACAGTTGCAAGTGCTTGAGCAAGGACACCGAGACTTGGCTACGTCACTGAGCTGCATATGAGAGCAACACTGCTGAGATCTTAGCCCATCTTGCGCAACTCATCATCATCGGTTGGCACCACCTCTACAGCTACCACCTGCACAGCATCATCACTTCCACCTGATCTCTAGGCACCCAGCACATGGATCTATGTTTTTATTATTTATTTCTGTGTTGATTTTACCTTTTATTGTTTGTTGTATTGTGTACTTTTGAGTTATTTAGGGTTCCGCCCTACTAAACTTTATTTGTTTGTTGTAGATTCTTGTTTTGCGCTCCTCTCTATTATTTGTTGCTACTAGAGTTGTGATAGTGCTTTTTGTTGCTTTCAAAGATATTGTTAAGGTCACTTCACACTCTAGGCCCTAATCACATTATTTTTCCCCAAGTCTGGATTAAGTTGGCACACACTTCATCGACTAACGGGGGAAGTTTCTTAACTCCATTTCCTTAGATTTATTGCATATTTCCCACCCTGTTCTACTGACATATGTACATTGGGGACAATGTACATCTTTAGGTGTGGGGATGGAGTATTTTACTTAGTTGCATGCTTGAACTCCCTATGATAGCTATGATTTTATTGTTAAGGACTTCCTAGCTTGGTAGAATGATAGTTGTGAGTTGTACTTTATCTGAGCTTGAATGTGTTTCTGTCTCATCTATAGTGCACCTTTATATCTGTTCACGAGCACTTTCACCTTGTACACTCCAAGAAACCCATCATAATTAATTTGGCATTAGATTGTTAAATTCTTTCTTCAATACTCTTTTAAGAACTTTTGAGTTCCTTTTTTGTGTTCTATTACCTTAAGTGAACTATTGTAGTAAGTTTTATACCAGGGGACATGAGATACAGTATGTACATGAAAAAAAAAGAAAAAAAGAGTGAAAGAGTCTATGACAGTATTCTTCTACTAGTATAGCACGAATGTGTCTATGTAGACTATAATCAAGAACGTTGGGTGGCTCTTGTGCCTAACCAGCATGTGCATCCTTCAAAAGGATTGTAATTTTTTTTGTGCAATCTATGTTAATTGGACTCAGGAAAAAAAATTGTATGTGTCTGTATATATGTGTGAAAGAAATAAGGTATCTCTATTGACCCCCCTGGAACCTGCTGGATAGTCACTTGAGAATTAAAGTTCATCTAGGAAGCAAAGGACTTTTAACTGAGTATTGAGGGTTTCTTTAGAATTTTAATGCCATTTTCATTGTGTGTGGGGTAAATGGACATCCTGGGGTAATCCAGGGTGTGGAAGTCAAGGTGGGAGTTAACACACACTCACAGTAGCACTCTAGATGAAATAGAACTAGTATTACTTGACTATTCATCGAACAACTCACTTCTTGATTTTTGTTTGTTATGCTTATGGAGTCCTTTACTATTGAGCTTGAGGTCATGCATTTAGCCGTTTATCTTCTTGCCCTTGTTCTTCATGTTTGTTTGCTTGGGGACAAGCAAACGCTTAGGTGTAGAGATGTTTGATAAATGTCTAAATGTACGCATTTTATGCATATAAATGCGCATGTTTATTGCATTCTATTAAGGATTCAATACCCTTTTTATGGTTTAATTGTTTAATTTCATGTTTCAGGAACAAATGATGCCTTGGAGAGCTCAATGACGCAATTTGAGAAGAAACTGACACCAAAAACTGCGTTTTAGGGCCCGATACTGTATCAACACTGTAGCAGCCTGAAGCATGAAGATTTCAGAGAAATTCTAAGTCTGGGAATCCTCACAGGCAACCTCATAGCCATGAAGTCAACCGTAAGCAAATCAGAGAGATGTGATACTGTAGCAGTTTTCTGTAGCGGTTTTACTGTACCAGTTTTATTGTAGCAGTACTATAGCAACTTAATGATATTTTTGGCACATTTTTTGAACAACCTCATAGCCAGTATTATGACTGTGAGGCCACCCGTAAGCAACCCCGAAGTCATAATTTGAAGGCATCTTTAGGGCATTCTTTTAAAGGAGGAAGAACCCGTTCTTGGAGCTCACCACCACCATCTCAGATTTGAGGTTGAAGAAGGGTTTGGAGGGCATTTTTAGGGCGAATTCAGTGAGGAGAGCATGATTTGGAGCAAGATCTACTCCTAGGACTTGATTTGAGGAGGTTGAAGACGAGGGGAAGCCACCCCTTTGAGTGTCATCTTTGGAAGCTTCTCCGGCCTTCATCCTTTGAGGAAGTTTTCTTTATGTTTGGTTTGGTTGTTTGCATGGATTTCTTGTTATATTTGGTGTTTATGAATAAGTAAACCCCAAGGTCACCGGATGTAGGTGAACCTTGGGGGTGAACCTTGGGGGTGAACTTATGCTTGTATGGATGTTTAGTTCTATTTATTACATTTTGGCTTGTTGGTGATCCATGTTTGGTGTATGTGAATGCTTTGGTATGCATGATAACTCTGTGTATCAATTCTTAGGTAATACTAGGTTGTATGACCATTGCCCTAGTGTTAGACTCACCAAGCTTGGAAGGGATATACGTATAAATATGTCATAACCATCGGGTATTTGTACCCCTCCAATTCTAGGGTTAAGTGATAGCTTGTATTCTAACCCTTGCGAAAGCCACTATTCCCATTACAATCATAGGAGGATTTGGGTGGAAGAGATTTCGTATCTAATACTCATATCGGATTAGGGGTCAAAGGCCAATTGCATGTTAATTCTATTATTCTCCGCACTTTAGTAACCCATGAGGGGATCCTCATCTGTGACTGCTTTCCTACCCTGATTACCCCCCGTATTTTTCCTTCACTATTAGCATTTTTACTTGCATTTGCTTAGTTTCTTTGCATCCTCTCTATCATTCAAACTTGTTGGTTAAACAACATTGGAAAAAGGAAGTAAGAGTATATTCTTGGGCCTTTGGGAATACAACCCTCTCGTGCTCACACAAGAGGTTTTACTTGATGACACATATACTCGTGGGATTGAACGCACAAGCGTGTCAAATTTTTGGCGCCGTTGCCAGGGACCCACGAGGAATACTCGGAAAACTTTGAGCGTGTTGATTTGACCATTATTTTGTTTTGTGTTACCGTTCTTGTATATATTCCTTTATTACATCTCCTTATCTTTCTCTCTTGTAAATATTTGTGTGTTGCCACTTATTTTTATAAATATCTCCTTTATCTTTCAGGCTATCAAAATAAAAAAAGATAAGAGAAAAGTGCTCTTTGATCAAGCTATAGAAATAGGATTGGATTTGCCTAGACCCAAAAGGTTGTGCATGGATCTACGACATACAACAGACCGCTATACATGACAAGATTTTTTGACGGAGTAAAGATTAACCAGGTTTTGATTGATCTAGGATCTTCTATGAATTTAATGGCACTCAACACTCTTCGAGAATTAACTCTTGATATATGCTACTTATCTCCAGAAAAGATCATCATCCAGGGTTTCAATCAATACACCTAAAAGGCATTGGGGTCAATCACTCTCTCCATTAAATTTGGAAAGATGACATATGAAGTGAAATTCCATGTAATTGACGCTGATGCTTCCTATACAGCCCTTTTAAGAAGGCTATGGATTCATGAAAATCAGCTGGTCCCTTCAACACTTCATCAATGCGCAAAGTACCTGGTGGATGGGGAAGAGTTCAGAATTGATGGAGAGATCAAACCCTTTGGCATCCATGAAATACACTATGAGGATGCGAGGTACTATCTTAGTATATGCAAAGGGGAGAAATCAACCAAAGAGGGTAAATTGCCAAGCCCAGGAGAAAAGTCTTTGATCAAGACAGCCAAAACTACTCATGTGCTCCAAAAGAGAGAACCAGGGCTACCTCACTTTGGTAGTAACATTGAGTCATTAGAAGATGAAAGTGATGCGGATATGCACCAAAGCAAGGGTCAAGTTAAAAGATTTGCTCAAGAAAATGCGTTGTATATTACAAGGATTCCTGATGGACTCTACAAATCCTTGGATGATTTGAATGTAAATATAGTTGAGCATCTGAAGACATTTTATGTGCCAGCTCGGCATGAAAAGGAGAAAGGCATTCTCTTTTACAAGGACAAGAGCAAAAAGATCTTAAATGATGATATCATAAATAATGAATAAATAGAAGATGATGAAGTTCAACCCATAAACTTCCCAAGCCATTACCCCGACAAGCTCAGGACGATAGTTGAGAGGTTTGGGGGAAAAATCAAGTGGTTGAGGAAGTCACATCAGAGCTTTCATCGATTGTGGGATCCTGCACATGTGGATAAGAGAGAAATAGGTTACTCTGAGTCTTCCAGGCACTCATGTCACATGGTAACATCCCAGGAGGAAGAATAAGAAATCAAGATGAAGAATGCACCACTTGAATTATAAGACGGGGGGCAAGCAACGATTGATGAGATGGTTGAAATCGACTTGGAAAGTGATGAGGAACCAAGACCGACTTTCTTAAGCACACAGCTATCAGAAGAAGAAAAAGCATCATTTAAGGCTCTTTTGAAGGAGTATATTGACTGCTTTGCCTGCGACTATAATGAAATGGCAGGGTTAGATGATGAGGTAGCTATCCATAGACTGGCCATTAATCCTAATGCTACTCTAGTCAAACAGGCATCGAGGAAGATGAAGTTTGACAAAGAAGAAAGGGTGATAGAAGAGATAAAGAGGCTGATTAAAGCATATTTTATCAGAGAAGAGAAGTACCCTGATTGGATAGCTAGCATAATACCTGTGAAAAAGAAGAATGGGCAAATACGGATATGTGTAGACTTCAAGGACTTGAACAAGGCATGTCCCAAGGATTATTTTCCCCTTCCAGTTATGGAGATCATAATCGAGAACATCTCAGGGTACGAAATGTTTTCCTTTATGGATGGATATTCTAGATACAATCAAATCAAAATGCATCTAGATGATCAGAAGAATACTGTTTTCTGAGCACCCATGGGCATCTATTGTTATAGGGTAATGTCGTTCGGACTGAAGAATGCGGGAGCAACATATCAAAGGGCTATGACTAGAATATTTGACGATTTAATTCACAAAGTTATCGAATGCTATGTAGACAATCTTGTGGTTAAAACAAATTCCAAAGACAAGCATCTTGATGATCTAAGGATAGTCTTCATATGCCTCAGAAAATAAAAATTGAAAATGAATCCCATAAAGTGTGCTTTTGGAGTCCTTTTTGGGAAATTCTTAGGCTTCATCGTGAGGCATTAGGGAATAGAGATAGATCCTCCAAGATAAAGACAATCCTGGAAATGCCACCTCCTCAGACACTAAAGCAGCTGCGCTCCTTCCAAGGGCATTTAGCATATATCAGAAGGTTCATCTCCAACCTCTCTGGAAGATGCAAGCCCTTATCTAAACTAGTTAAGAAAAATGCGCCTTTCAATTGGGGTGATGAATGTTTAAGAGCTTTCGAAGACATCAAGCAGCACTTGCTGAATCCACCGGTACTTGCAGCCCCGATCTATGGAAAGCCTCTGATCTTATATAATGCTGCATTGGAAGAGTCTTTGGGAGCCATGTTGGCCCAAAACAATGAAGGCAAAGAAAATGCATTATATTACCTCAGCAGGATGTTGATAGGAGCTGAAAGTAAGTACACGCCAATTGAAAAGCATTACCTAGCTTTGGTTTTTGCAGTCAAGAAGTTAAGGCACTATTTGCTAGCGCATAAAGTAATACTTATATCAAAAATAGATCCACTCAAATACCTTATGATGAGGCTATTGCTTATGGGAAGACTCGCATAATGAGTGTTGATTCTAATGGAATTTGACATAACATACACTCCACAGAAGGCTATTAAGGGGCAAGCGTTGGCAGACTTTCTAGCAGCATATCCTCTCTCTGATGATTCACCACTTAATTTTGATCTTCCTGATGAAGATACATTAACAGCGAAAGAAGCAAGATGGCGATTATACTTTGATGAAGCGTCATCTATAAAGCTGGCACTTATGTCCCAGATTCTACAAATCAAAGCTGGGATAGGACTCGTGTTCATCACACTAGAAGGGGGAATCCTCATATATGTTCTCTCCCTTACAGAGCCATGTACAAACAATGAGGCGGAAAATGAAGCTCTCATAGCTAGCTTGGAACTGGCAATTAAAATGGGGATCCAAGACATACACATATTTGGAGACTCACAACTTATTATCAAGCAAGTTGAAGGAGATTATAAAATATACAAACCTGAACTTCTTAAATATTACAAGAAGGTCAAAAATCTGATGAAGAAAATTCTCCAGGTACAGTTGATGAGGATTTCAAGATCAGAAAATGGAGAAGCTGATTCGCTGGCAAAAGTAGCAAAGTAGCTGGCGAATCCAAATTATGAACAAATCCATATAACCAAAAGAAATAGAAGATCCATCAGTACGATCCCCGACGAAGTTAAAGAGGAAAGTATTGGGGGCAAAGCGAAAGTCTTTACTCTCGAAATGCCAAGGGAAGATTGGAGGCAACCGTTCATAGAATATCTAACATATGATAAACTCCCAGAGGATAAATCAAAAGGTCTTTAGATAAAGCGAAGAGCCCTAAGATTCACCCTCATAAATGATATATTGTACCGCAGGTCATATAATCAACTACTCCTGCGGTGCCTTTCATTTGAAGAAGCCCAAGAAGTTATGCATGATGTGCATTCTGGGACATCAATCCGGACCCAAGATGCAACTTAAGATCAAGCGCTTGGGATATTATTGGCCAACCATGGTCGGAGATTGCATCAATTGTGCTAGAAAGTGGCATCTATGTCAGATACATGGGGATTTTATTCATCAACATCCAAATCCTTTACACCCCACAGCCTCGTCATGGCCCTTTGAACTATGGGGAATGGGATGTAGACAATCCTATTGAACTATCATCGTCTTTGGGACATCGGTTCATATTGGCTGCAATAGATTACTTCTCCAGATGGGCAGAAGCAATCCTGCTAAGAGAAGTCAAGACTGAGAATATTCTCAGATTCTTCAAGGAAAACATTTTATACAGATTTGGGACTCTAAGAAGAATTATTTCAGATAATGGCACCCCTTTCAGAAGCTTCAAGGTCGGGAGATGCTATGGGTTGGCAAAAGCATTCAACAAAACCCTCTCAAAGTTGTTGAAGAAAGCAGTGTCAAGATCAAAAAGGATTGGCATGAAAGACTCCCGGAGATGCTATGGGCATATCACACTACCTATAGGACTCTGACACAATGGACGCCATATTCTTTGGTGTTTGGATTGAAGCAGTTTTACCTTTCAAAATCCAGATACCCTCCCTGAGAATGGCATTGCAAAATGAAATCTTTAATGAAGAAAATGTTCGGCTAGCTTGGATGAGTTGGACTCTCTTGATGAAAAAAGGTTAGGGGTGCAACAGAATCTTGAAGTCTACAAAGCAAAAATGTCTCAAGCCTACAACAAGATGGCTCGTTTCTGAACTTTTACCAAAGGAGAGATGATCCTTATCCTCAGAAGACCCATTATCATCAACAAAAACACCGGGGGCAAATTTAAAGCAAATTGGGAAAGCCATAATATTGTGGAGATCGTCTACGAAGGAGGCGTGTATTAACTTCTTGATGGCAATGGAGAAAGATAGATGCCACCCATCAACTGTCATTTCCTTGAAGAAATACTATGCTTAATGTAAAAATGTTTACCTATGAGGGAACATCTAGTCCCTCACAAGGATAGATTAGCCATGTACAATTATATGTATTTCTCGAGGTAAAACATTCATTTTCTTACATTTTGTATTAAGCTCATTTTTGTATTTAAATTCAATTTAAAAAATAAGGAAACATGTGTTTGTCTATGACGAAATGTCCAGCTCCATGTAGACCGATCATGCACAATTAAGCGTGCTTCCTGAGGCAAATGCATCAGTCCCTGTAAAAAAACAAAAACAAAACAAAACAAAATTAATATAAAAAGAGTAAAAAACAAAAAAAGAGAAAAAAAGGAAAAAAATCATGATTTCGATTCTCCAAGTATTCTATTAAAAATAAAGAGGCATGAGAAAAGAGAAAAGAAAAGAGCTAGCGTTTATTCAATTCAAATGTTCATAATCAATGTCTTAAAACCAATTACCAAAGCATAAACAAACTAGGAAAGCAGATAAGTGCTTGTGTATAAGTAATGGAAGTATTCTTTTTCTATATTGAGTATTATTTTTCTCAGACTTTTTCGCTTATTCGTGTGTATAAGAGTTCTTTTGTGCATGTAGGGTTGTGGAGACAAGTGTGGAAGAAAGAAACCAAAAGTAGATCGTAGATGCAATTTGTTGATGAAGTCTTGGAGGGAACAAACATGAAAACACAAGTTGTGCTCAAAGACATTTGGGAGTATGCCAACCTCCATTGTACTCAAGAGAATACACAAATTGGAGGGACACAAAGGCAGTCACACTCGATGTGTTCTGACTTGTGCAATACTAACAAGATATTTGTCAATGTGATTTCATTGAAGATGCAACATGATCTACAGCATAGATGTGTGCCCATTCATATGGCCTCGATGAAAAGTATGGATTTGGGAGTACTTTGGTGAAATACCGTAGCAGTTCACTGTAGCAGTTACTGTTCACAGTTCGTAGGAAATCAACTTCTTGAAATTCACACGGGTGTGTGGAAATTCCCAAGCCCATGTAGATGCCCGATTCCAACCCCTATAAAAGCCGTGATTTGAGATTTTTTTTCCTATCTTCTTCCCATCTTTTCCTTATCCTTGGAGGCGCTTGCGGCTAGGGTTTAAAGAGGCTTTATCTAGTGGGAGTGGTTCTATGGCCTTCGACATCACGTTCCTTCGGAAGAGAGTTATTTAGGGAGCTTTTATCGTCGTCAATTTGGCGAGGTGTGCCCTAGGCTTGATGAGGAAACCCTTAGAGAAGACGAGGCATCTCTACAAGACCACCAATACGGACTACAAGGGGTTTTTATCAATGGATAGCATGCTTTTACTTTCATTTCATTGTTGATTGTATATTTCTCCATGGAGAGCTAACCCTTAGTGGGTGCTTGGACGTGTAAACCCTAGGATGATTTTGTTTCATTAATTCTTGTTTTGCTTCTTTAATTGATGTTTTAATTGAGTTCCAACCTTGAATGCTTGTTGTATTGATTTTCCCTTAGAGTGACACTAGAGTTAAGAATCTATCTTGGTAATCCTTGTGGATGAGTGACACACCATGAGGGTTAGACAAAGCATGGTTGGAGAGGGTCGAGAGAGTGAGTCGAGAGGTAGTGGAACGTCCCTTTTCCCTTCCAATGTGATTTATCCTACCTCCACGTTCCAAGAGTTTTTTGTGGTCATGATAGAGTGAAGTGCTAAGAGACAAACTCCGCTAAAGCTTAGTTGCGTGAGCAATAGAGTAAAGCATTGAAGTAATCTTTAGTGCTAGGGTTTAATTGTGACTAGGGGTCTTTCGCCTTGACCAAAGGGTTAGATCTATATTAGGGAATAGGGTTTATCACTTGGAGTCCCCAGAGCTTCTTGAAACCCCACATAGTGTGAGGCGTTGAGAGTATCCTTTTCCGCTAGGGCATAGTGTGAGGGTTAGTCACAGTTGACCTTAGATTTGGTTCCGTGTGTTTTAGGATTTCCACAAATCATTGAACATCATTTAAGAGGCATAATGAGGAGTCTTGCACTTGAAACAATAGTCCTAGGGTAAGCAATGTCTGGATGCCCCATTTTCTATCAATCGCCTCTCCTTATTTCTATTGCATCTCTTTCTTGTTTTATTTATTCTTATTTGCATTGATATTGTTCACACCACCCTTGAATCATCTTCACTATAGTTAAATAGCAATTCTTTCATGAACGCATGCCTTGGCTTGTTGACCACGGATACGACCTTGAACATTAGGATCCTCTGAGGCTCCTTTAACATAAGCTGCACATCGAGCAATCCTCTCTATGAAAGTCTCCAGATTAGTCAAATCAATGTTGAAAGGTTCCAAAAGTAATTTTAACTCCTTCACTTTGTTGATAATGCTTTGGTAGTTGTGATAATTAAGGGACTTGAGATTGTTGATCATCTCGTCTCGCAGGCGTAATATTACATTAGGTATATTCTTTGAACCTACAAAGAGAATATACAAATAAATCTTGACATTTGATAAAAAATAAAATAAAAAATAAAAAAACATTGGCCTTGCTTAGACAATGTTGCAAGTCCGACATTAGGAACAGGAGAAAGACCTTGTCTTGAAGGCGAGGAGTTGTCATTCTTTTGACCAACTAAAATTCCAAGGAAAGATTGTCAATATTCATGCTAAAAAAAACCTTGAGCATGTTTTGGCAAACTTGCAACCCCAACGTCGGCATTAGAGCCACCACTTTCCAATTCCTCGGTGGGAGTATGAATGTCCTTGGCAATTTCTTCGACGACTAAAAAAAGAGAAGAAGAAAATAATATATATATATATATATACACGTTGATTCGTGCACAAAATAAATGAATAAATAAATAAAACCTTTGTTTTACACTGCTGAGATGTGTTGTCAACATCAACATTACCGCTATCATGAGGCGGTCTTTCAATGCTAGCATTTTTGCTATCACGAAGTGCGCTCTCAACATCAGCATTTCAGCCATCACTCTCCAATTTCTCCATTGAATAGGGGGATCTCTTATGAGATTTGCTAAAGGAGTTTGATTAAAAGATGAAGTACTTTCATTCTCTTGAGTAGCTAAAAGAATAAGAAAATTGTTATGTGCCAAAAAAAACAAAACAAAACAAAAAACAAACAAAAAAAAACTTCTTAGATTGTTGGCAAGTTCTGCGGTAGCTCATTTTCCAAGGCAACCGGTGCATCCCCTAATAGAAAAAATTTTAAAATAAATAAGGGGTGAAAAGAAAATAATAAAAAAATAAAAAAAGAGAAAACGTTGAAGCATGATTGTTTACACTTATATGAGAGTTCCCCTCATTGAAATATGATGCATGATTTCTCATCTATCATGGATGGATACATGAATTGGATGAATCTTGGATTTATGTCACCATTATGTTTACATATATGCTTGGTGGGCTCCACCATGGGTTTCATGTCATTCAAATGCATGATTTCTGATAAATGCATGTTTGGCTATGTCCCATGTGCACATAATTCAAATCATATATTGATGATGAGTTAGGAATAAAATAGGTTTATTTTATTATAGACCTATTCATATTTTTATTAGAAAAATATTCATATTTGTTGAAACCACAAAGAAAGAGAATGTACGACATGGTTTAAAAAAAATAAAACAAATAAAAGAAAAAGTTATTGAAAAAAATTATTAAAAATGAATGAGGAGTGAAAAGGGAATGTTTGGGGGAGTTTGCATGAAAGAATACATTAAAAAAATAATAACAAAAATGAGGGCTTAGTAACAAAGTTTGAAAAGAAGATAGATTTGTTTAAAAATTGGGCTTTGTTGCAAAATCTATGGAGAAATGTGGAAAAAAATAAAATATTTGAGGGCACATGCAAAATTCTGGAAATGTGTGAAAATATGAAAGCTAGAGGGTCTAACTGCAAAAAAAACTATGAAAAATATGAAAATGTGAAAGTTTGGGGATTATTTTGAAGGAATATGAAAAAAAACAAGGAAAAGTTAGAGGGCCCAGTTGCATAAATCCTTAAATGCATAGGAATTCAAAAGGCTAATGTGCAAAAATGTCATGAGGTTAAAATAATAATAATAATAATAATAATAATAATAATAATAATAATAGCAATACATTGTAGTGGATTAGGAAGAGCTTCTTCAATCCCAATAGTTTCCTCTAATCCAATGTTTTCTTCCATCCCAACATTGTCGCCGGCTCCAGTGTTCTCCTCAACGCCAACACTTAAACCTTGTGTATTTACTTGATCTGGAGATAAGGTGTTATCAAGTTCATTAAAAATGTATAGATGAAAGAGAAGGAGAAAGAGAAAGAGGTATTTCTTACCAACATGAGAGCTCATGTGCATCTCTAAACCTGATGGAGAAACATCATCAATCCTTGAAGGATTGTGAATAACCCTAACATTGTCCAATGAGGTGTCATGAATTTGTATGCCTATTGACCAAATATTTTGAGTTAAATAGAGACTCGAATTTTGAGTCAAATAACAAACTTTCGAATTTTACAATTAAAATTTAGCTTTTAAATTAACTAAAGGTTCAGATTTTGAGTCAAAATTGAGGCTTTAAGTCAAACAAAAATCTCATGAAAGTTACAAAGTTAGATTTTGAGTCAAAATTTAGGCTTTGAGTCAAATAAAAAGTGTGAAGTTACAAAAAAAAAATTGTTGAAAAAAAATTAAAAAATCGTGAGGAAAAAGAAAGAAATCTTTAAGATTTCTGAATTTTAAAAAAAAAATCATTGAAAGAAATCTTTTAAGATTTCTGAATTTCATTCAATAGAAAAATCATAAGGAAAAAGAAAAAGAAATCTTTAAGATTTCTGAATTTCAAAAAAAAATTCAAAAGAAAAATCATGAGAAAAAAAAAGAAATCTTTAAGATTTCTGAATGTCAAAAAAAAATGTTGGAAAAAAAATTTGTGAAGAAATAAAGGAAAGCAAACTTTTTAGTTTTGCATATATATATATATATATTACTAATAATAAAAAAATTAGATAAATAAATGAATAAATAAAGTTGACATACCTTCAGTTCTTTGCCACTTTGCCGGAATAACTGGGTCAACAGTGGGTTAATGTGATCAATGAATATACTCTCATTGATAAATCTGTAGCTCCTCGAAGATTGCCCTTGTCCCTTATTAATGGCTGTCTTGTCTCTTAAGTCATCTCGGATCAAAGATGAATAGTTTTGTTGCAAAAAGGCTTCAACAGCCCTCAACCATTTTTGTGCATACACAAGTATAAGTCTCCATTCTCTATCATGCTCAGGGATGTAGAATGAGCTAGACGTTTTCTAGCGAGAAAGATGAAGCCAGTACCCCGCAAAAATCCTGAGAGAAAAAACCCTCGTAGGAACATCAATATACACCGGAGTATGCTCATTATATCCAAATTGGTGTCCAAATCGGTGCGGATTGTAAGGTTCTATAAATAGATTTCCTACACACAGAAGCAAAAGAACTCCACACTAAAGATTCATCATATATTCCATAGTATATGAATCTAATACTTTAGGCCCAGTTGGGTATCTGGAATCTCATACTACCTCGTTGTTATGATGCATGAAGGAGAAAGGGCGAGATATGAAATTGCCTTTATGTCAGATGAATTTCCTCACATACATAGGCTTGACAAACGGAGTTACGGTGGAATTCATAAATTTCAACATTTGTGGTATTCTCAGCAACCTAGGGATACTTGAAGTATTATTGTCTATTTTCCTCTTAAGATATATGCTCCGGAAATAATAATAAGCCCAAGCATACAAGAAGTGAACAAGTACTGTAGTAGAAAATAAAGGCCCTCTCTTGTGATTGTCCATGGCATTTAAGCCCACATATAAGCGATCTAGCACTGCGGGGGCAAAAGCTACTCTCCTCTCATGCGCACAACATTGCATGCTATCATAAAAACTCCCGGTCTAATCACCTTGTGATTACCCAGCATAATAAAAAAGCAAATCCAAAGTGCTATAAAAGCAACTAAATCTGTTGTGGAAACGGGCCTTGGAAGGGGATCAAAAGACGACCTATGCTGGGAACTAAGTCTTGACTTCCTAAAAAACTCCACCCAGTACTCAAAAAAATACATTTTGGTCGAGCATTTCATCTTGAGAGCTTTTAAAAGATGTTAGAAAGATTTCTTAGAACAGAAAATTCAGGATTATGCCTTCGGCAGACTGTGTCATTAGGAGGTATGGCTTCATAATAGATGTCTCCGGTAATAGATGTCCTCCCAATTCCTTGATATCCTAGAATGAAATCTCAACTTCCACGCGCAAAAAATATAAAGTTTTAGTTTCAGGGACACCATAGTTCTATTAATGCTTTATAGAAATTCAAGTCAAAGTCATAGTGACCGACTGAAGCCACAATCCTACTCACCAACTATGCTTTAGATGATTCCTTGGAGTAGTTATTGACCATGTACTTGGCCCACTCTGCATAATACGAAAGATCAATTAAACTATTTTGGATAGGCTCTCTACCTCTCCATCCTAGATGGTGATTAATGATTCTAGATCTGAGGGTTTCAAACATCTTTAGGTTCTAGACAAATTGCATCGGTCAAGCCATCATCAAACTAGCGGTTTGTGGACAATTTGGCAATAGCCATACGATTTGGATAGCGCTTCACCCACTCTGATTGCTCTTCTCCTTTATATATGATTGCGGGTTCGGCTTCAGAATCAAAGATAGGAGTGTGGCTCATGAAGACTTGACCTTGGGGGACCTCATTGAAATTTTGGGCCATATCCCAAAAAGGTTGAGAAGTATTGGCCATGACAAAAGAAAGGGTTGGGATTCCTACTTCTCTCACTCAATCTCACAGAAGGGAATTTCGTGAGAAAAGTAGAAAGGGGGTATTTGTTTATATATAAATAATATAACATATGTCCTAATAGAACCCAAACCCCAATTTAATTAAAATTCAAATATATCTTAATCATGGATATATTTCGAATTAAAATTTAAGCGTCCCAATCTTAATTGATTTTAGATTTTTTTTTCTTCTAAAATAAATTATTTGGTTATCTAAGACTAGAATACAAATCCCGAGGCAAAAAAATGCAAATTACAAAAAAACAATATTTTGACCAAGATAGAAATTACAAAATTGCCCTTGAGAACACATATCTCAAGGCAATCTCAAATCTTAGGATAACCCAAATACACATCCTGAGGCAATCCTAAATTTCATATAGCCTTGAACAGATCTCGAGGCAAAGTGAGAAATTGCAAATCCCGAAGTAATCAAACACATATCCCGAGGCAAATTGGGTTTTATTAATGTAATTAAATTTCCAAAGTTTAATTAGAATTTTAAATTAAATCTCATCCTCTTCTAATTTGGTCCATGAAGAGGTTATGATTCTACAGGGGATTGGATTTCGAAGAAAAGAACAGGACAAGTCTTTACAAAGGAAAAAAAGATAGAGGGGAGAAGGGAGAATTTAGAGAGAAGGTGAAAAAAGAAAAAGAAAAGAAGGTTGTGGTTCTCTCCCTACCATATAGATATATATATATATATATAATAATATATAAAAAAAAGAGAGGTTGCCACCGGCATCGCCTGTTGCTGCTGTCTTTTATTGTTACCATTATCACCCGTTGCCACCATTGCTGCCTGTCGAGGATGCCACCGTCACCATAATCGCTGCCCACTAAAGAGGTGATAGATGAAGATGACACAAATGAAAGTGATGGCATAGTTTGTAAGATCCCTTTCCACCGACACCATGGCCATTAATGACGATGATCACAAAGCCATGGTTTAACGCCATGGAAGCTACCTCATAAACCCAGAGTAGAAAGAAGATTCTATTGGTCGGCCATTCTCGCATGAAGCATTCAATGTGCTGGTGGTCATCCCAACATCTCTAATTCTTTCATGGATCCTGAAGAGGCACTCAAAGATGATATCCAAATTCTGTCATTATACGGCCATTGTTGTTGTTGTTGTCTGCTACTTGCTTCTATTGATGTCTACTCCTGTCAGCCGCCACAATTACTATGATGCTATTATCATCGCCAATGCTATCAGAGTTGTGCGCTCTACCTTATGGAAGTGTTATCTTCCTTATCGTCGCCTTCAGAGTCCTCATCTCGATGAAGCAGTGTTGAAGTTTGTAAGGTATCAATGAGTGGATGACTTTGAAGGAGAAGGGGATAACATATAGATCTCTACTTCGACACCTATGCCAGATAATTCCCCAAACAAGAATAAGTAGGAGGAAGAAGAAAGGATGTGGGTGCTTCTTGGTGATCTATGGAGAAGTGAATGGTGAGGGAGATGTTTGGATCCATGACAACCACTTCCGGATTGTACAACCGCTTGGTGAGGGTGGTGCCACCTTTATTTTAGTCATCAAAGAGATGCTCACTAATCCATCCTCTGGTGAGCTTAGACAAGAGCATTCCGATCCAATTTTTGTTGCTTAGGAGATATTCTTCAAGATGTATAGGAGAATCATGACTTCGTGATCCGATGAACTCGCTGTTGAGATACTACTGCCAAGTCTTATAAGTGGAGAAAGTTGGAACTAGAAGGTGAAGACCCTCTTCTGTGCATTGGGTGCGACTCCAACTACGTGTTTGATGCCTTTTCTTTTTCATTGTAAGGATAGTAATGTGAATATTGAGGAGTGATAAGTTCTTGTGTGCTAAGAATGCGAAGTGTTCTTTCCTTATAATGAGCATTACTTTTATCAGGTTTAAGCACTAATACATGTGTATTTGTGTTCTTTTGCGCTTGTAGGGTTGTGAAGCTAAGTATTAAGAAAAAAAAGCCAAAATTAGATTGTGAACACACTATTTGGTAGAATCTTGGAAGGAACAAACGTGAAGACACAAGTGGGACTCTAAGATACGTGAATGTGTGCCAACCTCCATACATTCAAGCCATTACAATGAGTTGGAGGGGCACGAAGGCAGTCACAATTGCGTATCCTTACTTGTTCATTGATAGCAAGATCTTCACTAATGAGGTTTTTAATTGAAGAAGAGTTACGATCTACGGCATAAACGTAAGCCCGTTTATGTTTCCTCGATGAAAAGTGTGGAATTAGGAATGTTTTGGAGAAGACGAGGCTACTCCACAAGACCATCGATTTCATTGTTAATTGTATTGTGCTCCATGGAGAGCTAAACCCCGTAGTGGGTACTTGGATTTTGTAAACCCTATGATGTTTTTGTTTCATTGAGTTTTCATTATGCTTTCCTCAATTGATGCTTTTATTTGAGTTCCAATCTTTAATGCTTGTTGAATGATTTCTCCCTTAGAGTGACACTAGGGTTGAGAGTCAATATTGATAATCTTTGTGGATGGGTGGCACACCATGAGGGTTAGACAAAGCTAGATTGGAGAAGGTTGAGAGGGTGAGTCGAGAGGTAGCGGAGCGTCTCTTTTCTCCTCCGGTGTGATTTATCCAACCTCCATGTTTTAGAGTTCTTTGCGGTTACAATAGAGTGAACTGCTAAGGGATGAACTCCGCTGGGGCTTAGTTACGCGAGCAACAGAGTGAAATGTTGAAGTGACCTTAGTATCTGGGGCTTAATTGTAATTAGGGGTCTTTCGCCTGGACCAAAGGGTTAGATCTACACATAGGAATAGGGTTTATCACTTGGAATCCGTAGAACTCCATGCAACTTTGTGCAGTGTGAGGTGTTGAGACTGAGAGATTTCTCCACCGGGACACAGTGTAGGGTTAGTTACGGTTAACCTTAGGTTTAGGACCGTATGCTTTAGGATCTCCACGACTCATTGAGCATTAATTAGGAAGTATAATGGTTGGTCTTGCACTTGAAGTATAAGTCCTAGGGGAGCATTGTCCGAGTACCCCACTTCTATCAATTGCCTTACCTCTCACTTACTTGTGGCTCTCATTCTTGTTCCTTTTATTTCTGTTTACATCACATTTTATCAACACAATCATTATTCATCTTCACTTGGTTAAGTAGCAATTTAGGCATTTTTATTCCCTACTCCCTGTGGATACGATACCCCACTCACTTGGGATTTATTACTTCAACAAACCCGTGCACTTGTGGGTCACACGCAAAGGGCGTTGTCAAGTTTTTGGCGCCGTTCCCGGGGAGTAGGCATTTACAGATACTTTACACTTTGCTATCTTAGCTATTCATTCATTCATTCTATTTCATATCTTCTTATTCTACCATTGTTCTAATTTTGTTTTCTTTATTTTTTGTGCATTAAAAATGATCAACATGTCCGAATTATTTGACACAATCACAAGGATGGTTGAAAATATGGAACAGAAAGTTCAACTGCTTGCAGTACAAACCACACAGTGTTTGCCTTTGCAAGAGCACTACAATATTCACCATCTAATGGAAGAATCAGTTGTTGAGTACATTTCCAGAATTTAGGATCAGAATGGTAAACTAGATAGTGTGCTAGATCAGTTTGAGAAATCTTCATTGCCATTTATGAGTAATCACTTAGAAGAAAATTTGGAGATACTCCTTGCTCAGTTTGACTCGTCTTATCATGAACAAAGACAAGTACTTTTCTCATTGGGTGTATCCATGTCAAGGAAGGAAAGTGGTGAGATGGAAGAATTGATAGTTGTTGAGGATCCTTCAAAAGCACATGCATAAGTGGAAAAAGGTGGAGAATGAGTGTGAATATGAGGCGAGCAATTTTGAGGAAATTGACAGATTGAAAGAAAGCAGATTACGCCCATCAATTAAGGAACCACCCGAACTAGAGTTTAAAACCTTACTGACACATTTGGAGTATGCCTTTTTAATGGAAGAATCAAAACTCCCTGTAATTGTGGCTTCAAATTTGTCTGTACATTAGAAGGAGAAGCTTATTAGCATGTTGAAAAGACATAAATTGGCTATTGCTTGGATGATCTCATATATCAAGGGCATCAACCCATCATTTTGCACTCATAAAATCTTGATGGAGGACAATTACAAATCAGTGTTTCAACCCCAAAGAAGAAGGTTAAAAAGGCATGAGGTTAAAAATCAGGACAGGGTACCACAATTGAACCCAAAAATGAAGGAGGTTGTCAAAGCAAAAGCAGTAAAACTACTAGATGTGGGAATTATTTATCCCATCTCCGATAGTGCATGGGTGAGCCCTACTCAGGTAGTTCCAAAAAAAGGGGGAATGACCATTGTGAGAAATGAAAAGAATGAATTGATTCCCACCAAGACAGTTACGGGCTGGCGTATTTGCATTGACTATAGAAGATTGATGATGCTACCCGAAAGGACCATTTTCCATTATCGTTTATTGATCAAATGTTGGAGCGATTGGCAAGGCATCAGTTTTATTGCTTCCTTGATGGTATGTTGGGGTACATCCAAATTCCGATAGCTCCAGAGGATCAAGAGAAGTCAACATTCACTTGTCCTTATGGTACTTTTGATTACAGAAGAATGTCTTTCGGGTTGTGTAATGCACCGGTGATATTTCTAGCGCTACATGACCGCTATCTTTGACGATCTTCTCGCGGACATAATGGAGGTGTTCATGGATGATTTTTTGATATTCAGAGATTCCTTTGATCAGGGGTGTCAAACGGGCCGTGCCGGCCCGGGCCCGGCACGGCCCGACACGAGTTGGGCCGTGCTTGGCCCAAGCACGGTGCTACAGTATCGTGCTCGGGCCAGGCACGGCCCAAACCCCGGGCCGTGCTGGGCTAGGGGTTTGCGGCCTGCGGGCCGGCACGACCCGCGGCCCGCTTCGGGCCAACATGACCCGACACGCTAAATGTAAGTTTTTTTAAAAAAAAAAAATTTTTTTGGTATATTTTTTGTTTTTTTTAGTCAATAAGGCTTTTAGTTCTATATTTTTGAATTTGAGGATATTTTTTTATATTTTTTTAGCAATTTTAGCGTATTTTATATATTTTTGGGGTTTAAAATAAAAAATAAAAATACAATATAACTGGGCCGGGCCACGTGCTGGGCCGACCTTGGTGGTTGGCGGGCCGTGCCGGCCCGGCACGCATAGTGCATGGGCCGTTGTGGGCCCGGGCTGGGCCGGGCCGGGCCAGCCCGTTTGACACCCCTACCTTTGATACATGTCTAAAAAATTTTGAAAGAGTGCTGGTGAGGTGTGAAGAGACAAATCTTGTTCTTAATTGGGAGAAATGTCACTTTATGGTTCAAGAAGACATTATTCTCGGACATAAAATTTCCCAAGTAGGTATGGAAGTAGATAAGGCGAAGATTGAAGTGATAGAGAAGCTTCCTCCACCCACAAATGTAAAAAGGGTTCGGAGTTTCTTGGGACACGTGGGCTTTTACAGAAGGTTCAAGGATTTTTCGAAGATCACACAACCGTTGACCAAACTTCTTGAAAAAGATGCTCCTTTTGATTTTGGGAATGACTGTCTGATCGCGTTCAACTTGTTGAAGGAAAGATAAGTGCAAGCACCAATTTTAACCATACCGGATTGGAATGAACCTTTTGAGCTCATGTGCGACGCAAGTGATTATGTTGTTGGAGCGGTTCTAGGTCAGAGGAAGATAAGAAGTTCCGACCAATTTATTATGCTAGTAAGACTCTCACGAGTGCTCAAGAGAATTATACAATCACTAAAAAAGAGTTGTTAGTAGTGGTGTTTGCTTTTTACATGTTCAGGCCATACCTCATCTTATCTAGGGTGACGGTATTTACAGATCACTGGCACTCTGTTATCTCATGAACAAGGCTGACGCAAAATCGAGATTGATTCGTTGGATCCTGCTATTGCAAGAATTTGATATGGAGAAAAAAGATAAGCGAGGGACTGAAAATGTAGTTGTGGATCATCTGTCGAGGTTAGAAGACTGTGAAGGACAAGAACCGGCAAGCAAGGAAATTAATGACTTCTTTCCCGAAGAGCATTTGTATGCAGTGCGGGAGTAAAAGTCAGAGGATACTCCGTGGTTTGAAGATTTTGCGAATTATTTGTTGGGGAAAATACTGAAGCAGGGCCTAAATTTTCAACATAAGAAAAAAAATTTCAGTGACTTGAAGAACTATTTTTGGGATGACCCATACTTGTTCCTTATTTGTGCAAACCAGGTGGTTCGAAGATGTGTATCTAGGAAGGAAGGTTGGAGTATTATTGCTCACTGTCACTCGGGACCAGTTGGGGGGCACTATACTTCAAGTAGAGCTGCTAAAAAAGTTTTGGCTGTCGGTTTCTATTGGCCTGCTCTTTTCCAGGATGTCCATCAGTTTGTTCTTTGATGTGACAGTTGTCAAAGGGCCGGAATCTATCGCAAAGGGATGAAATGAATCAGAATTTGGTGTAATTTTGCGACGTGTTTGATGTGTGGGGCATTGACTTCGTGGGACCATTTTCGAAGTCCAATGGTAACCAATATATCCTAGTGGTGGTGGATTATGTCACTAAATGGGTGGAAGCTCAAGCTCTTCCAACTAATGATGCTAGAACCGTGGTAAAATTTCTGAAGATATTGTTTACTCGATTTGGGACTCCACGGATTATCATCAGTGATAGAGGGACCCATTTTATACAATACACAACTTGCGAAAGTGTTGAAGCGCTATGGAGTGCATCATCGCCTTGCTACCCCTACCTCCCGCTAATGAGTGGTCAAGTGGAAGTCATGAACAGAGAGCTAAAGAGAATCTTGACAAAATCAGTGGAACAAGGGAAATGAAATTGGTCGGAACGTTTGGATGACACGCTTTGGGCTCACAGAACAGCAGTATAAGACTCCAATAGGGACCACTCCCTATAACTTGCATACTGGGCCATCAAGGCTATGAATTTTGACTTGAGCAAGGCGGTAGAACAAAGACTGCTTCATCTTAATGAGTTAGATGAGTGGAAGATGAAAGCATACAAGAATGTGGGAATCTACAAGGAAAGAATTTTGAAGTGGCATAACAAGCATATCAAGAATCTGAAAGATTTTAAGGTTAGTGATCAAGTGTTATTATTCAATTCTCGTCTACGGCTATTGCCGGGAAAGCTCAAGTCTAGATGGTTTGGGTCTTACACAGTAACCGAAGTTTTCACCTCATGGTGTCGTAGAAATTACCCATCTGGAGAAGGGTACATTTAAGATGAACGGACACCGGCTAAAACCATACTATGGGAGAGAGGTTGGTAATGAAAGACAAGGAAGTGTTCTTTCTTCATAAGCCCCCATGAGGTAAGACAAGGTACGTCAAGCTAAGTGACGTTAAACAAGCGCTTCTTGGGAGGCAACCCAAGCATTTACTGTTTTTC
This sequence comes from Dioscorea cayenensis subsp. rotundata, assembly GCF_009730915.1. NCBI lineage: Eukaryota > Viridiplantae > Streptophyta > Magnoliopsida > Dioscoreales > Dioscoreaceae > Dioscorea > Dioscorea cayenensis. Next base: position 14,753,738 of record NC_052475.1, on the reverse strand, counting down.
TAGTTGTTAAGTTAATGTTTGCATGAATAAGATTTTGAGTGTTGGTGTCTATATGTTTTTGATGGCATTGTTGTGATTTTCTTGTGGATTATATGGTGTTATCATGTGCTTAGATGTGTTTGGCGAAGATTTTGGTCGTGCGAACTAGTTTCTCTTGTTTTCGCTGGTCTCTTTTACATAATAGGGCAGGCTCTAAGTGTATTTACATGTTTAGAAATTTTATGCATAGCCTGTAGAGTTGTCTAAGCAGCCAGAGAAAACACACGGGCGTGGGGAATTTCCACACGCCCGTGGGTCTTTACTGTTAGCTCATCAAGAGAAGGCACAGGGGCGTGGACTCGCCCCTGTGAACGATCTTGTGACAGCCACACGCCTGTGGGAAATTTTGTACGGGCTTGTGGATTCCTACAGAGACTTAGAGATTTTTCCAGAAAGCACACATGGCGTGGAGATACCCCTATGGGTCGAGCGCACGGGCGTGTGGAATTTCCGCACGCCCATGTGGTTGCATATGGAATCATAAGGTGTTTTCCCGAGAGCGTACAGGGGCGTGCGCCTGCCCCTGTGGGTTTCTCTTGTGGAGTCACACTGGCGTGGGTAATTTCCACATGCCCATGTGGATGTACAGAACTTAAGAAGGTCGCGTTTTCCTTTATAAATATTTCAGTCCTTTCTCACCACCACACTTCCAGCACTCAAAGAAAGCTCTCTCACACCCTTCTGACTTTCCACCGTCATTTAGAGAAGTTTTTAATTAGGTTTCTCAACAGGTTTCAAGGTTTCCTCAATTTCATCTTGATGGTAACCCTTGTTTTCCCTTTTCTTTGCCATACTCAATTATGTGCAATTGAAACTGGTAAATGTGTTTTTTTTTGTCTTTTAAATGATGGATGCATGCTCCATAACGAGTTTGAACTGAATTTATGATGGATTTGTGAGATTTTAGCATGACGCTCGTGCGGTTTTAATGCCACGTGGATCCACACGGGTGTGTGGATTCCAGCAGTGTTGATTTTCTTGAGTAAATTTTATCAATTCCTTTCAAAACTTGTGCAGATATGGCTTCTAGCATAAGAACAAAGAAAGTAGCCAGCAAGCGTCACCGAGAGCGCTCTCCCAAGCTTGAATGTATAGAGTTTGCTATTCCCAAGCACCAGGCTCGGTTTGAGCATATTTCCAACCTAAAGTTCGGTCAGACGCGGTTTTCAGATCCGAGTGTTGTGCGAGTGATTGATTCCCCGCAAGTACACGGGATCGCCAAGTAATACCTCATGTGAAGACACGAGGATCGTCTTCCACGGGGCTAAGGATCTCCTATTACTCTTTCTCGAACTATTATCTAGCCTAAGATCTCAAGTGATGGAATTTACTCTACTAGAAACAATTAAAACTAAAACAAGATTTCCAACAAATTAGAGAGAACAAGCAATGAGCAAGTAAGAGAATCAATGTAATGCAAAGGCCTATGGATGTGGATCGCCTTGAGGGGTTATCATGAAACATTGATGATGATTAAAAGATGCAAGGGTAAATTGGACTAAGAGATTTCTAGATTAGAACAACCCTAATTTCTCGGCGATTGAACCCTAATCCCATACTAACATTGATAGGAATTTCTTTCAAATCCACATTCCTACGATTACATTAAATACAAAGGAAATCACAAATAGGAGTAAACCTACTATTCTTCAGCTTAACCTAACATGGAGGGCTACCAACACCCAATTTCTCGGCGTGATGATATAAGTATCCCTTTCTAATCCATTCATGATCTAATACATGTGAGCAAGTTACATCTACATGCATCACTCATAAAAGAGCTACGGATTTCTCCTTAGTCTAGAGCTTAGCATGAAAACAATGGATTAAATCTCAAAATTACTCAAGCATGGAATTAACAAGTAATCATCCAAAATACATAATAAAACCCCCCAAGGTTCACCAACACCCGGTGGCCTTGGGGGTCTAGTGTGTCATCATCCCACAACAAGTAATACAATCAAGCAAAACATGAAACAAACCATAAATGACACTCCCTAGATGAAATGGTGGAGGAGGAGGTAGAGAATGTGCCAAATGACGCTTCCCGCACCAAAGGAGTGCCAAATGACGCTTCCTCTAGCCACTGGGTCTCCTTCCTTCTAATCGTGGTAGATCTTCCCTTAAATGATGTTGCCTTCTTGCCTTGAGAGTCTTGGACCTTGGCCTTTAATGATCTCCTAGCTTCCTTGGCCTTCTTCTCCTTCCCAAGGTCGCCCAATGTCTCTCAAGTGGTCTCTCAAAACATGTCCAGAAAAGTCCCTTGTTCTGCCTAAAAAGTCAGCTTTTATACCACTCATGGCATACGGGTCGTATAGGGATTGTATGGGGGTCATATAACACTCAAATAATCTAGATTCGTGCTCCCTATGTGGTGCATACGGGTCCATACGGCCCCCATACTGGGTGGTATTGGGGGTGGTATGAAATTGCTATTTTCTTCTCTTTTCTCCTAAATGATACCTTCTTGTTCTCCATGGCTTTCTTATGCCCTACAAAGTAAATAGTAGACAATTAAGCGCAAAACGGGCATCAAACCTCACAAAATACATGCAACGTTCATATGATAATATATATATATATATATATATATATATGAAAACACCTACATTTAGACACTTATCAGCGAGAGATACAGTTGCCTGACGATATGGTAGACGAGATTGAAGAAATGCTAGCTGTGGGCAGTTGGCTCAAATTGTTTACTATTCATAATCCTGTCATCCGTATGCCGACGCTAGAGATATTGGCATTATTCGAGTTTGATGGATCATACTCTAGTTTTGATAGCAGTGACGCTATACAGTTCAGTGTATTCGAGCATCATTATAGTATGAGCTTCACACAGTTCTCGATTCTGCTGGGATTATATGATGAAGACTTTACTACCACGGAGGAGTACGAGCAACTTCCTATAGATTACCCAAGTAGCTTGACTCCTCAGCGCGCATATCGGCTATTATGTGCCCGTGGTCAGTATGAGTCGGGAGTGTCGAAGGCCACTTGTCTATCTCGTCCGAGACTACAGATATATGCATACCATCCTGAGCCGATCAATGAACGGACGAGGCGACAGTACTGGTATTCTAAGCAGACATGGGCTTCTCTATTTGTATTCCATGGTCCAGGGCTAGCCGATTCGTCTTGGCCACATATTAGCATAATACATGAGACATCAGGGTTAGTATGCCATGATCGGTGTCCTTTTCTCTGGCCCGTACATCACTAGGCTCATCATCGATATGGGTCTACGAGACGCTACTAGAGGGATTGAGAAGACGATCATACCTGCCCCCTAGGTGTAAAGATGATCAGACAAATGGGGATGATGCGTAGGTATGGGCCGGGAGTGCATGTACTAATTATACCTGATCCAGAGATAGTTGAGGGCGGTGGCAACGCGATAGAGGGTCCTCAGCCAATCCCTGAGCATCAACCCACGCAGATGGATATAGAGGTGTCTTCCCCAGCACAGGAGCCACCTCAGGTGCCCATGTTCTCACCATCTCGAACCTATGATCGATTCGAGAGGCTCGAGAGTGCATTAAGTGTACTCCGAACTGAGATTGCTGAGGTCCACGTGACACAGGCCGCGCAACACACTGAGTTAATGGCGTGTTTCGACATTTTACAGAAGTTGCTTGAGCGAGACGTGAGATCACCATTTATGCTGCAACCCCGGACCCCTCCGGCTCCTCCAACACCATCATCACTAGTTCATGCACCGATCGATCCATCTAGTCCATTACCGCCAGCAACTGCAGCAGAGCCAACACAGGATGACACCGACGCTTGATGTGTCATTGCTTTACTTTGACTTTATATTTTTCTTTATTTCTGCATTTTATTTTGTACTTGTACACTTAGAAAGGATCCTCTTTCTGAGTTTATCTTTTATTTTTGTTTGAGTTGTATTTCATTACTTTATCTTTTATATACTCGAATTGTTTTTTTTATTAAGCTTCATTGAACCTCCCTTGTGTATATGTGCAGATGGTCTTGTCAGTATGGGAATTGAGAACTAGTTATGGACAAGGCCAATGTGGGCCGTGTGTGCTTCACAACCTATTAGAACTTTACTTTCAAGGATTTAGCTCCATCAAACGCAACACTAGGAGTCGGGGGAGTATTGTTTGATTGTGCACTCCCACATATTTTGCTTGATTGCTATACTTTCTATTGTACTTGCATGTGTACATTAAGGGCAATGTACATCTTAAGTGTCAGTGGGGGGAAGTTCACTTTGCACATGTCTTTTACATAAGTTTTGATTGGCATACATGCTCACGTAGCCAATGGTGGTTCACTTTAGTTGCAATGATTGTATTTTTGAGTTTAAGAGATGTTTTAACATTGAATGTTCTCATGCTCTAGTTCTTACTTGAATTTCTAGGAATTTTTGCCCGATTGACACTTGTTGCACCACTTGCTCAAGAAACTCTTTTGGAAACTCAAGTTTGTTATTGAAGGGACTATTTAGTTTTGTTTCTTGTGTTATTTTGCTAAAAAAACACAACAAAAAAAATAAGATTGATTAGTTTTGCATTGGGGTTGAAAGAGCTACCACCTATGAAGTATGAAGCTACTCTCATAAGTCGGATACTAGTTATGCCCTAATGAGAGAAAGTGCTATCTCATAGGATGACTGAAAGCTATCACCCCGGTAGAAAGAGCTACCATCTCGAAAGTGTGAAAGCCACCTTAGCGGCTGCTTCGGAAAGGGCTACCTTAGAGGATGTGTGAAGCTACTACCATCTCGCATGTATTGCTATGTCTTATAGATAAATAAGTCCCTTATACTTAGAACTTTGAGGAGTATACGTTGGATTGAATTGAGTGAGTTTATACACACTTACACGATTTCGGGTTTGTTGTCCTTTTTGATTCAAGTTTTTAGCTATAACATTGATTTTTCGTATTTAGTGTTGAAAATTTCCCTTACTTGTAGAATGCTCTCCTTGCATGCTTTGGTGAACCTAAGGCCGAGGACTTTCAATATTTCCTTCTTTTATACTTTAATGTTTTATTTTCGCTTGAGGACAAGCAAAAGCTTAAGTGTGGGGGAGTTTGATAAGTGCTTGTGTGCTAAGAATACGAAGTGTTCTTTCCTTACAATGAGCATTACTTTTATCAGGTTTAAGCGCAAATACATGTGTATTTGTATTCTTTTGTGCTTGTCGGGTTGTGAAGCTAAGTATTAAGAAAAGAAGCCAAAAGTAGATCGTGAATGCACTATTTGGTGGAATCTTAAAAGGAACAAACGCGAAGACACAAGTGGGGCTCTAAAATACGTGAATGTGTGCCAACCTCCATGTATACAAGCCATTACAATGAGTTGGAGAGGCACGAAGGTAGTCACATTTGTGTATCCCGACTTGTGCATTGATAGCGAGATCTTCACCAACGAGGCTTTTGATTGAAGAAGAGTTGAAATCTACGGCATAAATGTGTGCCCGTTTATGTTGCCTTGATGAAAAGTGTGGAATTGGGAGTGTTTCGGTGGAGTACTGTAGCAGGGTTATTGTAGCAAATCACTACAGCAAGATACTGTAGCAGTTACTGTTCACAGCCTACCGAAAATCAGATTTCCAGATAATCCATACGGGCAAGTGGAAATTATCCACGCTCATGTGGAAATTCCACAGGCTAGTATGGAAAATCCACAGGGGCGTGTGGATGCCCAATTCTAGCCCTATTTAAGCTGCGATTCAGCCCGATTTTGGGGATCTTCTTTCCTCCTTCTCTCTAACTTTTCTCCATCTTTTTGAGAGGTAGTCAACCACGATATACCCAATATGAAAGGGCTCTTTTTGAGTGATGGAATGGAGATAGAGAAGATCCAATAGGCTAAGTGAGCCAGTACCATCACCACAACCTGTCATCGACCTACTAAGAACATCATCAATATACCTATGGGTTGGTCGTGAGAACAAAGAGCCCTTTGATTGGCCAGGAACAAACCGCCGCACAAGTCTCATAATACAAGGCTTGGAGTAAAACCAGTAGGATAGTCGATGGGAAGCTGTGCATACTCTTAGTGGTGGATTTTTTATATGCGCTAAATTTATATTTATAAAAATATTTTTACATATACACCCTCTATAAAATTTGTAATCACACACATACCCTCATTTACAGTTTCATGAATATTTTTAAGTTTAATTAACTATGTGTTATTAATAATGTATATTTCATATTTTATAAAAAAATTTTTAATAAAATTTTAAATAAATTTATATTTTTAAATATATTTTTATACTATTTTTTAATATAATTATTTTTTAAGGGGTTATATGAAAAAGGGCAATTAAATAACCTCTCTCTCTCTCTCTCTCTCTCTCTCTCTCTCCCTCTTCTCTCTCGCTGGCTCACGGGATTGGCATTTGCCGATTTTCGGTCCAATTCTCGCCACCGCGTTCAACCCGTCGCTTTCCGCCGTCGTCTTCCACCGCCGGAGATATCATCGCTGCTTGGCTTGGTCCGCTTCTAATTTATATTACCTTGATTTCAATTTTTTTCTCTTAAATTGGAATGAGATCTAGGGTTTGGTGAATTAGTCCTGATTGGTTGCTGTTGATGTTTTTCTCTGGTATTTAGATGCACTGAAATTCAAAATGCTTGTTATTTAGAGAGAGAATTTTGTAAGGTGTGTTGTTTTGATTTGATTTGTTTTTGTGATCAATTGGGGAATTTGTTTTGTTTTATAGGATGAGAAACTATGCTTTGTTGCATTGAAAATGTGAGCTAATTATGTTTATTTTTTAAGTGTAGTTACTTCCTACATTGGTTGCATATTTACAATAAAATTTTGGTGTTAATTTAGGTTTTAAATATATTCATCTTTAAAATTTTGATTCCAAAATCTTATTGAAAAATGAGAATTTCCTTTTGGTCTTTTTTATTTTTTTATTATTATTATTATTTTTTTTTACTTTTTGAGTAGTTGCTTGTGATTAACCATTAAAAAGGAATCAGTGCTGGATTGTTGTCCAACAAAAGTGTTGAGGACCTAATAGCTGTTATACAAAGAATCCTGCTTTTTGAGGAGAACGATTTTTTTTATTGATTTAGGTTTTCATTTAGATTGACCTGCTACACAAATTTGGATTGTAGTTCAATATTTTTGCTTAAAATCAAAGTTCTTGAGGACATTTTGTTGAGAGAGTGGGGTGTATAGGCCAGCTAGCTTTTTTATTGCTTCTATGATGAATTTATGAAACTTTTTACTTGATATGCTTCTCTTATAGGAAATGGATGTTTAAATAACTCCTAGTCAAAATAAAGTCATCTTAGTATTATCATTGTGAATTAATTAGTTGGTTTTGGTGCATTTGTTAGTGCATGTGTTTATATAAATCAGTGTTGTGATTATTACTAATTAGGTTGTAATTTGTTCGAGACCTTGTAAATGGGCGCCTGTGGAACTTTGTGCCATTTTTGCTTTGGTTTAGTACAGATCTAATAAGATGCATATCTAAATCATCTTTTTTTTTTGGTTAATTTTTCGGATTTTTATCTTCAAATTGTAATGGTTTCTTTCATGCTGGACGGAGTCCACATCTTCAAATCATGTATAAATATAACTATTTGGGAAGATCAATTTTAAACTTTGTTGTACTATATGTCCTTGAGTGGGTTGTACTATATATCAACATTTTGATAGACCACCTCACTGACTTAGGAAGTGTCCTTTGTTTAGATTTGTAATTAGAGAGGAAAAGAAATAAAGAGGTGAAGGACAAAAGCAAAGCTAGGTATTAATGTGATGGGTGATATATATATATATATATATATTGAGAATATTCTTGGTTTGCTGGTGAATCAATTCTATGATATATGGTTTTTGGTCTCCATCTTTGATAGAAACATAGCATCAAAATGGATAGTAAAATTACTATAAATAATATAAGTAAAGGTTGGGACTGATGGCTGCAAGTGTTGTCGTGTTGTCTAATTTATCACACTCACACACAGCTAAAGAATTGATAGCAATGGTATTGAATAATTGATTCAATTGGTATTTATTTATATACCTGTGTATCTGTGTATACAAACAGATGATAATAGATAGATAGATTGATTAATTTCCTATCTGAGTGAGATTTATAGATTTCATGTTATTATTATTGCAAATCTGATTCAAAAATAATATAAAAGGAACCTTTCTTTTGAGGAACAACATATTTTGTATATGGAGCTTGGCAAGATTTTTCATGACAGACAGTTGATGCAGTAGTGAAACCTGCAGTTGTGACGGCAGTATTATTCCTGATGTGTGGCATGCACATCGTGTTGTGTAATTTATGCACTATTAGTATTTCTGAGTTTGAGTTTTTGTATAGCCTTCTTTTTATTGTTTTTCCGACATTATATAGCTGTGATACGGCTTCCAATTTAAAGGTCTAACTTATTCTAGAAATTTGTTCCACTCCATTGCATATGCCAGTTACAAGGTCAGGGTGCAGCAACGTTTTAGTTCGATATATTTTTGTGATAGTTTGCCTTATGATTTTTTTTCACTTGATCACACTTTTAGTTCAAAATTTCAGATTTTTTTCCCCTGAGTTCTGCATGTAAGGCAAAATTTTGTATTTGTAAATTATTTGTATTTGCAAAAGGGAAATTTCTAGCCTTGATTGTAAATACATGCACACGCAAACCCACATGTACAGATGAAGAAATATAACATTTATGAGGAAAATAATTATATTATTTTTGTCAATTCAGGAAATAAGATAAATAATAAAGATTTATTAAAACTTTACTTCTTGGCAAAATACTTGTTTTGGTTAGTAGAATTTTATATTATCGTTTAGCATATGATTACTGATTTTTAAATCATTAAAATAATCATATTAGTATTGCAAATCTGATTATGAGGAAATCATTATTTAAGAGTTAGATCGGCTATCTTGAAGGTTTTGGTTATGATAGGCAGCTAGTTTTCTTCTTAATCTGGATGTATGGCATTCATTTTATAACATTCGAAGTAATGCTGATTTATTCATGCTCAATGAAATCTTGTCAGTTGCATAGGTATCTTTCTTATTTAACGTATGTGAGTTCTAGTTTTCTAATTGGTATATATATTTGTAATTCCAATTAAAGAGTTTGGTGTTGAAGAGCTAGAATAAGAGATATCATCCTATATTCTTCAAAAAGGTTAGAAAAAATAGGTGGTGTTGGTAGTGTTGCTGCAGAGATGCTTACAAGGTGTGTTATTGGTTGCTTGTTGTTGTATGATTATGACACAGTGGAGTTAGCTAACATGAATAAGTTATTCTTTCGTCCTGATCAGGCATGCTTATTCTTCATCACATGCAAAATAGCAGAGGTAAGTGATTCTCATATCTTTGCTGCAATGGAAGTGTTAATTTTCAAATATTTGGGTATTTCAAGAACAACTGCAATGCATTTTGTAAGGTCTATTTTCTAGAGAAGCTTCAGAAGTGTGAAATCACTGCTTCCAGAATATGCTAATGGTGATCTGGCTTTTGTTTGTTCTTGGCCAGATGAAGTAAGTCACTGAGCTGGCTGGAGATAAGAGTAGTTCTTTGCATTATGAACAAATATTGTTCCTCTGCTTGGTCATAGTAAACAACATTTGAGCACTAAATGATCATCATAATTGATATACTCTGTTGATATCACCGTGTAAGTGGCCACTTTTTTGTTTATGTATAGGATGCCTTGATCACAGAGGCAACCCTGAAAAAGTACAACATGGATCTGTCAATGACGATAGAAGACATCCAGACAAGTATACTAGTAAGTTTCTCTTAGTTGTGAGGAGCAGTTCGAACAATATTCCCTTAACAGATACGGGTATGCTAAGATTATAAAGTGTGGGTTTGTGTGTGGGGAAGGTAGTTGTCTTTAAAAAATAAATTTAAACTACAAATACTAAAGCTGCAACCAAGCTAGAACAAATAACTTTATCTATGATGTTAATATAGCTTGCAGAACTTGTGTGCTTACTGAAAAATTATGGTTTGTCATTGATTAAAGGATTTTTTGATTTAAACTGTAAGAAGTTGTGGTTATAGGTAAACTAAAGTATGTTCTCAATGATATGAGTATATACCAATATGGTTTCTTAGAAACAAATTGAAAGACGAATGTTATTTGTATGATATTGCACTTTTATTTGGCTATTCCTCATCTCTGTCCAAATTTTCATTTATCTATAAGCAGGAAGACTGCCCAGTGATGTGCCAGCGTGGGAAAGTTGTGGAGTAAATCAGACTATGTGCCTAAACTGGTAGGTCAAGTAACCAACAAGAAAACTTTCCATGGATTTCACTATTTTTTTATCAGCCTCTCTGCTGAAATTGACATATTTATTTCAGTGTGTGTATATGTGCATTGCTCTGCACATCATGAAACTTAATGGTAATGGTATCAGTGGCACTACATACTAATATGCAATGAACTTATGAGTGGTAAATGGTTGACTAACAAGGTATGCTGCAGAGAGCATCAGCTTAGCATGCAAATTTGTATACAAGAATGCCTCACCGGGAAGCACTCTTGGAGGTAATCTCACTCTTCTCTTTATTCTGGTTCAAAGCGAAAAGATCAGCATTACCATTTGTAAAAATTTATGAGATGTAGTAAATCACATGTCATCTTTTCTATAACTAAATTGTGGTGCAAGTGTGAGATATAGTAGCTAAATTAAACTAGGGGGCAACATGTTATTAATCCAAATCATCTTTTTGTGTACTACTCTTCATTGTGTATTCATACATCGATCACCGATTGTTCATGAGATAGCTATTTTAATACCTTTCCTTTTGTGATACAGATGATTACTTCTTCACTCACATGCCTCACGTACAGAAAAGGCTAAACCAAGGTACGGACTACTAAACATTACAGAAAAATCTTGAACACACTAGTAAGGAACTTGCCAGTGTAAAGGACAATCTGAAGCATTCTCAGTATGTTTGAAGGAGAAAGACTTCATTATATCGGAACAGAGAAAGACATGTTTGTAATATTGTGGTTTTGGTCACTGCATAAGGTTCTAAGATTTTGAGTCTTCAAATGGGTGCAACAGAAAATGCATTAACATATCAAACTTGTGTTCTACGGGCTGAATTGGAGAAGTCTATTTGTGATACTGCTTCATTATTCTCTATAATAGGCCATTTATACTTTCTTGTCTGGTGCTTTTTTTGTTGTTATTGTGACTTACACCATCATTACCCCTTTCTTTAGTTCCTTTGTTTTTGCTATAATAAAATAGCCAGAGAAGACTAACTGAATGTTACCAGGCAATTATCAACAACTTCTGATAGGAGCTTGAAGAAAAGATCAGCACACTTTGTCATACTGTTAGTTCATCTATGGCACACCAGAGGAAACACCTTCAGTGTGTTGAGAAACATTGTCAATCTTCTCTAGATTTTAATGAGAAGATACAATGTTGAACTTGGGTTTTTTCAAAACTTTTACTACCATCCTTTGGGTTAAATGCTTATCAACTTCTGTAATCTGGTTGACACACCCTTTGTGTGTGTGTATCGCAAGTGCATGGGTTGTCGAAGTAACAAAATACCCTGCTGAGTGGGTAGTCGTATCCATAGGGAATAGTGCTCGGAAACACAAGAATTGCTATTTAATTATAGTGAAAACAATTGAGGAGTTGTGTGAACAATATCAATGGAACTAAAAGTAAAGAAAAGAAAAGAAGCGCAATAGGGATAAGGAGAGATAATCGATAAGAAAATGGGGTACCCGGACATTGTTCATCCTAGGACTATTGTTTCAAGTGCAAGACTACTAATTATGTTTCCTAATTGAAGTTTAATAAGTCGTGGAAATCCAAAGACTCATGGACCCAAACCTAAGGTCAATCGTGACAAACCCTTACACTCTATGCCCCGGCAGAAAAGGGATGTTCTCAACACCTCACACTGTGCAGGGTTGCATAATGCTCTAAGGACTCCAAGTGATAAACTCTATTCGCTAGTATAGATCTAACCCTTTGGCGTAGGCGAAAACCCCCTAGTTACAATTAAGCCTCAGTACTAAGGATTAATTCAACACTTCATTCTGTTGCTTGCGCAACTAAGCCCAAGTGAAGTTTTTCTCTTAGCACTTGACTCTATCATGACCATAAAGAATTCTTGGAATGTGGAGGTAAGATAAATCACGTCGGAAGAGAAATGGGACGTTTCGCTACCTCTCGACTCACCCTCTCGACCCTCTTCAACCTTGCTTTGTGTAATCCTAATAGTGTGTCACTCATCCACAAGGATTACCAAGATCGATTCTCAACTCTACTATCACTTTAAGGGAAAATCAATATAACAAACATTCAATGTTGAAACTCAATTAAAAACATCAATTAAAGAAGCAAAATAAGAGTCAAAGTAATAAAATCATCTTAGGTTTAACAAGTCAACGTACTCTCTAAGGGGTCGTTTGGTTCGCGGTTATGATATATTACCACGTAACGAGATTACCGTGGTAATAAGATTGGGAATGTTATATGCCCAGGAATGTTGTGGTAATTCATGATAACCATGTTTGGTTGGAAACTCATGTTACATAGTAATAAACTTGGTAATATTCTAAATTTCCGAAAATACCCTTGTGTCTACTATTTTATGAAAGTTTAAATTTAAAATAAAATAAAATTTTGGATAAAAATTAAATTTTTGAAGCTAAACATATTCAAAAAATAATGTTATTTAAATTTAATTTTTTTATCCAACAAATAAAGTATGAAAATTATTATATTTAAACTAAGGGCATATTTGTCCAAAAAATATTTCAGATTACCACCCACTTGGTAATCCAACATAGCCACCTATTTTGGTGGTAATGGGATTACCAAGTTTCTTGGTAATCTTCCAAGGTTAGTAATCATAGATTACCATCAATATTACCACCACCAATAATCCAAACATGGTAATGTGAAAATATTACCACGTAACAGACGGTAATGTTTGCACATTACCGCCAACCAAACGGCCCCTAAGGGTTTAGCTCTCCATGGAGCAATACACAATCAACAATGAAATCAAAAGTAAAAGTATGTTATCCATAGATAAAACCCCCTTGCAGTCTGTATTGATGGTCTTGTGGAGCCGCCTCGTCTTATCCAAAGGTTCCCTTGTCAAGCCTAGGGCACACCTAGCCGAATCAATGTAGACGAAAGCTCCCCCAATAACTCTATTCCAAAGGAACTCGATGTCGAAGGCCGTAGAACCACTTCAAAAACCTAGGTAAAGCCTCTCCAAACTCTAGCCGCAAGCGCCTCTAAAGATGGGCATGCGGAAAGAATAATATATTTGTGATATATATTCTAATTGTTTTAATGAGCATCTTAATTTAATTAAGAAGACCTAGAAAATTACCTCTTAATGATTTTTTTTCTTTTGATGCGCCAAATTTATCTCTCGGATTGTTGTAGATCTTCTAGCACCGAACGAAAGTTCCACGCCTCTAGATCACACGCCGAAATTAAGAAACAATCTCTTCTTCTCCAAATAGCGGCTAGAGTTAGAGAGGAAGAGAGAGCTAGGGGATTTTCTCACTAGAGAATTAATTGAGTTTTGTCTATAGTTGGAGAGGAGTCATATTTATAGAAATTTCATAAAACATGATAAACATCATTCAATCATGAAGTTCTATTCGAAATATGAACTTTCATAATATGATAAATATTACGATAGAAATTTTATTAGAAATATGAGTCCTAATCTAACTAAAAAAACCACTTTTATCTTTGAGTCCTCATAATTTTGATTATCTATTCGATTCCATCGAATTTAAATCAAAATTTAAGCTTAAGGAAAAAACCCTAGACCAATTTGCAATTTCACTCATCCCATTAAGTAAAATTGTAAATTGACAATTTTACCCCTATACTCAAAACAAGACTGATTCTTTATCTCTTTAAAGCGTGACTCCCTAGGTTCATTCCGATTGGCAATGGGAGGATACCAAAGTACGTCAATGATACCTAGCCAGCCCTGTAGCCCCACGTCGTAGCCCTAATTGAACACGAATGAGTAGATCATTACCAACTTTTCCAATTATGATTACCATATGTGTATAAACCTTTAGTTCTTGTATCCCAACTGAGTGAGAGCCATGGTAATTGTCTAACTCATTGAACTCTATTACATGCAAATAACTATAGTGGGGTGAGATTACCAAACTACCCTTCGTGTCCCACACGATTAGTTTGACTGCCTTGGCCAAGGTTTTCTAATCTCATATACTTATAGTCGCATAGGATATTTACTCGTTTACTTCCGAGAGAACGAATTCCTTCGTGATGATTACTCACAACTGCTACCTGCCCGACATAGTCGCACTTCGAGGTCGGCCTTACCAAAAGGTGAACTGAGCCTAACAACTCTAGTAACAGACTAGACGTCACAAGTACATTGTGATCATGATACCTCAGGTCTAAGGTCCACTCATATGATCATAACCAACAATCCCAATCATTGACTGTCAAAAAGTAAAACCCATGTGATTGGATTGTTGCGAGTCATGTTCGAATACATCAATTCTCAATGATGTATTTATGACATATGCTCCCACTATTCCATAGTGTTCAACTAGCACTCTTTGTCAAAGTATATGTCATCTGATTTGCGAACTATTTAAGTGTATAAGTACCAAACCCTTCTAGTGCTCTTCTCTTTATCCCACAAAGAGTAGAAGGTTTAACTTAATACACATGAACTATGATATTCAAAACTAATTATAATGCTATCACAAGATTTATATGAACATCAAAATAAATGCCTATTTAATAAGAATAAGAATGTATAATACAAATGAAATGCCCTAATACAAGTATCCTCGTTACCATTTGAGGGCAAAATCCTAACACAAGCATCCACATAGACGAGTGGAAATTTCACACGCCCGTGTGAATTTTTAGGTCTATATTTCCTGTGTGCTGTTAACAATAATTGCTATAGTGATTTTGCTATAGCGTTTTGTTACATTAAACTATTAAAGTACTTCACCAAAATGCTCTTAAATCCACTTTTTTCATCGAGGCTATATGAATGGGCACACATCAATGCTGTAGATCGCGTAGTGTCTTCAATGAAACTACATTGACGGAGCTCTTGCTAATGTTGCATGAGTCGGAACAAATGAGTGTGACTGCCTTTGTGCCCCTCCACTTTGTGTATTCTCTTGGGCATAATGAAGGTTGACACACACCCACATGTCTTTGAGCACAACTTTTGTCTTCACCTTTATTCAACCCAAGAACTTCATCAATAATTACATCCATGATCTACTCTTACTTTCTTTCATCCAACTTTGCCTTCACAACTCTACATGCACAAAAACGCAAATACACACAAATAAATGATAAAATCTGATAAAAGTGATGCTCAATGATAGAAAAGAGTACTTCGTATTACTTATACACAACCACTCATCACTGGTGTTTTACCCTTGTATGATGGAAATCAGTATTAAGGTCCTGTCAGAACTTGGGAAGAAATTTTTAAGTTCGAAGGTTGTGTATATTTTTACATGGAGGCAGTCCAAAATGTGGTGTGACAACGCCCCTTGCGTGTGGCCCGCAAGTGTCACGGGTTTGTCAAAGTAATAAATCCCAGGCGAGTGGGTTGTCGTATCTACAGGGAATAGTAAATAGAAACACAACGATTGCAACTTAACTAAGTAAAGATGAAACAATAATAGTGTGGATAAAATCAATGTGAACAAGACTAAAGAAAATAAGAAAGCGAGGCACAATAATATGAGAGAAAGGCAATCGATAGAAAGTGGGGCACTCGTACATTGCTCCCCCTGGGGTTATTGATTCAAGTGCAAGACCAACTATTATGTCTCCTAACTGATGCTTAATGAGTCGTGGAAATCCTAAAATACATGGTTCCAAACCTAAGGTCAATCGTGACTAACTCTACACTATGCCCGGCGGAGAAATCGCTCAGTCTCAACACCTCACACTATCTATAGTTGCAAGAAGCTCTAGGGATTCCAATTGATAAACCTTATTCCTATATGTATATCTAACCCTTTGGTTCAGGCGAAAGACCCCTAGTCACAATTAAGCCCCAGATACTAAGGATTACTTCAACGCTTCACTCTATTGCTCACGCAACTAAACCCCAGTGGAGTTCCTCTCTTACCACTTCACTCTATTGTGACTGCAAAGAACTCTAGGAATATGGAGGTAGGATAAATCACACAGGAGGGGAAAGGGGATGCTCCGCTATCTCTCGACTCATCCCACTCAATCATTTTCAATCTAGCAATGTCTAATCCTCATGATGTGTCACTCATCCACAAAGGCTACCAAGATGAACTCTCAACTCTAGTGTCACTCTAAGGGAGAAATCATTCAACAAACATTAAAGATTGGAACTCAATTAAAGAAATCAATTAAGGAAAACATAATAAAAGGTCAATGAAACAATAACATCCTAGAGTTTACAAGTCCAAGTACTCACTAGAGGGTTTAGCTCTCCATGGAGCATGATACAATCAATAATTAAATTCAAAGTAAAAACATGTAATCCATAAGAAAACCCCCTTGGTATTCGTGTCGATGGTCTTGTGGAGTGGTCTTTTCCTTTCCAAAGGCCCTCTTGTCAAGCTTAGGGCACACCTCACCGGATCGATACCGACGAAAGCTCCCCCAATAACTATCTTCTAAGAGAAACATGGTGTCGAAGCTATAAAACTACTCCAAAACCTTTGCCAAAGCCCCTTTATACCTTAGCCGTAGGCTTCCCAAAAGTTGGAGAAAAGATGGAGATAAGGATGAAAGATGTATCCCCAAATTGGTACAAGTCGCGGCTTTATAAAGTGTTGGAATCGGGCATCCACACGAGCGTGTGGAATTTTCACACTCCCTTGTGGATTTCTGAAAATCTGATTTTCTACGAGCTGTAAACAGTAACTGTTACAGTAAATTGCTATAGTAGTTTGCTACAGTACTCTGCCAAAATACTCCTGAATCCACACTTTTTATCGAGGCAACATAAACGGGCACACGTCTATGCCGTAGATCGCATCGCTTATTCAATAAAATGCCATATTGGTGAAGATCTTGCTAACATTGCACAAGTCGGAATACGCAAATGTGACTGTCTTTGTGCATCTCCAAACCATGTAATTGCTTGAGCTCATGGAGGTTGGCACACATTCACGTATCTTCAATCACAACTTGTGTCTTTACATTTATTCACTCCAAGACTTAATCAACAAAGTACAATCGCAATCTACTTTGGCTTCTTTCTTTCATATTTGGTTTCATAACCCTTCATGCACGAAAGTTCACAAATACACATGTATTAGTGCTAAAATCTGATAAAAGTAATGATTATTGTAAGAAAAAAATACTTTGTATTACTAATACACAAGCATTTATCAAACTCCCCCCACACTTAAGCTTTTGCTTGTCCTCAAGCAAAAATAAAACATTAAAGCATAGAAGAAGGAAATATTGAAAGTGCTTGGTCTTAGGTTCACTAAAGCATGTAAGGGAAGCATTCTCCAAGTAAAAGAAATTTCAACACTAAATGCGAGAAATCATTGCTCTAGCTAAAAACTGGAATAAAAAATTACAACAAACCCGAAATCGTCTAAGTGCGTGAACTCACTCAAGTCAACCCAACGTATATTCCTCAAAGTTCTAGGTATAAGGGATTTATTTATCTACAAAACAACACAAAATAAAGAGATGTTAGTAGCTTCACACATCCTCTTAAGATAGCCTTTTCCGAAGCTGCCGCTAAGATGGCTTTCACACTTTCGAGATGGTAGCTCATTCTACCGGAGGTAATAGATTTCACTCATCCCATGAGATAGATACCTCTCATTAATGTATAAGTACTATCCGACTTATGAGAGTAGCTTCATACTTCATAGGTGGTAGCTTTTTCCACCCCAAATGCACAACTAAAACAAATATTTTTCTCTTTTCATTTTTTTAGAGCACGAATAACACAAGAAATAGCATTAATTAGTCCCTTAAACATCAAACCTGACTTTCCAAAGGAGTTTAATGAACGACTAGTGCAACAAGTGTCAATCAGGCAAAAATTCGTAAAAACCAAAGTAAAATCTAGAGCATGAAATAATTCAATGATGAAAATTCTCCTAAACTCAAGAATACAACCATTGCAACTAAGGTGAACCGCCATTGGCTACGTGAGCATGCATGATCAAAGCATAGGTATAAAACATGTGTAATGTGAACTACCCCCCACACTTAAGATGTATATTGCCCTCAGTGTACGCATGCAAGCACAATAAAAAAAGTATACCACTCAAAAATATATGTGGGAGTGGGCAATTGAAACAATACTCCCTTGAACTCCTAGTGGTGCATTTGATAGAGCTAAATCCTTGGGAGTTGAGTTCCAATGGGTTGTGAAGTACACACGGCCAAGTGTAAAATACATTGACCGTGTCTATGACTAATCCTCAATTTCCATACTGACAAGACCATCTGCACGTATACACAAGGGGGTTCAGTGAAGCTCAACTAAAATAAAAACTCTAGTATATAAAGATAAGGCAATGAAATATAACTTGTGACAACACAAATAAAAGACATACTCAGAAGGAAGAGTCCTTTCTGAGTAGTACAAGTTCAAAATAAAATATGAGAATGAAATACAAGGAAATAAGAACAAAGGAAAGTAAAGATGCATCAAGCGTCGGTGTCTACTGCTGGTGAAGATGATGTTGGTGCTGTAAAATAAATGAAGATTGGGCGAAGAAAAGAAAAAGAGAATCTTACCGACAAAATGAGAATAAAATAAAAGAAAATGGCCGGAAAACTCGAATAAAAACCCTTTAAATCGACGGTGCGAAGTCGGGAGAGTGCAAGGATGTGTTCTCTAAATGTTTTGGAGTGAAATGATGAAGAAACACAAAAACGTTTTAAAAGAAAAAGCCAGCGTTTTATACATCCATATGGGCGTGTGGAAATTACCCAAGCTCGTGTGACTCCATAGGGGAGCTTTACAGGGGCAAACACATGCCCCTTGTGTGAACTCGGGTTGCCCTCTGAACACATCCACATAGGCATGTGAAAATTTCACACGCCCGTGTGCCCGACCTATAAGGGCATCCATACGCCCCTGTGGGTTCTTTGTCCACTCGAGAATTTCTCTAAGTATTTCACACGCCCGTGTGGAAATTCCACACGGGCGTGGATATTCACAGGACCACTCATAGGGGCATGCACATGCCCCTATGTCTTCTCAGGATGACGAGGTCTTTTTAGCAGGAAATCTCATGGGCGTGTGGTAATTACCCACGGCCCGTGTGTAATACACAGGGTCAAACACATGGGTAGACACACGCCCCTCAGTCTTCTCGGTATAGAGCTCTGAACGTCTGCAGAGAAACACACGTGCGTGAGGAATTTCTACACGCACGTGTGACCGTCACAAGGTCATTCATAGGGGCAGACACATGCCCCTGTGTCTTCTCGGGATGAGCTTTGAACGAAAAACACACGCCCGTGTGGAATTTCCACAAGGCCGTGTGTTTTCACCGGATGACTTAGAAAAATTTGCAGGCTCTGCTGAAAATTTTTGAACATTTATACATAGTCAGAGTCTGCCTCTACAATGCAATATTAACCAGAGAATCATGAGAAACAAGCTCAAACAACCAAGAAACTTCGCCGCACACAATTAAACACACGATAACACCAATGATCCACAAGGAAATCACAATAATAGCATGTTAAAGATCAAGACACCAACATTTAAGCTCTTATTCATGCAAACACTAACTAATACCTAAAAAAAAGTAAAAATTTGGGTTTCCTCCTAAGAAGCGCTTGTTTAATATCACTTAGTTTGACGTACCTCTTACTTACTTTTTGGAGGCTTGAAAAGAGTATGTTCCTCCCGACCAGACATTGCAAAACTACTTCGTTTAAACCAAAAATCTACTTGCCGGGGTGGAATATTTGTTAAAGAGTCCAACCATCTTACCTTTGGCCTCCAACGAAATAATTTGGGTTGGGAATTGTCCAAAGCTTAGCACAAGTGGGTTATTAGATGGCTTCAATCTCCTACTCACATCTTCCAAATCTAAAATCTCTTTCTTGCAATTTATGAGTTGATCAATCCCAAAGAATGGTGGTTGTTCCATTACCTTAGGAACATGACACTAGCAAATCGCCTTGAAAATTTTCTCACTCACAAGCACAATCTTCATTCACACAATCCAAAATCTCAAAATGATGTTCAACTTCTTTCTTTTCATTTTCTGCACCAATGTACTCAATTTGCCCAACTTCTTCATTGTCGTTCACTACCACATCATTTCTATAAGGAACTTGTATTGCTTGCTCAAATACTTGTTCCTTAGAGAGTGTGTCAAGTATCCCTCTTAATTAATGCTCAAGTTTTTTAAAGGAGGCTTTATGACATCTTAGTGTGGTCTCAATATTTTGGACACGGAAATCGGTTGCTTCAATAAAATTAGCTAATACTTTTTGCAACTGAAGTGCATCCTCTCCAAGTATCTCACCATTTTGACATTCCTCTTGAGGTGCTTCCCAATGTTGCCCATCATTGTTCCATAATAAGTTTGGGTAGCCCACTTCAATTGGATGATATGTGCTGCAACATGGATTGCTCTGCTATTGTGAAGTAACAATTCTATCAACATTTTCATTGATTGCTTCATGGATTGCTTCGACCTGAAAATATAGATCAATGAGTGGATCAATCATCATTTAAGCTCCTTGCAAGAAAAAGTAATATATGACAAAAGAAAACAAAGGAGAATGATGGAAGAATAAGAAAGTGTAAAATAGAACAGGTGATAAATAGTTAAAATAGCAAAGTGCAAAGTGTTTCTGAAATGCCTATTTTCTGGCAACGGCGCCAAAAACTTAACAATGCCCTTTACGTGTGACCCGTAAGTGCATGGGTTTGTCGAAGTAATAAATCCCAGGTGAGTGGGCTATCGTATCTATAGGGAATAGTGAATGGAAACATAACGATTGCTACTTAACTGAGTAAAGATGAAACAATAATAGTGTGGATAAAATCAATGTGAACAAGACTAAAGAAAATGAGAAAATGAGGCACAATAAAATGAGAGAAAAGCAATCAATAGAAAGTGGGACACTTGGACATTGCTCCCCCTAGGGTTATTGATTTAAGTGCAAGACCAACTATTATGTCTCCTAATCTGATGCTTAATGAGTCGTGGGAATCCTAAAATACACGGTCCCAAACCTAAGGTCAATCGTGACTAACTCTACACTATGCCCGGCGGAGAAATCGTTCAGTCTCAACACCTCACACTGTGTATAGTTGCAAGAAGTTCTAGGGATTTCAAGTGATAAACCCTATTCCTATATGTAGATCTAACCCTTTGGTTCGACCAAAAGACCCCTAGTCACAATTAAGCCCCAGATACTAAGGATTACTTCAACGCTTCACTTTATTGCTCGCGCAATAGAACTCTAGGAACATGGAAGTAGGATAAATCACACTGGAGGGGAAAGGAAACGCTTCGCTATCTCTCGACTCACCCTTTCAACCCTCTCCAATCTAATAATGTCTAACCCTCATGGTTTGTCACTCATCCACAAAGGCTACCAAGATGCACTCTCGAGTCTCGACCCTAGTGTCACTATAAGGGAGAAATCATTCAATAAGCATTAAAGATTAGAACTCAATTAAAGACATCAATTAAGGAAAACATAATAAAAGGTTAATGAAATAATAACATCATAGGGTTTACAAGTCCAAGTACCCACTAGGGGGTTTAGCTCTCCATGGAGCAAGATATAATCAATAATGAAATCGAAAGTAAAAACATGTAATTCATAAGAAAACCCCCTCGGTATTCGTGTCGATGGTCTTGTGGAGTAGCCTCGTCTTTTCCAAAGGCCTTCTTGTTAAGCCTAAGACAGACCTCGCCGGATCGGTACCGACGAAATCTCCCCCAATAACTATCTTCCAAGAGAAACACGATGTTGATGCCGTAGAACCACTCCAAATTTAATTATAAAAATATCCGTTTAGTTTCCAAATTAAAAAAGTTCAATATTTTTAAATTTAATATATAGTTTATTAAATTAATTAATTGCCTAAATTAAAAAATATTAAATAATCCTATCTAAAAATAAATTAATATAGCTAAGCTCACCTCTTACTTACATGGTCATTGGAACTCTTAATTTGAAATGCAACATTTTTTTTTTTGCATAAGCACAATAAAGCGGTATAATACTTAGTTTAGTCCCTCTATTATATCAAAATAGTCCTCTAGTCCCTCTATTATTTTTTGCCCTTGTGGGATCCCTCTATTATTCAGTTTGGAAAAAAGACGTCCCTCCTCCTAACCTCCGTCTGATTTTCCGTCTGTGAGGCTGACGTGGTATTTTTCACGATTAAAAAAATTAAGGTATACTACCCAGTTTAGTCCCAGTATTATTTTAAAATGCCTTTTAGTCCTCTTATTATTTTTGCTCTTAGAAAGTACTTCTATTTTATTAATTTTTTAGGTATAATACACAGTTTAGTCCCTCTATTATTTCTAAATGGCCCTTTAGTCCCCCTATTAGAGGGGCTTCTTAACGGCGAAAAATAATAAGGGGACTATATGGTCATTTCACAATAATAAAGAGACTAAACTGGCCATTATAACAACTTTTATTTTAAAAAATGCCACATTAACCTCACCAACGGAAAAACTCATGGGCATTAGGGTCAGGGACTACATTGACCCAAACTGAATAATAGAGGGATCTCACAAAGGCAAAAAATAATAGAGGGACTAAAGGGTCATTTTGATATAATAGACGGACTAAATAGAGTCTTATACCCCATAAGCACAGAGAATTCCCAAATAAAAATGATATATAAATATTTGGAGAAACCTATTGTTGGTATAAATTCAAATTTAATCGTTGAATGTTATATAAAAAATATGAGAACTTTTTTTAATAAAATGTTTTTTTTAAAATTAGATTTATACATAATACATTGTAAATTATATCTTATATAAAATAAATAAATAATTATTTTAACTCAATTTAAAACATAAAATTTGTATAATATGTTACAAGTAAAATAAAAAAATTGCTTAGTAATATCATGGTAATCAAACTTAGATTGACCTAGCCAGTTCGATCTAGAAATTCTGGGAATTGGTCATGAGGTCATTCCGATCATAAGCTCATGACCCTAAATTGGGGTGAGTTGAATAGGCCCAGTAACTAGGCAAGTTCTACCTGGAATTGATTGACCTGGACAGGTCCAACGAGTTTGTTAGACTTTTACTTTTTTTGTTTTTATTTGACTCTTAACTTTTGAGATCCAAATATCCAATATGAGAATATGAGTGAGTCAGGTAAAGATTGGTTTAATTCTCAACTTGGTCCCTCTAAAAGTTTATTCATCCTTTTTAATCCTCTTATTACAATATTTGCCGATTGAATCCTTTTTTTTTATAATTTATAAATCTTAGTACAAAAGGTCACTCCTTTACCATTTACCTTGTTAGTATAAAGTAGTGAATCATTGAAACAATCCATTGACATCCTAAACTAGACCGACATACTCTCCCTCATATTCATCATTCCTATTCTCCTCAACAACTCTACCACCAACACCATCATCCACTTCAATCTACATCCTTTTGAGCTTAAATTCCCTCCACCTCTCATGCATGTTTTTTCTTGTTATTTCTCATTATAGCTCTTCTTTATCAAGATTCCATATTGGATCTAAGATCCTTCGTATATATCCGTCTCAACACCATTAGTAGTGGCAACATCATCAAGTGTAGTATCATTCTATATCCTTCACACTGGCAGGATGATACTTAAGGTAGAGATATTAACTTTGAGGAGCTTCTTTATTCGCAACAAGCACAATGAGTTCCACTAATTGGTGACTTGGGAGCACAACACCAGATGATATTCTCCACCACTTTCCTAGATCTCATACAACACAAGCTATTCGTTGAATCATCTCAGCATGGACATAATGCCAATGATGAATCTAACAAATATCACGGCATGGCTATAGTAAACATAGAAACAAATAATACTGGTAGAAGCTCCTTTAATACTAATAATGTTTGTAGTACGCGATGCCATGGCAACGGACAAGTATCGCTCTAGAGAAAAGAAGCTAAGGTGAGGACGCATGTTGGTGAAGCCGTGTAGTGGAAACCTGCTAGTTGGATGATGCATAAGAAAAAGGACATGCCATAGTAATCCTGAACTCAATGAGATGTGGTTGCTCCAAAATGATATAGTGAATGGCCTCAAGTTGGAGATATAGCTTAATGCAGATTCGTTTAATGAGTGGCTCCATCCAAACAGAACCCAAAGAGCAAAAGATAGTTTGTGAATTTAATTTAGTGGAGAAAGATGATGTTTAACGAGACATAGACAACTTTGCAACTCTTTTCAGTAATCACAGGAGAAAGGAGAGGGAAAACACATGTGCATACGTGTGGAGGGAAAGAGAAAGATGAAGATAGCTGATGTGCATGCATTTTATCTACAATTAAATCAAAGGTAATGCATGTGATGGGTTTTGTTAAAATGATGACAAGATAGACCCCACAATATGCACAAAAAAAAAAAGTAATTTAATATTTCTTAACTTATCTAATCATATGTATATATCTTGTAAACACATGATCACTGCATGGACATATATGCATGCATGAGACTATAATCACCAAAATCAATTAACCAACACAAATGTTCAAGAAAATAACTTGTGTAAATATGGATTCATTCAGTGACACTTCTCTTAGCAGCACTTCACTGGAGATTTTCCCAATTAACCCTTTTACTAGTCAGAATCCTCCACTAGTTAACCCCCCGACCAATCTCACACCACTTGCTCTCAATGCAAGTACCAATGATGTACATAGCAAGGGACCCACAATTCTAAAAGACCGCCTTGATAGGGTGGGTTGCATCCCATATATATGGGCATGGAATTTCCTTCAATTATGCAATGTGGGACTGATAAGTGTCTAAATGTACGTATTTTAGTATATATATTTGTTGCGTATAGCATGTATTTGTATAAGAATTGATGCCCGTTTTATGCTTAATCGTGTGTTATTTGTTTTGTAGGGCACGGAAACGCCATGGAGGACACGAAGATATGATTTGCGCCAAAAAGAGAAAAAAACCAAGTCATGGTACTGTAGTGCATTTACTGTAGTAAAGTACTGTAGTTAGAATACTGTATGAGTGGTACTATAGCATCAACACTGTAGCAAGATCACTGTAGCACATGGTGGGTTTTCGAGTCAGGAATCTAATCACGGCATACGGCCTCAGTGTTGTCCTGTATAGAGCCCGGGATGATTACTATTGCCAATAAAGAGAACAAGTTTTGCTTGAAGGCATACTGGCTCAATGAGGTGCTCATTGAGCCAGTATAGATACTATTCCGAGTGCATTTGTGGAGTTTGCCTACCCTAAACAGTGTCAATGAGGAGCTCTATGAGGACCTCATGGAGCCAGTATACCACCCGGGATTGAACTCATAGAGAGTGGTATACCACTCGGGATGTAGGCCATTTTGGGGGTATATGAGGGACTTTTGGGGGACTTTTTGGACAGACTTCTTCTTGGCCACTTGGGCCGCAGCCACCACACATCCTTGAGGCCTTCCGGCCATCTTCTGGCGACGATCCTTGTGAGAAACGAGCACACATCATCACCAAGAGGGAGAGGAGCATAGGAGAAGGAGTTGGAGTGAAGTTTTAAACCACCATTCCGTCACCGTTCAAGGCTTCATTGATCCAAGGAGATCAAGACCGTAGAGGGAGTTTTCTTGCTTCTTTATTGTCTTTCTTTTTCCTTGTATGTTGTATAAGTATCCCTTGTCATGAGGGAGTAATTTATTTTGGTGTTTGGATTTGGATGAACCCTAGGGTTAATCTTGTGTATGAACTTGGAATGTTGTTCTTCATTGAATTTGATGGTTGTTTGAGATTCAATCTTTCATGCTTTCATGCCTAGAATTACATATATGGAGAGATCCGTAATTCTACTATGAGTTATTTGCGTAGATGTGACCTACTCACGTGTACTAGATCTAGGAGAGATTGAAAGGGGATACTTGTGCCTACACGCCGAGAGATCGAGTGTTGGTAGCCCTCCATTGCTAGGTTTAAGCCGAAGGATAGTAGGTTTACTCCTATTAGAGAACTCCAAGAACTTAATGCGATCATAGGTGTGTTAATCCGTAAAAGATTCCGATTGACATTCGTATGGGATCAGGGGTTAGTCACCGAGAGATTGGGGCTAATCTACTCATGAGGTCTCTAGGTCTCAATTATCATCAATGCATCTTTAACTCATCCTAGTTCGGGACTTAATGACAACTCTTGGTGGATTCCTTGTCCAAATACTCCTTTCTCATGCTTGATACTCCCTTGTTTGTTTACATCCGTGTGCTAGTTACCCGGCCATAGATTAGTTAGTTTATTTTATTTTATTTCATTTGTTCTTCATACTAAGAATTGTAGGCTAGATAATAGATGAAGAGTGAGTAATAATACTTCCTTGGCCCCGTGGAATACTACGACTCCTGTGTCACTTACGGGGTACTACTTGGCGATCCCGTACACTTGCGGGCAATCAATTAGGGACTAAACTGGATTTGCAATAGAATGATAAAGCAATGACATAGAGGTATTCCTCCATAACTGCTAAAATATCATCATTCTTGGCAAATATGGAAGCAAGTCCAGGCATGATCTCTTTTTCAAAATGATAGCCCAGATTGAGCCGTTCCACATCATAAATCAACTCAAGTCTAGCGACTAATTCATTCTCTTGATTAATTAAGTGGAAAGATGGCTAATATAAGGTGGCACTATGAATGTTAAATATTAGGATTATGCGCTCGAATGCCAACAAAGATACTTATGTTTTTGAACATTCCATTTGTATCATATGTTTTTTTTATTAATATAGGTACTTATTTTGATGTTCATATAAATTATGTGATGACATTTTTAATTAATTTTGAACATTATAGTTAACCTTCTACTCTTTGTGGGATAAGAAAAAAGACACTAGAAGGGTTTAGTACTTATATACTTAAATAGTTTACAAATCAGAGAATCTTTAATTGAGTATTAAAGATTTATAAGGATTTGTATGACATATACTTTTACAAAGACTACTAGTTGAACACTATAGAATAGTGGAACTATATGTCATAAATACATCTTTAGGATTGGTGTATTCGAATATAACTCGCAATAATCCAATTATATGAGTTTTATTCTTTGACTATCAAATGTTGGGATTGTTGGTTATGATCATATGAGTGAACCTTAGACCTGAGGTATTATGATCACAATGTGCTTGTGGCATCTACTCTGCTATGAGAATCATTAAGCTTAGTTTACTCTTTCGTAGGGATGGCCTCAAAGTACAGCTATGTCTGATAAGTAGCAGTTTTGAGTGATCACCAAGAAGGAATTTGTTCCCTTGGAAATAAATGAGTTAGTATCCTATGCAATTATGAGTAGGCAAGATAAGAAAGCTTTGGCTAAGGCAGTGAAACTAATCATGTTGAATACGAAGGGTAGTTTGGTAATCTTACTCTACTATGGTTATTTGCATATGATCGAATTTAGTGAGTTTAACGATTAACATGGTTCTCACTCATTTGGGATATAAAAATGAATGGTTTATACACATATGGTAATCATAATCAGAAAGGTTTGTAATAATTTATTTATTCGTGTTCAATTGGGTTATGACATTAGGCCACAGGGTTGCTTAGGTGTCACTCACATCTTTTGGTATCTTCTCATTGTCAATCGAAATGAACCTAAAAAGTCACATATAAAGGAATTAAGAATTAGTCTCGTTTTGATTGTAGGGGTATAATTGTCAATTTATGATTTTATTTCATAAGATAAGTGAACTTGTAAATTGGTTTAGGGTTTTTGTTTTGAATTTAAATTTTGATTAAGTTCGATGAAGTCAAATAATTAATCAAAATTATACAGACTTGAAGACAAGTGGTTTTAGTTGCTATAAATTTTTAAATTTCATATTTCTAATAGGGTTTCCATAATAGGATAATGTTTATCGTGTTTATGAAGTTTCATATTTCTAATAAAGCTTCATAATAGGATAATATTTATTATTCTTTATGAAGTTTATAAATAGGACTCCCCTCTAACTTGAGAAGGTATCAATTCTATTCTCTGGTGAGATAAATCCCTGATCTTTGTTTCCCTCTTTGACCCTAGTAGCTATTTGGAGGAAAAAAGGAAAATGTTTCTGAATTTTGCCTTGTGATCTAAAGGGGCGGGATCTTTGTTTTGCCACTAGAAGATCTACACCAATCCAAAGAACAAACTTGGCACATCAAAGAAAAGAGTTTGGAATATCCAGATACAAATTTTATAGATTTTTTTTTTATTAAATTAGGATGTTCATCAAATTGATTTTTTTAGATCTGGTGAATATTCTATTTGATTATGAGATGGAAATTTGGATTGCGGACTTTGGCATTGTTAATGCCAAAGAAGGATCGATGGCGCTGTCAAAGGTTGGCTAACAACAAGAAGAGTTGTGGCGAAGGAAAGCAGGGAAAAGAAGAGTCCATGGGAGATCGGAGAACAGAGTACAAAGAAAGAAGTAGAGATAAGAAAGAAAGAGGAAAGCAAAATAATATTTTAATTTTCTTAAATAATATTTTAATATAAAATAAGCCACATCAGCAAAATCTAATGACAAACCTAACACCTTGTGACTTGGTCTACTAAGATTTACAAATTAGAACTAATAAGGGGATTTAAAATCAAAAAATTACAATAAAAGGATTGAAGTGGCCTATTTTGAATTTTAGAGAAACTAATTTGAGAATGAAACTGACAAAAATGTGAGAAAGAAAGAAGAAAGATAGACTTGGTAGCAAGCTACTACTTTAAAGAGGTTGTTATTTGGTTGATTGGAATGAGCTCATTGGAGATCCGAGATTGGAGTCATGGGACTTGCAAGGCCACTATAAACTCGAAGTCAAAGCTCCATGTTTAAGGCTTTGAAAATAAAGGTTTTTCAATTTTTATTTCACTATTGTAAAAAAATCTAGTTTTGGGATTATAGGGTTCATTTCATTCATGCCACAAATATTTGCACTTTATAATGTTGTGGTCACAAAAATTTTTTTTTATAATACAAAAGCCACTTAACTTTTCTCCGATTACACCCGTGGCCATAATGGCCTATTTTAAGATTGTTTTTAGCGAGTTTGCTGATGTGTCGCTGATGTGGAGCCGGAAACAATCTTAAGACAAGCCCTTATGGCGATAGGTGCAACCGGAGAAAAGTTAAGTGGTTTTTGTGGCCATAACGTTATGAAATGCAAACATTTGTTACCATGAGCGAAATGAATCTGGGATTATATGGGTTTGGTAATTGACACTTTTATAGTTTGTTGTTGTGACTTGTGAGACCTCTGATTTCTTATTACTTTCTTTTTAATCTTTTATTTCTTCATGATAGATGAATCATTTCCCTGGCTGTTTCTGAGTTTACATCCTTCAGTTTTATGCAACTTTGAATTGTTCTTGATGATAATTGTTACATATTCATGTGGGAAATGTTATCTGTATAAAAACATTTTACACCAAGATATCAAACCTAGGATGATGAATAGATGAGCTTGCCTTTTTCTAGGCCTTTTGATGATCATAAAGCATGTAAATGCGGGTCTTTGGAAGGTTATTTAATCACAGCTGATATGTTTGGAGCTTTGGATGTGGATAATTCGTTTGAACTTGGTAGGAAAATTTATGAGTACATGTTGAAAATGTAGCATTTGCATTATTAACACATTGGTCAAAATACTCATGGTTATTGTTAAATGACCCTTTTGGTTTGGCTTCAATATTGAAAATATAGTTAATGACTTAATAATGAAATCTTCTTTGCCAATGACGCTTTAGTGATCAGGGATCGATGCCTCTGCATGTAGGGGTGACAAAAATTCGGGTCCGGACAAAACCGGGTCCGGACAACTACTAATATAAATAGAAAAACTTGTGTCCGGACCAGGGCCGGTGAAATCCGGACAAACTTGGCATGTCCAAAACCCGGTTTATTTTAAAACGGGGATTGTTCGGATGTCCAAATTTGTCCGAATTCTATAAGTCTATTTTTTTAAGTTCAGCTCAAATATTAAATTATACAAAAAAATAATTTAATTCACATTAAATGCAAAAAAAAAAAACATCAATAATCTAAAACTCAACTCAAATTATAGAAAAAAATCTAAGTCTTAATAGAAAAAAACAATATATGTTTAAAGTTTTTTTAGAAGAAAGGGACTTTAAAAACAAATGGGCTCAAGGTTGTGGGATTTTAAAAGTTTTAGGGAGTTAAAAAGGTCGGGTTGTCCAAATTTTTTTATGATCGGACCCTGCCCGGATTTAAATCCGGACAACTAGCTCATATCCGGACCCGATCCGCGTTTCAAAACCTTATGTCCAAACCCTTTTTATTCCGAGCCGGACAAAACCGGGCCGGCTGGTCCGGACAGATTATTGTCACCCCTATCTGCATGTCAAAAAAATTATAAAAATATAATTTTTCTAATAGAACTTTTTTTTTTATTAAATAATGTGGTTATTCAACAAGATATAAATTTGCAAACTTTGGATTATGTTGATGGTAATGCAAAGATTTTGGGTAAACATTTGATAGTGGTAATGACATTAATTTGAGTCTTAATTCAATTTTATTGATTTTAACTCATATTACTTATATTTGAATACCTAAATAATTATGTTTATGGTTTGATTATGTATTTTTTACTATTTTGATTGGTATGCATTTGTTTTGAGTATCGAATGAATTTGCGCTTGGCCAGATCAATGTATAGACCGGGTCCGTTAACCTTGATAATATTGCTGACCTAGGCTTGGGAGCTGGGCTAGGTCGGGTTTGACAACTTTAATATGTAAAAAAAACTAAGTGCCTCTGGAAGGCAGGTAAAAGTCTCTTTCCATTTTCATACGCTCATTTTCCTTATAGTAGACCTACACAAACATGATGAAAACAGAGAATTGAAAGGAATAGGCAACTACACAAACACAATGAAAACAGAGAGGATTGGAAGAAAGACGCGGTAAATCTTTGTTAGCAAACTGAATTGATATAAGTTGTAAAACAAGTGGCAGTAAAGCTAAAAAAAATATAAGTATAGATATATTGCCAGATCCACCAAACAAACCGTAACAAGAAATTAACTATGCTGTATGTATGAATCTTGTTCCACCTGTATCTTCAAGAATCACTTGGCAATCTGTTCCAGCATAGGAATATTACTATCCCATCTTTTCTCCAACCCACTACTCTGCAGAGGAGGCAAAGAAAATACACTAACAGTTGAACTCCCCCTTCTTATCTCCTTCAAAACTCTCAATGCTGCCACAGTACTCTTCATGTACATACTCTCCATGATCTCAATTTCCTCCAATTCCGGAACCTGACCATTCCCCAAAGATGAAGATCCTTTCTCTGTGTCAACAACGCCATCAACATCACCAGATACACATGGTTCATTCTTTGGAAACAACTGTTCAAGCATAGTCTCACATTCTTTCACAAGCTTATAAATCAAATCAGTGGTAAAGAATGGCTGTTGCAACACTTTCTGAATGAAAGGCAGCCTGATTAGAGCCCCTGTTCTTTTGTCATACTTCTTCAGTATTTTCACCAGCCCTGTTTAATTAATTAACCAATTAATACAACATCAAGCATTAAAAATAAAAACAACATAGAAAATTTAGATATACCGGTGTAATTCAGGGCACTGTAATTTTCAAGTAAGACCATCTCTCCATGCAAATCCACAATCTCCTTCCTCACCTTCATCAACTCCTCTTTAGTTTCCTTTCCTGCCACCCTTGCCACAATATCTTGCAACTCCTGCATGAAAATTATAGATTTTAATAACTAAATATAAGAAATATTCTCAAACTGTTGGTATGGAGGAAAAAAGAGAAACCTTTTGACGGATGATGTACTCCTCCTCCTTCTCCACAAAGAAGCCATTGAATTTCTCCAGTTCGGCTTCCAAGAGCTTTATGAAGTTCTCCTCCTCCTCTGTGGCAATGGCAGCCAGCTCGTTCTCATCTCCAAGCTTCGGCCGTTTCACTGGCCGAGATTGGTCACCGACGGTGATACGTTTCAACCGCTTCTTGAGTTCCTTGTAGGAGAGGAACTTGTCCCTCCATTCAGGCAATGTCTCTTCAATCTGGGCACTTAGACTCTTCCCAAACTTCATGGTGATGGAGGAATTAGGGATGAGATGGAGGAGGAGATGAAGAGAATGGGAAGTAAATATATAAAGAAAATAAATAAATAAAAGGAAAGAAAAAAAAATGGAAAAACGAATATTCTTGGTGGAATATGCGAAGAAGAGTGATGAGAGAGGGAAAGGGATATCTGAGGTTATATTCCCCTTCTCCAGCACGAGAAAGACACGTGCCTCGGATTCCTGTTTTAGTTCCCATCCCTAGGCCCGAATATTTCGTATTTAATCCAAAAATATCAAAAGGTGTCCATCTGCTCTCTGAAGTTTGAAGGCATCTTGTTTGAATATTCTCATGTTGGTTTTACTTTGTTAGTAAAAGTTATTTCTTAACTGATTATTTTTTTTTTATTTGTTTATCGGATAGTGAGAGGATTATGGAGAGGAATATCCGTTGGCATCTCCACCGACTTGTCTTTGAATCCAAGGAACTCTGTTTTTCATTTAGTCTCTTATTATCAACTAATCAAGTGATTAATTAGATAATCTTTCTCTCATAAATTGGAAATAAGAATATAAGTATCTCTTGTACATTGGAAACCATTTGGAAATTCAGCATTTAGATTTTGATTATTGGTTTTATGTATATCGATGACTGAATTTGCCTGTGGTCTACATTTGTGAGTTGCATTGTAACCATATATTGCTTTCTTTGCACTGGTCTGCCACTTTTGAAGCTGGTTGCCACCATCCTTCTTAAACAATGTATTCATATGTTTGTTGCTTTCTTGGCACTGGTCTGCCACTTTAAATCCATATGTTTTTTGTTTCAAAATATAGACGCTAATTGCCACCATCTTTATGTTGAATATGGGTTAATCCAAGCCCATCTCATACACCCAAACTTAGTCATGTTATCTCCATAATTTAATTGCTTTTATTTTGGCACCAATCTAGGATAATCATGAAGTCAATCATCTTTTTTTTTTGTTGATTGACAATGCTAATTAATTCTTTTCTTGTATTATTGATCTTGATTTATTCCTTCTATGTATTGATTTTTTCCTTAGATTGTTGATCATGATTTATTCTTTGCTTAAATTGTTAATTGTTAATTTACTTTTTTCTTCAATAGTTCATTCTCCAATGGTTTTTTTCAAATCTTTGGATGATCTCCCATTATAAAAAGATTGAGAAACCCTAACCCTAGAGAGTGTGAGAGTTAGGAAGGTACATTTGCATGCCTAATCCGAGCCTAAATCATTCTAACTCTTTTATTGATTTTAATAAGATTGTGTGTTGATTAATTGCATGTTAATTTCTATTAAATTTCCAAAACCTTCATAATATAACAAACATAAATTGGGTTAATAACCAGAAAGCAAATGCACATTCCTTTTTATTTGATGCTACACCCTGCCACCAACCCAACTAAATAAGCAAGGATTTGAATTTATTGATGAATCTCACATTCAATTTGTGCAACTACTATTGAATCTCATCCATAAAAGAAGAACAAGAATAAAAAGTTTACTATACATTGTAAAGAGGCTGTGCCGAAAGCGTAAATTTACTGTAACCTCTTTGTTCCTCCTTTTATTTACTTCTTTCCAAACTCTCTCTAGTACTATGGAAAAGTGGCTTCCAATGAGAAATAGTAATTATGGATGCATGACAGCTAACAAGGAAGCTGGACCACCTTTTTTGTGCACTGCCATTACTAAGCATTCCTTCTCAGTTCCGTGGAGTGGTTGCTTCTTAATTACCCTTAAAACAAAATAATAAATTCTTCTTTTCATATCAGAAGCCTCCTCTTTCCTAGAATCTGCTATTGCAGCCATTGAAATAGTAATTATTTTTGGTTGAAAATTGGGAGTTCATAAGAAACAGTGAGCAGTTCTTCAATCATCTGCAATGCAATGTCCATTTCTTGATGATCTTGCGATGATGTTGTTGTCTTCTCAGCCGAAGAAGACACAACCTTCTTTCCAAGCTCCGCATTCAAGACCCAATTGGACCCAGCGCGTGAGCCAGCACGCTTCTGCCAAACTCCAATGTGAGCTTTATCAGTGTCAAGGCGCAAGCAAGTAAGAGAAGGGGCTGGAGCCTTGCAGCAGCGCCGCAGCTTCTCGCTCAGCGTCTCGGACAGCGCCCTGCTCGACCTCTCGCTCACTGGGAAGTTAGTCTTTGCGTTGTGCCCACTCATGATCACGGCGGCCTCGTCATAGGCTCGTGCAGCGTCCTCTGCTGTCTCGAACGTGCCCAGCCACACTCTCCTCTTCCTGAACAGTGCCATTACCACCTGTGAAACAAAATGAAGGGCAGAACAATGCATCAAAGTTTTCTGAACTTAAAACTTACATAAGAGGGTGCCTTATCTCCGCCACCCAAGAGCCCCAGTGGCGTTGCCTGACACCTCTGAACTTCTTTGACTGTACCTGCATTGTGGAAGAGAAGAAGGAATTTGCAGAGTGAGTTGCAGTATGTGTGATGTGAGTGAAGTTAAAAGGGTGGATATATATTCAGTCAGGGTACTAGACTGTGTCACCTACGCACACCAAGGAGGAATTAATACCTAAAAAAAAGGAATTGAGTTTTTACCATAGATGACTCAATGAGAGAAGTACATAATAGAAAGTGTGGAGGATAATGTCTCACTGTAAGATTGGGACATGTATAAAATTTTTGAAAAGTGTGATAAATACATAATAAATGTATGTACATGCTGTGCTACGGTGGCACATGATGTGTTCATCTACTGCTGTTCTATGTTTATTATTGAGCAGAATTTTATATCTCTTAGTTTCACATGTTGACCTGTTTGTAGGACCTTAATAAATGGATATAGTTTTAAGCGAAGTCTCGTGAATTGTGGAGTGAATTGGCTGCCCTACTGCTCTTGAATTCTTTTCTGTAGTTCAGGCTAACTGTATTGGCAAAAGATAGGAGAAGGCTCATTGTCAAATCGTTTAATTATTGGAAGGGATTTGGATTTCCTATAGCAAACCCAAATCCAGCTAGGGGTGGAGATGCAAGATTTTTATTTATGGCTAAATTGATTATAAAACAAAGTCCTGAATTCTCAAATCTCTTGCCTGGCTAACATATGAGTGATTTGAGAGTTCAAAAGGGGTGAGAGAAAGTTGAGGTTCACCTTCAAATGGTATGAGATGTGCCTCAAAGTTGAGAAGAAAGAAAATCCAAAGTTTATGCTTTTTTTTTTTTCTGATATTTTGGTGTCAACCGGGTTCAACACCTTTTCCCTTTTGTGTTGCCTTTGTTCTTCATGTCTTGTTGGTTTTGGTAAAAAAAATCTCAATAGATCTTTTCCTCTTTCTACACTCAAGATGTTGCTTCAATCTTTTTTCCTTTTTTTTTCTACTCTCCAAAGGATGTGTCCAAAATCCTCTGCATTTTCTCCTTCTTTAGCTTAGCTTTCTAGTGACCAGTAGTTTCTTCTTCACCTTTGTTTTTCGAAGCTTGTGAATCATTAAAATCTTCAACAAAAGGTCCATTTTTTCAATTTATTAGTTGAGTTTCTTTAGTAATTGCTGGTTTGAGATTCATTGTAAATGTTTTATGTTGAAATTTTTTTTTATTTAGTGAATAAATGACAAAGTATGCAGTAAGGGGAAAAGAAGGATTTCATAGATATGATATTATTTTTTGTCTACTTGAGTTTAAAGTGATAAACCCATCTAATTATATTTTTGACAAAACTTTGTTGTAAAAAAACAGTAATCATATAATAAGTTAACTAAATATATTTCTAGTTATTTATGCTGTAGTTAATAAAATCTAATGGAGTATTTTATAATTAATGAAAGTTAATGGTCACCTATGGTTGGGTAATCTCATTATGAGTATCTATATCCTATAAATATATTGAACAAAATACATATTTTTAAAATCAAATTTACAAATCTCTGCAACCTAATACAAAATATTTTAATCTAGCACTTCAAATACATCCAACTAAATACTAGATTTGGCTCTCATATATTTTTAAATACATGAATTTACAATACACTGTCATTGAAAATATTCACTGTATTTCGAACTATATTTACAAAATCCCACCTACATAAATCTCAAATGAACAAATTTTCAAACAAATATTAAGGATGCTTCAAAATCATTTGACAGGTTTTGCATGTTGAGAGATTTTTTTTATTTTTTTATTTTTTGTTTGGAGAACTTAAACAAATTCCCTAAGCATACCGAGGGGGAATAAGAATAGTCATCATATTTGATCTTATATTACATGGGTATATATATATATAGGGAAAACATCATCTAAGGACGTCCCTAGATTTCAATTCTAGGGATGTTTTTAAATCTAAGCCGTTGGATCATCATCCGATGGTTGATTGATTATATAAACACTGTACATCTTTTTTACTCGTTTCATGATCATCGTATAACATCATGAACGCGGTTTCCACGTTTTCATAATGATAAGAGCCGCCGATTTTTCATCCGATGGCTACTATGGACATCCCTAGATTTGAAATCTAGGGACGTCCCTAGATGATGGGTTCTCATATATATATATATGTTAGATCTTAATGTTGATTAACATTCACCATGGAGTATCATATATGATGGGTGCAATTTATAAATAGAATTTTGTCATATATATATAAATATATATTTTATGCTTTTATAGCTTCTCATTTATTAAACCCTCATATTTTAAGCCCACTTTTGTATTTTTGAGAAATTGTTGCTTTTGATGTGCTTTTATTCTATTACAGGCCTAAAAGGAGAAATAAAACTTTAAAAAAATATATGAAGAATTCCATTGAAATGAAGTTTAGCGCATTACAAGAAAACTGTTAATTACCAACGGAATTTACCCAGGAAATATTTTCCTGAGTAATTCGCCAGGGAATAGCTAAGGATTAGAAAGGAATGATTAGATATAAAGGTTAAAAACATTACCCAGGGATTACACAGGAAAATACCTAGGGAATTAGCAACGAAAAAATTTTCCCAAGCTATTCCATTGCTAAATATGGCGGGAACTTCACGGCTAATATTTAGCAATAAATTACCATCGAAAATTATCCGTTCGTATCTATACCCTAGCTAATCCTGGGTAAAATTGAACAATTTTAACATTACCCAGGGATTAGCTAGGTAAATTATTCGTTGTTATTTTTCCCTAGCTAATCTCTAGGTAAATTAAACAGCTTTAAAATTACCCAGGGATTAGCTAGGGCAGCGTTCGTTGCTACTTGTTCCTAGCTATTCCCTGGGTATTTTTATTTGTTAGGATTTTTATTTAGCAAGGGATTAGTTTCCGTAGGTAAAATTGTTGATCTTAAAAATTACCTAGGGATTAGCTAGGGACTATAACCATCATGTTTAGTTCATAGCTAATCCCTAGGTAAATATAAAGTAACTTGATTTTTTATAAGAGTATTAAATTGCTTCTTTTAGATTTGTTATTGAGTTTAAAAATCTTATTATTAGTTGTTTAAACTTCATTAAATATATATATAATTTAATAGTATGATTTTTATTAAAAAAAAAAAATTGCATCAAAAGAAAATAAAATAATTAATAACCTCAACGTCCCCTTGTACTCTAGCCTCTATGTTTTAATATCCCTAAAAACATTTATGCTGGTATTCCATTTATTATTATTATTAACAAATTTCTCATTAGCTAAAATTTAATTCAGTTTTAATTTGATTTTTCTGGATTTTTTAATTAATAAAACAATATTAAAAAAACAAGTTGCAATGCAATTGGTTTTAACTATCTTGATAACAGAACAATTATTGGGATTAAAAGCGTATTTTAAATAAATATATAACCAATTATAAAATAAAAAAACACTTTTTCTAATGACTAATTTATAATATAAGTTTTGTGAAGGGTGTATTTGTAAAAAAACCACATAATTTTTTCCAACCCTAATCCCTTATCTCTGTCTCCTTTTCACCCAAATCCTAATCTCTTTCGTCGACGTTCTCATCGCTGAGGCCATCGAAGGGCACATCGTAATGGCATTGCGGCAGTGGTCTAGCCGGTGCTTGATCTCAAAGCCATCACTCCTCATGATCTTAAAATCAGGAAAAATAGTTCTGTGTTTGTTTGACAATTCTATTAGGTCACCGAAGTAGTAACTGAGCGGTAATATATTTGATTGTTATAGATAATGTCCGGGGTTGTCTCATTTCTGGCCAATATTTGATTGCTATAGGCAATGTCCAGGTTTGTTTAGTTTCTAATGTTTGGTTGAGGAATAGTTTGTAGTGGTGATTTGTCAATATTATTAAAAAAAATATATTAATAAAATTTAAAAACGTATTGATATAGAAAAATAATGAAGTATTTCAACTCATGGAAACAAGGATAAATATAAAAAACAGAAATGGGGAAGAATAAAATTGCCCACCATTCATGTTATTTATTTTTAAAAGCAAATATTTGTAATAAAAGTAAAATAAAAAAATTGAAAAGATGTGCTGCGAATGAGATAAAATTTTTTCATCTTATAATTTTTATTGTTCCTCTGATCCCAATTATTATCTATAATCATTTTTATTTTTATTTTTAATTTACCCAATCTTCTAGACTTCCTCTAGACAAAGTTTTATTCTTTTATTTTTTCTCTTTTGAAAGGTATGTGATTTGAGTTAAAACCAAAGCTCAGTCCTTATCTTTGCCTCTACTTCACCCCAACCCTAATCCCTGATCTCTGTCTTCTTTTCACACAAACCCTAATCACTTTCGCCGACGTTCTCATTGCCGAGGCCATCGAAGGGCACATCGTGCTGGCATTGGGGCCGTGGTCTAGCCGGTCCTTGATCCTGACACCATCACTCCGCACGTCACCGGCCCTCGTGAGCCCGATGCCATCACTCCGCATGGTCTCAAGATTCACCGGCCACCCCAATGCTCGATCCGAGGTCTATCCCAGCCCAACTGGTAACACACACACACTCTCTACCCCCACAACTCTCAACCCTAACTTTTCTCTCACCACTCTTGTTCGACGCTCTTGTTTTGCTTATAGATCTAGCGAAGTTGGCCGAGCAAAGAGAAGGCGTCGAAGAAGACCCACCTCGCGCTCACCTCCATTCTAGAGTTGGAGTTCCATCTCCAAAGAGGTTGAATCTTCGTCTTCTCCCCCGTTCTCTGTAACTATTGCG
Source organism: Dioscorea cayenensis subsp. rotundata (assembly GCF_009730915.1). Lineage (NCBI taxonomy): Eukaryota > Viridiplantae > Streptophyta > Magnoliopsida > Dioscoreales > Dioscoreaceae > Dioscorea > Dioscorea cayenensis. The sequence continues at coordinate 14,714,260 of NC_052475.1, read as the reverse complement.
AGATTTTATAGTAAATGATCAGAAATTTCAAGCGATTGGCCCTGATTTAATTCTAGTTTCACGGATTCCCTTTTTATTCTCCTGATGAGCTTTCTTGAATGTTTTCTTTATGCTTTCTTTATTTTTATTTAATTAGATTGTAATTTTAGGTTTGATGTTGTGTTGATTGGATTTCTTTTGGGAGCTTCATGCAAAGATGATCACTAGAGGTACAAAAAAAAAGATCTCTAAATAAGATCAGCTTTTGTTTTTTGTTTTTTATGATTAGTTTTACTTTCAGAGTTTCTGTTTATTAATTTCTAGTTTTAATTTCTGTAATATTTTGGAATATATATTTCTGTTAATCCCTAGGAAATCCCTCGCTAATGAATATTAGCCAGGGATTTTACAATTTTAGCTAGGGAATTGTCCCAAGCTAATTCATGTTTTTCTTGTTGTGAGATAATCATCGTAGTTTCACCAAAAAGGTTATTACCATCTCATCTATGCTTTGATAGACATGATTTTGGGCTCATTGGTTGGCAATAGGACTTTAAGATTTGGAAGTTAGGTATTTTGACCATATTAAGATTTCTTGCAGTGGGTCATGATGAAGAACATCATTGAGAACCATCGTAACAGGGCTAAACTAGGCTTACACTTGAGTTAGAGATTGGAAATTAGTTATAACCACCTATCAAAGATGTGATTAATTATCAAGTTGGTCAACAAATTAATAGAATTAGTTGGGATGGTAGAAAAATTCAAATTAAGGAGTTTCTAAAAGGGAAAAGGGTATAAACAGATCTAGATGTAAGATTTGAGAGGTTTTTAGCACCATTGAGAAAGATCAAGGCTTGGAGAGAATAAGGTTAGCCTCCATTGGAGTTGATCAAGGCTTGAATTCATCTTCAACACCTGTAATTTATATCTTACAAACTTGTGAGGGTGAATAGATGTAATGAACCATAATTCTTCATTTCATATAATTGGTTTTGTATAGATCTTGTTCTTCAATTCTATTTCCAGATTTGTCCCAAGTGTATACTAGTTTAGATTGCTTGGATATAGTGTTAATGCTAGTAGGGAATACTTAGATCACCTATATTTGGGGATTTAGGGTTTTGATTTAGAAATTTTTATTTAAATGTTGAATTCATTCTCATAGATCTCAAAGAATTCCTACACTTTTAATTTAAATTGCTCAAAAATGAGAATTTAGATCTTGAAGTGGAGAAAACTACATAGTTTTTCTATATTAGATAACTCAAATATGAGGGTTTAGTAAGAAGGATGACATCTGGACGATGGCTTCCGCTCCCTCTCCTCCTTCGAAACCTCCGGACCTTTCTGAAAGCTCCGGCATCTCGTTCATCCACGGGCGCTGTCCCTGGTGTTTCCTGGGCCAGAGTTGTGGGAGCTTCTTCACAAACCTCCACCTTTGATCAACCTCTCCACCTCCAAAAATCCAATTTTAACCATTTAAAAAACTCAATCCAAACTTGCATCTCCATCGACCGTAATCAATGGATCTCAGTGCGAAACAATATGCAGATGCAAGTTTGGATCCCTTCCAGAGATGCAAATTTCTGGGCCAATTCCTTCCTCTAGACCAAGCCAAACTCGCCTTTGCTGATACCTGGTGAGGTCTTGGCAACTTTTCGGTTTCTGACCTACCAAATAGTTTTTATTTTATTAAATGTGAATCTCTTGATATGCAGGCAAAACTTCAGTGGGATGGACCCTGGACCATTGATGGAAGAATTATCCAACTTTTTGATTGGAGAGAGTCCTTTCAGCCTGCCTTCGAGAACCTCTCGACGGTGGCAGTCTGGATCCAGCTCCACCACGTTCCTATGGAGCTCTGGAATAGGGACCTTCTGAAACTCATTGCATCTCAGTTCGGAAGAGTTCTGAAAATTGATGAACATACCCTTAATCTCTCTCGATCTAAATATGCTCGTATTTGTGTTGAAATTGATCTTGATCTTCCTCTCCAGAAAGGGACCTGGGTAATATATGGGGATAACTCGGTTTTCATTATAGCTCTTTATGAAAAGCTCCCGGTTTTTTGCTATAGGTGTGGCCGTGTGGGGCATGGAGAATCAAACTGTACATTACTTAGCAGCAGGAAATCGGATGATGGTCCTTGGTCACCCGCTTTCTCTTTGGAGAAGGCGATGGAGGTTGACGATCCTCATCAGTCTCCTGGCGAGGCTACTGAAGGTATGGTTGATAGTTTGATGAATGATAAGGAAGAATTTAATATCATTCCTGGGGTTGAGGATAATTCACCTGAATTCGGGTCATGGCTGAAACCTCGAAGCCACAAGGGCCTTGGTCACGGCCGCGGTCGCGGTGGTGCCCACAACCCTAATCCTGGATGTCAAAACAAGAATGATGAACAGCTACCCGACACGTGTCTGGAGCAAGCTCCTCTCTTCACTACATGTGGCGGCTTCTCGCGTCGTAGCGCTGCAACCGTTTACCTCTCGAGTAAAGTCGTCTTTCTACATCTTGAGAATGCCAAAGCCATTGAATTAATTCCAAACGTTGAAAATGGCTCCTTATATCGTCTCGAGGATTTCCCTTTTGATTTTTCTCTGGGTCCTAATGCCCTTTCAGCCACTATCAATCTTGCTGAGGCGGTGATGCCCTGCTCACCTTTAATACTGGTTCCCATACCTGCTCAATCTGATGGCTTGGAAACTGCCGTGCCTTCTCACCCGTCCCATCCTGCCTGTCCTAGCCATTCATCTTTCCAAACTTTTTCAAGCCAACCCCTTCTTCTAATTTCTGCTACTCAGAACGATGATGACTCCCATCATTCATTTCTGGTTGATAAAGTAAAGCTTTCTTTTCTTCCGCTTCCTCCGAAGGACTTTTAGATGGATGACCCAAGAGATTTGGGGGATGATGGTTCGCTTCAGGGATCTGAGGACTCTGGATCCCTTCCGGAGCCAGAGGATGACATGATCCTCTCACACTACCAAAAGGATATTAAACTGGAGGTCCTCGCCAGGCGCGCTCCAACTAAAAATAAGACAGGCCTCAAGAAAGGGAGATCAATCCCTAACTCTTAATCCCTCCTTTCTTGTTTGTTCCTCTCTTTTTATTTGTTTATGATGATGCATCTGAAAATCATTTGTTGGAATTATGGGGGAATTTCTAACTCTCGCACTGTTGATCATATCGAAGACTTTATTCGTCGTTTAAAACCTACTATCATTTGTCTTGTGGAAACTAAAACTGACATTGTCCGTTCTCTTTGCTTTTATAATAGGTTTGCCCGTTCTTGGGAGTGGGCAGTTATTCCTGCTCAAGGGTTCTCTGGGGGGATCATCGTTCTCTGGTCCCGTGGCCTAGGGTTGGTGACCCCGCTCGCTGCAACTCGCATGTCGCTCAACTTGGTTATTTCATCCACTAAAGGCCCTTGGATCCTCACTGTGATATATAACTCCCAATTTTTGTCCTCCCAAAAGCTCTTGTGGCAAATCCTTGCGGGTATCAATAATATTAGTCTTCCCTGGCTGCTTGTGGGGGACTTCAATGTTGTCTTCTCCACCAACGACTTTAAAGGGGGTGCTTCTAACTCTTATATGTACAAATCTCATTTTTTTTCTCTAGTTTTGTTAAGACTAAAAGCTTGATTGATATTGGCTTTGTAGGGCCCCGATTTACTTGGTGCAACAATTAGGTATGTTTGGCCCATCGGTGGGCGCGCCTAGACCGCTGCTTAGCTAATCACAACTGGGTTTATTTGTTCTCATCTATGGAGAATCATCATCTCCCCAGGGCTTGTTCTGATCACTCCCCACTCCTCCTCGCTGCTATCACTCGCAACTCTTCTAAATCCTCTATCTTCCATTTCGATAATTATTGGCTTGACTATAATGCTTGCCACAATATTATTATTAAAACCTTTGAGGCTAATTATCACTCTTCTCCCATGCATTCCATGCAGCACTGCCTTCTCTGTGCTAAACATAATCTCATTTTGTGGCGTAGGTCTGGTCTCAGTCCTATCGACACAAAACTCTCAAATCTTGAGGCTGAGATTAGAAACATTGAAGAAAGGGACCTTTCACTGGACTCGTGGCACGACATCTGGCTTCATTCCTTACATAATAGACATGTTGCTCTTCTTTCCCATAATTCTATCTTTTGGGCCCAACGTGCTAGAATGCACTGGTTGAATCATGGGGACCTCAACACCTCTTTCTTCCAACGCGTTGTGAAAGCTCGATAGGTCAAGTTTAAAATTCAATCGCTTCGAGATAATTCTGGTAACATTCTTACTTCTCGTGGGAAATTGAAAACAATTTTCTCGCTTTCTATCAAAACTTGTGGGCTTCTTCTTCGTCTCTTTCTCTAGACCATATGTTCTCTATTCTGCCTAATGATTTTCCTACGCTGGCTTCCGATGATAAGGAAGAGTTAATCAAAATTGTCACCAAAGGGGAGGTTTTCTGAACCCTTAGGTCCACGCCGCATGGTAAATCTCCTCAGCCGGATGGTTTCAATGTTGAGATCTACCTTTTTTATTGTAATGTCTTAGGGGATCACATTTTCAATGCTATTTCTTATTTCTTTGCCATTACTAAAATTCCTAATTCTTGGGGCAAAACTTTTGTTGTTCTTATTTCTAAAAATGATCATCCGCAAAAAGTTTCTAATTTTCTGCCCAATTTCCCTATGTAATGTTTGTTACAAACTCATTTAAAAAATTTTTGCCTAAAGGCTCAAGCATGTGTTCCCCAAATTAATTGCCATTGAACAGTCTGGCTTTCTTGCTGGCCGTTCTACTTTTGATAACATTATTGATGTGCAAGAGATGGTTCATTCCTTAGAAACTGATAAATCTAGCCCCCCTAGGATGTTTATCAAAGTTGATATTGAGAAGGCCTTTGATACTGTGGAATGGAACACAATTCTTGCAACCCTCCATAGAATGGGCTTCTCAAAGAAGCGGATTTCATAGATTAATTCTTGCTTTCTTCTGCTACATTCTCTTTCCTTATTAATGGCAAACCTACTTGTTGGATTAACATCTCTAGGGGTGTTTGACAAGGTGACCCTATTTCCCCTGCTGTTCCTCTTAGCCACTCAAAACCTCTCTGCCATCCTCAACCATGCCCTTTATACAAATTTGTTGTCGAGTTTTGATCCTAACCTTCCTAGGAATATTAATCACCTTATGTTTGCTGATGATTTGATCCTGGTTACTAAAGCTTCTAGACGTTCTGCCAGGAACATGCTGTTCTGTCTCAACTTGTATGCTTCCATCTCTGGTCAACATCCCAACCTTCTCAAATCTGCTATTTACTTTCCAAGCTGGTTTAATAAGAGAGTTTCCAAATCTATTGCTTCAATTTTGGGCATGAAACTTGGAAATTTTCCTTTCACTTACTTGGGAGCTCCTATGTCTCCTTCTCGCCTCCCTGCTAGACATTTCCGACCTTTGATTGACAACACTGTCTCTGTCATTAATAATTGGAACCATACTCATATCTCTAAAGCTGGCCATATCATTCTCATTAACTCCAATATCTTTGCTCTTCCTGTCTACTTTCTCTCTAACTTTTTCCTCCCAGATCTGATCCAGGACTCCATTTCTATGCTTGCTCGGTCTTTTCTATGGGATAGGAATGCAGGAATTGTGGCTTTCACTCCATTGGTTGGAATACTGTGACTCTTCCTAAGTCTGAGGGGGGCCTCGGCCTGTGTAACCTTAGAAATGCCAGACTGTCTCTATTTGCCAAACATGTGTTTTCCATTGCTAACAATTTTGATAAGATCTGGGTTTCCATTTTTCATCATAAATACTAAAGTTGGAGCATTTGGAACACAATACCTCTTCCTGTAATACTTCTGGGTTTTTTAAAGCGATCTCAAAAACTGCTACTATCCTTGGTCCCAACTTCAAACTCTCTGTGTGCAATCCTAATTCTATCAATGTGTGGAATGATCCTTGGATTTTTGACATCCCTCTTAATAGCAAGCCCACTTTTTTAAATATGAATTTTAACAAAAAATCCTAATATTAATTCTTTCATCCCCGATAGTGCTTTTAATTTCCAAACCTGTTCTTTTCTTTTTGGGGGGGACTTGAGCAGATTTTGTCTTAATGATGTGGTTTTTGATACTTTGGGTTTTAATAAATGGGTGTGGCTCCCCATTTCTTCGAATGCCACAACTGTGGCAGTTGTTTATAATTTTATCAATTCTAAGGGTGAGGAAGCTTGTAGTTGGGCTGGCTGGAATCATATTTGGAAGTTTATGGTTATCCCTCGGGTCAAGGTTTTCCTTTGGAAGGTTGCTCATGGCAAACTACCTAATGGTGCCTACCTTTATAATCTTAACCTGAGGCCTGTTTCTATCTGCCATTTCTGTCGGTTACACTCTGAAACTATTGAGCACCTCCTTTGGTATTGCCGCTGCAGTATTCTTTGCTAGAACACTGTCTTTAGTAGGCTGGGTTTGAACTACTCTTTAATAAACCAACTTGCTCATGGTTCTTGGCTTACATCTAACTTTGAATGCCGATTTAATTGTGATTTTGCCAGGGTGATTATGGCTTCAGTTGCTTGGTTAATTTGGACCTCGCATTGCAACTTCATTTTCCAGCAACTTGAGCCTAACTTTCAGGCAATTCCTGACAAAGCCTGGTCCTATGTGCACAATTTCTTCATGGCTAAGGGTCTTTAAAATCGCCGAAATCCTACTACCCTTCGTCTAACTAAGCTTTTCCATCCTTGTGTCCATTGATGCTACCTGGGCTCTACTGTCAGGTAAAGCCAGCTTTGGTTTCATTATTTACTCTAATCTTCGCTCTATTTTGCTTGCAGGTGATGCTGGGGGCTCTTGCTCCTCCCCCTAGAAGCTGAACTTCGTGCCATCTATCATGCGTTGCAGCATTGCTGCTTGAATGGATGGGAACCAGAAATTCTCTTCTCTGATTGTAGAAATGCCATTTGTTTGATCAATGATTTTAACAACATCACAGCCTGGAGGTTCATCAACTTACTCAGCGACATCAAAAGTTTAATCCAACTCTAGACCAACTTTTCCTTTGAACATATTGACAAAGATTCAAACGCAATTGCTGGTCGTCTAGCCCACGTTGGAAGCGACAACCCTCAAATTTCTCACTTTGCTCAAGGCCATGACTGCCCGCGTTGGCTCGAAGAAATCTGCTCGAACTTCTGTCTTTCTTTCTAGTTGTGTTTTTCGTTTGTCTCCTTTTCGGGTTATTTAGTTCCCAGAACTCTATTTGCAAAAAAAAAAGAAGATCTTTTTAAATTATTTATATGCCATATACAAGAGTAAGATACCCAAATATAGGATCTTAGGAGTTAAAACCTTATTAGTTGAGGCTTTGATGGAGTAATTAGGGTACCTAGATATTAGAGACTGGGTTTCAAGCCTAGAATTGATCAATTTGATATAGGTTGCCTACAAATGATAATCTTGGGATGAACGGGGTTTCCATAGGGAATTCTTAGCTTGATTTGGATTCCATAGGGATTCGTTGTCTCCTCAATTATCTTAGGATGCTAGGATATGAGATCTTGAGTTAATACAATTTTTTTTTCTAAAGAAACAGAGCAAATGCAAGAATTTTCCAAGAAGATTAATCATTCTTAGAAATGTAAAAGGTGAATCAAGACCGAATGCCTTCTTCATATAGAAATATTTTCTAGAACACTCATCACATTGATTTTATTAAATATTTCTAACTTTTATTCTTATTGCAAAATCAACATCAACTTTTCAAATAATATAAAACATAGTTTGTCTTGTCATCATTGGATACCATAGTTCTCTTTGAATTTAACACTCTATTCATCTCAATATTAATTAAATTAAATTTGCTAACTCATTATAAAAAATCACATCAAGTTTTAGGTGTCATTGTTGGGGACTATTGTCTATTTTTAGGTCATTTCAATATAATTGATAAGTGCTTGTGTGATATGAATGTGAAGCATTCTTTTCTTAAGTTGAGCATTACTTTTCTCAGGTTTTTACATTAATATGTGTGTTTTTATGTTACTTTTATGCAGGTATGGTTGTGAGGTTGAGTATGAAGGAAATAGGCCAATGTGGATCATAATGCACCTATTTTGGAGGAGATCTTGCTAAGGTTCAAACGCGAAGACATAGGGTAGGTGTTAGATGCTAGAGTGTGTGCCAACCTCCTCGCATTCGAGTGAGCACATCCATTTGGAGGGGCACAAAGGCAGTCACACTCGAGCATTCCGTTTTATGCATATAAGAACAGGAGCTCCACCAACATATATATCATTTAAGAAGCAAGTGATTCACGACGTGAACGTGTGCTCGTTTGCGTTACCCCGATGAAAGTATGGAATTGGGAAGTTATTCAGGTCAAAGACTGTAGCAACAATGTAGCAAGTACTGTAGCGTCCACTCCCGTGGAGTTGCCCGATTCCAGCCCTATTTAAAGCCGATTCAGCCCCGATTTTGGTATTCTTTTCTCCATCTTTTCTCCAACTTGAGAGAGGGCTTCGGCTAGGGTTTTGAGGGATATTGGCCAAAGTTTTGGAGAGGTTCTACGGCTCCGACATCGTCATTCCTGAGGAAGAAGGTTGGTAGGTGAGCTTCCGTTGAGGCGTATCCTATACCGAACGAGGGAATCCTTGGACGACGAGTAGAGGACTCTCCATAAGACCATCGACACGACCATCGAGGGGTTTCTTTATAGATTCATTGCTTTTACATTCAATTTCTTTGATTGTACTTAGCTCCATGGAGAGCTAAACCCCTAGTGGGTACTTGGGTGATTGTGAACCCTAGGATGTATTCGTTTCTTTGAACTTCTTTATTATGCTTTCAATAAATTGATGTTTATTGTGAGTTCCAACCTTGAATGCTTGATTATATGAACATTTCCCCTAGAGTGACACTAGGGTTGAGAGTTCTTGTTGGTAACCTTGTGAGTGAGTGACACACCACGAGCATTAGACAAAGCTAGGTTGGAGAGGGTTGAGAGGGTGAGTCGAGAGGTACAGGAGCGTCCCCTTTCCCCTCCGACGTGATAGATTCTACCTCCGTTCCTTGAGTTCTTTGCGGCCATAATAGAGTGAATGTTCTAAGGGATGAACCTCCGCTGGGGCCTAGTTGCGCGTGCAATGGAGTGAAGCGTTGAGGGGATCTTAGTATCTAGGGCTTAATTGTGGGTAGGGACCTTCCGCCTGGACCAAAGGGTTAGGTCTATAATTAGGAAGCGATTTATCACTTGGAATCCCTAGAGCTCATTGCAACTTTATTCGAGTGCGAGGTTGAGAGGTTATTTAATCTCTCCTCCGGGACATGAATAGAGTTAGGCATAGTTGACCTTAGATTTGGGATTATATATGTAAGGATTTTCACGACTCACCATTAAATTGATTAGGAAGCATAATATAGAGTTCTTGCACTTGAAACGATTTTCCTAGGTGAAGCATCATCCGAGTACCCCATCTTTATCGATTGCCTTGCCTCCTCCTTACTTTTGCTCTCTTACTTGTTGCTTTTAATTGTTGAGAATTGAATCATTATCACACTTATCATTGTTGATACTCCACATAGCTAAGAATCGAATTAAGTGTCTTTACTCCCTACTCCCTGTGGATTCGACCCCACTCACCCGGGATATTACTTCGACAAACCCGTGCACTTGCGGGATATACGCAAGGGGACCTTGTCAATAATTACTTGTTAATTTGAGAATTTTACTTTGTTACTTATTTATTTATTTATTGAAATTTATGACGTTTCTTATAGTGTAGAACTAAATCTAGCACGGAAAAATTGAAAGAGTTTGATCCCAAATAGAATAGAACAACCTTACAAAGATGAAGATAAATGAAGAAGAGATATTATGGAGGGAATCAATAGCCTAAACTTCCAAGGAGATGTCCATAAAAGATCCTTGAGAGATTATATAATGCAAATTTAGAAGAGATTGAGACAAACTTTTGTAGGTTGGCTATACAATCTAAAGAATTTGAAATCAAGCTATCGATAATATAAATGATATAAAAATCGGTTCATTTTAGAGGTCTAGCTCATCAAGAACTGAATTCTCACATAGTGAATTTTTTACAGAATTTACTAGACTTCTGATAAACACCTAAATGTGTGTATTATATACATATTTATGTTGTATTATTTATGTATAAATCAATGAATTGTTGTCGTTTTGTGGTCTAATGGGTCTATTTTGTGTTATGGGTCTTAAGGATGACCTGGTGAGCTTGACAACACAAAAGAGAAGAAAAATGACACCGAAAATGATGTTTTAGGGCCATGGTACTGTAGCACGAAGAATTTAGGAAACGACAAAGCCTAGAGTTTTGTTGACGGGTTTGTTGCGGCCATGAAGATACCCATGAACCGGCTGAAAAATGAACAGGCACTGTAGTAGGTTTACTGTAGCACTTCACAGAATTTTTGGCGAAATCTTGAGACTCTTACGGGCTCCTTCTTGCCCGTGAACGAGGCCATGAAGCCAACCCAAGAAGGTTTTTAAAAGGGCTTTTTAGGGCTTTGTTGGGCATTCTCTTCTCCTACCTCCCATCATCCTTCTCCATCTTTCAAATCCAGGGTAAAGAAGGCTCAAGAAAACATTTTTGAAGAGGAAATCGAAGGAAGAAGCAAGATTTGGCAAGATCCACCCTTGATCCTACTTGTAGAAGCTTAGTGACAACAGCGGAAGCCACCTCCATTGCGGCCCGTGTGGAAGCTTTTCATGCAATCTGAAGCATCATTCAATTTCTAACCTTTGAGGGAGTTTTTCTTATGATTGTTTTAGTTGTTTTAACTATGATGAATTTTGTATTTTCTTGTATGGACAGCTAAATTCCAAGGTCAACATATGCCGGTAAACCTTGGGGTGAACTTGCTTATATGGTTGCTTTGGTTGCTTTGAATGCAAGTGGTTTGATTTTGTGATTCAAGCTTTGTGATCTTTGATGTGTTGAATAGCATGAAAACTTTGTGATTTAACTCCTAGGTTGTACTTGGATGTGTGGGATGCACCCTTGTATTAGACTCGCATAGCTTAAAAGGGATTCATGTACGAATACACGGAGGAATTCGGGTATTTTGTACCCCTCCAACCATTAGCGGTGAACCTAGATGTGTGTTTGACCCTAATTTGAAAATTCCTAGTCCACATTGCAATCGTAGGAGGAATTGGTTGGAAGAAATTCCAAACCAATACTCATATAGGATTAGGGGTAATCACCGAGGGATTCGAGATTACCTATTTTAGGAATCTCTTGGCCCAAAATCACTATTGCCTTGTAATCTTAGCATTCTCAAGCATTAGTAGCCCAGAGGGAATCCACATCCGTGACAGTCCTTTCCTTTAGATTTCCCACTCTTTCATTCTGGCATATTTGCATTTTCCTTTAGTAGTTCTTATTCAATTTTGCTACTTTAGGACATTTGCACTTTGATTTATAGGCTAAACAATAAGTAAAGATGAAGTAAGGGTAGCTCGTTGACCCCGTGGAATGCGACTCCGGTGCCTCTCACAAGGTATTACTTGACGACCCCATGCACTTGCAGATGCCACATCAAGTTTTTGGTGCCATTGCTGGGGGCCCACAAGGAAAACTTTGAGCTTGTTGATCTAGCCATTTATTTGCATTTTGTTTCTTTTATTTTTTTTTGTTTTCGCTGTATATACTTATTTTCCTTATCTTGTTCATTAGTGTCTTCTACCGCCACATTTTATCTTTGTAAATATTTCGTTTTTCCTCTTTGTAGCTATGGCTTTAGCTAACAGTTAGACTAACTATCATTATTTGTAGGACCCGCACCCTAATTGTCCAAGTGAATCGTCAGCAGGAATTGAATTGACAAGGGTGGGTAGCACACTTTTCAATAATGAGTGGTGGAAGGCACACTCTGAGTCTTGGGGAGCAATGTGTACAGGGCTTCTTCAAGCAGTTTATGGAATTAGATGGGGATAACTCCAGTAGTTGAGCCTTGTCCATCACTCAGTCTCTTCCCCATATCCACCAGCTAGGAAGTTAAGAGAAGGCTGGATATTCCTTCAGTGTTAATGCAACCAGATAAGGAAGATACTCATTAGTTGAGGCTATGTCGTTATGGAGAAATAAATCATCCTCAAGGAAGCAAATTAAATTCATCAGAGTTCAAGGTTCATGCTCTAGGGGATAGTTCAGATAATCATAGCTCATCAGAGGAGGAGAATAGAGAGGTTAAGGAATTTGATCTTGAAAATATGAGAGACTGAAGTCGTCAATTGAAGAACCACCAGAACTGGAACTAAAACCAATTCCTAATCACTTGGAGTATGCTTTCATGTCAAAGAGATCCAAACTTCCAATTATTATTGCTTCAAATTTGATAGCTGAGCAAAAGGACAGTCTTAAGTATACTGAAGAAATACAAGAGGGTAATCTCTTGAAAATTTCTGATGTCAAGGGGATCAGCCCTTTTTTTACTCACAAGATCCTCAAGGAAGACAATCATAGACCAACAGTGATACCTCATTGAAGACTCAATCCTAACATGAAAGAGGTAGTACAAAATGAGGTTATCAAGCTTCTTGACATGGGCATTATCTACCCAATCTCCGTTAATGAGTGGGTGAGTCTAGTGCAGGTAGTACCGAAAAATGGATGGATAACGGTAGTCACTAATGAGAAAAATGACTTGTTCCCACCAGAACCATCACAGGTTGGAGAGTTTGCATAGACTACAGAAAGATTAATGATGCCACAAGGAAGGACTATTTTCCCTTGCCCTTCATTGACCAGATGCTTGAATGGCTAGCAGGACAGTCATATTACTGCTTCTTCGATGGACTCTCTTGTTACTTTCAAATCCCCATTGCCTCAAAAGATCAAGAGAAGACCACCTTCACTTGTCCTTATGGCAAGTTCGCCTATTGTTGTATGCTTTTCAGGTTATGCAACACATCGGCTACCTTTCAAAGATGTATGATGGCTATCTTTGAAGACATGGTAAAAGACATTATGGAAGTATTCATGGATGACTTCTCGGTCTTTGGCGATTCATTCGATCTGTGCCTCAAAAATTTAGAAAAAGTTCTAGCCCGGTGTGAGGAGACCAATTTTGGTTCTCTGTTAGGAAAATGTCACTTTATGGTCAAGGAGGGCATAGTACTCGGGCACAAGATTTCGCATAAAGGGATTGAAGTGGACAGGGTGAAGGTTGCCACCATCGAAAAACTACCCCCTCCTACTTTAGTGAAAGTTATCATAAGCTTCTTGGGACATGCCAGGTTCTACAGGAGATTCATCAAGAATTTCTCTTCGATCACCCGGACATTGACGAAGCTACTTGAAAAAGATTCCCCTTTTGAATTTAATGAAGAATGCATGACTTCTTTGTTTAACCTAAAGAAAAAGCTTGTGGAGGCACCGATCATAGTTTTCCCAAGATTGGAATTTGCCGTTTGAATTAATATGTGATGCAAGTGATTATGCAGTTGGGGATAATACTTAGGCAATGACGGGTCAACCATTTTCATCCTATCTATCATGTAAACAAGACTTTAAATGGGGCCCAGGAAAATTACACGACCACCGAGAAGGAATTACTTGCAGAGGTGTTTGCTTTTGATAAATTTTGATCATACTTGGTGCTTTCTAAAGTAATTGTGTATACTGATCACTCTGCATTGAAATACTTGTTGAACAAATCAAATGCCATGCCTCGATTGATCTGTTGGGTACTTCTTCCATAAGAGCTTGATTTGAAGATAAGGGATAAAAGTGGAGCGGAGAATTTGGCTACAGATCACCTTTCTTGACTTGGGGGACCTCATGAGAATGTTTTAGAAAAGAGAGAGATAAATGATACATTCCCAGGAGAGCAACTTTATAGCATTCAGGTAGTAATGGATGAAGAAACTCCTTGGTTCAATGACATTGCAAACTACTTGGTCGCAAAGATGTTCCCAAAGTAGTTCACTCATCAATAGAGGAAGAAATTTTTCCCATATTTAAAATACTATATGTGGGAAGATCCTTATCTTTTCAGGGGTTGTTCTGATCAGGTGGTAAGAAGATGCGTGTCACAAAAGGAAGGGCAAAATATTCTGAAACAATGTCATTCGGGTCCAACCGGAGGTCACTATAACGCGAACCGCACAATAAGGAAGATTTTGGATGCAAGATTTTACTGGCCTTAGATGTTCCAAGATGCACAAGAATATGTACTCATATGTGATAGATGCCAATGTGTGGGAAATCTCTCTCACCAGGACGAGATGCCTCAAAATTAGGATCAAGTTTGTGAAGTCTTCGACATTTGGGGTATCGACTTTATGGGCCTTTTTCCCAATTTTCATGGTAACAATTTCATTTTAGTAGTAGTTGACTATTTGTCAAGATGGGTGGAAGCACAAGCTCTCCCAATGAATTATCAAGAATGGTAGTGAAATTTTTAAAGAAATTGTTCTCCAGGTTTTGCAGACCAAGAGTGATTATTAGTGACAGGGGTAGTCATTTTTGTAATTCACCATTCGATAAGGTCTAAAATGGTATGGTATCTCTCACAGAATCACCACACCATATCATCCTCAGACCAGTGGGCAAGTCGAAGTTTCAAATGGGGAGTTGAAACAAATCTTAGAGAAGACAGTTGCCAATCACATGAAAGACTGGGCTGATCATTTAGATGATGTACTTTGGACATACAGAATTACCTATAAGACACCCATAGGAGTTACTCCTTACAAACTGATCTATGGAAAAGCATGTCATCTACCAGTTGAGGTGGAACATTGGGTATATTGGGCTATAAAGTAGCTCAATTTTGATCCTCACTTAACAGGCAAGAAGAGAAAACTCCAGTTAAATAAGTTAGATGAGTGACGAACCATGGCTTATGAAAATTTAGCTCTCTACAAAAAAAGGTCGAAGGAATATCATGATCGGCACATCAATTAAGGCAAGTTTTTCAAGGAATTAGACCAGGTGCTACTCTTCAATTCAAGATTGAAACTCTTTCCAGGGAAGTTGAAATCAAATTGGTCAGGGCCATATACTGTCTCAAAAGTATTCCCACATGGCGCTATTGAAATAATTCATCCTGAAAGAGGGACACTCAAAGTGAACGGTCACCGGTTGAAGCCTTACTTTTCAACATTCTTGATGAAAACGGAGGTAATTCTCCTTCTTGTAGCAGCATTGTAATAGTTACTATAGCACAAAGAAGTTAGAAAACGGAAAAGCCTCAGGTTTCGTTGACGGGTTTGCTGATGGTTGTGAAGATGCCCGTGAACTGCCTGGAATATGCATAGGTACTGTAGCTGGTTTACTTTAGTAGTAGTACTTTAGCATTTTACTGTAGCACTTCACAGAATTTTTAGTGGAATCCCGAGACTCTTACAGGTTTGTGAACGAGGCCATGAAGCCAACCCAAGAAGGTTCTTAAAAGGGCTTTTTAGGGCTTTGTTGGGCATTCTTTTCTCCTACCTCCCACCATCCTTCTCTATCTTCCAAATCAGGGGTAAAGAAGGCTCAAGAAAACATTTTTGAAGAGGAAATCGAAGGAAGAAGCAAGATTCGACAAGATCCACCCTTGATCCTACTTGTAGAAGCTTGGAGACAAAGAGGGAAGCCATCCCCATTGCTGCCTGTGTGGAAGCCTTTTCATGCAATCTGAAGCATCATTCGGTTTCTAACCTTTGAGGGAGTTTTTCTTATGATTGTTTTAGTTGTTTTCACCATGATGAATTTTGTATTTTCTTGTATGGACGATTAAACCCCAAGGTCACCATATGCCGGTAAACCTTGGGGTGAACTTGCTTATATGGTTGCTTAGGTTGCTTTGAATGCAAGTGGTTTGATTTTGTGATTCAAGTTTTGTGTTCTTTGATGTGTTGAATAGCATGAGAACTTTGTGATTCGACTCCTAGGTTGTACTTGGATGCATGGGATGCACCCTTGTATTAGACTCACATAGCTTGAAAGGGATTCATGTACGAATACACGGAGAAATTCAGGTATTTTGTACCCCCTCCAACCATTAGGGGTGAACCTAGATGTGTGTTTGACCATAATTTGAGAATTCCTAGTCCACATTACAATCATAGGAGGATTTGGTCAGAGAAAATTCCAGACCAATACTCATACAGGATTAGGGGTAATCACTGTGGGATTCAGGATTACCTATTTTAGGAACCTCTTAGCCCAAAATCACCACTGCCTTGTAACCCTAGCATTCTCAAGCATTAGTAGCCCAGAAGGAATCCACATCCGTGACCGTCCTTTCCTCTAGATTTCCCACTCTTTCATCATGGCATATTTGCATTCTCCTTTAGTACTTATTCCATTTTGCTAGTTTAGGATATTTGCACTCCGATTTGTAGGCTAAACAATAAGTAAAAAGGAAGTAAGAGTAGCTCATTGGCCCCGTGGAATGCAACCCCTGTGTCTCTCACAGGGTATTACTTGACGACCCCATGCACTTGCGAGTGTCAGATTAACTTCCAAACACAATGGTGTAATAGATGATTGTATATGGTTACGGCTATTTCCATTTTCACTTAGTGATAAAACGAAGATTTGGCTAGCATATCTACCACCAAGTTCGATTACAGCATAGGAAGAAATAAGTCAAAGTTTTTTTGTGAAAGTATTTTTCTCCAATGAAAATCTCTAAGTTATGAAATGAGGTTACAACTTTTGTTGAAGGTGATTTTGATTAATTATATGAAACATGGGGAAGCTTCAAGTTTTTGTTGAGAAGATGTCCTCATTATGAGAATCCAATTTGATTACAAATGTATACCAAATTTGGTCCTTGTGCATTGACAAACGTCAGCATACCCAAGGGGTAGAACCTAGTAAGCATGTAAGGTCTCTGAAACTGTCTTAAGTCACATAATATTGCCTAGAATAACATATTGCAAAAGTCACAAATTCAAAATATACGAGATTTACAAAATCCAAAGCTCAGAGTTTACAATACAAATAAAAATTAGAGCTCAAACTACACCAAGGTAGGTTTGTTACTTGTTCACTCCCTCTAAGCTACTATACTCCTGATTTGAAATAAAAAAAACAACAAAATTATAGATTCAAAATACATGGGATCATGCAGGTTTTATAGATTCAAAATAAAAATGAATAATAAGACATAGAATAATGTTTACAAAAAAACTATAGTTTAGGAAATCAGACTGAGTCAACAGAATACAAATTATAAGGCATTCAAAAATATATGTACAATGGCCAAAACAAAATATCATAGGTCATATGTTTAAACTCAATGACCGAGTCAGATTTTTCAGATCTCATTTGTTTGCCCTCAGTTACCGGAGCCATATTATCAGAAACTATTATTCTTTCATCAATGACACAGTGCGAAATTATAGTCTATTATCAAAATTTCATTTCAATAAGGCTAGTGTTTTACACTTAGTGACAGGGTTAGTGCCTAGTTAATTTGAGACTAAACGTATTTATGTCAAAATAACATTATAGTCCAAGAACCAAATAGAATATCATAATTTAAGATAGTTCAAGATATGCAAATAATTCATCCAGCAAATATACGAACATATGCATGATCCAATTATTTATAGCAAAAAACAATCCAGTTATATTCAAAACTATTAACAAATTTAATATTTCAAAGATTAACAAATATAATAGAGATGTGGGAATTAATGTTTAAGGGTAATAAAAAAAATTTAAAATTTTTATATATATATATATATATATTAGAAACTGAATCGAAGCCCAACAAACGAGTTAATATTATATAAGCAAACTTTCAAAAAAAATGAAATAGATAAATAAATAAATGTATAATTATCGATAATAAGATTATATATATATATACACATTTATATGTGGTGTTACTTGGTTTATGACAGACCCTTTGCGTGTGTTCGCGAGTGCATGGGTTAGTCAAGTAATAAAATGTACCCAATGGGTCGGGTAGTCAAATCCACAAGGAGCAGAAGTAATAGTATTAGCTACTTCTCTGGTATCTAGCCTAATGAATGGGATGATGTGATGAACTAATGCACAAATAACTGACGCCATAGTCGAATATGCTAGGGTAAAATACAGAGAAATCTCAATTAGTAAAAGTGGGGTATCCAAGTTATGCTCCCCCTAGAATTCAGGTGTTAGGTACAAGATTTTGCAAAGAGTTTCTAGAATAAGTAGGTTCAGTCATGGGAATCCTAAGGTATACCGAGCCCTTGCCTTCTGACCACTGATAATTAGTCCCCTATGAGATTCTGGTGGAGAATTCTCTTGACTCCGCACACCACATATGATGGCATAGCACTCTAGGGATATTAGAAGATATATCTAATTCCTAAATATTGATCTAACCTTACCTCTGAAAGATCCCTAACCCCCTACAAGGTCCTGATGGAGATTTCTCTTAATACCTCTGATAAGTGCTTGAGTAGACATATTTTTATATATGTTTTACATGCATTGAGCATCATTTTTACTGTGGTTTATGTCTCATATTGTGTATTTGGTGTTCTTTTATGCATATAGGTTGTGAATGCCTTGAAGAGTAAAAAGGAAGCAAAGATAGGCTATAAAAACACAATGTTGGGAGTTCTTGTTCAATTCAAGGATCAAGACACGAGAGCAGTTCATAAACGTGGAGATGTGTGCCAACTTCCAAGAAGATTCAAGTCAATTCACTATTTGGAAGGGCACAAAGGCAGCCACATCTTCATATTCCTTCTCTTTGTGAAGATTGCAAGACCTCTCAAAGATACATCGATGAAGAAAAAGTTTTATAGCCTACCACATGGACGTGTGCCCGGACATGTGGCCTTAAGAGAAGAGTGTTCGGATCGCGTTTTGTGAAAAGTATTGTAGTAATTTCCACCCGTAGCAGATCTGTATCAAAATTATCGCTCACGCGCGCGTGGAAAAATCCACACAGGCGCATGAGGGCACGTGATGATGTGATCTAAGGCCTATAAATAGCCGTTTTGCCCTATTCTTTCTCATCTTTTGTGCGGCTCTTGAGGGGTGAGGCGGCTAGGGTTTGGAGAGGAGGTCTTTGCGGCTTTGGAGGCGCTTCGTCACCAACTTTGATCGATTCCTCCTCCGTCATAGCATCAAGGAAGCCACCGGTGAACCTAGCTTCGGAGTGGGTCTTTCAAGACGTCGAAGCTCTCCATCAAGGCCATCAGTTTATATATAAGGGAGTTTATTTCTATGGTTTTAATGTACTTTCATTCATTGATGGTGTGTTTTGTATGTTGCTCCATGGAGAGCTAAAACCCTAGAGGGTATTTGGGCTTGTGAACCCTAGGATTCTCATCTTTTGTGGAATTGCTTAGTGTTTCTATTTAATCCGAGTTTGATTAAGTTTTAATCTTGTATTCTCATTGCTTGCTTGTTTAATTAATCTTTGTGGTTGATTGGATTTGCATGATTTGTTACTTTGATGTGAGAGAGGTCTCCATTAGAGTTAGAACTTCAAGGTTAAAGAGGGTTGAGAGGGTGAGTCATGAGATAGTGGAGTGTCCCCTCTCCCTTCCGATTAAGTGTATTCTATCTCCGTTCCTTAAGCTCTATGCAACCATATTTGGTGTGAGGCGTGAGATTGAGAAATTTCTCTGCCGGACCTTGTAGGGGGTTAGGATCCTTCGCCGGGAATTAGGGTTGGATCAATCTTTAGGAATCGGATACAACTCTTGGAATCCCTAGAGTGCTTTGCAGTCATATGTGGTGTGAGGTGTTGAGATTGAGCGATTTCTCCACCGGGACCTCGTAGGGGACTAGTATCGGTGATCGGGAGGCCGGATCCGATTATATTTGGATTTCCACGACTTAACTTACTCATCATAGAAACACTTTGCTTATTCGGTACCTAATACCTGAATCCTAGGGGGAGCATTGCCCGAATACCCCACTTTTACTGATTGAGATCTCCATCCATTTTACCCTTGCATATTTGTCTCCGGTATTCATTTCTTCGCACATTAGATCACCACACCTTTCCATTTATCATTAGGTTAGAAAGCAGAGAAGAAGTTAGTACTAGTAGCCCTGTTCCTTGTGGATTCGACTACCCACTCACCGGGGTAATTATTACTTCGACACCCGTGCACTTGCGGTTTACACGCATATTCGGACGCGTGTCAACCTCTCACCACATATAGTTGCTAAGAGCTTAGGGAATATGGAGATAGGATAAATAACTCAGAAAGCAAAGGGGACACTACGTTATCTCAAAGCTCACCCTCTAAACCCTCTTCAATACTGGTAATTCTAGCCCTAATGGTGATCTCTCTCGTCACTAAGGTAAATAGAACATGCAAACCAATCAACCATAAACTTAATAGAGCAAGCAAGCATTAGAAACACAAGATAGAAACACAACCAAACTGGCATTAATTTGAAACACAATGCAAATCAAGATTAAAATAGAATCCTAGGGTTCACATGCCCGAATATGCTCTAGAGGTTTAGCTTTCTATGTAGCGATATACAAAACAAAAAATTAATGAATGAAAGTATGTAAAAGCCAAAGAATTAAACACCCCCTATATCCGTGATGATGGCCTTGGTGGGTAGTCTCAATGTCTTGATGGAATCCACTTTGAATTTAGGTCATTGATGGCTTCCTTGATGCTATGACGGAGGAGGAATCGATCAAAGTTGGTGAAGAAACGTCTTCTTAGCTGAAAGACCTCATCTCCAAACCATAGCATCATTGCCTCTCAAGAGCCGCATAAAATATACCTATAAAACTTGCAAAACAACCTTTTATAATATGAAATTAGAGGCTCATATGGCCTCCCACATGATTGCAAATAGCTATGTGAAAATTTCACTTGTCATGTACAATAAATTTGCTACAGTACACATGTATATTACCTTTGTTACAGTATGTGTATACTAATTTTGTGGGATTTCTTTTGAGAATTCTTTGCATTACCATGCATGTATAGTAACTTTGTTATAGTTCATGTACAACATGTGGCTTTTTGTCGATTGAAAATATTGAGAATTCTGTTGAAATCTTCACACAAGTTGGAACATAGGTGTGTGATTGCCCTTGTGCCCTTTCGGCTTATGAATTAGCTCAAAAAGTTCAAAAGTTGTCACACACACACCCATGTATGCAAACATGGCTTGTGTCTTGGTCCTTGTATCATGCAAATTAGAATCTCAAAATGTGCCTTCACACCCTATCTTTGCTTCCTTTTCCCTCTACACACCTTCACAGCCTTGTTTGCATAAAGAAACACAAAATACACTTTATGAGCGATAAAACCTGATAAAAGGTGATGCTAAATGTATGTAAAATGATATGACAAAATATGTATATTCAAGCACTTATCAATTTATGCCCAATAATTCCAAACCCCACATTGAATCAAGCTCCTCAGAATACCCTATATTTAAGAGTAAATTCCAAGGGCATGAAAAATCCCCCAACACAAGCATTAGAATTTGCTAAAATACATAATTCTATATATCATGCATGCAAACCCAGAGTTGCATGTACAAAGCATACGTAGACCCAACCATAAGCCTAAACATCATATCCTGACTTCAAAATTCTTATCTACACACACAATAGATAGTATTTGGTTGAACATATATTGGTATGTAGCATATGACCTTATAAATAATCACTGATGTTAACTTCTTAGCTAGATGGTTGTATAACACTTCTTCAAGATCTTGTTATGCTAGATATATACAAGCCATATTTTCCACATATAATATCATGCTCGTTCTATATATATGATAAGTGTCTAAATGTATGCATTTTAGTATATGTATTTTATACAGTTAGCGTGTATTTTTACAAGGATTGATGCTCGTTTTGTGCTTAATCGTGTATTATTTGCTTCTCAGGGCACGAAAGCCATGGAGGACATGGAGATATGATTTGAGCGAAAAAGAGAAGAAAACCAGGTCACAGTACTGTAGTGTATTTACTATAGCATATTACTGCAGCTGGAGTACTATAGCAGTGGCACTATAGCAAGATCATTATAGCAACCACTGTAGCACCTGGATGATTTTTGAGTCATGAATTGATCCAAGGCATACGGTCTCAATGCTGCCCTGGATTGACCCCGGGATGAATACTGTAGCCAAAGAAGAGAGTAGTTTACTTGAAGGCATACTAGCTCAATGAGGTGCTCATTGAGCCAGTATGGATACTATTATGAGTGCTAGAGTACTTTTGCCTACCCGGTCATCTTCCGGCAACGATTCCTTATGGGAAACGAGTGCACATCATCACCAAGAGGGAGAAGAGCAAAGGAGAAGGAGTTGAAGTGAAGATCTAAGCCACCATTGTAACACTATTCAAAGCTTCATCCATTCAAGGAGATCATGACCTAGAGGGGGTTTTCATTACTTCTTTTATGTTTTTGTCTTCCTTGTATATTGTATAAGTGTCCCTTATCATGAGGGATTAACTTATTGTTATGTTTGGATTTGGATGAACCCTAGGGTTAATCTTGTGTATGAACTTGGGATATATTGTTCTTCATTTAATTTGATGGTTGTTTGAGATTCAATCTTCCATGCTTTGATGCTTAGAATTACATGTATGGAGAAATCCGTAATTATATTAGAAGTTATATGCGTAGATGTGACCTACTCACGTGTACTAGATCTAGAAGAGATTGAAAGGGGATACTTTGCCTATACACCGAGAGATCGGGTGTTGGTAGCCCTCCATTGCTAGGTTTAAGCCAAAGGATAGCAGGTTTACTCCTATTAGAGAACTCCTAGAACTTAATGCGATCATAGGTGTGTTGATCCGGAAGAGATTCTGATTAACATTCGTATGGGATCAGGGGTTATTCCCCGAGAGATTGGGGCTAATCTACTCACGAGGTCTCTAGGTCTCAACTATCATCAATGCATCTTTAAACCATCCTAGTTTGGGACATACTGACAACCCTAGGTGGATTCCTTGTCCAAACACTCCCTTCTCATCCATGATACTCCCTTGTTTGTTTACATCCGTGTGCTAGTTACCAAGCCATAGAATTAGCTTAGGTTAGTTTATTTTGTTTTATTTGTTCTTCTTACTAAATATTGTAGGCTAGATAATAGATGAAGAGTGAGTAATAATACTTCCTTGGCCCCGTGGAATACGACCCCTGTGTTACTCATAGGGTATTACTTGGCGATCTCGTACACCAAGACCACCACATCGACAATTTATTTCCATAGTTTGTTATTTTGCTTTACTTTTTTCTTGTGTGTTTGTTTGATTTTAATAAGTTGGGAAGGGGATGCCCTACCAACCTTGTGTAGAACTTTACTACTCTTACTCTAGTATTTGTATGTTTTGACTACTCCCTAGTATTTATTTTTGCAATCTTAATTTTTGTTTGGAATGATGATGCCCCTTTATGCCTTGCAGGGCATTAAGGGAGCTTGGTGAGCCTCTCCACATTTCATGAAAGCCGGACCCAACATGAAAGCTTGCAACACCTTTTGTTCGGGTCACATCTCGCTATGTGCCCAAGATTAACCATGGAAGTTCGTTCCATCCTCCTTCATTATTTTTATTGCATATATTATTATGTTTTTCATGACTAGTGTACATTGGGGACAATGTAAAACACTAGGTGTGGGGATGGGTGTATTGTATGTATTAGGGTTATTGTTTGCATGCTAGTGTTACCCATGATAGCTTATTCATTCTTGTGAGACTCTTCTAGCATGGATTAATGATTGATTTGAGTTACATACTTGTTGTTGTACTCTATTGAATCTTGTTTCACCTTTAGTATTGTCTTGTGTACTGAATCTTGTGTTGATGCCTTAGGAATAGCCAACTTGACTACTCTAACTCTCTTATATGTTTAACACACAACTTTGAGTACTTAGCCTTAGAATACTAAGTTCTATCTTTCAATGTACTCTTAAAAACTTCTAAGTTTTGTTGAGCTAGCCCTAGTTTTGTGGCATGTAGAGTAGTATGAAGAAATGATCTAGTGTGAATGTTTAAAAAAATGAGTCTATGTCAGTATTCCTCTACTAATGAAGCATGAATGCGTCTATGTAGACTGTAATCAAGTAGTTGGGTGGCTCTTGTACCTAACTAGCATGTGCACCCTTTAGAAAGATTTCTTTGTGCAGTCTATGTTAGCCGGACTCGAAAAAAATATTGATGAAATGAAGTGAAAATAAAAACCCTAGTGATCTTGTTGACTACCTACTAGAGGCTTTGAAAAGGAAAATGGAGTTAGTTCGAGTTCAGAACTTGGAAGGATCTTACTTGTTCATTGAAGTAGCGCTTAGCATTTTAGGACTTAGTACTCTTTGCATGTGGAGTGATTAGCATCTAGAGCTGTACTGATTGAAGTCAGTAGGCTAGACCAAGTCAGGGCAGATGAAATACAAGGTTCACACACATGGCACAAACATATAGGAGGTGAGACAGGATCTTTTTGTTGTGCTTAATGTTTTGTAACTCATTATCTAGTTATCATTTTCCAATGCTTGTAGAGTCTTGTATTTATTTGAGCCGGAGGTAATACATTTAGCCACTTATTATTATCTTTTTGCTTGGGGACAAGCAAATGCTTAGGTGTGGGGATATTTAATAAGTGTCTAAATGTACACATTTAACTATATGTATTTTATACAGTTAGCATGTATTTTTACAAGGATTGATGCCCGTTTTGTGCTTAATTAACATATTACTGCAGCAACGACACTATAGCAAGATTGTTGTAGCAACTACTGTAGCACCTGGATGATTTTCGAGTCAGGAATTGATCCAAGGCATACGGCCTCAATCCCATCCTGGATTGACACTGGGATGAATACTGTAGCCAAAGAAGAGAATAGTTTGCTTGAAGGCATACTAGCTCAATGAGGTGCTCATTGAGCCAGTATGGATACTAGTATGAGGGCTAGAGTGCACTTTTGCCTACCCTAAACGGCCTCAATGAGGTCCTTATTGAGCCAGTATACCACCAGTATGGAGGTCCTCATTGAGCCAGTATACCGCTAGTATGGAGGCCATTTTGGGGGATAAATGATCATTTCTTGGGAAAATAAAAGGAGACTTCTTCTTGGCCTCTTGGGCCGCCACCAACATACATTCTTGAGGCCTTCCGGTCATCTTCCGCCAATGTTCCTTGTGGGAAACAAGTGCACATCATCACCAAGAGGGAGAAGAGCAAAGGAGAAGGAGTTGGAGTGAAGATCTAAGTCACCATTGCATCACTATTCAAAGCTTCGTCCATTCAAGGAGATCATGACCTAGAGGGGGTTTTCATTACTTCTTTTATGTTTTTGTCTTCCTTGTATATTGTATAAGTGTCCCTTATCATGAGGGATTAACTTATTGTTGTGTTTGGATTTGGATGAACCCTAGGGTTAATCTTGTGTATGAACTTGGGATATATTGTTCTTCATTTAATTTGATGGTTGTTTGAGATTCAATCTTCCGTGCTTTGATGCTTAGAGTTACATGTATGGAGAAATCCGTAATTCTATTATGAGTTGTATGCGTAGATGTGACCTACTCGAGTGTACTAGATCTAGGAGAGATTGAAAGGGGATACTTGTGCCTATACACCGAGAGATCGGGTGTTGGTAGCCCTCCATTGCTAGGTTTAAGCCAAAGGATAGTAGGTTTACTCCTATTAGAGAACTCCTAGAACTTAATGTGATCATAGGTGCGTTGATCCGGAAGAGATTCCGATTGACATTCGTATGGAATCAGGGGTTAGTCACCGAGAGATTGGGGTTAATCTACTCACGAGGTCTCTAGGTCTCAACTATCATCAATGCATCTTTAAACCATCCTAGTTTGGGACTCAATGACAACCCTAGGTGGATTCTTTGTCCAAACACTCCCTTCTCATGCTTGATACTCCCTTGTTTTTTAACATCCATGTGCTAGTTACCCGGCCATAGAATTAGCTTAGGTTAGTTTATTTTGTTTTATTTGTTCTTCTTACTAAAGATTGTAGGCTAGATAATAGATGAAGAGTGAGTAATAATACTTCCTTGACCTTGTGGAATACGAACCATGTGTCACTCATAGGGTATTACTTGGCGATCCCATACACTTGCGGGTAATCAATCAATATACTTGCATATGTATAACACCAAGCCTTTTGCACATTATATTTTATGTGCTCACAATTGTTGAGTGATTCTATGGGTGGTTTGTCAAAGTGTTATACATATAGAAACAAGTTTCAGTAGTAATAATTAAGGTGAGACACATGGAAACAATCATAGTTGGATGGATAGAATGATATGAGCAGACACATGTGGTACCTTAAAATGATTAACAAGATGCCTCATAATTCCTAGTATTATATAAGTGGAGTAATTAGCAAGACATGTAATGATGCTTGACATTTATTGAAACATGACTGATATCTAGTAGAGATAGGAAATTTCCCTGCAAATTAGTTACTGTTGACATTGAACAATAATTGAAATTTTTATGCACTTCAATGTGAAAATTTTTCTTAGCCATTGTCTTGATATATGGTGGCGAATTTCTTCCAAGCCATCATTTAAATCACTACAAGAAAAATAGGAATTTGGCACGGTAGTTTTGGCATAGAAATGAGCCAAAAAACCATGACAAACTGATTTTGGCATGGTACCATAACCATGCCTATACCATGCGTGACAAATATAGTTAGTCACTGAATAGTAAAACCGTGCCAACCTTTGTCACGCTTTTACTAAACAGTGCCAATTTTGTCACGGTTTTTTGGTATCATTTTTGGCATGGTTTGTTTTGTCACGGTCAGGTTGTCACAGTTTTTGACATGGTTTAGTTTGTCACAGTTTTTGGCATAATTATTTTGTCACTATTTTTGGTACGATTTTGGTTGTCACAGTTATTGACATGGTTTATTTTATCATGATTATTAGCATGGTTGATGTTATCACAGTGTTTGGCATGGTTTATTTTGTCATGGTTTTTGTCACGGTTTATTGTATCAAGGTTTTTGGCAAGGTTGATGTTGTCACAGTTTTTGGCACGGTGTATTTTGTCACAGTTTTTGGAATGAAAATGATTTTTGGCACAATTTTAAATTAAACATGGTTGTTGAAATATTTTTGTCACGATTTTTGGCATAGTTTAAAATTAGTGGGATATTGGCATATTTTTTTGGCACATAATTTGGCATAGTTTATTTAAAAAAATAAAATAAATTACAAATGGATTTCTTTAATATTAGAATTTGCATTAAATTTCATCAAAATATAGCAATATTAGTAAAATAAGCAAAAATGTTATTACAATCTAGCATTACAATAATAACGTCCAACCTAACATAACTTCACAAAACTCTTAATATAAACCATGTACATTGTCAAAAAGCCCCTACATCATCCTCCAAGTCTTCAAAAGAATTATGGGTAGATGGAGAAATACGAGATCTCTTCAGCATTGGAGAGTGCTCATTAGCATGTGTTTGTGACTTTCCTGTCAATGCTCGAGGGGCATATGGCATGCGAGCAACAATAGGCTTTCTAGAAAGATCGATACCTTGCCCACAAAGTGCGGCAAGCAATGATGATCCAAATAACTCGCGACACGCTAACTCAGCCTGTAACCGATCATTAGCCTCAGCACGAGACCTAGCAAGCTTATCCTCCATTTCCTTAAATCTGTTGTGGAGTTGTTCAGTTGATTCAGGAAATCCCAATCGTGGCTTGTAATTGATTGAAGACATATCCTAACAATATTACCCTTCCTTACCACTTTGTTACGATTCCCAATGGCTATCTCATCCCATAATTCATCCTAGTTGATAGAATTCTCATCTAGTCCTTGACTGTATTTATTTGCTATTGCTTTTGTCAAATTCCTCCTACATCCATTAAACATTAAACAATATTATGGACATGTGATTATATTTCCATGGTAAACTATATAATTTAATAAAAAAACTACATTATCAAGACTTAAAATCCATAATAATTCAAGGAATAAACTAATTTTGATACAAATAAAAAAACACATGCTTAAATACAAATATTATATAATTTGGTGGATATGACATAAGTTGAATTTTATTTTGTTCAGCCTTTATAAATTTCATTGAGTTTTCTCAACATAAGTTCAGCCTTTATGTTATTCTATTATTTTGTTCTATTAAATTGTTACATTACACACCATAGAATGATAAAATAAATGTATAAGAGCACGTTATACTTATCTCCATGTAATATACATCAAAATAGGTGAATTTTATTGCTGAAGTTAGAATTCCTTTAATTCAAAATTTCTATATGTATACATTACGTGCAAGTGCTGGGCTTATTAAAAGATTAACTCACTAGTTAGTTAGGAGCTTGCCATTGATGTAGATGATAGTGTATCAAATCCATGAAGATAATCAAAGAAATAGAAATCTTTTACCTTTGCCGATCATCCAACACTGTCCATCAGCTCCACAGTATATTGCACATATCAATTAATCAGTAAACTGATGCATGAGGCCAACTTCTATAACATCATAGGAGCACACATCTCTTCTAATTGAGAGAATGGATGTTTATGATTCTAAGTCGAATGTCTTTCCAATAAATAAAAGAAAATTTCAGAATTAATGAAATATGTCCATTATTAATTTATCATTAAATAAAAACACACTTGTTTGATAAACCCTCACTCAAAAGAACTAATCTATGCAATTCTTGTAACTGGGAGTTTAAAAACCTCATTGTAATAAGGTGTTACTTAACTGAGCATCACCAATGTTTGTAATCTTTCATTAAATTTCTTATAAGCTTGTAACCAAAGGCATGGGGGTTGGGTAATGTTCATTTTGGGCGTACAGTTATTTTTTGGTTGAGATTTTCTCTATTTATTAAATATTTTAGGGGCGGGGGGTGGAGGAGGGATATGTAATTTGAATTAAACTTAAGTGGTATTTGTGACACAGTCCATGGAGAAAGCCCTCTATAAATCCCTTATCGAATTTGGAGGATATGATATAAGTTGAATTTTATTTTATGAAGAGCATAAAGGTTGAAATTCATCTTCAATTTCAAGTGCATTTATTTTGAGAAAGTTATCTCATACTAACAACAATTTGTGTGGCATGAACAACCTCGAGTGTGCCTGATTGATTCCCTGCTAGTGTACGGGGTCGCCAAGTAATACCCTATATGTGACACAGGGGTCGTGTTCCACGAGGCCAAGGAAGTGTTATTACTCACTCTTCATCTACTATCTAGCATATAATTCTTAGTAATAAGAACAAATAAAATAAAATAAACTAACTAATTTATGGCCGGGTTACTAGCACACATAAATAAATCAAGAAGGGAGTGTCAAGCATGAGAAAGAGGTGTTCAGACAAGGAATCCCCCTAGGGTTGTCATTAAGGCTCAAACTAGGATGGTTTAAAGATGTAATGATGGTAGTTAAGACCCAGAGATCTCTTAGATAGGTTAACCCTAATCTCTTTGTGGCTAACCCCTAATCCTATATGAGTGGTGATCAGAATTTCTTCTGGACTAACCCCTCTTACGATTGCACTGAGTTCATGGAAATCTCTAAATAGAAGTAAACCTACTTTTCCTCTCCTTAAACCTAACATTGGAGGGTGACCAACACCCAATCTCTCAGCGTGTCGACACAAGTATCCCTTTTCAATCTATGTATAACCTAGTATAAGCACTCTCTTATGTTAACATATACAATTCAAGAATGAATTATGGATTTATCCTTTTGTAGCTCAAGACATGCAAAGCATAATGATTGAATCTCAAACAACCATCAAATTAAACAATGACAACATCCAAGGTTTATACACAAGATGAACCATAGGTTTCATCCAAATCCAAACACGACAATAATTTAATCCCTCATGATGAGAGATACTTATGCAGCAAACAAGGAAAAGAGATACAATAAAGATGCAAGAAAACTCCCTCTATGATCTTGATCCTCTTGAATGGATGGAGCTTTGAATGATTTGCAATGATGGCTTAGATCTTCACTCCAACACCTTCTCCTTTTATCCTCACCCTCTTGGTGATGATGTGTGCTTATTTCCCCCAAGGATCATCGTCAAAAGATGGCCGAAAAGCCTCAAGAATGTGTGGTGGTGCCAAAAGGTAAAAGAGAAGTCTCTCTCTATTTGCCCTAGAGGAAACCTCAAATACTCCCAAATTCCGACCTATACAGAGGTCAATACCGCGCTCGCGGAGGGGGGAGGGGGTATATGGCCTCTATGCGGCCCGTATGGAGGCAGCATAACTTAGGCCAAAGTTTCTTTCTTGAAAATTCTCCTGGTACTACAATAGCTGCTATACTGAAATTACTACAATAATCAGCTACAGTGATTCAGTTGCAGTAAATCTGCTACAGCTGCATAACCTGGTTTTCTCTTTTCTTCGCCCAAATCATGTCCTCATGTTCTTCGTGGCTTCTTCATACCCTACAAAGCAAATAACATGCGATTAAGCACAAAACGAGCATCAATTCTAATAAAATACATACTAAGTGTATAATATATATATATATATAAAAATACATTTAGACACTTATCAGTGCTATCCTTCTTTTTGTGAGTACGGTAAAGTATTCTTTTGGTGTTGGCTCTCCACCTCCTCCGCCTAAATAAAATCATATTAAAGAAAATTTAAAAATTAGGGTAAATTATAAAGAACAATATTAATGGTATTTATATGGATTAGGGCATTACCAGTCTAAGGCTGTGTACAACAATACTGGCAGATCCACCATGGTAGATAACGATGGAGGAGCTTCCAATTTCTGCCCTATTCTGTTTGTTATTTTCACTTATTCTCTTAAACTCCTCTAACTCCCAATGCCTTTGTAAACCTTCCCAAACTGCAGGAGCCATCCATGGAAGTAGAGCCTTGTAAAGATTATGTGCAAGATACAAATTTTTCTTCAACCATTCACTTGCCTCATGGTTGAAATACCGCAACATTGAAGATTCATGTTGCACCTCCCAAGCTGTATATGCCCTAGGAAAAAGTAAGGTTAATCAAGTTATTGTTTTTCTCGTAGTTAACATACATAATTAAAAAGCATTAATGAATTTAATAGTTTAAATGATATTTACCCTAAAAGCGGTGAATATCTTTTGTCTCACATCTTTGGGCACTCTTCCCCATATGGTCCATGTCTCTTTATAGAGACCTTTGACCAATTCATGGATTTGCTCTCTTAACTTCATAATCTCTGGAAAAAGAAATCATGATATAAAAACACTTTAATTAAAATGGAGAACAACACTTTTTTTTTAAAAAAAAATTAAGCACAAACTTATAAAATTATCATAACATTGAATTTTATTTACATAATTAGCCTATATAGGGTTATAACCCAAGGGGACCCAGTGCTTATAGACTTATTAGAGGGCCCCTCCTTCTCTATGCGTAGATCCTCAATGGCATGAGCAGAAGTCTCAGCATGTGGAACTGGAGGGCTTTGCGTAGCTGGCGCAACTATTGAAGGTTGTGGAATTGGCATCGATGGAGTCATTGTCGTTGTTGCCTAAATATTTGGATGTATAAAAGGAGGCATTCCCAAATCTTTATATGTATTAGATACAACTGTGGGGTTAACATATCTTTGACAAATAATTGGGGTGCATCGACTCTAGCCTGACGTGGATCGACCACCACAACTTGATGTTGATTGACCACTAGAACGACGTCCAGACTGACCCCATCCTGAGGTTACCAAAAATTAATCTTGAATGGTGAAACTAAAAAACCAACTTGGGAAATAATGAGACAAGTATACAAATATAAGAAGTTAAACATAAAAACCAACAATGCCATTTAGACATATATGATTAAGTTAGCTTTGATCTAATAATTTTGGTGAATATAAGTGTGAGATAAGACTTTTGCAAAGGTTTCACTAAGATTATAACTAAACCTAAGCAATCCTTTCCAAAGAAACATATACAATAGGATTCACTGTCTAAATTAATACAAATACAATATCTACGTAATACAAACTACATCTGAAATCAAAATATTAACACATGATATGTGAGGGCACAATATTATGCTAATAACAATTAAATTCATGTTATACAAAACATGTTTTATTACTATTGAATTAAAAGAAATATTCAATGTGTTTACAAATTAAAATTAATTGCAAGTTTGAAAAAAGGTCAAAGGATAGTCAAACCTGATGTACACCGGAATCTTCAAAACGATCCATCATTCTTCAAGTAAAATAGTCTATCCACCTACATAGAAGCACAAATGTGAATATAAATAATAAAATTAAGTATGTGTTGCATCTCTCCAAAGTAATTAATTGATAAATATTTGAAAATGTTAGATTTTCACGTTGGAACTATAAAGAAAACTTCCATTCAAAAGAAATGTATAATAGCTAATTTGAAAAAAAAAAGAGAGGTTCATATCTAAAAGAGACAAAAACAAGATAAGATCTTCAAAGTGCTTAGTTTATTAAAAATCTTGTTCATCATCATCATTATCAGATTTTTCATTTTCTTCATCATCTGTCAGTTCATCTTGCTGGTCCTCCTCGGTCTCAACCTTTGATATGGGTTGCAACATATCACATAAGTCAACAACAAGTTGTATGCCTTGTGGGTCAAAAAAAAGAGAGGAATTTCTTCTATAGCATTGGCGCTTGTTAAGGATTGAATTTCCTCCATTTAATATGCAGATCCATCCTTTTTTGGCCAACTTGCCTCAACTATTCTCCTAGATTTTGTCTTGTACACAGCCAACCAATCAACCTTATCTTTTTTGTGCTTGGGTAGTCAACGTAGTTCACTTGAATAGCTTGTTGTGCCAACACAAATGGATCATACTTTGGATAAATCCTTTTACGATTAATATCGACCAACTTATATATAGGGTGAACCTTAGTGCCATTTATTGGGTCAAACCATGTACACTAAAAAAAAACTACATGATTCCATCTACTACCATGATACTCAAGTTGGACTATATCTTCGAGTAACCATAGAAATTAATAGATGCATCATTAGCATTGGTCCCTAGTACACAAACACCACTGTTCATGGTGGTCTTCTGCATGCCATGTGTGACACTATGAAAGTTATAGCCATTAATGAAATATTCCAGCCATGTTGTTGGTTTCTTATATGGACCCCAAGCCAAGCTCTATAAGAGATGATCCATGACTTGATTGAACTCATTTGCAACCTACATCCCAAAAAATATCCATGAAAATTTTCACTAAATTTTTATACAGCTTCAACATATTTGTATCATTACTTACAAAATTTTCAAACCATTTCGCGAAATTCTTATCAATTACCTTATCAATGACATCAAAGGGGTTTCCTTGTAGATAGTTGATGAATATCCTAAGAATATGCATCAAACTAATAGTTAAATATTTTACACATTGTATACTATACATTTTATTAATTGATAATAACTTACTTGCAATATGGTTGTACTTTTGGGAAATTTCACAATATGTAAGTATGTGCTACATGTAGTTCATGTTTTGATAGCTACCTAATCTTTG
Organism: Dioscorea cayenensis subsp. rotundata; assembly: GCF_009730915.1. Taxonomy (NCBI): domain Eukaryota; kingdom Viridiplantae; phylum Streptophyta; class Magnoliopsida; order Dioscoreales; family Dioscoreaceae; genus Dioscorea; species Dioscorea cayenensis. The sequence goes on along the minus strand of NC_052475.1, from coordinate 14,680,768 downwards.
GACATCCTTGACCTTGACCAATGTAATTGAGTATGTAGAAAGGTGAGAAAATGTCATTGCTCACATCCTCATCATTTCGCCGCAATCTCCTCCTCTTACATGATATGCAAGGTTCAAAGTAATGCCCTGTGAAAATGTTGATTTCTTACACAATATATGCTTGACAAATTCAACCATCAACATGTGATTTATTATTTAATGTTTTCTTTAGTTTTTGGAGAAACCTTAAATTATAAGAATGACAAAACATTACATAATCTAAGCCATCAACAATATTTTATTCTGTGAAATTAGATTATGGCTTATATTACCTTTCAAAAGGATACATCCATCTATATTTAATAGGGCCTCCAATTCAAACCTCATAAAGCAAATAAACAATAAGATGCTCCATAGAACAAAAAAATGCAGGTGGAAATATTTTTTCCAAGTTACATAAAATCACTATAACCTTTTCTTCTAAGTCAATAAGTTTGTTAATGTCTAGCACAGCAGAACATATAGTATGGAACAATAAGCTCAATTTTGTCAATGGATTCAAAATGAACAATGGCAGCTATTCCTTAAAAGCAATCCGAATGAGCCTTTGTATAAACACATGGTAGTCATGGCTCTTCTTGCCAGTTATTTGCAATTCATTCATGTCAATACACATTCCAAGATTAGAAGCATAACAGTCTAGAAGCCTTAATTTGTGAATCCATTCACAAATAACCCTTCTCTACTTTTTAGTTAAAGTGTAGAGTGCTTTAGGAATAGTTCAACATGTATAGTTTGAAGGAACTACTATCTCCTTACGGTTACAAAGAACTCCAACATATTTTATGGCATTAACGTTATCATTGCTCTTCCCTTTTCACATCTATCACAATGCAAAACACATTATCCTAAACATTTTTCTCAATTTGGATCACATCGAGATTGTGTCAGATCAGATCAGTTTTCCAATAGGGTAGATCCCAAATAATGCTTCTTTTTGTCCATTTATGATTTGCTCCATACCCTAGGGAAATGTTAATTAGGTCCTCTACTGCTATTGGTAATGTCATAACTAGATTAAAAATTTCATCCCCTGACAGTCTTGGTGGTGGACGAGTTTTTCCACACGACCTTGGATGAAAGATTTCTTGTCCTTATGGTACGAATGATTTCGGGGTAAGAACACCCCATGACAATAAAAATAGCTAGCCTTCCTATTATGTCGTAAATGAAAAACATTAGAGTTCTCCATACATATTGGACATCCTAAAATCCCGGTAGTACTCCACCTATATAGCATCACATACACAGGAAAATCATTAATTGTCCACAAAAGTGCAGCTCTTATGCGAAAATATTCATTATTGAAAATAACATAAATCATTTCAGTAGTAACCCATAAATTATTTAGCTCATCAATCAAAGGTTGTAAAAAAGCATCTATGTTCTTCTTCAGATTCTTAGACTTTGGACGAATTAGAGATAAGAACATATAAGGTCTTTTCATGCACATGCCTGGTAGAAGGTTATAAGGAGTTACAACCACTGGACAACATGAATAAGTCCTCCCAAATTGGCCATGTGGTGCAAAGGTATCAACACATAAACCTAAACGAATATTACAAGGTTCTCAACAAAATCAAGATAATTTCTATTAAAAAGTTTCCATGCCTCAGCATCAGATGGATGTTACAATACTCCTTCATTTCTTTTGTGAGTAGTATGCCAAGTCATATGCGTTGTTGTAGCATTAGAAGCATATAATCTCTACAATCTTGGAGTTAGTGGTAAGTATCTAAGTATAGCTTGTACAATCCTCTTATGAGTGTGGTTATTAGGTAACCTACATCGACCCTTAATCTGTTTATACCTCGGCTCATCACAAAACTTGCAAGAAACTTCCGCAGCATTATGTTTCCAATACAACATGCAACCATTTTTGCAAGCATCAATTTTAACCATGGGTAAACCCAATTCATTTATGATTTTCCTATGATGGTAATAATCAGTTGCTATTGTATTATCTAGAGGAAGAGCTTCTTTAATTGCAATAATCATGGAATTGAAATCAGCCTTAGACATGTTAGCATAGGACTTGATAAATAGCATCCTAGCAACAAAAGACAATTGGGGTTGGTTAGCAATTTTTAATACATTAAAAAATTTATCAGATAATTGACTTCTTTCATCAATTTGAAAACCAGAAATTGGCTTATCTAATGGTGGTTGCACACCTAGACTAGCTTCATCATTATAATGAGATGTGATAAACGCCTAAATGTATGTATTTTATATGTATTAATCGTGTATTATTTGTGAACATGTTAACGAATTGATGCCCGTTTTATGTCTAAATTGGTTATTTCGGTGTTGCAGGTCTTAAATGAGTCAAACAATGCTCAAAAATGCAAATCGGATGAATTCGACATCAAAAACGGCATTTTTGGGGTCCCGGCACTGTAGCGACGCTGTAGCGACGCTGTAGCAGGTCATTGTTCTTGCTGCGGCCATTTGGCTGGGAGTTTCACGGGCTCCATGCGCCCGCATGGATGCCCGTGAGGTTTGCTGGGAATTCTCAAGCCTCGGTACTGTAGTAAAAACACTGTATCGTAGCAAAAACATCGTAGCTTATCACCGTAGTACCGGCAGGGTTTTTTTGGCCATTTGGTCGTGAGCTTTCACGGGCTCCATGCGCCCGCATGGACCGACGGGGTATATAAGAAGCTGATTTCTTCTAGGGCAAGGGAGGAGTTTTTTTGGGAGAGTTCTTCAAGCCGATTTTTCACCGTCTTTGAGAGGCAAGATTACATGTTTTTGGAGAAGGGAAATCTAAGGGAGAAGCTCGGATTTGGCTAGATCTTCATCGATCTCTTCTTTGGGAGTTTGTAGACGACGAGGGAAGCCGCCCCCATTGCAGGGCGTCCGTGGAAGCCTTTCCACCCTAGCTTGGCTTGTCTTCCTTCTTCCATTGTTTGAGGGAGTTTTTTTATTATGCCATTTGTAGTTGTTTGCATGGATTTGTTGCTTGGATTCTTTTTGTATGGATTTGAGTAGACCCCAAGGTCACCGGATGCCGGTGAACCTTGGGGTGAACTTGTGTATTTGGATGATTTAAGTTTGTTTATTGCAATTGTTGTGTTTTGAGATTCATTCTTGGTGCATTTGATGTGTTGCTTACATGAGAACTCTGTAAACCAACTGCTAGGTTGTACTTGGTAGCGTGACCATCGCCCTTGTACTAGACACACCAAGTTTGGAAGGGATTCATGTATGAATACGCCGTGACCATCGGGTATTCTGTACCCCTCCACCATTAGGGCTAGACCAAGTTGTGTTCCGGCTCTAATTAGGGATTTCCCCACTTGTTAATGCAATCGTATGAGGATTTGATCGGAAGAAATTCTGTGTCAATACTTATACCGGATTAGGGGTCAATGGCCGTGACCATCGGGTTGACCTAATCTAGGAAATCTCTAGGTCCAAACCTTCAATTGCATGACATTCTTAGCATCCTGTGTACTTTAGTAGCCCCTAGGGAATCCGCATCCGTGACCGTTACTTTCCCTTGATTTTATACCCCTCTCCGTATTTTAGTCTCCACTTGTAGTTATCTTATTTAAATTAATAGATTAGAGAAACCTTTCGAATCTGTCGGCTAGACAATAAGCGAAGAGGAAGTAAGGGTAGATCCTTGGGCCCAGGGAATACGACCCTCTCGTGCTGGCACGAGAGGTATTACTTGACGACTCCGTGCACTTGCGGATCGCACTTATCAAGATGGATCCCATGGCGGAACATTAGAATGGAGACAATCATACACCATTCTTTGATCCCAAGTCATCTGCTCATAGTCACCCCAATTTGTCACATGTTCTACACTTTAATCACAATCCTCATTCAGCTCTTCATTAATTCGGAACAATTCTTCCCCATAACATGTCCAATTCCAATAACATTGTTTAAACTCACGGATCAATGCAGAACTACATCATCTGGAGCCAGAAATCATGTGTTTCTGCAATTTAAAAAAGGACACCTAATATTCTCTCCATTTTTATAAGAGTCATCTTGACTAACTGCAAATTGGATGAATTCATCCAACCTAGTAATAAATTCATTAGTCAACCCTTTTGTCCAGGTAGATTTCGATTATACATCCACTTTCTTGTCAACATTTTTTTGGGCCTATGAACATAATTACATATGGTCATTGTTTCACATTAATTAGGTCACATACAATATTTTTAAATACATATTCGACATATGTCATACAACAAGAAAATAGAATTGGTTTCTTAAGTCTGACCAACAAGAAAATTTAACTACTCATTGTTTTTAATAAGTTTGAACAACAAAAAAATAGAATAAATGCAAAAATTACAATAAGTTGATATCATTTGTTTAATCAACTAATAACTAATCAATGAAGCAACAATTAATTTGTTCTATTAAATTATAGGTTCCATTAAGTATCAAAGAAAACTTGGGCATAACTTTAAAAGGATATCAACAACTAGAGCATAGACAAAATTTTGTCACAAAATCACAATTATATAAAATTTAAAACTTAAGACAAAAAGAGAAAAAGTTTGAAGCGCCATCACCATTATATAAGCACATTGGTACAAAATTTTGTATGCCACTTTACTTAATTTTCCAAAGTAGAGATTTCCTTTGAAGCAAAACTGAATGCTTAGACAAGATTAACTATTAATGGAGGTGTGAAAAATCCAAACAACTTATTTACCTATAATGTGAATTTATAAAGTCATAGTACGAGATGGAAAAAAAAAACAAAGTTGCAATAAGTTAGAAAAGATAAATAAATTTATTGAACAAAAGAAACATTAAGAGAAAGAATCCAATAATATTAAATAAAATAATTGCTCGAGCCTATTAAACACATTATATAGTGTTCTATTTATATCCCTGTCGAATTCAACCATAATGTTTGCTTCAACAACCAAATTCAAAAGAAGAATTTCATGGTCAAATTATAAAATACTCAAAAGGTAAAAATGTGGTCCTAAGTGGGAGACTAAAAGGCTTAATAATTGCCAGCATTATTGTTTTATGTTTGGCCTACATTAAATCAGTGCCTTTTTTGTCAAGGAAATGCTAGTTCATTTAATATGATATATATTTACACACACATATTACTTTTACAATAAAATAAAACATTGAAGTTCATGGTCTTCTTCAATTATCATATTCCTTTCACAATACGGGAGCCATTGGTGTCACTAGGAAAGTGGCAATGGTTGTTTGACATAAGAAGTCTTTAAATCCACATGCTTGAAAAGCAGAGAGATCATTCGATAACTAAAATTAACTAGTAATAAGATCAATACTTATCCATAACTCATAGATAACTAAAAAAAGTAGTTGCACCAAAATCATCTAGAAAATAATAAAATTATATAAGGTTGCTAGAGTTATATTAATGAAGAAGATTAGTCATCTAATTTATTAGTAAGCTTTCTTTATTATTGTACAATTTTCTCCATTATGAAAAAAGATTGCTGACTCCTCTATATTTCATTATGAAAATTTAATATCAATGGGAACATGATAACAATGTGGTGCACCATATCATGTATGAATGCACCAAGGCAGCATGGCTTGTGATCAAGCCATGCGCATCACATTTATTTTTCACATTGTGTTCATAAAAGAGTTTCTTTTAAGGGTTGATTTCCATCGGTTAAAATCTCATAACAAATTTCAAACATGCCTACTCATGAGAAAAATGAAAAGAATGGTGACTTGATTAGCACAAGTGACTATCTAAACAAATAAAACAAGAATTACAAAGACCAAGAAAACTAATTTTTAATTAATCATATTGCAAAGGTGACTATCCAAAAGAAAAAGGGAATTTCACATTTGCTCTCTCATAAACTATAGTGTTCTTTTACATATCTCTGGAAAATACTTACACACAATTAAAACACAAGCAAGAGTTCCTAATTTGACCATAAGCAAAACATTAGTACAAATTGCACAGGTGTAAAACTTCTCTTACTTAAATGATTATTGTTTCTCCTCAACAGATATACTAGGAAAGTTGCAATGATTGTTTGACATAAAAAGTTTTTAAATCCACATGCCTGAAAATTATATCATTAATTAACAATCATGTATGTCCATGTATGTCACCTATAATTGAACCATCATTTCATTTACATAGACAAGAATCTGAGTTTAAGTATAAGTATCCGATCTTGCTAAGCCATCACTTCATACAATGCAAGGCATATAAACAACATCAAAATCAAACACATCCATCCAAAATATACTGAGTAATGCAACCAAACTTATAGAAATTAGATTGTAAACAAGGTCCATCCCTTCTTACCTTTGGAAAGAAAATGTGGGGAAAGGACCATCAACCACAAAGACCATTATTTGAAATATCACTACAATAAAAACTAAGTCCATACTTCATAACTCTATTAGAAATTGAAAATTCAAACATTGATATGCTATATTCTTTTTAGTTTTATCGTTTACAAGACTTTGAGGTTCAATAATTTGGCAAGTTCTCTGGGAATTGATACTATAAGTTTATTGTTATTGAGACGCTTGCATCGAGCAAAATAGTTTTGCTTAATATCCAATTCCCACCAAATATAAAAAATCAAATATATATATATATATATATATGAAGAAAAGAAAATCATTACATGAATCGGAGTGTCTTCAACTTCCCAAAGGATACTACCATAGAAATAAAAACCCAAAATCACAACCATTCTACTTTCTCTATGTCTACAATATATAATTTTCTTTTCATATAAAAAATAACTAACTGGATATAATATGGTGATAGACAAAACATTCAAATCATAACCAGAAGCATCCAATGTTCATCAATGAATACACATCGATAATTAAAAATATAGAAACAAATCGAGAAGGAGAGTTTGAAACAAAACACACCTCATTCAGAGATTCAAGATCTAGTGAGCAAACCTTGTGAAATGTTCCGCATTTGCCTCATAATGCTTCAACAGATAAAAAAGGAAAGAAAAAATCGCAATAAATATCACTGATCCCAAAAAACCTCCATTCAAACCGTAATAAATCACAATAAATTCCACAAAAATGGCCCACAAACAATAAACATAATCAGAAACTAGCCAAAAACCTAACCTTTTTCAACACGAACGGCTTGAGCTTGAGCCGAACGAGCTTATTATTATCACTATTATTATTATATATAATAATGAATATATAATAATTTATTTATTATTTAATAAGTATATATTTTTTTAAATTTTTAATTTTAAAAGAAATCTGAAAGTATTATACTGTTTAATTTATTTATTTATTATAATTCTAACATTAAAAATTTAACATATTGGCATGGTTTTGGGTTCTCCGTGCCAAAAATTGTGCCAAACACATCATCAACTTGTTTGGCATTGTTTTTTGGCGCGGATAATCCAAAACCGTGCCAAAAACTGTACCAAGTGTCATATATTTCATTGGCACAGTTTCGGGTTCACCGTGCCAAAAATTGTGCCGAAGAAGTTGATGATGTGTTTGGCATGGTTTTTGGTACGGTTTTAGCACCATTTTGTGTCTAAATTTTAATCAAAAACATAAATGGGGCTACATACCATGACAAAGTTGTCATGATCCGGTAGTTATGCCAAATACCGTGACAACTTTGGCACTAACATGTGTTTTGTGCCAATTTCGGTGAAAAATTTGGCCCGGGATCAAAACTGTGCCAAATAGATCGTGTCAAATTCCTGTTTTTCTTGTATTAAATGATTATTCCTTTATAATGAATTATCATAATATTCACTACAAGAAATCATATATTAATTTGGTGCATTGTGTTTCATTGGCGAAAATATCACGATCATTTTGAAGAGACTTCAGACACTATTTTTTCACCTTGTATATTGATAATTTTGTACAATAAATGGCTTCCATATAGTGAATACATAAGACGATGATCAAAATGTTTGCAAGACTTTTTTAAAATTTAAAATAATTGCCAAATAATTTAACATTTCTGACTTGTCATACAACAATTCTAATACAACGATTCACAACCTCAAGTATTAGTCTTCAACTTACATATGTGACTGGCACCAATCAAGTTCTCAAGAAATCAAAATCAAATTTGGATAGTTTTAGAAACCACAACTTAAACTCTAAGATATTTCTTTCCTTTCTAACATTCAACGGATTGATTAAAACTTCTACTCCTGGTTAATCATAAGTTTAAATAAAAAAAAAAGTAAACAAAAACAATTTGAATTGAAAAGAAAATCACCTGCCTCACGTAGTACCGGTGTACAGCTCCAAAAGGAACCTTGTCACCAACACTACTAATGTTAAAAAAATTGAGGGCGACTTTGGTCATGATCTTGATCATATCTGGTCAAAGATACCAATTGGGAGGTTGCATAAATGGCGCAGTCCTAAAGATAGGGTCAAATAAGTGGAATTGGGTGATAGATCCTAATTTAAATGGATAATTTTAAACAAATGATAAAAGATAATATAAGTATATATATATATATATATCCTTATATCCAATGGCTAGGATTTAATAACGGGTTGGAGTTCACAATCTTTCCCTTTAAAATAATTTAGTTCTCTAAACTCACATCTAACCAGTTGTAGATATGGGAACAACATATAATAATCTAAAGAAGAAGTCACTACGTCATTTATGGGCTTTAGAGGCAATTAAATAGAAGGGTTTTAAAAAACTACCTCTATAATAAATAGGATTTTTTTTTTTAATTTCTAGAGTCGGTTTAGTTAAACCCCTCTGCATTAATTTTAGTTTTAAAAAATAATTAAAAAAACCATCCTTTCTCTCTCTCTCTCTCGCCCTAATTCCTCCGCCCTCGCCTCTCTCTCTCTCTCTCTCTTTTGCCCTAATTCCTCCGCCCTCGCCTCTTCGTGCCCGCCTCCCCAAACCCTCTAACCCTCTTAGGGCCACCCTCAAACTCCGGCCCCACGACAACCCTCTCAGAACCCTCATCCCCTACACCACCGCGGCAACTACTCTCTTCCTCGCTGCCCTCCTCGGCCGCCCTCTCAAACCATCCCTCGCCACCGCCCCCATCTCTCAGTCCGAGACCCTCCTATAATCCCTCACCGACGATGAGAAAATCCGCGCACTCGAAGACCACCTCACCTCTGATCTAGACGGCAAAACCCTCTACTCTTCTGCCTCACCTCCGGCGTGAGAAAGGATTAGGGATCCAGTGAGCTCCATCAATGAGGGTGAAGAAGCAGAAGAGGCACCGCAAGGCGGTGAGGTTCTACTCAGCGTGCTTTGGATTCTGTGAACCCTATAAGGTGCTTAGCGATGGTACCTTCGTTCATCACCTCCTTCTCCACGGCCTCGTTCCAACGGACAACGCTCTCCAGCGTCTCCTCGGTGCATGTGTGCTACTCTTCTCCTCTCGCTGAGTCATTGTTGAGCTCCAAGTTCTTGGTGAATCCCACTCTGAAGCTCTCAATGCCGCTCGCTAGCTTGTCACCATAAGGTTGCCCTCTTCACAAGATTTCTCTCTGTTCATGCCTTTTTTATTGTTTTTGATATGATTAGGGCTTATGTTGTGCTGGTTTTGTTGTTTTCCTAACAATGGCCTTGCAAGAAACCCTGCTTCTTGATCTAAGTTTCTTGTGAGTTGCTTATTTGCATTAATTAAATCCCTTTTCCTGAATTTATGTTTTTTTTTCTTCTTTTGCTATGACTTAAGTCTGCTTGCTTTTTAATCCTCTCAATAAACTGTCGTTCACTCTTAAATGATTATGTATTCACAATTAGGTTTGTGGTCAACTGATTGCTAGTGTTGTATATGGTGTTGATATTCAAGAATTTGAAGATTTTCTTGTTAATTCTCTATGACTTAGTCTGTTTGCTTTTTTATTTTCATGTTTTGTTTTTTTATTAAGGGTGTTTTTTTTCTTGAAAATGGTCTTTGTGACAGTTCAATTGCTCCTAATGTCAAACCATTAGTGGAAAAATTATGCTCTATTTCTTGTGGACTGATCTTGTGTCTACTTGTTGCTGTTGGTAGTAGTCAAGAATTTGGACATCTTATTTAATTTTTCTCTTTTTTTTTCAAGAATGTTTGTTTTCTTGGCAATGGTTTCTATGACATAGTCCAAGCTCTTGTATAATCCCTTAAGAAACATTCATTCCCTGTTGAATTTCATATTATATATGAGGAAATTAGATTGTGATCTGATTGAGGTTTCTTATGGATTGAACACTTGTTTGTTTGCAGGTGTTATTCTTTTGGAAGAATTTGAACGTATTTTCTTGATTTCATTTGTTTTTTTGTTCTTTCAGGTGTACTCATTTTATTGATGAGTTTTGGTTTGCTAGGCTCCTCAACATGCCAAGATTTGATTTTATCTTGGTTGTTGCTTCTTCTCTTCTTTGTTTATTTGCTTATTACTTTCTCTGTGTGTGTGTGTGTGTTTGTGTGTGTATTAGAACACCGAATTGCCTTTGTGTTTTACTTGTTGTAGAGCTTTGTCATTTTCTATTAAAACTGTTTTTACCTTTCACTTTGCCTATTTTTGATTGCATAAATCTTTTGTTTGTAATGAAATTACATAGGCTTTAAATTTTTTTTTTTGTTTTTTCTGTTCAAGAATTTGAGATATACTTGATTGACATTGTTTTTTTGTTAAGGTGGCAACTACATGCTAATATTTTCCTTGTCAATTCTCTGTGATAATCATAATTGTAGCTGTCATGTTTGCTAAGATGATCCATGCAAAACTTTGACTGGGCTGCTTTCTTGTTTCACATGCACCAACAAATACTGAATCAAATCCATACCTAAAGGCTGAAAACCTGGTAAGTCTCTGCATGACAATATTGCCAACTATTCTGACTTCGGCATGTATTTATTTTCCTTTGATTAATTTGTTTTCTTATGAAAATGTGGACATGTGCTTCTTCATTTGGCATCATCGTTAATTGCTAAAACTCATTTTATTTGATGAGTAACTTAAATCTATTCTCTGGTTTGCCTTTCGGTTTTGAATTTTTTTTTTTTCGTTTTGTATTTTATGATTTTGTTTTATTATCTTGTTAGATTATTCCCCTAGAGCTATTTTTTAGTTCCCTTTTTTTTGTTTTGATCTTATTATTCTCATTTTGCATTTTTGCATTTTATATATTTATTTTTATTACTCATATTGTTTGCTGATTAGCTTAGATTAATTCTCTAGTTCTCTTTTTTGTTTTGATTGTTTGCTTCTCATTTTGTATTTTATGATTTAATTTTATTTTTATAAGTAATTTGCATCTTTTCTTTTGCTCTTGTTATGTTTTTATCATTTTGCCTTATAATTTAAAAATTGGCCCTTTTTTTGCACAAGTTACTATTTTTCCCCCAATCTTTGATGTGAGTGGTTTTTTGTGATGATACTAGACTTTTCTCCAGTAATTTTCTTCCAATATCAAAAGGATTCCATCTACTTGTTGTAGCTTTTCTTGTGCATTCCTTGAAGTAAAATCATGTCTTTGTGGATGATCCATTTTGCCCAAGCATGAAGCTATTGAATTTTTTTTTTTCCTATGAGTGTTTTCCCTCGGGTGTTATGCATGATTTGCTGGTGAAATTCAAGATCACTCTTTGCCATTGTGCATTAAATGAGAATCGTGCTGCACTTGCTGAGGTTCCTTTTAACTTTGTCTTTTTTACTTATTATTGTTTGCACCTAATATTATATTCTTGGTAATTGATTTGATATACAACCCATCAATTTGTTCCTATGAATTCTTTATTCCGTTTTTATTTTAATAAGAACGCACATGAGAAATACATTTTTTTTCTTCTAAAAGTTAAGTAGAATTAATGCTTGAATTGTTTTGCATGTGGACATATAGATATTTTCATATCATTCATATATCATTTAAAATGCTTGACATTTGAAGGTGCTGTAAGCTTGGCTCCTATAGAAGACTTTTCTGGTCTTTATGTCAATTTTCATGCTTATAGTTTGTAGCATAGCATATAGATGGTCATGGTTGTCTGTTTTTTTCAAGGGATAATTCCAAGAAGCAATATAGGAAACCAGATTTAACTGGTACATGTATAAACTATGCATTCTAATGGTGTAGTCTAAACCTTTAGCTATTTTGATTTAGATCAATCATTTAATGTATGAGGACCAATTTTTTAAAATATATTTATCATATATTGGAGATGGTAGACCCTCAGTTTGATTCTAATGATTAATCATTGTGATATGTTCCTCATTTATCTCAACCAAAATTTGTCCCATGTTATTGGGTAGTTTCACTGCATAAAAAACAGAATTGTGATCCTTTGCTGATGCAAAATGATCTAGATACTTAATAATTGGTTATCATCTATAGAATATATTTACAGGATGGAATTCAATAAAAAATAATGAACAATTTCTCTTGCTGCTATAGTTTCAGTATTATAATTTAAAGACATTGGATTTCTCCTTATTTTAAATCTGGATAATTATATCTGCTTGATTCATTGCTTGAACAAAAGCATTGTTAAGTCCTTTTCTCTTGCCAGATGGAAGGAATCCCATCCAAAGTAAGAACACTGAGAATGCATCTAACAATGGGGAAGCTTTATCGGATTTCTAGACATTATCGGGCGGCAGTTGTCTGCTACAAAGAATGCTTAAGGTAGACTAAATTTTATGCTTGTTTACCATTTTAGTATCCAACAGAAACTGTGTAAAGACCAATAAAACCTGAAAAGTACTTTTCAAATTCATAGGATAGGTTTCATCAGTTAGGTTGTCAGAAGTCTTCTTCTTTGGCTTAATGAAAAGATTCATGCCAATACTGCCATATTGTGATTTAGATATTATGTTCAAGTAATGCAGGAAGAAATGGAACTTTATTTCCAATTTTTTAAGTTGTAGTATTTTAATATCCCAGTTTATTCTTTTTTCAGTTTGTTATCATGCTGATGCATTTGGTCATGTTTATCTATATACTTTCGGTAGGCAATGTCCATATGTGCTGGAGGCAATTGCTACTTTAGTTGAATTAGGAGTTACTTTGAAGGAAATTATTTCATTGTTTCCTCAGGTTTGAAAGAAAATATCTTGCTTTTTAAATTTTGAAGAATTGCTCCTTGGTTTTTAATATAGTCTTGATAATGATACTCATTTTTTTTTTATGTATTCAGTTGTTACAAAATTAGATTGTTTATTAGCTTATATATAAGCTATATATATATATATATATATATATATCTTGCACAAGATATGTCTTTTGATTTGAAAATATGTTTTAAATTTTTTACACATGTATTCACACCATCCTATGTGCTTTAAATAAGTGACCTCTCCATTACAGACTTACAGTTAATGTATTCACTTTCTTGCTGTTTCCTTCCATTTTTGCAAAATACCAATAATTTTCATATTGGATAAGTTTTCTGTATATGATTGCATGAAACCAATTCTCCACAATTAGTGGTCATGTTTTGATGCAAGAAAAATATATTTTATCCTTGGTTACTGGTCAGGGACATGTGACCGTCATCACTATACAACATGATTTGTATGTTCACTTGACTACTTTTTGTTATCAAGTGTGGTCATGCCACTCTGTTAATAATGATCACTGAATAATACTTATATGCTATGGTCCTCACCAAAGCCATTTTGTATTAGAACATCTCTGCATGCTCCATTAGTGGGTCTTGTTATATGATTATAACAACATATGTGCTTTAGCATAGTTGTTTCTTTTTGGGTTAAAGACATTATACCATATGATAACTACTGTAATCATGAAATAATCTATACTTTCGACATGCTTCTATCTTCTTCTTCTTCTTCTTCTCCTTTTTTTTTTTTTGGAGTTAAGTAGACCAAGGTTGTTGGTTGATGAAGTTGTTGAAAATTTTCATTTCCTTCTCTGTGCTGTCTCATCTGCTTGTGTTTACATATTGTCTTAATTGATGTTGTTGACGATGATGACTATTATCGTTGTTCGTATTCTTATTATTGCTATTGTTTGTTTTCAAAGACTTAGTTATCATGCTTTAATATACATTAAAAAAATGCAATTGGAATATTCATAGTTGCTTTATATCATATATTCTTTCACTGCTGTGGATCACCTAGTATCTTTTGATGATTTCTAGACACCTAAAGGAGCAAAACCCTTTTTTGATCATCTTGATACTACCCGATGGTTGCACGTAAGTGGATAAATAATTTGCTTTTATTGGAATATGTATGTTTCAGATTTCTTTGCTGATTTGCATGATAGGGATTTAGATTAGGTTTATTTCACTTGTAATTTACAAGATTTTGACATGGTAAGCATGATGGATGCACACAAGTTTATTTCATGGAAGATTGTCACTTACATTATTGCTGAATTAACTGCAAGGCATCATTATCCTATAGTATTTCCTGGTAACCACTTGGATAAATTTTTTAGACAGTGTGCAGGGGACATAGCTATTAGATGCAAACCCAAAAAACACTATTGGTTTATAAAGTTTCTAAAGCCAATAATTTTTTAATGTTATGACTTCTAGCTGACTTCTCTGGTTGAGGTTGTTCTAATATAAGATTAGTTATTTTTTTTTAATTGTTTATAATATTTTCAAGGAATATAAAACTATCTTGTCATTTCATAAGCTACCAATGGAGGATACTATCTTTTGAATGTGAATGCCATATAAAATTGGTGTATTGTGGGTTCAATAAGTGCATTGATTGACATTATTAGATTGTTTGTTTCTTTTGCTTGCTCTGCTTTTTACCTTTTTGCCCTTTGAAAATATTAGATTTGTAATTAAGTTTTTTTAAAATTAGTGTATTGTGTGCGGGTTTTTATTTGGTTATTCTAAATACAAGATTGGATTTTGATTGAATAAGATTGGATTTTGTTTAATGTTTTTGCAGATTTTGAAGAATTTATGGTTATAGATCAAGAGGGTTGAAGACGAGGATACATGAAGCTTTTTACTTTTGTGTAATTAACTCAAAAAAATATTTTTGTAATGAAAGTACACAAATAGTGTAAAAACACTTATATTTTTGTTATTACTCAAAATACATTACACTTTTAACTCATAGCATGTCAATAAAAGGTCAAGGAATTTGAATTTAGTATATTTTTGTATGTAATGAAAAATTTATGTTTTTAATTTACAAGTTAACAAATTTATTTATTATTAATAGGAAAAAAAAATTAACATTTAATTCAATTCAATGAACAAATTTATAGGTGATTATAACCACCTTTAAAAGTATGAACATGCAAGATATTATTAGCTATAGAGGCGGTTATAACTGTCTCTACCACTTATAATTTTTAGAGGTGGTTATAACCACCTCTAAAATTATTGAGGATTAATGAAAAATTATTAGCTATAGAGGCGGTTATAACCGTCTCTACCATTTATAAGAAGGTAATGAAAACTTAGTTGTTATAGAGGCGGTTATAACCGCCTCTATAACTATTGAAAGGTAATGAAAGCTTAGTAGCTATAGAGGCGGTTATAACCGCCTCTACTCTTGTTGTTACAAACCGCTTCCGTAAATAAAACTTACCAACGGTTGGTACAAACCGGCTCTAAAATATAGAGCCGGCTTGATACGAGGCGGTTTAGAGGCGGGTAAAAAAACCAACACTATATCTATAGAGGCGGTTAAAACCACCTCTATAGGCTTTTAAACTGCCTCAAAAATACTTTTTTGGTGTAGTTGAGTGAAGCAACAAACACAATTTGGAAACTATGGCACTTGACATCCTCTATTCATCACCAATCTACGGTTCTGCTACTGGTATTGTTAAAGGTAATAAATATGATCCCAGACCAAAACATAAATAAAGATTCTACAAAAGTAATTGCTAAAGGGCTATGCGGTCCAGATTTATTGATCATACTTATATTGATACTTTTCCATCCAACTCTCAAGTGGATTCAAACCTCAAAATCACTATCACACTTAATCAAAATCATCAAAGCCTATTTCCACAACCATCACGCACCACTTATTAATTGAAAATCATATGGCAATACTAACCAAACCACTAATCAAATACTTTATTCTATTACAAGACAATTCTTATAGTTGGCACAAATTGACAATATATAGATCCCCACTATAGAATCAAAACCTTATTAGCACGGTCAATAAAATAGCACAATTGTTATTTGTGAGAAGTATCCACTAAAATTAGATTTGCTGGAATTTTTTTATTTTCTAATAAAATGTTCTAATTTAAACATCAGTAACTATACTAGATTAACTACTACAACTTGAACAATATTAATTGAATTTGAAAACTCTATGGCAATGAGGTTTACTTAACCTTCCAAATGAAGTACAAAATTATTCTCTTGAAATTGGCAACTATAAATTGAAAGCATTGTCGTAGTCAAGTTGACACAAAAGGAAAACATGCCATTCAGAACCATTCCTGGTTGTAATAAGAAAAGAATATCAAACTATAAATGGTGTTCAACAGATTTCAAAGCATTATTTTGCCATCCAAAGCACCTATAATACCCAACAAAAGGCAGGGACAAGCAAACATTAACGTCTGTGGATCTGTTTCTATTACAGTAATATCTAAATTGACCAAACCTCATGATTTGAATTCTAACAAATCTAAAATCACAAGGCTACAATGTGACCAAGTTTCATAATATTCTTAGATTTCCTCAAATTATAGCATCAATTTGAATCTCACCCATTTTCAACACAATTATATTTCAGGCATGTCTTACAAAATCAGGAATATCTCTCAAAATACACATCCAATTGCGGATATATTTTATAGACAAGTAGCTAAGACCATCATAAATATTATTTATGTGTGCACTTTTGCCAAAACTACTTCCAAAGTCATGAAAAAGTATGATTTATTCTTCTGGTCCTGCTAAACAATAACATTTAGGATAAACCTATTTATAGCAGCATATCTCTTAGGATAAAAATCTAATGAAATTTAGAATTTTGAAGATGGTTAGCTATGGAGAAATACTACAATTCTATAGTTTTAATTTTCTCCAAATTCTATCTATAAAGTATCAGAATTTGGGGTATAATTTTAGCCAGCTCAAATTAAAATCCTAAAGTCATTATTCTTATGTTTCTATATATAACCATACAAGAGTTCACCTCTAATAATTCTTACCAAATCATCATATCTGTAAATTTCATTAATCCTTTATCCCCGTGTCTAAAGAAAATAAGATACAATACAATTAGACAAGATCCAATCATAAATTCCAACCAAAGCAAGATCTTTCCCTCAATTCAAATTATGAAAAATACTCTAACATGCAATTTTTATAAAGAAGTTCAAATTAAAATGGAATCAAGAGAAAGAGAAGAGTGATACACTCCTTGCGTGACAGCAAGTGTATGGGTCATACAAGTAGTAAAGTGTACTTGAATGGGTCAGGTAGTTGAATCCTCAAGGATTGGTATTGCTCTCCATACTAGTTAAATTCTTAATATCTACCTGGTTCATAGATTGGGTTGAAGTTTAATTCTAAAGGAAAATAAAAGATAAGAAACAAAATGGAGAGAGAGAGAGAGAGAGAGAGAGAGAGAGAGAGAGAGAGAGGGTTTTGGGTGAAAAGAGATGAGTGGGAAGGATAGCCAACCGGATTATGTTTGCCCTAGCTAGATGGATCTCTCGATCATCATCTAGATAGCCAATGTGCAACTATGGTTAACATGCTATCAAGATTGCAATTACAACTATGAGGAACATGCATATCAAGGCAATCAACACGAGAGTTTTGCAAACCAAGATAAACAAAAGAGAAATCTCCAGGAAACTCAATAATCAAAGCATCAAGTCAGTACAACAAAAGTCGAGGTTCATAACCTGAGGCATTGAATAAGTGTTATCCCCTCATGGTTCTACAATACAAATAAGAGAAACAGAAAGAGAATGAAATGAAATCCATAAACTCCCTTCTTGCTTCATAATCCTTGTTAGAGAGTGTTCAATGATGATCTTCCCGACGTTCCTCCACTTCCACGATGATCTCTCTGTCCAGATCCAGCCCTAGATGGTGCCCAGCTCTACCCCAACCCTTTTCTCCAAGAAAGATGAAGAAGATCCCTTCAATGACCTAACTTTGGGCTTAAAAACCCAATTCTTGATTCAAGCACAACCATGCTCATGGTCATGCTCTTCTCACGATGTCTTGGAACTTGTTTTCAGCACGACTGTAGCACAACCTATAAAGTTCATGGATATAAGAACATCGTGTTTCCTGCTAGTGCTTCCAAGCACTGGTGTGCTTCCTCAGTTGGGCTGAAATTCTCTAAGTCATGGAAACTGCATGGTCTGAAGCATGGGCGTGCTTCCCCACCGTGCTTGCCCAAAAATGTGTGTTTAATCTCTATTTCATGCCAAAATTGATCCAAACTCTTTCTTTTTATTCCAAGACCTGATTCCCGGCACAATGAAACATACATACCCAAAGTAGCATCGATTTACAATAAATATATGCGTAAAGACAACCAATTCATGCAACAGGGTATACTAGTTGTCTGTATAAATACACTCATCAAAGAGCTCCAAACATTTTATATTGTGGCTAATCTTATGCCACTAGTAATGATGGTGTGCACGTGTATCATTGAAAGATAACTACACCACACCCTAACCATAAGTGCATGGGTCATTAAGTAATAAACCTCCCATGCATGAGTACAAGAGAGTCATATTCTCTGATGTCCAAAGAATTACTATTACTTCCTCTTTCACAACACTATCTAGTCTACCAAAAAAATATGATAGTTTAATTGCAAGTAACAGATAAATAAACAAATATAAAAGACACCGCATGAACTAAAATAATGAATAAACACAAAGCATAAGGCCTTGGGCAAGATCCCCTTGGAAGAATAGCAAAGTAAGGATGATTCAGAAATAAGGTATGATGTTGGCTAGGCTTTGGTCTGTGAGGCTGAAACATCCTTTAGTGTTTGCAAGTGTACGAGTCATCTAGTAATAAAGTATCCAATGTGTTGGGTAGTCAAATTCACAGAGAACAGTAATACTATTAATAACTATAACCTCGCTATCTAGCCTAATCAATAGAATGAGTGCGAGATGATCAAATTGCAAACAATTAAGCAAGAGGAAACAAGAAAGCAATAGAAAAGATGAAGAGAAATTAGTTAAGAAAGATGGAGTACCTGGGCGATGCTCCCCCTACGATTCTATAATAAGTGCTGGACTAATATTGTGCTTCCTTAAAAAGAATGGTTGAGTCGTTGGAATCCAAAAACACATCGATCCCTAAACCTAGGCCAACTAATAACTAATTCCATATGAGGTCTTAGTGGAGAATTCCCTTGACGCCTCACACACATATGACTACTTAGAGTTCTAAGGATCCCAAGTGATAAACTCTATTCCTAAAAGTAGATGAAACCCTTTGGTCCATGTGAAAGATCCATAATCCTATACGAGGTCTCACAAGAGAATTCTCTTGATACGTCACACCACACACAATTGGAAAGAGTCCTTAAAATAAAAAGGTAGGATAAATCACGTATGAAGGGAAAGCGGACACTCTGTTATCTCACAACTCACCCTTTCAATTCTCTATAATCTTGGTAAATCTAACCCTAGTAGTGATTTCTCTTGTCACTAGGATAATTAGAATATACTGATAGCAATACAATAAGATCACAAGATTGAACTCAACATTAAATCTCAAATAAAGGAAACATAATAAAACTCAATTGAAGATTGAATCCTAAGGGTCACATATCAAAGTACCCACACTACTACATAAATGCCTATATGCAACGGTCATGAACAGTTGCGAAATGTCTTACAATTATTGCACAATATCTATTGTAGTTGTTGCCAGTTGTTGCATCTATTCCCGTTCCAATAGGTTATTGCAATAGTTATATACATCCTATTGCAGTGGTTACAATTGTTGTCTAAACGGTTCTAATTGCCATTGGTTTTTGTAGTGGTTTTTAATTTTACAGTGGTCACTTCATATACTGCAACTATTTATTTTGCAATGGTTATTTTATAATGCAGCGGTTTTGTAATATATATTGTCGCAATTTTATAATATATTTTGCACCATTTTGGTAATATATGTAGCAGGGATTTGGTAATATATATTGCAACAGTTGTATAATAGTTATGGCAGCAGTTGTGTAAAAACTATTATAATGGTTTCACCAAATCTATTGCAATGGTTTAGAATATATGCTGCAACACTTAATAAAATCTATTGTAGTAATTTTATAATCTTGTACCATTTTACAAATAATAATTTTAATAATTCAATTTAATAAAATTATAACATTAGCAAGCATCATCCTAGAATGTAATAAACACTTAGAGCCAAGAACATCACACTAAAATTGACAAAAATATTCAATAAAATAATAATTCAATGAGAAAACTAGTTAATACAAAACAAGTCATCTTTAATGTTTTGGGATAAAACCAACCGAAAGTATAACATCATTGTCCCTATAATTATAAAAATTAGATAGCAAAAATATTAAAAAGAAACTTGTGCGATATATACAATTTATATTACTTAACATAATAATAAAATTTGTCAAAATAAAATGATACTATAAACTATATTCCAACCTAATGACATCAACTAAAATATAACAAAATAAATTTAGATACACAGTCAAATTATTTAAAGAGTAATAATGCAAGAAGACAATTATGAAATTAGAGGAAAAGCATTGGTTTAATTTTAAGATTTTATGGAAAACAAACAAATGCTTTGGTTAAATTATAAAGACTATATAATATAAGAGGGAATAGGGAACACTATTGGCAATTAGGATAGCAGGATAGCGTTTTGCATAATAATTGAATGAGAAACAAGATATAATAATAAGACCATAATGGCAATTTTCAAGACACAAAAATCTAGTTCCATAATACAAATAAATTGTAAGTTCTTGGTGTCCAATGCTTAGAGATAGCATACAAATAAATGTGCCTTAACATAAACCCAATGCATTTCAGATATTGGCGTGACTCAATTATCATTTCTGAAGTATGAAATACTACTACAGATACCAAAAAGTTTTATTATTAAACTTAACAACAATAAAAAAAAAATTTGAATCTGATGTATAATCTATTTTAATGAAGGGTAGTTACCTAAGATAACTATTAGAACCCCGAATGTAAAAATTAAACCAATGAAAACAATCTCAAACTTGTATTTAATCATTCCTGAGCATAATTTCCATTCATTTCCATACATTAAGTAGCCAATAACTGCCATTGATGCATAATTGATAGAAGTAGGAATTCAAAAATGGCATGCATAACTTTTAATCATATGTTGTTGCACCAGAAGAGTATCTTATCGAAATTACATAATGCACAGTAAACTAAGGATAAATTCAGCCAAAAGAGATCAATTAGACATAACCTTACAAATTCTACTAAAATTGCATTCAAGGCATATTCAAAAGAAATTCAACTAGCTCTACAACATTTTGCTCAACCAAAAGCATTCCATTAAAAAGATTAGTTTTAAATTTTCTCATTCAAACATTAAAAAAAGAATACTAAATTAAATTGTGTTTGAAGCTGAATAAAGAATATTTTATTTTTGAAATTGAAACAATTAGATCATGGTTCCGAGAATAGATAAATCCAATGATAAAACCAATTCTCACGAGATAGACATAGATGAAGCATCATCCTCCTCAAGCTAAGCAAAGCAAGAATGAATTCAGAAATGTTTTTTGGAAAGAAATACATGAGTAACTAATAAAATCTCAAAATCAAATTTGAAAACATACTGAAAACAATCCGAATCAGAGAAAGAGGGGAAAAATTGATTATTTTGAGATGAATTTAGAGGAAAATGGGTATAGAAGTGTACCTCGAAGAGACCTGATCGTGATGGCCTACCCCGGGGATGAGGTAGAGGCAACGGCGGTGACGGCGACATCGGCTCCAGTGAGAGAGAGGATCTCGTTGGTAAAAATTAAGAACTCTCTCCCATCAAACCCTAAATCCACACAGAATTGAAAATGAATCAATTTAATCATCAGAGATTCATAAGTTCTCTGATTGGGAAAAAATGAAGATTGAGATTATTTTAGATTAAATAAAAAAATTATGAAATATCTGTAAATAACAAAAGATCAATAGATCTAGAGAGATAGAAATTAAGAGCTTTTGAAAAGAAATTGGGGAACCAGATAATAGATTGGGATTGAGCGAACCTTCTCAGAAGAGTTTCACCGGGGGTGAAAATGGTTATTGGAGGACATGCCGGTGAGTCATTAGCGTCGGTGGAGGCGGAAGCAATGGGGCTGGGAAAGGATGCATCACTACTGACAAGGGCACGAATTGAGGGTTTCGAAGGGCTAAAGGCCGAAGAAGAAGAGCCAGCCTTCTTCTTCAAGTGTTTCTTCTTCTTGCTAGGATTTGGGAGGGAATCTTAGTAGGGATCGGAAGGGAGATGGCAGGAGATGGGGTGGTGATTGCTGGAGGAGATGGAACAGGGGATGGGGTGGTGATCGAGATTATTACACATTAGGATTACCTTTTCTCAATGCGATGGTTTCGGAAAATAACTGTATGCCTTATGTTTCTTTAGTGCTATTGTGAAAAGCATGTCCTTGTCTTCTGAACAAAAAATTATGTAGAGTTTTTATTTCTTAAGTTACACATATTTTTAAATAATAAATTTGTTTAAATATATTCTTCATAAGTATTTATTTTAGAAATAAAGTGTTTTTTTAAATTAAAAATGATCAACGCAAACAACATAAGAAGGTGATTAGCATTTTTGCTATTTCAAAAAATAGATAAATAAATAAATACCACTTGTTTATTATTATTTTTTCCCCCAATTTGAAGGTTGTGCCCATTGTATTTATTTATTTTCATATATCATAAATATAGAAGATATATATAGATAAAAGAAATGATTATGAGATTTTTACAAAGGATGATAATTACAAATAAGAAACACTTGTTTTTCTTATTCTTTCCAAAAATAGCATTATCTTTTTTTTTTCATAATTTATACTTCAAAGTTTTTATTTGCTGATCCACCCATCAATGTCCTTATCCATAATATACATATATATATATATACCCATATCCTATAAATATAAACAAAACTAGAAGCTCCCATCAATTCATGGTCCCACTTTGATCTATCTGGACTAGGAACAATCAGGCAACTATAAAAACAATCCAACAAACTAAGATACCTACTACACCTAAAATAGCAACCCATTTATATTTGCCTAAAAGATTGGGTGATTAAGGAGATGTGTATGATACATAAAAACAAATTACTTTCAGGAGTATACTCACACAATTAAAAGTACTCGTTCTAATTTATTTATTTATTTTAAAAAATAATATTTTTTCTTATTTATTAGATTTATTGATTTTCTCATTTGTAAGTATAAATTTTATGAAACTTATGCATTGTTTTCACATATGAAGTGGTTTTAAAAAAAAGCCGCTGCATATCATAACACATACGCAACTGTTATAAAAACCTGATGCATATCATAACCTATATGCAACAATTATTAAAAATGGCTGCATTACAATGCATATGCAACAGTTATGAATAGCTGTTTTTTTTAACATTCACAACGATTATATAACTGCTGTATATCTATCTTAACATGCAATAGTTTTTGCAATAGATTGAGTCAAATGTAATACTTACTTGGAAAATTGCCTGCAATGATATGAAATCACTACAAAACCACTGCATTAGATAGCGTATTGTAGCAGTTTTATAACTGCTATAAGGTAATCACTGCATAAGTGTTGTTGTCTAGTAGTGTCATTAGGGGTTTAGCACTCCATGGACCAATACAATATGCAATCAATCAATAAATGAAAACACAAGAAAACCATAAAGAAAACCCCCTTTTGATCCATGCGATAGTCTTCAAGGGCCGCTTCAACTTCTCCAAGGATCCTTCTGTCAAGCATAGGTTACACGCCTTGATGAGTGCATTTCATATAGATATTTTATACCTATTTTATGCATTTAACTTGTCTTTTAGCATTTATTTATGGTGATTTGATACTACTTTGGGTATTTGTGCTTAAATGTGCAGGCAAGCAGGTCTTGGGAACACTAGAAGATAATTTGGAGAGAAAATCGGTAAAGAAACACAACATTTCTAAGTTTCTAGGGCAAGCACTGCCTAAGCACGGGTGTGCTTATTGGCTGTGATTATTGTGGTTATTCAAGAGATACATCAGAAAAGATAAGCAAAACACTATAACTGAATTACTGTAACAAAAGTAATGTAGCCAAATTACTATAGCAAAAGTGTTGTGGCACACACTGGAAAAGAAGCACGGCTTAAGAGCCCAGAGCACAGTTATGCTTCTAGGAAGCACAACCTAAGCACGCCCATGCTTAGGCCATGTTTTTTACTGCTTGGGAGAAAATTGTCATTCTTTTCATTCTATGAAAAGTGCGGCCTAAGCACGCACGTGATTAGGCCGTGCTGAGCCTGAACGACACCTTTTAAGCTAGATCTAGGTCATTTTGAGAGGGATTCTTCTTTCTCCTCTTGAGGGGTGGTGGCTTGACTTTTTCTTCTTCACTTTTCTTGTGCTAGAGATTGATCTAAGGTGTTAGAGCATGAGTAGAGTGGAGCTTAGTTTTGTGAACTCCTCGGAGCATGATCAAAGAAACTCAAGAGACAAAAGGGAGTTCATGGACTCTTACTTTTTTGTTTTCTCATTCTTTTTCTTATTGTGTGTACCCATGAGGGGCTAACTGATAAGTGCTTGAGTGAACATATTTATTCATATGTTTCACATGCATTCAACATTTCTTTTATCAGGTTTTATAACTCATAAAGTGTATTTGGTCTTCTTTTGCACAAATAGGGTTGTGAAAGCATGAAGAGAGAAAAAGAAGCAAAGATGGGTCATAGACGCTCATTTTGAGAGTCTTTTATGCAACATGAGGATTAAGTCACACGTTGTGCTTAGATGCATGGGAGTGTGTGACAACTTCTAAGGAAGTTCAAGTAATTCATGAGTCGGAAAGGCACAAAGGTAGTCACACTTTCATGCTCTAGCTTGTGTGAATTCAAGAACCTTCTTAACTGTTTTTAGTCAACAAGAACCCACATGACCTACCACATGGGTGTGTGTCTAGCCGTGTGGCCTTTGAAGAAAAGGATCTAGAAAACACTTTTCATGAGCATGTGGCCCGTGTGAATTTTCTGGGAGATTTTCCAGCCCACATGGGCTTGTGGTGCCTCGATTTCGGATTATAAAGGCCGCTTTGTCCAATTTTAGGTTAACTTTTTCATGACTTTGAAGAGACATGGTGGCTGGGTTTTGAACGTGAGGTCTTTGTAACTTTGGGGACATTTCTTTACTAACATTGATCGATTCTTTCACCATCATGGCATCAAAGAAGCCATCAGCAACCTTAGCTTCGGAGAAGATTCCATCAAGGCATTGAGACTACCCATTAACACTATCATCACTAATTCAATGGGTTTATTTCCATGGTGTTTGCATATTTTTATTCATTTATTACTTGCTTTTTAACTTGCTCCATGGAGAGTTAAACCCTAGAGGGTATTTGGGCATGTGAACCCTAGGATTCTATTTTGTATTGATTTACATTATATTTTCTTTTAATCCGAGTTTAGTTGAGTTTTAATCTTTATTTCTTAATGCTTGCTTGCCTTATTAATCTTATGGTTGATTGGTTTGCTTGATTAGTTCACCTTGGTGAGAGAGAGGTCTCCATTAGGGTTAGAATCTCCAAGGTTGAACAGGGTTAAGAGGGTGAGCCTTGAGATAGTAGAGTGTCCCTTTTCCCCTACGATTGATGTATCACATCTTCATTTTCCCTAAAATCTAAGTAACCATATGTGGTGTGAGGTGTTGAGAGAAATTCTCATGGGACCTCATATAGGCTTAGGGACCTTTCACCTAGAGGTAGAGTTAGGTCTACTCTTAGGAATCATGTACATACTTTGTAATCTCTAGAGTGCTATGCAGTCATATGTGGTGTGAGGTATTGAGAGAATTCTCCATCAGGACCACGTAGGGGACTAGAATCGGTGATCTAGAAGTAGGGACTGATTTACCTTTGGATTACCACAACTTAATTAAGTCGCTTAATGTTTGAATCCTTGGGAAAGCATTGCCCAAATACCCCATTTTCATTGATTGAGACTTCCTTTTATTTTACTCTTGCATTCTTGCCCATGATATTCATTTATTCATGAATTAGTTCATCACATCATCTCTTTGATCATTTGTCTAGATAACTTGGAGTTAGTTATTACTAGCAATCCTGTTCCTTGTAGATTCGACTACTTGACCCATTGGGTACACTATTATTACTTGAGTGACCTGTGCACTTGCGGACACACATAAGGGATGTGTCAAGTTTTTGGCACCGTTGTGAGGGAACGGGATATTAGGAACACTAGAACATTGTTATTTTACTCATTCATTTTTTTCATTGTTTTTATCTATTTCAGATTCTCTTTAATTCCATCATTTTCATTAGTTTTCATTGTTTTTCTATCTTATATTCCCTTCTTTCACCATTCTTATTCTTTTCTTTTCTTGATTCAGCTCCAGGTTATGACCCAAGGAGTTTGACATTAGTTGAAGAAGATCCTGAAATTGAGCATAAACTTTGTAGAAGGGGATAGGAACCTACACAAGAATAGAATTTTCTAGCTGAAATAGAGGTCAAAGAATCTGAAAACATGGCAGAATCGAATAGGTAGTCAAGGACACTTTTAGATTTTTCCTGACCTTCAGCTGGTGGGACATGGTTAAGCATTGTTCTGCCACATGTTATAGCCTAGAACTTTGACCTAAAGTTGAGTTTTATTCAAATGGTTCAGCAGTCAGCACAGTTTAATGAATTAGCCAATGAAGATTCGAACAATGATATTGAGAATTTTCTTGAAGTGTGTTATATGCTGAAAAATTAATGGGGTATCAGATGATGTGATTCGCTGAAGAGGTTTCCCATTCTTATTGAAAGGAAGAGCCAAACAGTGGCTCCAATCATTGCCAAGAGCCTCTATCATGATATGGGATGAAATGGTGGAAGTTTTCCTTGCAAGATACTTCCCTTCAGGAAAATCAGCAAAGCTTCACAATGAAATCTCTCCATATGTTCAGATGGATCTAGAATCATTATTTGAGACATAGGAACAGTTCAAGGACCTTTTACAGAAATGCCCTCAACATAGATTCCCCGATTGGATGATCATTCACACATTCTATAATGGGTTAAATCCAAGCATTAGATAGCTCCTAGATGCCACCGTAGAAGTAACATTAGGAAACAAGACCCCAGAAGCTGCCCAGTAGTTGATTAAAGAAATAGCTCTAAATATCAATCAATGGAATGCTAGGGAGAAGAAAAAAGTGGCCGGCATTCATGAGGTTGACTCAGTCACAGCCTTGGTAGCCCAAGTAGAAGCATTGACTAAGAAATTAGACACTCTAACTTCACCAAGAGTGGCTATGATCACAAGTTGTGATGATTGTGTGGGTACACATATTTCAGCAGATTGTCCTATTTCAGTTGGTACTTTAACACCCGTGTAGCAAGTCAATTTTTTGGGTAATATGGGGAAAGGTCAAGGAAATACTTACAACAATGCTTATAACCAAGGGTGGAGGAACCACCCAAATCTCTCATGGAGTAACTAAGGACAACAAAAGCCTGCTGCCCTACCAAGATTTTATCAAGCACTTTTGATTCCAAATAGAGTTTTAGAGATAGAGAAGGTTTTGGCAAAATTTATTAAGTGGACCAATACTAGATTTCAAAATGTAGAGATGACCCTCCGTAATCACACTGCTTCACTGCATAATTTGGACAATCAAGTTGGGCAGATAGCAAAGTCACTAGCAGAGAGACCCCAAGGTATCTTGCCAAGCAACACCGAGACCAACTCACGGGAGCATGTAAAGGTGATCACTTTAAGAAGTGGTTGAGAGCTTGAAGAATGACTCCCTATTGAAAAGAATGTTGAAATTCCTCAAGAGAAGCCGAAAGATAAGGATGAGGAGGCGGCTGCACCCCCTCCTACTTTTACACCAAGAATCCCTTATCTGGCATGTTTGAAGGATAAAGCCGATGAAAAAAACAGAAAATTCCTGGATCTTTCCAAATAGCTGTACATTAACATCCCATTTATGGAGGCATTGTCACTAATGCTTCGATATGTAAAGCATGTGAAGGACCTCTTGATCAAGAAGAGGAAAATGGAGGAAAGTGTAGCTGTGGTATTGGAAGGAATTTGCTCAGCCATGCTTCAGAAAAATTTGCCGAGTAAGAGAAAAGATTCTGGAAGCTTCATCATTCCATGTCTAATCTAAGGTTTAAGGGAAGAGAAAGCACAAGCTGATTTGGGGGCCAGCATTAATGTAATATTGTATACACTATTTTAGAAATTGGGGCTAGGAGAGCCAAGGCCAACCCGAATGACATTGCAACTAGCTGACCATTCAGTCCATCATCCAAGAAGTGCAATAGAAGATGTTTAAGTAAAGGTTGACAGGCATATTTTTCTACAGATTTCATGGTTCTTGATATCAATGAGGATGTGGATGTCCTATAATTTTAGGGAGGTCTTTCGTACGCACTTCTAAGGTACTCATTAATATGGATAGGGGTGAGATGACGCTATGCATTAAAGAAGGAAAGATCACATATCGTCTCGCCGAAGCCATGAAGCATTCTCTTGACTTTGATGATACATGTTATTTTTTAGATGTTACTAATGAGATTGCTGATGAGCATATGCAGTAATTTCTTCGTCCATATCCATGTGAAGAATGGCTTGATATTTAAGAAGAAGAGACGAATGCACCAGTGGTGCAAATTCTCGAAGAGCAACCAAATCCAAGAATTCTGAAAAGAATGTTCTGTCACCTGAAGAGGTTAAGATGTCTCCACAAAAAGCATCCCAACATTCTTAGGGATAAGCACGCAGGAGTAGAGAGAGATACTCCCTCATTCCGTAACATGCTTTGTCATTTTCCTTTGAACCTACAGAAATTCTGTCCTTCATGTTTGCAGGCTACAGGTAAGGAGATTCTCCACCTGCATGAGCCACCATGAGGTAAGAATAGGTAAATCAAGCTTAGTGACTTAAAAGAAGCCTATCTTTGTAGATAACTCAAGTTTTACTTGTTTTCTAGCTTAGTTTTTCAATTCTACAAAAATAATTCCCATTAGTGGGTGTTATTTTCCATTATTGTTGGTGTTGAGTTTTGCATGATGATTTTTGGTATACATGTGTGTGGCATGGTCTTCGATGTTATTCATGTATTTAGTCAAGAATTTGGACTTGGATTGTGGGAATTACATTTTTCTATGCACATCCACACTTGCACTCATACGTGGGTGTCAGTGCTCGTGTGGGCTACAAATTTCAGCAGAAATAAGCCACAAGGGCATGTGGAATTTCCACACACCCAAGTTCATTAACCACAAGGGCATGTGGAATTTCCACAGGCCCATGTGGCTTTTATTGATGAAAGGGGAAACTATTCACTTTCTCCATTCTCACAACCCTTCATCTCCGCACACATTCACACCAAGAGACACACCTCTTGGACTTCAAAACCATTTTTCTTGTATATTTAAAGGGTAGAAAGAGCTTTTTCGGTCATTACTTTAAGTTTTCCTTCTCCAATTCTCTATTATAAGCACTCTCCTTACCTTCTCCATTCTTCCTATTTTTAGATCTATTGGTTTTTCTTGGTTTATAGCATGTTTTCTTCATGAAAGTCATTTTTTATGCTAAAGTGAAGCCTTGAAGGCTGTTTGGTGTGTCGATGTAGCCCGACCATGGCTATTTTGCCATGGTCGGGCTCTACATGGTGTGTGGCTAGTCCACACAGCCGTGTGGGCTGAATAGAACCCTCTAGCACACCCACACAGCCGTGTGGCTAGCCCACATGGCTGTGTGTCTCTCTGAAATTGCCTTGTTCATGTTGAATTGATTTTTCTTTGTTATCTTCATGCAGGAATGGAACCAAGGACCAAAACGATGGCCCAGAAATATTCTTGCCAGGCTCGGAAACCATCCCCACCATCGGAATTAGAGTTCACTGTTCCCGAACATCAGCATAGACTCAATCATCTACAAAGGCTAAAATTTGGATAGACTCGCATCATTGACTAGAGGGCACACGAGGAGATTGACCTGGCTGACGAAGTTCGAGAGCTTATTGTTGTGGGAGGATGGAATTTCCACACGCCCGTGTAGATTTTCTGGGAGATTTTCCAGTCCACATGGGTGTGAGGGAGCCTGTGTGAAGTCCCAATTTCTGATTATAAAAGGCTGCTTTGCCCAATTTTAGGTTAACTTTTTAACTGCTTTGAAGAGGCAAGGTGGCTGGGGTTTGAAAGAGAGGTCTTTGCGACTTTGGGGACATTTCTTCACCAACATTGATCGATTCCTTCATTGTCATGGCATCAAGGAAGCCATTGGTGACCTTAGCTTCAGAGAGGATTCCATCAGGATGTATTCATTCATTACTTGTTGTGTAACTTGCTCCATGGAGAACTAAATCCTAGAGGGTATTTGGGTATGAGACCCTAGGTTTCTATTTTGTATTGATTTACATTGTGTTTTCTTTTAATCCGAGTTTAGTTGAGTTTTAATCTTGATTTCTTAAAGCTTGATTGCCTTATTAATTTTATGGTTGATTGGTTTGCTTGATTTGTTCACCTTAGTGAGAGTGGGGACTACATTAGGGTTTGAATCTCCAAAGTTGAAGAGGGTTGAGAGGGTGAGCCTTATGATAGTGGAGTGTTCTCTTTCCCCTCTGATTGATGTATCACATCTCCATTTTCCTAAGCTCTAAGCAACAATATCTGGTGAGGTATTGAGAGAAGTCTCCACCGGGACCTTATTGGGGGTTAGGGACTTTTTACCTAGAGGTAGGGTTAGGTCTACTCTTAGAAATTGGATACATCGTTTGAAATCCCTAGAGTGCTATGTAGTCATATGTGGTGTGAGGTGTTGAGAGAATTCTCTACCGGGACGTCGTAGGGGACTAGAATCGGTAACCTGAAAGCAGGGAGTGATTTACCTTTGGATTACCAAGACTTAATTAACTCGGTTTAGGAACACTTTGTAAATCTTGCACTTATTGTTTGAATCTTAGGGAGAGCATTGACTTAATACCTCATTTCCATGGTCATGTGATATTGTTACATGGTCATGTGAGCTTCACAACCCGATGAACACATACACCCATGAGTTAGGCTTCACCAAACGAAGAATGAGGAGTTCAGGGGAGTCCTATTTTAATTGCATTCCCACACACATTATGCTTCCATTGTTATTATTTTTATTGTGCTTGCATGCATACATTGAGGACAATGTACATCTTAAGTGTGGGGGAGGGTTCACCTTATACATGACTTTTTACTTGTGTTTTTCATGAGCATGCTCTTGTTGCCAATGAAGGTTCACCTTAGAGTTAAGAGTTTAATTCTTAGTTTTTTTGGAGGTTAGAAACATGGATTTTTATCATGCTATAGTTTTCATCCAATTTTTATTGAATATTTTTTTCTCCGATTGCTCTTTGTGCACTTTTTCTCGCTCATTAGACCTATGAAGACTCTAGTTCATTATGTTTGGGACTTTAGTGTGCTAGTTTTTATTTAAAAAAAAATTCCAAAAAATTTAAAAAAAAAAAAAGAATTGGAAATTGTTTGTACATAGGGGGTGGAAAGAGCTACCACCCATGAAGTATGTAGCTACTCTCATAAGTCGGATACTTGTTATGCCCTAATGAGAGAAAGAGCTATCTCATGGGATGTGTGGAAGCTACCATCCTTGGTAGAAAGAGCTACCACCTCGAAAGTGTAAAAGCCACTCGGGAGGCATCTTGGGAAAGGGCTACCTTAGAGGTTGTGTGGAGCTACTACCTATTCTTTCTGTTTATAAATAAGTCTCATGTTAATAAGAATTTGGTAGTGGACATAGTGTTGAAATGAGTTGAGTTTTTTTCACACACACACGCATTCGGATTTTTATCACATTCATTTTTTTGATTGGATTGTTTGCTAGAGCATTGATTGTTTTTGTCTAGTGTTTGATTCTCTCCATGACTGTAGAATTTTTATTCTTGTACTCATTTGGTGAACCTAAGGCCAAGCACTTCTCTTTTCTTTCCATAGGTATAATGTTTAATTTTGCTTGAGGACAAACAAAGACTTAAGTGTGGGGGAGTTTGATAAGTGCTTGAGTAGATATATTTTTATATATGTTTTACATGCATTGAGCATCATTTTTACTGTGGTTTATGTCTCATATTGTGTATTTGGTGTTCTTTTATGCATATAGGTTGTGAATGCCTTGAAGAGTAAAAAGGAAGCAAAGATGGGCTATAAAGACATAATGTTGGGAGTTCTTGTTCAATTCAAGGACCAAGACACGAGAGGAGTTTATAAACGTGGAGATGTGTGCCATCTTCCAAGAAGATTCAAGTCAATTCACTAGTTGGAAGGGCGCAAAGGCAGCTACATCTTCATGTTTCTTCTCTTTGTAAAGATTGCAAGACCTCTCAAAGATACATCGATGAAGAAAAGTTTTATAGCCTACCACATGGACGTGTGCCCGGACATGTGGCCTCAAGAGAAGAGTGATTGGACCGCGTTTTGTAAAAAGTATTGTAGCAAAATTACTGTAGCAGTACTGTATCAAAATTATTGTTCACGCGCCTGCGTGAAAATTTCTGTAGCCCACTCGGCCGCGTGGAAAATCCACACGGGCGCGTGAGGGCACGTGACAGGCGCGATCTAAGGCCTATAAATAGCCGTTTTGCCCTATTCTTTCTCATCTTTTGTGCGGCTCTTGAGGGTTGAGACGGCTAGGGTTTGGAGAGGAGGTCTTTGCGGCTTTGGAGGCGCTTCGTCACCAACTTCGATCGATTCCCCCTCCGTCATAGCATCAAGGAAGCCACCGGTGAACCTAGCTTCGGAGTGGGTCTTTCAAGACGTCGAAGCTCTCCATCAAGGCCATCAGTTCATATATAAGGGGGTTTATTTCTATGGTTTTAATGTACTTTCATTCATTGATGGTGTGTTTTGTATGTTGCTCCATGGAGAGCTAAAACTCTAGAGGGTATTTGGGCTTGTGAACCCTAGGATTCTCATCTTTTGTGGATTTGCTTAGTGTTTCTATTTAATTCGAGTTTGATTAAGTTTTAATCTTGTATTCTCATTGCTTGCTTGTTTAATTAATCCTTGTGGTTGATTGGATTTGCATGATTTGTTACTTTGATGTGAGAGAGATCTCCATTAGAGTTAGAACTTCAAGGTTAAAGAGGGTTGAGAGGGTGAGTCATGAGATAGTGGAGTGTCCCATCTCCCTTCCGATTGAGTGTATTCTATCTCCGTTCCTTAAGCTCTATGCAACCATATTTGGTGTGAGGTGTGAGATTGAGAGATTTCTCCGCCCGGGACCTTGTAGGTGGTTAGGATCCTTCGCGGGAATTAGGGGTTGGATCAATCTTTAGGAATCGAGATACAACCCTTGGAATCCCTAGAGTGCTTTGCGATCATATGTGGTGTGAGGTGTTGAGATTGAGCGATTTCTCCACGGGGCCTCGTGGGGGACTAGTATCGGTGATCGGGAGGCCGGTTCCGATTATATTTGGATTTCAGCGACTTAACTTACTCATCATAGAAACACTTTGCTTATTCGAGTACCTAATACCGAATCCTAGGGGAGCATTGCCCGAATACCCCACTTTTACTGATTGAGATCTCCATCCATTTTACCCTTGCATATTTGTCTCCGGTATTCATTTCTTCGCACATTAGATCACCACACCTTTCCATTTATCATTAGGTTAGAAAGCAGAGAAGAAGTTAGTACTAGTAGCCCTGTTTCCTGTGGATTCTACTACCCACTCACCGGGGTAATTATTACTTCGACACCCATGCACTTGCGGTTTACACGAATATTCGGACACGTGTCAGATACCTATAGTTGTGATTGCAAAACTTGACATGCATGATACCCATAGTTGTTGACACACCCCTTGCGCCTATGTAGAGCAAGTGCATGGGTTGTTAAAGTAATAAAATACCTTGGTGAGTGGGTAGTCGAATCCACAAGGAATAAATGCTCAGAAACATGAAGTGTTGCTATTTAGCTATAGTGAAAACCAATTTGTAATTTTTGATTCAAAAGATTAATGCAAATAAAGATAGAGGAGAAATGAGAAAGCAAGACAAATAAAGAGAGGTAATCGATGGTAAAATGGGGTACTTAGACAATGCTTACCCTAGGACTATTGTTTCAAGTGCAAAACTAATCTTATGCCTCTTAGTTGAAATTTAATGAGTCATAGAGATCCAAAGATGAACGGTCCCAAACCTAAGGTTAACCGTGACTATCCTTCTACACTATGCCCCGACGAAAAGGGATACTCTCAACACCTCACACTGTATGGACTGCTTGAGTTTTTAGGGACTCCAAGTGATAAACCCTATTCCCTAATTAAGATCTAACCCTTTGGTCCAGGCAACAAATCCATAATCACAATTAAGCCCCAGCACTAAGGATAACTCAACACTTCACTCTGTTACTTATGCAACTAAGCCCCAGTGGAGAAGGTCTCTTAGCACTACACTCTATCATGATCGCAAAGAACTCTTGGAACATGAAGGTAGAATAAGACAAGGTCCCCTTGCGTATATCCCGCAAGTGCACGGGTTTGTCGAAGTAATAATCCCGGGTGAGCGGGGTCGAATCCACAGGGAGTAGGGAGTAAAGACACTTAATTCGATTCTTAGCTATGTGGAGTATCAACAATGATAAGTGTGATAATGATTTAATTCTCAACAATTAAAAGCAACAAGTAAGAGAGCAAAAGTAAGGAGGAGGCAAGGCAATCGATAAAGATGGAGTACTCGGATGATGCTTCACCTAGGAAAAATCGTTTCAAGTTCAAGAACTCTCTATTATGCTTCCTAATCAATGCAATGGTGAGTCGTGGAGATCCTTACATACATAGTCCCAAATCTAAGGTCAACTATGCCTAACTCTATTCATGTCCCGGAGGAGAGATTAAATAACCTCTCAACCTCGCACTCGAATAAAGTTGCAATGTGCTCTAAGGATTCCAAGTGATAAATCGATTCCTAATTATAGACCTAACCCTTTGGTCCTGGTGGAAGGTCCCTAGCCACAATTAAGCCCTAGATACTAAGATCCCCTCAACGCTTCACTCCATTGCACGCGCAACTAGGCCCCAGCGGAGGTTCATCCCTTAGACCATTCACTCTATTATGGCCGCAAAGAACTCAAGGAACGGAGGTAGAATCTATCACGTCGGAGGGGAAAGGGGACGCTCCTGTACCTCTCGACTCACCCTCTCAATCCTCTCCAACCTAGCTTTGTCTAACGCTCGTGGTGTGTCACTCACTCACAAGGTTACCAACAAGAACTCTCAACCCTAGTGTCACTCAAAATTTAGTGCAAGCAATACAAGAGATAACCCCCTTATGAACCGTGTCGATGGTCTTCAAGAGCCATATCGTCTTCTCCAAAGACTCCTCTATCAAGCCTAGGGCACACCCTGCCGAACCAAAGCCGTCAGAAGCTCCCCCAATAACTCTCCTACAAAGGAAATCGATGTTGAATACAGTAGAAACGCTCCAAAATCTCAGTAAAAACCTCTCTAAACCCTAGCCGCGCTCTCCCCAAAAGATACGGCAAAGATAGCAAGAAGATCCCCAAATTAAACTCTTGAAGCAGTCTTTAAAGGGCTGAAATCAGGCATCCACACGCCCTTGTGGAAATTCCATATAGGCGTGTGAATTTCCATGCTTCTCATTTCCTATACACTGTAAACAGTAATTTTACTTCAGTGATTTGCTACAGCAACTACTACAGTACTTTTCGACTTCATTTTCTTTATCGAAGCCGCATGATTGAGCACACATCCATGAGGTAGATCATGTCACATCTTGCTTTCAAACACATTGATGAAGCTCTTGACAATATTACACAAGTCAGAGCATATGAGCATAACTGCTTTTATGCCCCTCCAATTCATATATTCACTTGCACATTTGGAGGTTGGCACACACCCACATGCCGGTGAACACAACTTGTGTCTTGATCTTTGTTCGGTACAAGTGATTTCTCAAAAATTGCATCCATGATATATTTTTACTTCTTTTTTTTTCCAAACTTGTCTCCACAACCCTAAATGCACAAAAGAACACAAATACACATGAATGAGCCACAAAATCTGATTAAAGTAATGCTCAATGTAAGAAAAGTGTACTCAGTAATACTTATACACAAGCACTTATAAGTTGTGATTGCAAACCTTGAAGTATTTGAATGCTGTAGATGTAACATTGATTCTAGAGCACACATAGGAGCTATAGGATGTACCTGATAGTCATTATAGAGGAGCCAATAAATGTTTCTCTGGGGGATTAGTCTGGGGCGCTGCTCTATCTTTGTGTTTCTCACCTAGTTTATTTCCAGCCCTATTTTGTCATCCTTTCCCCTATTAGGTTCCTTGTTATCTTTTTTACTCAAATCTTTCATCATGCTAGATATTAGAAGAGAAATTAGTACTGAGAGTCCCAGTCCCTATGGATCAATAACCCTACTCTTCGAGGTACCACTTTATTACTTCATATGACCAGTGCACTTGCGAAGCGTATATCAACCCTACAAATCAAGTTATCGGTGGCTCCCCAAAAACTATCCTTGGATGGAATCTATGAAGGTTGATGGAGAAACACCCTCTCGATGTACAAAGAACTCCTTTCCAAACCCTAGCCACTCTCTCCTCTAAAACTTGTG
Source organism: Dioscorea cayenensis subsp. rotundata (assembly GCF_009730915.1). NCBI lineage: Eukaryota > Viridiplantae > Streptophyta > Magnoliopsida > Dioscoreales > Dioscoreaceae > Dioscorea > Dioscorea cayenensis. The sequence continues at coordinate 14,643,919 of NC_052475.1, read as the reverse complement.
CAAAAATATATCTAAAAATAATTTGAGCGCCTTTTAACAACTAAAAATTGGGGCTTCATAAGGCCTCCCACAACATCCATCCCTTGCGGTTTTAGAAAGAAATCTCACTTTTTAACCTGTATATACGAGGGCCATATCCAACTAAAAATCTCTTTTAAATCACCCTGTATAGCTTTAGCGCTATTCACATAAGTAACACTAGGTTATAAAGTTACATCTATGACTTTGAAAATCCATGAGATTAACATTGAATTACACATAGCCCATAGTATTGCTTCAAACTGATCATCATTTGGTTTACTGATGGTGCCATCTATGAACCCCAATCTAATTTTAGCCTTCAAGGAATTTCTCATTGCCTTTTGTGATGTTTCATAGTTGTTTTCTTTCAGAATACAACAACTAATGACAACACCTAGATTATTTAATAGATGATGGTAATATGGAGAAGTCACATCAACCAAATTCTTAGGATTATTTTAGCCACCTCTGTCACTCATCGTTCTCTTGATATTCGATTTCTAGTTTTAGGAAGTTATAGGCTTCACAGCTTTAGTACCATGATAAGAATAAAATAAGGGAAAAGATAATTGTTTTTCCTTATTTTTTATAGAACTTACAACCTCACATATATAGGAGGGTATGCTCTTCTAATTTAATACAATTTTGCCTAAATGTATTCAACTACTAAATATATACAGATGCAATATATATTGATCATTTACCAAAAATATACACAACTACCAAATATAGATTGATATAGAAAAGATATGCTAATATTATGCCAATAAGGTTGGTGCTACTATGTAGCAATTTGGCACCTCTACCTAGCAATAGGCGAAATGGCACCACTACACCTAACTATTGGATAGTTCTTACTTAGCGATTCGGTATAATGGCACCACTAGGCTGAACTGCTCGGTAGGAATACCCAGCAGTTCATCGTAATAGCACCAATAAGTAGTGATGCTAACCCTCTTGATAATGACATTGATACGTTGTGTTTTTCTCATTCATGATCATGATCATCTTCATCATCATCTTCTTCTTCTTATCCTCCCCCCTCATCCTCCTTAGTCACATCTCTTTATTCTATTATCATTTACCACCATGACCACCACTTTTATCCATCACAGTTACCGTCACTACCACTCTTATCCACCACCGCTGCCACCACTATCACCACCACCATTACCACTATGATCCATCACTGCTACCACCACCACCACCACCAATCTCATACATTAGCATTGTTACTTGTAATGCCACCACAACTACCATCACAGTATGATCCATCATCATCATTACTTGTAATGGCAACACCACCACTTTCTTCTTATTCTTCTCCTTACATTATAGGAGCCTAAAGTGTTATAGTTCAACATTTAATGCATCTCATTATCCCACCACCACCACTATCTTCTCTTGTTCTTCTACTCGCATTAGAGGAACACAAAGTGTTATATTTCAATATTTAATGCATCTCATTATCCCATTATTCAAATAATAAAAAGGACATAGGTAACAATGTAATTTTCTCCATGCATGTACTACTTATCATCCTTTTTGAAAAACAATTTAAAAAGTAAGTCTTCAAGGCCATTTGTGAATTTAGATGGACTTTAAGATCAACTGCAAACTTGGGAGAGCTTTGTAGGTCTTTTTCTCTATTTTAGTTACTTTTAGTTGTCCTTATCATTATTATTTATATCCAAAGGTTGTCAGATCCAGACCAGTCCAGTCGGTTCAACCAGAAAAATCGGGACCGGCCATGTGACCACTCCAGGCATGCCCTTTTAAATCGGGTGTAAAGAAACCAGGTATTAACTCAATGACCCGGGCGGTTTGACCGTGAACCTGCCGGTTTACAAGGAAATCCGTTGACCTGGCCTAACCAGTTAAAAAATAAATAATAAAAAAACGAAGGCAGTGAACCGCAGTGAGAAAAAATGAGGGCGGTGATGAAAAAAAATGGCGGAGAAGCAAGAGGAAGTCACATTGGGTGGAAGGGAGGGCGGCTGTTAGAGGAGATGCAAGAGCAATGGCGAGAGGGAGATGCAAGGGAGACAGAAAGATGGGGAGAGAGAAAGAGAGAGCATTTTTGAATTTTGTTTTTTATTTTTGTGAATATGGAGGTTAAGGTTGGAGTCTTGGGACTTAGATTAGGTTTTTTTTTAAAAAAAATATTTTATTTTTTAAAAACTCAATATATATAAAACTAAAATTTTAAACATATAAATTGATTATATTTGAGATATTTTAAAAATAACAAGAAGGATATAAAATTAAAATATTTAACTCATTATGTTTTATAATTATTAAAATATAATTTATATTATTTTTATCGTTATTAATTATTATAATATTTTTTTAATATTTTTATTATTGGTCCCGGTTCAACCCTAGTTCTATCCGGTCGAACCCATTGACTATTAACCCCTGGGCTTAGGTCAATGCTTAGGCCGGGTTTAAAATCCTTGTTTATATCTAGTAGTTATGAAATAATATCAAAGTTTTGTTATTGTTTTACAATGGTTTATTGTTTTTTATTTTTATTTTTATTTTTATCTTTTTTAACAAGTTCATCAACATTTAACTTTTGAAACTTTTTAAATACATGGCTCATAAAAAAAATTCTTTATAGAACATAATAAAATTACACGTGTCATGTAATAATTAATAGACCTTTACGTATCCACATGACCAAAATAAAATTTAATTTATTTTTAAAATATAATTTTATTTTATCCTATCTGTGTCATAAAAGGAAAAAAAGTGAATATATATTCACTTTTTTTGTAGTGTATTGTGAGAAAGTTTGAGTTATTTCTGAAGCAGGCACACACAAATCCAAGGTTTCGAAGACATATGCATGAAAATACTTGTGTACAAATATAAGCATTTTTCCACAATTTGTTTTTTCAAAAATATATCTTGATATTTAATATTTAAATTTTTAAAAATTCTTAAGTATATAAATGGCGTTTTCAATAAATTGGGTCTGAGCAATAATGTCTTCAAATTTCTTCCAAACAATTCTCTTTGTAAGCAACATAAAATGACATATATTATGCATTGTGGCATCGCAACTTTCTACGAAATGACATATATTACGCATTGTGACATGGCAACTTTCTATGTTTCAAATCCATGATAAAGTAAAAGGCAACCTGGTGTCATATATATGTTTAATGGTTGTCATCCGTAAGTGTGGCAGACGGGGCACATATATCTGTTTAGTTACCTTAGGCAGTCATTGATGTTAGGTTTTATCAAACTTAATTACGACATCTATGTCATATATTATATGCGGAAGTAGGATCATTTACCTCCAGCCATAGCAATTTGTTGAAGACGACGAGAGCCTTGAGTCCACGCTTGAACTAACAAGAGACTCTTCCAATCTATCCCGTCCTCTCCCACTGATGGAGCTAGGTATTTTCAAGAACGATAGATTGGGGACCCCTGGTGCTGTCTATATATAATCCTTTCCATCAAAGGATTAACTCAACTCAAAGGTTTGAGTTAGATCACAATTCAAAGTGCCAATTAGAGTTAAATTAAGATTCCACCAGATAAGTTATGGACCACTTTATTTAGTCTGAATATTAATTTGAATCAATATCATCACGAAGTTGAATTTAAAATAGAACTCAAACTAACATTCTCCCACTTGGTCCAACTTTATCAAGGTGTCTTAATATCCATTCACATTAACCTATATATCAGTATGTTCTACATCTAAGAAATAAATCACACGAATCATGGCGGTAAGTCATCATTATAACCAAGTATTACCTTCCATGCATTACGATGCAATCTCTCTCTTTAATGCAAAACCTATATATGGCATTTTATCATAATGAATAAGCCAGATGCTTATTCGGGTCCAACACACGCAAAATAATAATGCATAAACTTAATAATTGTCATTCTCAAACTTAATGTATACGCTTAAAGAGAAGACAAGTAAATAAATAAATAAATGTTTAAGAGTTCAATACTAAAGTGATACTAATTGTTCATAGAGAAGAACCAAGTCCCATATGTTCAACATGATCTCTAAACAACTTCGGCGCGATTCCTTTTGTCAAAGGATCCGCAATCATCAACTCTGTGCTAATGTGTTGAATGGTTACTTCACCGGCATTCACGCGTTCCTTTAGTGCCAAATACTTGATGTCGATGTGTTTACTTCGACTACCACTCTTATTATTCTTAGAGAAAAACACAGCAGGAGAATTATCACAATACATCCTTAATGGCTTAGATATAGAATCAATGATTCTAAGCCCTGATATAAAACTCCTCAACCAAATACCCTGGGAACTCGCCTCGAAACATGAACAAACTCGGCTTCCATAGTGGAAGTAGCAACCAAAGTCTGTTTTGCATTCCTCCATGAGATAGCACCACTGGCCAACATGAAAATGTAACCGGATGTTGATCTCCGATTGTCAAGACAGCCAGCATAATCTGAATCTGAGTATCCAATGACCTCCAAGTTATCTGATCTTCTGTATGTAAGCTTGTACTCTTTTGTACCCTGAAGGTACCTCATTACTTTCTTTGCAGCTTTCCAGTGGTAAATCCCTGGATTACTTTGATATCTTCCCAACATCCCCACAGCATATGTAATGTCTGGTCTCGTACAGACCTGAGCATACATAAGACTTTCTAACGGCTGAAGCATACGGGATGTTTTCCATCTGTTCCTTTTCCAAGTTATTTTTAGGACACTAGTCCAAATTAAACTTGTCACCTCTCACAATAGGTGCAACACTAGGTGAACAATTTTCCATCCGGAATCTCTCAAGAATTTTATTAACATAGGCTTCCTGAGACAAACCCAAAACACCATGGGATCTGTCTCTATGTATCTTAATGCCAATGACATAAGATGCCTCACCCATATCTTTCATATCAAAATTCTTAGAGAGAAATCGTTTCACTTCATGCAACATACCCTTATCATTGGTTGCAAGCAAAATATCATCAACATATAGGACTAAATAGCAAAACTTACTCCCACTGTCTTTATAGTATATGCATTGATCCTTAATGTTCTCAACAAAACCGAATGATGAGACAACATCATGGAACTTCAAATACCACTGTCGAGATGCTTGTTTAAGTCCGTATATGGATTTCTTAAGCTTGCAAACCAAGCTTTCACCTTTACTAGAGAAGAATCCTTCAGGTTGTTTCATAAACACCTCTTCATCTAGATCTCCATTAAGGAAAGCCATTTTCACATCCATCTGATGTAATTTCAAGTCAAAATGAACAACTAATACCATTATAATACGAAACAAGTCCTTTTTCGAAACTGGAGAAAAAGTCTCATTATAGTCGATGCCCTCTTTCTGAGTAAATCCTTTAGCAACCAATCTAGCCTTGTAACGCTCAATGTTGCCTAGCGAGTCTTTCTTTGTCTTGTAGACCCACTTACACCCAATGGCTTTCGCCTCTTTAGGCAACTTGACTAGATCCCAAAACCATTATGTGCCATGGATTCCATCTCATCCTTCATAGTATCATACCACAACTTAGAATTACTACAACTAATAGCTTGTGAAAACGTTTTAGGGTCATCAGCGGCTCCATAATCATAGTCAGATTCTTGTAAATACACAACATAATCACTAGATATTGTCGATTTCTTAATTCTAGTCGACCTTCTTAATGCCACATCATTATCTTCTTGATGAAGTTGTTGCTCAATAACTTCAAATTGATGTTGTGGGACTTGATCAACTGGATCAGCAGGATGTGGTTCTTCCATGATTGTCATTTCAATGTCTCCTAAATCTTGATGGTTGTCATGTGAAACAATCAATCTTTGATTAGTGTCCGGAGTTTCTTCATGATCTTCTTGAAGACCAAAGTCTAGAAGTTGATCACTCCCACTAATCAAATCATTCTCAAGAAACTTGGCATTTCTTGATTCCACAATTCGAGTGTTATATGATGGACAATAAAACTTATAACCCTTGGACTTTTTGGCACAACCAATGAAATAACCGCTAACAGTCCTTGGGTCCAACTTTCTCTCATGTGGATTAAACACTCTTATTTCAGCTAGACAACCCCAAACACGCATATGTTGCAAACTCAGTTTCCAACCTTTGAATAATTCAAATGGAGTTTTAGAAACTGGCTTGGTTGGAACACGGTTTAATATATACGTTGTTGTTTTAAGAGCCTCAATCCACATAGATCGAGGAAGTTTGGAGTTGCTAAGCATACTCCTAACCATATCCATTAAAGTGTGGTTTCTTCTTTCAGCTACACCATTTTGATCTGGTGAGCCAGGCATAGTATATTGGGCCACAATACCATGCTCTTCTAGAAACCTCACAAATGGACCTGGTGCTTGTCCATCCTCTGTGTACCTACCATAATATTCTCCACCTCTATCTGATCTCACGATCTTTATTTGCTTACCGCATTGTTTCTCCACTTCAGCTTTAAAGATCTTGAAAGCATCTAATGTTTCACTCTTATTATCAAGCAAGTAGAGATACATAAAGCGTGAATAATCATCTATGAAAGAGAGGAAGTATCTCTGACCATACGAGTCCATCTCTAGACTACAAATGTCTGTATGCATGATCTCTAATAAGCATGAACTCTTCCTAGCACCTTTCTTAGATTTGTTGGTTTGCTTGCCCTTTATGCAATCCACACAAGTTTGAACGTCGGTAAAATCAAGAGAGTCAAGGATTATATCATTCACCAACTTCTCAATTCTCTTTATGGAGATATGTCCTAATCTCCGGTGCCATAACATAGAAGATTTATCATTCAAAACACTACGTTTAATACCAACATTTACTTGATCATGCAACACATTATAAGAAACATTACTTTGTAAATAAATTCGAAAAAGACCATCACACAATGCACCATTCCCAACAAGTGAAGAATTATAAAACAAACGAAAATATGTTTCATAAAACTTAAAGGAATATCTTAATGGTACAAGTTGTGAAACTGAAATTAAATTTCTAGAAAAACTAGGAATATAAAAGGTCTTTTCCAAATTTAGAACAAAGCACTGAATCTAAAACTAATCTGCATGTCCCGACTGCCTCCACATGTGAACGAATCTTATTCCCTGAATAAATAAACTGTTCACTCTTTGTCGGTGTCCTTCGGCTTAAGAAGCCCTGCAAGGCATTAGAAATATGGATTGTAGTACCAGAATCAATCCACCAAGTGTTATGACAAACATCAACCATATTAGATTCATAACAAACAAAAGAAATTTTAGTACCTTTCTTCTCAAGAAGAATCTTGAGTTTCGGATAATCCTTCTTCATGTGCCCTTTCTTCTTACAAAAGAAGAACTTGGACACCTTCTCGATCTGAACAGGTGATTTGTCTTTATCCTTTTTCAGGTTGGTTCGTCCTCTCTTCTTACCTCGAGAAGCCATATGTGCACTTTCACTCTTTTCGAATAACAACCTTTCCTCCTCTTGAACACACATGGTCAAAAGCTCATTAATAGACCATTTATCTTTATGTGTGTTATACGAGATTTTGAAAGCGTTATACTGATGTGGAAGAGAGTGCAAGATAAAGTGCACAAGGTAAGCGTCTGAAAAATCAATTTGCTCTAAAGCCTTAAGTTGAGCCGCTAAATCTCTTATTCTCATGATATGCTCTCGCACACCTTTAACACTTGTGAGCTTCATGGATAATAATTAGGTCATGAGAGTGCTAGCAAGAGGCTTATCTGAAGATTCAAATTGATCATCAATTGCCTTCAGCAAATCTCTTACATTTGCACAATCTGGGATTGAACCACGGATACTAGCAGATATACGTGTCTTAATGTACATCATGCTCAAGCGATTAGATCGCTCCCACCGTTCATACAAGGCAATTGCACCAGGAGTGCTATTGTCTGTCGGCACAGATGTTCATCCTTCATTATAGCATAGTCAAAATCCATGCATCCCAACTGGAGGAGAATTAACTCCTTCCAATCTTTATAATTATCACCCCTTAACATGGGAACATGACACTTTTCATCAAAAGTATATGATTGCATAGCTACAATAAATAAATAACATACATATCAATCATAATATTGAAGGTAATAAAACAAGTTGGTATGCTTACTAATGCAAGCCATACCGAAAAGAGAAAAAAAATATGAACCAATTTGTTATCACAATCTGCCTGTGGGCAAGAATATAAAAACAAAATAGATTCATAACCATTTATAAAACTAATGGATAATTAAAATTCCTTAATACCTGTGGGCCACTTAAGAAATAAAAATTAACCATTCTTTCATCCTGATTAATTACATAAATATAATAAAATCCCTGTGGGGCAAAATCATTACATTAAACATAATTAATCACAACTTGCCACCTGATAAAACTAATAAATAATTAAAATTACTTAATACCTGTGGGCGTCTTAAGTAATAAAAATTATTCATTATTTTATCCTAATTAATTATAGTAAATATAATAAAAACTCTGTGGGGCAAAATTATTATACCAATCATAATTAATTACAATTTATGCCAATTAACCTAGATGTGTCCATCACACTCATAATGTGTAAATTACATTTTTTTAAAAATAAAATCATGAACATTGTGGCTATTCCATAATTTAATAAAATTCATTCGATCACATGACATATCAACCATATACATGAACAAATTTAATGTTTAATAATTAATTATACAAATTATAATTAATGGTATGAATTATTCATACAAAGAAAACATGAAATTTAAATAAATAACTAAACAGGGTTCTACATGCAAAAATACATTAAAGTAAAACGATTTTTGCAAAAACACCCATTAATCTATTTTATTCAAATTATCATTCAAATTAATGAATCAATGAAATAAAATAATTAAATCTAATGTTAGGGGAAAAACAAAAATAAAACTAGAAACCCTAACTTTTCCCCATGGGTAGCCGTCACCGGCCGGACTGCCGCCGGCCAGCCGGCTGACACTGGGCAGCCAGACCGCCTGGCCACACCCGCCGCCAGGCCTGCTTGCGCAGCCTGTGCCCCTACGCGCGCGGGCGCGACCTGCGCTCATGCACGTGCGAGTAGGTCACGCGCTCGCCCTGCGCGCGACCTGAGCCTGCGCCTGCGGGCAGGTTGCCCGTGCATCCTAGAACCTACGCGCGCCCAGGGAAAGCGCGCACAGCCCAGCCCAGTGCTCGCGCATGCCTGGCCCATGCGCGGTCCAAAAACCTTGTTTACACATCTTATTTAAATTAGGTTCAGTTTTGGGCCTAATACCCTTTGTTTTTTAAACCTTAAATTATCATAATATGTTTTATTATAAAACATGCGTAAATATCATGGGATTTAAATTCATGCAAACCCTAATTCATGCATGTTATTTCTAAAAATATATACATGCTTTGAATTTATCATGCTAGGCGGAGGTCTAAAACCTGGCTCTGATGCCAACTGTTAGGTTTTATCAAACTTAATTACGACATCTATGTCATATATTATATGCGGAAGCAGGATCACTTACCTCCCGCCATAGCAATTTGTTGAAGACGACGAGAGCCTTGAGTCCACGCTTGAACTAACCAGAGACTCTTCCAATCTATCCCGTCCTCTCCCACTGATGGAGCTAGGTATTTTCAAGAACGATAGATTGGGGACCCCTGGTTCTATCTATATATAATCCTTTCCATCAAAGGATTAACTCAACTCAAAGGTTTGAGTTAGATCACAATTCAAAGTGCCAATTAGAGTTAAATTATGATTCCACCAGATAAGTTATGGACCACTTTATTTATTCTGAATATTAATTTGAATCAATATCATCACGAAGTTGAATTCAGAATAGAACTCAAACTAACAATTGATATATATGGAAAATGGGTAGAGGGTGTAATTATTTATAGTTACACTGGTAAAACAGATGAGTTTCTCTTGTAAAACAAGTTGGTACGTGGGTTATTACAATATAATATAAATATATATGATAAATTATTATATATAAAACTTAAAGATACCTCCATGAGAATGAATAATTTGTAAAAACTACAAATTATATAAGCTCTTAAGTAAATGCTTTGTCATCAGCATATAAATAACAAGCTTGTCAGACCCGGCCCGGGCAATGACTCGGCTAAGCCCAGGGGTCAGGGGTTAATGGGTTCAACCGGGTCGAACCGGGGTTGAACCGGGGTCAATAATTAAATATAAAAAAAATATTATAATAATTAATAATAAGCAAATATAATATTAAATCCATAATTATATTATAAAAACCTACTCAAATTTGATATTTAAATTGATAAATGACCTTATATACAATAGAGTTTTTTAATTTGGTCATTTATTTTTACATTTTTTAAATATTTACAAATTTAATATATTAATATATAATTATCAAACTTCTCTCGGTGTTATTTATTTATTTATTTGTTTATTGGTTAATTTTGTTAAAATAAATAAGAAATTTAATTCACTAATTCTTACATCTCAATTGAGTTTTTATTTTGTTTTAAATTTTCTTATATTTTTTATTTAATTAGAATACTTTAATTTTATATTTTTATAATAAAATTACACTCATTTATTGTTTTATTTTATTAATAAATTAAATTTTTAGAAAGTATTTACATAATACATTAATATATTTTATTTTTAAATGTTAATTTTTGTTGGTATATATATATTGTAATTATATTTATTGATTATAAATTATAAATTAATATTAATAAATATACACGATTTTGTGGTTTTTAATGAGAAAATAATAATAAATTATTAAATATTGTAAAAAAAATTAAACATTGTGACCCGATTGACCCGGCCGGGTCAACCGGTTCCCGGTTGAACCGCCCGGGTCACCAGGTTAATACCGGGTTTTTTAATACCCGGGTCAATGGGGTATACCCGGGCCGGTCACATGGCCGGTTCCCGGTTTTTCCGGTTGAACCGGCCGGGCCGGTCCGGGTCTGACAACATTGATAAATAAGCACTGAAGTACATATTTAATTTTAAAAAAGCCATTTTCAATGGCAACTTTATAGAAATTTACTTAATTAAAGGTGAGTTGATAACTATTTATTTATACATTTTCATTTTTTAAGATAATTTTCAAATAAACATATCCTATAAAAATGAACTTATAAAGAAAAAAATTGCACACAAACATATATACCTATATGTGGTAGATTAGTGCTTGCTTACCCAAAAAAGTATTGATACAAGAAATTTATATACTAATACTTGTAAGAATACCAATAAATCCTACTATAGGTAGCCCACATGATGCTAGAACAATCATCAAATAGGTTTTGACTTTTTTTTTTAACACTAGGCGGTAAGCACTGTCATTTAAGGTTAATAGTCATAGACGTATACTAATGTGGAGTACATCCGCATACTCAATAATATCGTGCCCTCACCTTTTGTAGATTTTAATCCCAGGTTTTTCTCAAACGAGATCTTTACACAAAAAACTCGGTACCAATAGGCTAAGAGGCCGTTGGTGCTTCGACTTTCCTAACTAGTGTATTGGGCTTGATTATATTTTTTTCATGTAATTAATATTTTCAAAAATGCATGTCGGTCACTTGCAATTAATCATGCCAATTTTGGACATCAAATTTTAACCTTATGAAGAACCTATCCATATATATTTGAGTTCCATAATAATGTTTTGCGCTGCATAGTCAGAACAATTTTGTGCAATTTTTATTTTGTTATAATATTTATTTCTAAAATGGATAAAGGGAAAATTATAGGTATTCAAAGAGAAAGGTAAATATTTTTTTATCCATTGAAGCATAAATAATTTTAATCATAGCATACACAATCAGTAGGCGTGAGTCCATGACTCCTAGTCATAAAAGCACCAATATAACCCGTATTTTTTTTTCATTGGCAGATTCTAATTCATAGCTGTGCTGCGTGCAATTTAATTATAGATCTTGTCCGGATGTTGAAGTGTATATAAAATACAAGATATAAAGGCTGAATAATCAAATAATTGAAGGCCAAACATGCAAGTCCCACAAGTCACGTGAAGTTAAGATTGCAAACCCCAATGCATGGCCCACAAAAGCTGCTGACTGACGCATGCGTACCCGTTTTCTTACAAAACTCCATTCCATTCACTCAAACCCTCATCTCCGTTCATTGCCCTACACTTATTTCAATGGCTTTCTATTGTTTGTCAATGGCTTCCCATTGTTTGTCTAAGCTCACAGGCTCAGTGTTATTTCTAGTAGTGTTACTCTTCTTTGAGGTCCCCGTCTCATTCTCCGGGCCTCCGTGTGACTTCCCGGCCATCTTCAACTTTGGTGACTCCAACTCTGACACCGGCGGGTTGTCAGCCGCCTTTGGGCCTGCTCCACCTCCCAACGGGGAGACTTTCTTTGGCGCTCCTGCCGGGAGATACTCAGATGGTCGCCTCATCATCGACTTCATCGGTATGCTCTTTTACTACAACGAAAAATCTAGATTAAAAAAATAATAATAATTCTGTTTCTAAATTAAGTTCATTTTAGAATCAAATTTGACATAAAATTTTTCTGTTTTAATATAACTTGTGCTTTTCCATTCATTTTTCATTTTGGATTAGTTTTGTGATCGATAATGAATGAAATATGAGAAATGATAAACAAGCAGGAGAGTTAAATTAAGAATGGTAAATGTTCAAACACAATTATTAAACTGAACACTTATTTATTTATTTATTTATTTTATATGGCTTATCTAGAACATTGGCATTGAGGGGTTTTAATGCACTCTTGTTCACTGTGTTTTTGAGGTGGTAGATTTTTTGTTTTATTATTTTCATAGTATTCATTATAATTTTGTACTTGTCATTATGTGATTTTCATCAAAATGTGATATATATGGGGATAATAGGCAAATTACATCTTGCAAATATCTCATAAATTATTTTAATTTTTTTTTTAGTTTAAAGAATAATTTGTGAGATATGAACTTGATAAAATATTCTATCATATCATCCTATTTTCAGTTTTAAATTCTATATCAATTATACACGAATAAATTAATTTGTTTCAGTTCGTATATTTTATATATTTAATATTTTAAAAATATAAACACAGCTAAAATAAAACAATAAACTAAAAATATATTCATATAGAAAGTCTGCTCTTTATGTCTTTTGTGATGATAGGATGCTAACTTTATTTGAATGAGGTTTTGGAGCACAAGAAAGAATAATGTTTCTATTGGTCAGGGGACGTTTATAGAATAACTCTGCTTAGACGAAATGATTTGGGATAATAAAATCTAGGAAAATTATGAAAAACATCCAATTGGTAGCCTATGTATGTAGAGTGGGTCACATTAGAATGTGATCAACAATTAAGTGAAATGTGCCATTTCGAGATAATAAAAGCAAGGAACATTATGAAAAGCATCCAATTGGTACCCTATGTAGAGGAGTGGTGATCCCACGGACTCGGTTCCGTGGGACGTGGGATCACCACAGCCCCACGATTTGTAAAAGTAATGATGTTATTTATATTTTAAAATATGTTCAAGGGCAATTAAGTAAATAAAACAAAAACAAACCTTATCACCAATCTTCTCATCATACTTCAAAATCAAATAAACAGAAACAAAAGGCGGACGAAAACCTCCGTTCACCTCCGTTTCTCGGCTGCTTCAACTGATGGCCGGCCTTCCATTTCTTGGCTGCTTCAACTGAAGAGAGATGTTCGGATGAAGAAAAAGGGTAAACAATAGACTGATGAGAAGATGATGACGAAAGTGATGGGGAAAAGAAATTGTGAGCAATTTACTTAATTGCCCTTGAACATATTTTAAAATATAAATAACTGATCATTACTTTTACAAATCGTGGGGCTGTGGTGATCCCACGTCTCGGTTCCACCGAGAATCCCACGGAACTGAGTCCGTGGGATCACCACTCCTATGTAGAGTGGGGCACATTAGAATGTGATTAACAACTATGTGAAATATGCCATTAAAATTTCACTAGCAAATGCCAAACTGGAGCCTTCAATCCACATCATATCATTAAAGTATTGCCCCACTAAAATATTGAGGGGTATTTAGTTGCAAGGAATGAAATGGAGAGAAACAAAAGATGAATGAAAACGAGGGAAAATAAAAAAAGTATGAGAATGAAAACTCTGTTTGGTTAGAAAAATTGGAAAAGTAGTTCATTGGGAATGAATAAAAGTGAATAAAAAAATAATATAACAAATGACTATTATGGCTTTTTATACAAATGAATATTATATATAATCAGTTGTTTTAAATGTAATTATTTTTTAAAATATTAAATATTTAAATTAATTAATTATCAAAAATTAATATTTTATTTTAATATCTCACACGCAATACTACTGGGTGATCACTAAATTTTTGTTAATATTATTAATTAGCTATTAATTAGTTATAATAAATAACTAATTTTATTTTTTTAAAAAAAAAATTGGAATAAATAAAGATATTAGTTTAGTAAACTCCTTTCTAATTTAAATAAAATATTAATAAAATATTAAATATAGATAATAATATAAAACATGTGATGGTTGGTGAGAAAAAAATATAAAGTAAAGGGTAAAATAGTGATTTTATATGTTAGGAATCAGCAATCTTTTGGTATTTTGGAGTGTGAATTCTCCATATGTACAAATTGATTCATCCCCCATGCCTTTCCCATGCCTCCTCTAATACCATTGATGTACACCAAACAAAGGTATATATAAATTTTAGAATGACACTGATTCCATTGCTGGCAAACAAACACCCCCTAGATACCTACGACATCTTAGCTAGCGAAATGGCAAACCAACTCCTATCTTACAAGTGTTGTTCTTACAACGTAACTTTAAATAAAAGATCTTAACTTCAGGTAAACCTATGTATAATTTAAAAATTGTAACTTGAGTTTTATAATAAATTTATATTGACATATATACTAACGAGAAAAATACATAATTGTATTATTAATAAACTGTCATGAAAGTAAATTTCTCTTCTATATATATTTGAGAACACATTTATATATATATATATATATACATGCATTTATTGTGTTTTAAAAACAAAAAAATAATTTACCCTCATTCTTATTTAATTGTGGTAGCTAGTTAGATAATGGGAGATGAGGCTAAAACTATTTTTGTCAGCAAATATGTATATTAGTTGATATATTTTGAAGATAAGGGAATGTGTAAATGATTTTTATAGAAGTTTTCCTTTTTCTTATGTGGCATTTCTTCAGCTCAGAGTCTTGGATTGCCTTATCTCAATGCATACCTTGACTCTGTTGGCACTAATTTCTCACATGGAACCAATTTTGCCACTGCCGGATCAACAATCAGGAGACAGAATACAACATTGTTTCAAGGTGGTTTTAGCCCCTTTTCATTAGATGTACAATCTTGGCAGTTCTCTCAGTTTAAAGCTCGTTCCCGTAAGGCATATGATAAAGGCATGTGCTATCTTTTCTCTTTCAACATAATTGTATCTTGAAATTAAGCTTCGATGCAACTTCATTATGTGCTAACTTTCAAATGTTTTAGGTGGAGTGTATAAGGATTTGCTACCCCTAGAGGACTACTTCTCTCGAGCTTTGTACACCTTTGATATTGGGCAGAATGATCTCACTGCAGGCTACTTCCAAGGCATGACAACTCAAGAAGTTAAAACCTACATACCCGATGTTCTTGATAAGTTTACAATAGTTATCAAGGTATGCATGCATGACAAACTGAAATGGTACATACATTGTCAATTGAATATAGTGATATTTATGAAATGTTGTCAATGCAGAGTGTCTATGGAGAAGGTGGGAGGTTCTTCTGGATCCACAACACAGGTCCATTCGGTTGCCTTCCATATGTACTAGATCGTATCCCTCTTACTGCTGCTCAAATTGATCGGGCTGGTTGTGGTGTACCTTTCAATGAGGTTGCTCAGCTTTTCAATGCAAAGCTCAAAGAAACAGTTGCTTGGCTAAGGAAGGAGCTTCCCCTTGCAACATTTACCTATGTTGATGTCTACTCAGTCAAGTACTCGGTCATAAGTCAACCCACCAAGCATGGTAAGGTTCAATTTCTCATCGTGCCGGTATAAATTTTTTGGTTCGTAAAGAGTTGATTAGTGATTATTATCAAAATAATACTTAGGTTTTGAGCACCCTCTAGTGGCTTGCTGTGGACATGGTGGGAAGTATAACTATAACATGCATGTTGGCTGTGGCGGAAAGATTAAAGTGAATGGTACAGAGGTTTTGCTTGGAAAGTCATGTGAGAAACCTTTGTCACGGATCAATTGGGATGGAGTGCATTACACCGAGGCCGGAAACAAATATGTATTTGATCAGATTTCAAATGGAAAATTCTCTGATCCACCGATCCCATTAAGAATGGCATGCCATAAGCTAGTGAGGTGAACTTCAAGCTATATGTGGTTCTTATCTTCACTTTGTGAGTAAGGCCAGCAGCATGATAATTGCCATAATAAGTGCGTTTTTATGTGCTTGAATAAAAAAACGCATATAACATTTATTAATCTAAATTTTTACTTTTGGTCAGATAACCATTTCTTGTCATGCACCGGTTGTGGATGTATATTGCTATGCATCATCATAATAGTCCTTCTCCTGCTTGTTGCATAAAACAAACTTGGCTGTTCTTCCTCATGCTTGCTCATTCTGAAGAGTTTAGTAGAATTTTTTTATTTTTTTTTTATTTTTAAAAAATTCATGAGGTAAGCAACAATAAAAAAACAAAAAAAATCATAAACGCAATCCTGCTTTCATGATCGAATCTTTGAGGGATTAAATTTTTGATAGGTTACTAAGTTTTGGACTTGTTTCTTTAAGGTTACCAAGTTTCAATTTGGATCAAAATGGTTACTAAAATTTGATTTCATTTCTCCGGCCGGTGACCCGCGAGTAACCACATTCATCAAGCTGACGTGTCTACCGAAAAAACACAGTCAGCCTGATGAGGCCACATCACCAGGATGCCACATCAGCCATTTGGCCACGTCACCAAGATAACCCTAACCCTAACCCTAACTCATTGAATCCCCCCAAATGCGAGAGGCCGCCGCCTTCTCTTCTCCCATCGTTTCATCTTCGAAACCCTTAGATTCTCAAATCTCTTCTTCCATCTTGTGTTCTCCCATCATTTCATCTTTGAAACGTTCTCATATCTCTTTTTCTCCCTTCTACAACCCTTAGATTCTTCTCCCATCTTGTGTTCTTCTCTCATACTAGGGCAACCTCGTGAACTCGGGCAACATCGTGAGCTAGGCCTACCACCACCCTCTTCGGGAAAATTTTCCTGTGAGTTTTACTCCACCGCTCTTATCCCATCTCTTCTTCTTCCATACTTGCAACTGCTGACATCCTATTCTCTTAACCTGCGCAGCTACATGAGCAACAAGTGTAGGGTTTGTTTATATTTTCTTTGGCAGGTAAGGAAGTGCAACGACGACTTGTAAGGGATGTCGATTGATTGGGAGGTTCGGCTTCCTCGAGGAGAAGCACCCGAATATTGTAAGAGTGTTTTTATTTACTGATTTATTTTTAGTATGGAAACCGTATACTTTCAAGGTTTCTACCATCTTGAGTTTGATGATTTAAACTTTGTTATTTTACATTTGTGTTTGATTTGAATTTAGGAGTGTTTTATTTCTAAATAATAATAAATTCCAAAACTTGTTTGTTTCTGTAAAAAATGATATTTATTATTAATAATAATAATATTAAATATGCAAGTATATTCTTAGAGCAAGAAGTTGAAATTTTTGGTTTCCATGAGTGATGGTTTCTTTTGGTGTTACTGCATTGCATGTTTCCTTTTTGTTGCCAATTATTCTTTGTTTGGCTTTTTGTTGTTTTATTTTATTTATTTATTTATTATTGTTATATTTCATTGTTTATACGGTTGACCTGTGTTAGTTGACAAGAACTTGTGTGTCCTAGGCTGAAGAAATTATTAGAATTCATTTGACTGGAAGAAAGAGTGTGTAGGAATATGATGTGGCTTTTAAGGGTTGTGACTTGGGAATTTAGGATGGTTGTACTTAAAGGCACTTAGATGGATATGTACAAGAGTTGATGTCCTTGTGAAGTGGTTACTAACTTATTATATCCATTTAAGTTAAACTGTACAATTTTATAGTCAAATGATAATTGTTTCAGCAAACTAAATTATTGTTCCTGCTTCTTAGAATGGACTAAAAATGAGACTCCAGCTGGCATGCCTTATCTATTATCATGGATTAGTTATTATCAGAATGTGCATTTAGTACTCAATTCTAATTCATTTTAAGCACATCATCAGCACATCATCATATTTCTAGGTTGTAAAGATGCCATAACAAATATCCATAATCTAACCTTTATCTTGTGCATAATGATATGATAGAAATGCTTTTATAATGAGTTTTTTGTTCTTATTGGAGAACATGGAATGTGGATTTTATTTAATTGTGTATGTGATCTTGTATTTTAATTTTGGTATGTTATGTGGATTTATCTTGTATACAATTGTGTTATTGAATTTTATGTTTTGTTAATTTTGGTATGTTATGTGGTTCTATTCATTTATCAGATTTTAATTTTATAATGAGTATTCTGTTCTTGTAGAAGAATATGGATTGCGAATTTATTTTAATTGTGTATGTGTCCTTGCATTTTAATTTTGGTATGTTATGCAGTTCTGTTCATTTATCTTCTATGTTTTGTTAATTTATTCATTGTTGGTAAATGATATTTTGAACGAGGGTTTATAGTTCATATAAAGTCACTGGTTCGACTTGCCATTGGTTTTGAGGCCTGGCCTGTTCCAGTAACTTCATACCTTTTGTATAGAGAGCATTGCACTTTGATTTGGAGAACACGAAACCTAAGTTCTTATGTGAAAACACCTTGAATTTTATGTTTGCAGGGATTTCTGATTTTTCTCTTACATAAGAAGTTTTCTACTCTTATTCAAGCATATGAAATTAGGGTTTCTATTTTAATTGTGTATGTGTTGTTGTTTAATTTAAATTTGCACTGCCATTAGTTAATTGTGTTTTCTCTTCCATATAACTTGAAGGTTTCATATTTTAATTTTATAATGAGTTTTCTGTTCTTGTAGAAGAATATGTATTTATGATTTTTTCCTCTTATAAGTAATTTTGTACTCTTGTTCAACAATATGAAATTAGAGTTTCTGATTTAATTGTGTATGTGTTGTTGTTTAATTTAAATTTGCACTGCCATTAGTTAATTGTGATTACCCTTCCATATACCTTGAAGGTTTCATATGTTAATTTTCTAATGAGTTTTCTATTCTTATTGAAGAATATGTATTTCTGATTTTTTTTCTCTTATAAGTAATTTTGTACTCTTGTTCAACAATATGAAATTAGGGTTTCTGATTTAATTGTGTATGTGTTGTTGTTTAATTTAAATTTTCACTGCCATTAGTTAATTGTGTTTACCCTTCCAGTATACCTTGAAGGTTTCAGATATGTCATTTCTAATGAGTTTTCTATTCTTATTGAAGAATATGGATTTCTGATTTTTTCTCTTATAAGTAATTTTGTACTCTTGTTCAACAATATGAAATTAGGGTTTCTGATTTTTCTTTTATAATGAGTTTTATGTTTGATAGGTTGGTTGGATTTTAATTGTGTTGTTAAATCTGTTAGGTCTCCTGAATGTAGTTACTGCTATATAGTTTATAAAAAAAAATAAATAAATAACATTGTGCTTTAGTATGTCGGACTTTAGTATGTAGGTTAGAACTCATCCCTTTTATTAGGTAGAGGTCAAGAACCTAAGTTCTTATTTGTTGGATTCAATTTCAGTACCATAATCAGAATTATTTACAATTCAGATGCATTGCATGATCAACGGTATAAAGAGGATGGCAGGGTATGTAGACTTTGTGTGTGCAGATCAAATATCAAAGATTGAAATCCTGAGCATGGCCAAACAGTTGAAAATAGATGTGGAAAATTGTAGCATATGGTGGTTGGATACAAGTACTGGTAATGGAAGTTTTAAGGAAATTGTAACAGACTTGAATGCTCTTACAATGGCCATGTCTGTGGATTGCATAAAAAATCATGATGTCCACATAGATGTAGTGGATAAAGGGGGGATTCCTAGTGCAGACTGGTGTGGTGCAAGTGATGTTGGTGGTGCAATCTATTCTGGTGATGAAGATGATCAAGATACTGAAGAAGAAGACTTAGAGGAGATGTTGACAGGGAGAGCAACTAACAGGAAAAAGGATTGTGAAGAAGTTGAGATTGATGATTCAGATTATACCTTTTATGAAAGCTCAGATGATGATGCAGTTGGAATAAATGCATGTCTACAGCTATAGTAATTGTGCATGAACAACAACTAGAAATGGGATCTGACTATGCAAATCTATCTGACTATGCAAGCTCTTATGATCTACAATCGTGCTCATCAACTGATTCAGAAGGAGTTAAACCTGCAATGCCAAAATATTCAGAGTTTAATGAGGAAACTGACATGAGAAACCCTCACTTCAAGATAGGCATGAAATTCAGGAATTTCAAACAATTCAAAGAGGCTATAAAAAAATTATGGGATTAAGAACAGATATGTCATGAACTTCAGACCCAACACAAAAACTAGATGCAAGGCTTACTGTGCAAAAGGTTGCCCTTTCTACCTGTGGGCCTCTCTAATGCCAAATGATGGGATAACAGTTCAAATAAAATCAGGGGTTTTGAATCATGAATGTGGAAGAGAACATAAGAACAGACATGTGAATGCTAGTTGGATAGCGAAAACATACATGGAGCAATTCAGAAGTGACCCTACATGGAAGCTGGCTGGGATTATACAGGCTGTGAAAACCAACCAGGGGGTTCAAATAGCAAGATTGACAGCATATAGAGCCAAATGTATTGCCTTGAGGTATTTATATGGTCACTTAAACTAGGATATAAGTTAACTAGGTATGGAAAAAACTGGTTATTAGTCATCTTAACTCATTTGTTCATTGGTGTATGTTTTCATGTGTAAATTAGGGAAATAGATAGTGATGAGAAAACACAGATGCTCAGTCTATATGATTATAGATTAGAGCTTCTTCGGACCCATCCTGGCTCAACAATTAAGTTCAGATGTGAGCAGGGAATGTTTGAGGCTATGCATGTGTGTTTGTCACCTCTTAGGAGTCGGTTTTTGGCAGGTTGTAGGAGAATTATCTCTGTAGATGGGTGTTTTTTGAAAGGGTTATATGGGGGCCAGCTATTGACTGCAGTAAGTATAGATGCTAACAACTCCATTTACCCTGTTGCTTGGTCTGTGGTGAATAAAGAAAATAGGGAAAATTGGGTGGTGTTCTTGCAGCTATTATCAGAAGACCTAATGATCACAGATAGTGAACACTGGGCCTTCATGAGTGATCGACAGAAGGTATGTATAGATACTTAATAACTCCTGTATTTTTTTGCCTACTGGTTTGATAATCTTGATACTTAATAATTTGTGCATGTCTTGCTTACTGAAAAAATGCTTTATATGTTCTTTTGTTTTCTTTTGTTATGGGGATGGTGTGCCCAAATTAGGGTTTAATTAATGCAATAGATGAGTTGTTTCCTGATAGTGAGCACAGGTTTTGTGTTAGGCACATCCACACCAACTATAGGAAAAACTTTAGGGGGAAGGCTCTTAAAGATCAACTATGGAGATTTGCAAAGGCCACTTACCTAGCTGCATTTGAAAAAGAAATGAATATTCTATCTAGGATGTCTCAAGGAGCCTTTGATTACTTGAAAAAAATAGGTCCAAAACATTGGTCTAGGGCACACTTCCATGAGAAATTTAAATGTGATATGTTATTGAACAATTTATGTGAGTGCTTTAATGGCCAAATTCTCGAGGCAAGAACAAAAGGAATAGTGAGCCTGAATGAGATGATCAGAACCCAACTGATGAGTAGGATACAAAAGAGGAGGGATGCTGCAAAGAATTGGAAATCCACCCATTGCCCTAGAATTTTAAAAAAGTTAGAGAAATACAAGCAAATGAGCTCTTTTTATACTACAACTTGGTCAGGGGGGGCTAAGTATCAAGTTTTAGGACCCGAGGGGCAGTTTGTTGTTGATAAAGTTGAGAGAAGTTGTTCCTGTAGGGTATGGCAGCTCAATGGTGTGCCTTGCAGTCATGCAGTATCAGTGATATATCACAACATGGATAAACCAGAAAATTTCCTCCATGAGTGTTACAGTGTCAATATATATCTAGATACTTATGGGCACACCATAAACCCCACACACAGCAGGGAATCCTGGCCCAAAAGTGAACAACAACCCATGATACCACCTCTGCCTGTGAACAAGAAGAGAGGAAGGAAGACATTATTAAGGAGGAGGACAGATGATGAAGACAACAATGGGTTCAATAAGGGAAAGGTGGCCAACAAAGGGAGCAAAGTTACTTGTGGGGTCTGTGGAGCAAAAGGTCATAACAGAAGATACCATGGTAAACAGGTATAGGCTTTGTTTATATTTAATACTGCTTTGGTTTCATTTGTATGTCATCTTCTGTGTGTTTTTCTAAGTGTGAATTGATTTAATGGTAGGGTAATATGGATAGTTCAGAGATAGGTAGCCATCAACATAAACAACCGGATGGTAATGTGAATGTTGACATACAAGTCCAAGTAGATCCACAGGTATTTCGTTGTGCCATTTAATGTATGTGTTCATCATTATTGGCATACATTATCCACTGAAAATTTTCTTCTTACACTGCTTAAACTATAGGGCCATCAAGAACAAATGCAACAAACTAAAGATGGTGAACCAAATGATTACCTCCAAGACAAAATAAGACACCAGGTAATTTATTGAGAAATATAGTATATGATAAATATTTAAGCACTACTAACAACTTGGGTTATTGTGAATAAGATCTAGTGTATTTGTATTAGGTTCATTATCCAAGCCAATGTACAGAGGTAGAGGAGAGCACACGACATGAAGAAATCCCCCAGGAACCTATGTCACAAGTTAGTGTCATTGAATTCTGCAGAGTCTACTTACACCCTTGCATATATTCTTATTGTTCCCTCTCAATGGCAGTTAATCTACACGCCTGAAGAAATTCTCCCTGGCAACACAATTCCTAAATGTGGGAATTTGCTGAGGAGGACAAAACTAGGCATAAGGAGGGGGGCTAATTACAATAACTCACAAGGAGCAGATAAAAGCACCACTGAACAAAGAAGGGAACATGTGAACAAAACTGGAGGAAAAGGTAAAAAATATGATGACAAGGCAAAGGAGGGGGATGCTGGCAAAAGAAGAAGGGTATGGCTTCCCCCAGGAATTTGACTGTTTGGCTTCAATCTTTGTAATATTGTGTGGAATGAATGTTTTGGTTTTTGTGTAGTATGTCTGCTATGTCTGGCTTCAGGAATTTGCTGATACAACTAAACATGGCATTGCGTAGTATGTGTGATTGTTACAGTCACTAATATAAATTTATTGTTATAAATTTACAGTCAATAATGTAAATTTTTTGTTAGTCACTAATGTAAATTCATTGTTATAATTCAAGTAAAACATATTATTGTGTAGTATGTGTGCCATTTAATGTATCTGTTTATCATAAACCACAGGTCCAAGTATATCCACAGGCATTTTGTTGTGCCATTTAATGAAATGTTTTGGTTGCATTCACTGGCTGCACTATATGCATGTTTCCATTGTTATAGATTGCACATACAGCTATTTTAATAAACACTGCTATATCTTATACATAAAACTATGACAACATTGCGCATATGTGACAACATTGAGCTTGATGCCGATTTCTGGTAATCAGGAGCCCAATATAGAAGAAACATAGAAGTGGAGGAAGGATAGGAGGAGGAGAGGAGAAGGATAGGAGGAGCAGAGGAGAGATGAGAGAAGGGAGCCAGGAGATTTCAAGGAAATGATGACCAAAAGATGCCATTCTTCTCATTATTCATTCTCTTATATTGTTGGTTTTGAGAATCTATTAAATTGAACTAATCCTCCAACTTGGCATATCAACAAACACCTGATATGAAAGACACTATCCCCCATTGTAATACTGTTCTTATAACTACAATTACTGAAAAATTACAAACACTCATTCCATACTACCAATTCACACTGAATTACATCTCACATAATACAATCTTTGAATTATAGCTCTCTTTGGCATTCCCTCAAGCAGCTTGCATGCTATAAAATAATAGGTATATTTATAAATCCACCAAATAACCACAAAAAACCACAAAAAAATACTGTAGTTGTAGAAGAACAATTAATATACTAAAATAAAAAAAAAATCCTACAACCCAGCAATCCTCTCTTACAGTTAACAATTATATCAATTCAAATGAGAAATAAACATAAATAATAAACCACCAAAATTATGTTGCTCCATTTTGCAATTTTTGTTTAAAAAAAAAAAAAATTTAAAACACCCTAGCCCTAAAGCTTCAATCGGAGCTCCATTATCTTCTAATGACACCATTGATTCACTTGTTAACATTGTCGGAGTGGACCCATTGTGCTCTCGGATTTTCTGTTCATGTTTGAGCTAGGGTGAACAATGAAGAAGTTGGAGCTCAATTCATTATCGGGGTCGTGCTCCCTGTTCATATTGGAGCTAGGGTAAACAATGGGGGGAAGAAGAAGATGCTGATTTGGCACAAATAACCTTACGTGGCCAAATGGCTGATGTGGCATCCTGGTGATGTGGCCTCATCAGGCTGACTGTGTTTTTTCGATAGACACATCAGCTTGATGAATGTGGTTACTCGCGGGTCACCTGCCGGAGAAATGATATCAAATTTTAGTAACAATTTTGATCCAAATTGAAACTTGGTAACCTTAAAGAAACAAGTCCAAAACTTAGTAACCTATCAAAAATTTAATCCCCTCTTTGAGCCAACAAATTAAAGCAACTCCATGCCTTGATGGAATAATGAGAGCTGGGTTGTGTCATGCAAAATTAGCTAGGCTATCCGCCACAACATTGAGATTCTGACGTATGACATCCACTCATGCCATAGAAAACAGGCGCAACTTTGGTCTAATCTGATCAAGTATTGGACTAAGGCGCCATGAGAGTCTTCTATCTTCATTGTAAATGCATTTTCTTTTTTTTTTTTCTTTTTTTGGAAAGGAGCTCTAGTAGCTATTTATTCAGTAAATAAAAAAGAAAAACTAAGTTAGAAGACAAGAAAGCAAAAACAAACTGCAAACAAGCCTAAACAAGGGCCGGACTAAGAAAGAAAAGAAAGAAAAATAAAATTACGAGTGAATCCCATTCATATGCAATTGCTTCATTAACCAGCGTGGGAGATCCCTTCCATGATGAAAGAGTGTAAGGACATGAATATTGGCACCATGCATAGCCAGGCTAGCATCAGCTTTCATCCATGTTTTGGGAATAATATGGAGGTGCGGCTTTCCCAAGTTAGGTAATCAGCTATACTAGTAATTGACACACCCCTTGCGTCCGCAAGTGCACAGATTTGTCAAAGTAATAAATCCCATGTGAGTGGGTATTGTATACATAGGGAGGAGGGAATAAAAACACCAAGATAGCTACTTAACCAAGCAAAGATGAAACAATGATTGTGTTGATAAGATGTAATGTAGACAAAAATAAAAGAAATAAGAAAGAGGCACAAATAAGTGATTAGAAAGGCAATCGATATGAAGTGGGATATTCGGATATTGTTCTGCATAGGATTATCCCTTCAAGTGCAAAACCACCTTTTATTCTTCCTAACTAATACTCAATAAGTTGTGGACATCCTAAGATACACGGTCCCAAACCTAAGGTCAACCGTGACTAACTCTATACTATGCCCTGGAGTAAAAATCGATCAGTCTCAACACCTCACACTGTGCAAAGTTGCTAGACGCTCTAGGGATTCCAAGTTTTAAACCCTATTCCTATATGTAGAACTAACCTTTTGGTCCAGGCGAAAGACCCCTAGTCACAATAAATTAAGCCCCAGATACCAAAGATTACTTTAACGCTACACTCTGTTGCTCTCGCAACTAAGCCCCAGCGGAGGTCCTCTCTTAGTACTTCACTCTATTGTGACCTCAAAGAACTCTAGAAAATGGAGGTAGGATAAATCACACCGGAGGGGAAAGGGGACGCTCCGCTACCTCTCAATTCACACTCTCGACCCTCTCCAATCTAGCTTTTTCTAACCCTCGTGGTGTGTCACTCACTCATAAGAATTACCAATGTGAACTCTCAATCCTAGTGTCACTATAACGGAGAAATCATTCAACAAGCATTCAAGATTGGAACTCAATTAAAACATCAATTAAAGAAATCATAATAAAAGGTTAATGAAACAAATACATTCTAGGGTTCACAAATCCAAGTACCCACTAGAGGTTTAGCTCTCCATGGAGCAAGATACAATCAATAGTAAAATCAAAAGTAAAAACAAGTAATCCTTAGGAAAACCCCCTCGGTAGTCATGTCGATGGTATTGTGGAGTAGCCTCGTCCTTTCCAAAGGTCCCCTCATCAAGCTTAGGGCACACCTCGCCGGATCAGTGCTGATGAAAGCTCCCCCAATAGCTATCTTCCAAGAGAAACGCGGTATCGAAGTTGTAGAACAACTCCAAAAGCCTTTCCAATACCTCTCTAAACCCTAACCGCTAGCCTCTCAAGAGTTGGAGAAAAGATGAAAAAAATGATGCTGAGATTGGGCTGAATCGTGGCTTTAAATAAGCTGGAATCGGGCATCCACACGACCCTATGGATTTTCCATACGCCCCTTTGGAAATTCCACAAGGGCGTGTGGATTCTTTGGAATTCTGATTTTTTGTGGGCTGTAAACAGTAACTGCTACATTAATTACTACAGTACAGGCCAAAAACACTCCCGATTCACACTTTTCATGGTGGCAACATAAACGGGCACATGTTTATGCCATAGATCGCGTCGCTTCTTCAATAAAAAGCCTCATTGGTGAAGATCTTGATATCATTGCTCAAGTCGGGATATGCAAATGTGACTGTCTTCGTGCCCCTCCAACTTATTGTAATTGCTTGAATATATGGAGGTTGACACACATTCTCTTATCTTTGAGCCCAACTTATGTCTTCACATTTGTTTCTTCTAAGATTTCATCAAATAGTGCATTCACGATCTACATTGGCTTCTTTCTTACATATTTGGCTCCACAATCCTACATGTACCAAAGTAACACAAATACACATGTATTAGTGCTAAAACCTGATAAATGTAATGTGCAACGTATGAAAAGAATACTTCGTATTACTAATACACAAGCACTTATCAAACTCCCCCACACTTAAGCTTTTGCTTGTCCCCAAGCAAAAATAAATCATTGAACCATAGAAGAAGGAAATAATGAAAGTGCTTGGCCTTAGGTTCACCAAAGCATGCAAAAAGAGCATTCTATAAGTAAGGGGAAATTTCAACACTAAATATGAAAAATCAATGCTCTAGCTTAAACTTGAATCAAAAAGGACAACAAACCCGAAATCGTGCAAGAGTGTGTAAACTCACTCAATTCAACCCAAAGTATACTCCTCAAAGGGATTTATTTATCTACAAAACACAATAAAATAAAGGAATGGTAGTAGCTTCACACATCCTCTAAGGTAGCCCTTTCCAAAGTGGCCACTAAGGTGGCTTCCACACTTTCGAGGTGGTAGCTCTTTCTACTAGAGTAGTAGCTTTCACTCATCCCATGAGATAGCTCTTTCTTCCATTAGGGCATAATTAGTATCTGACTTATGAGAGTAGCTTCATATTTCATAGGCGGTAACTCTTTCCACCCCCAATGCACACAAACAAGTACAAATTTTTTCTCTTTTTCTCTTTTATTTTTTTTTAAATTTGTTTATTTTAATTTTAATTTTAATTTTATTTTAATTTTTTTTTCAATAACGAAACAAGAAACAAAACTAATTAGTCCCTTAAACATCGAACTTTAGTTTCCAAAAGAGTTTAATGAGTGAGATGTGCAACAAGTGTCAATCGGGCAAAAATTCCTAGAAATTCAAGTAAAAACTAGAGCATAAAAACATTCATTGTTAAAACTTCACCTAGACTCAAGAATACAATCGTTGCAACTAAGGTGCACCACCATTGGCTATGTAAGCATGTATGTCCAGTTAAAACTTATGTAAAGGACATGTGCAATGTAACTCCCCCCACACTTAAGTTATACATTACCCTCAATGTACACATGCAAGCTCATTACAAAATATAACAATCAAGAATATATATGGAAGAGGCAATCGAAACAATATTCCCCTGACTCCCAGTGTTGCATTTGATGGAGCTAAATCATTGGGAGTGAAGTTCCAACGGGTTGTGAAGCACACACGGCCAAGTGTAAAACACCTTGGCCGTGTCCATGACTAGTTTTCAATTCCCATACTGACAAGACCATCTGCACGCATACACAAGGGGATTCAGTGAAGCTCAATAAACAAAAACAACTCGAGTATATAAAAGATAGAGCAATGGAATACAACTCGAGATAAAATAAAAGATAAACTCAGAAGAAAAATCCTTTATGAGTGTACAAGTCCAAAATAGCAATACTAAAATAAAATACGAAAAACATAAAAGAAATAAAAGAAAAGACGCATCAAGCGTCAGTGTCATCTGGTGTCGGCTCTGCTGCTGCTGGTGCAAAATCAAATAGTGCAGGTGGAGATAGCAATGGTGATGATGGCGGAGCCTAAGGGGTCCTCGATCTCATAGCAAACGGTGAAGTCACGTCACGCTCAAGTAGTTGCTGTAATATATCAAGACGCGCCATCATCTCTATATGGTTCACAGCCTGTGTAGTGCGCACCTCAGCCAAGTCACTCTACAATACTTCCACTACACTATCGACCCTCTCAAAGTGATCATGGGCTCGAGGTGGTGAAAAGATCTACACTGGAGGTGGCTCTCGTGCTGCAGGTGGTGCATCAGTCTCAATCTACTTGGGCTGAGGTATGGAAGCCTGCTGTGACCCCTCGTCTGTATCAGTTTCTCTCCCTGCTATCTCTGGGTCAGGCACAATCAATACATTCACTCCCGGCCCATACCTACGCAACATAACCATATGTCTGATCGTCTCTATACCCAAGAGGGTAAGTATGATTGCCTTCTCGGCCCTTCTAATAGCATCTAATAGGCCCATACCCATGATAAGCCTCATAATGTAGGGTCCAGAGTAGAGGGAACTGATCCTGGCATACTATCCCTGAGGTCTCAGATACTCTGCCACGACATGTCCTAAGTGAATCAGCTCACTTTGCACCATGGAGTACAGATATAACAACTCCTGCCTCCTCAAAACTCCAGTGCTGTTCCCGTGATCATTCACTGATATGCTCAAAACAACATGCATGTATCTGTAACTCAGCCTAGATAGGTAAGTCGTCTTTGACACCCCTGTCTCATACTGACCATGGCCACATAATACTCGATAAGCGCACTAAGGAGTCAAGCTACCTGGATAATCTGTAGGAAGCTGCTCGTACTCCTCTGTGGCAGTGAATTCGTCATCATAGAGCCCCAATCGAGTCAAAAACTGAGTGATGCTCATACTGTAATGATGCTTGAATACTCTAAACTGTATGGTATCACCACTGTTAAAACTGGAGTACGATCTATCAAACTCAAATGATGCGAGTACTTCCAGTGTTGGCAAACAAATAATAGGGTCACGAATAGATAACAGTTTGCACTAACTGCCTATAGCTAGCATCTCCTCAAGCTCATTTGCTATGTTGTCGGTTATCTGTATCTCTCGCACAATGTCCAAATCCGGGAACTGCATCTGACCAAACTTAAGCTTGGACAAATGCTCAAACCGAGCCTGGTGCTCGGGAATAACAAATTCTATATGCTCAGGCTTAGGGTAGTGCTCTCGGGGGTACTTGCCAGTGGCTTTCTTTGTTCTGGGGGGCATACTTGCAAGTATCGAAAAGAAAATGATCAAATTCATTCATAAAACAATACTGCAAGGATCTACACGGTCGTGTGGAAATTCCACACGACCGTGTGGATCCACATGGCTTGAAAGCCGCACGCTCCTTGTGCTCAAATTCCACAAATATACCTCCAAATCGCTTTTAAACTTGCTCTAAACAAATGTCAGCACTTTTTTGTATAAAAACGAGGCACATTCACCTGTTTAATCAAAGGAGATCAAAGAAAATTGAGTAGTGGCAAAGGCAAGAGGAAAGAGAGGGTTTACCGACAAGATATCTTTAAAAATCTTTAAATTGGCCATAAAACTCAAATGAAACTTCTCTAAACCCACAGTTGAAGGTCGGGAGCATAAGCAAGAGTGTTTTCTGAGGGTTTTAGAGTCTGTAAATAGAGATACCTCGATCGATTTATAAAGAAGAACGTAGCCCTCTGCTTTCTGCACATCCACACGAGATATCCACAGGGCCCGACACACGCCCCTGTGTGCTCTCAGGAAAACAACTCAATGCTTCTGAACACACCCACACGGCCGTGTTAAAATTTTCCACGCCCGTGTGCCCAATCCACAGGGGTAGATGCACGCCCCTGTGGCTTCTCTGTCCAACCGAGAAAACTCTCTAAGTATAACACACGCCTGTGCGGAAATTCCACACAAGCGTGGACCTTCACAGGCCCAGCTTACAGGGGTACCCACACCCCCTTATGTATTCTCAGGATGGAGGAGAGCTCTTCTGTAGAGATCCACGGCCATGTGAAAATTCCACACGGCCGTGCGTTTTCTCCGGATGACTTAGAAAGAACTGCAGGCTCTACAGAAAATCCTTGAACATGTAAATACACTCAGAGCTTGTCTTATCATGCGAAATATTCCAGGGAAATTCACGAAAAACTTGCTCAAACGACCAATAACACCACTATACACATTGTAAGCACACGAAAACACTAAATAATCCACAAGAAAATCACAGCAAAAGCATTGAAAAAGATCTATACACCAACACTCAAAGCCTTATTCATGCAAAAAGTAAATAAAAACTAGAAAAACAATAAAGACTTGGGTTTCCTCCCAAGAAGCGCTTGTTTAACGTCATTTAGCTTGACGTACCTTGTCTTACCTCACGGAGGCTCATAGATGAATGTTTCCCTCTTACCCATGACTTGGAAGCATGATGAACATAGTCTTTTGAAGGTAGAGGAAGAGTTATCAAGCTTATTACCACATGAGGGTTCGTCACCATTGTTCCGTTCTTGTGCATCCCCAATAGACTGGGGCATTTCTTGTGATGTCTCCTTGCTTGCTTCATCTTCTGGAGCACCTTCTTCACAATCCCCAGGGTAGATGGTACTTTCTTCTCTAGACCAAGTATCATTACTTCTTCCTCCTTCACTTCTTAGTCTAGCAACCTCTCGTATGGGCCCGGATTCAACATTTCCTGAAAAATTCATCGATTAGCTCATCAATAGTGTCAAGAAAGTAGAGAGTATCATCAAAGTCAAAAGAATGTCACATAGCTTCGACGAGGCATTAGGTCAATTTGTCGTCGCCCACCCTCAGTGTCAACTCTCCACCATCCATGTCGATCAGTGCCTTGGAAAGTGCGGAAGAATTGCCTCCTAAGTATCAAAGGAACATCCGCATTCTCATCGATGTCCAATACTACTGACAAAGTTCCCTTGCGTATATCCCGCAAGTGCACGGGTTTGTTGAAGTAATAATCCCGGGTGAGAGGGTATCGAATCCAGAGGGAGTAGGGAATAAAAATACTTAATTCGATTCTTAGCTATGTAAAAGATCAATGATAATGAGTGTGACAATGATTCAATTCTCAACAGTAAAAGCAACAAGTGAGAGAGCAAAAGTACAGAAGGGGGTAAGACAATCGATAAAGATGGGGTACCCGGATAATGCTCCACCTAGGATAATTGTTTCAAGTGCAAGAACCCTCTATTA
Source organism: Dioscorea cayenensis subsp. rotundata (assembly GCF_009730915.1). Lineage (NCBI taxonomy): Eukaryota > Viridiplantae > Streptophyta > Magnoliopsida > Dioscoreales > Dioscoreaceae > Dioscorea > Dioscorea cayenensis. Next base: position 14,611,959 of record NC_052475.1, on the reverse strand, counting down.
TGCTTCCTAATCAATGCAATGGTGAGTCATGGAAATCCTTAATTACATAGTCCCAAATATAAGGTTAACTATGCCTAACTCTATACATGTACCGGAGGAGAAATCGAACAATCTCAACACCTCGCACTCGCATAGAGTTGCAAAGAGCTCTAGGGATTCCAAGTGATAAATCTCTTCCTAATTATAGACCTAACCTTTTGGTCCAGGTGGAAGGTCCCTAACCATAATTGAGCCCTAGATACTAAGATCACCTCTACGCTTCACTCCGTTGCACGCGCAAGTAAGCCCCAGCGGAAGTTCATCCGTTAGACCATTCACTCTATTATGGCCGCAAAGAATTCGAGGAACGGAGGTAGAATCTATCATGCCGGAGGGGAAAGGGGACTCTCCTGTATCTCTCGACTCACCCTCTCAACCCTCTCCAACCTAGCTTTGTCTAACGCTCATGGTGTGTCACTCACTCACAAGGTTACCAACAAGAACTCTCAACCCTAGTGTCACTCTAGGGGAAATGTTCATACAATCAAGCATTCAAGGTTGGAACTCACAATAAACATCAATTTATTGAAAGCATAATAAAAAGGTTCAAAGAAACAAATACATCCTAGGGTTCACGATACCCGAGTACCCACTAGGGGTTTAGCTCTCCATGGAGCTAAGTACAATCAAAGAAATAGAATGTAAAAGCAATGAATCCATAAAGAAACCTCCTCGATAGTCGTGTCGATGGTCTTGTGGAAAGTCCTCTACTCGTCGTCCAAGGATTCCCTCGTCCTGTATAGGATATGCCTCGACGCAAGCTCCCCTACCAACCTTCTTCCTAAGGAATGACGATATCGGAGCCGTAGAACATCTCCAAAACCTTGTCCAATATCCCTCGAAACCCTAGCCGAAGCCCTCTCAAAAGTTGGGGAAAAGATGGAGAAAAGAATACCAAAATCGGGGCTAAATCGATTTTAAATAGGGCTGGAATCGGGTGACTACATGGGCATGGATTCTCCATGCACCTGTGCGGAATTTCCACACTAGCGTGGATAATTTCCACACGCCCGTGTGGATTCTCTGTTTCTCTGGTCTCTCGGCCAGCTGTGAGCAGTGCTGCTACAGTATATGCTACAATGTTACTACAGTGCTCTGCTACAGTATCGACCTGAATAGCTTCCAAATTCCATACTTCATCGGGGTAACGCAAACGAGTACATGTTCACGTCGTGGATCACTTGCTTCTTCAATGATGTACACGTTAGTGGAGCTCTTGTTCTATGTGCATAAGTCAGAATGCTCGAATGTGACTGCCTTTGTGCCCCTCCAAATGGATGTGCCCACTCGAATACGAGGAGATTGGCACACACTCTAGCATCTCACACCTGACCTATGTCTTCGCGTTTGAACCTTAGCAAGATTTCCTCCAAAATTGGTGCATTATGATCCACATTGGCCTATTTCCTTCATACTCAGCCTCACAACCCTACCCGCATAAAAGTAACATAAAAACACACATATTAGTGTAAAAACCCAAGAAAAGTAATGCTCAACATAAGGAATAAACGCTTCGCATTCGTATCGCAGAAGCACTTATCAACTACGAAGTCTATAGGAAATATATAATTGTCAACTTTGACAAGCACATCTTCAATGATGCCCCTCAGATGTCTCACTTTCGGTCTGCCAATTGTAATGTCATCCGAGTGGGCCTAGGCTCTCCCAAGCATATCTTCTAAAAAAAAGAATATGGCATGGCGTTGATACTAGCCCTGAATCCGCCAATGCCATTTCTTCACCCAAATTGCCAATGTTGTACAGGATGATGAAGCTTCCGGGGTCTTTCTTCTTGTTATTCATATTCTTTTACAACACCGCCGAACAAGAGGCATCTTGGATCATCGATGCACTCTCTTCCAACTTCCTCATATTGGTCAAAAGATCTTTTAAGAACTTAGCATACCATGGTATTTGAGACAACGCCTCCACAAAAAGAATGTTATGTGTGCAATTGCTTGAATAGACCCAAGAACTTATTGTATTGCTCATCATTTTGTTCGTTCTTCAATCTTGAAGGATAAGTGATTCTTGGCTTGTAAGGTGGGGGTGCCACCTCCTTCTCCTTGTTTGCTCTTTCCTCAACCTCTACTATCTCGGGTGCTTCAACATTTGTCTTCTCACTTCGAAACCTACCCTCGACCTCACGACCACTTCTCAAAGTGATCACCTTCACATGTTCTCTTGGATTGGTCTCAGTATTACTCGGCAAGCTTCCTTGTGGTCTCTCCAATAGAGACTTCGCAATTTGCCCCACTTGATTCTCTAAATTGTACAATGAAGTGGTGTGGTTGCGAAGTGTAGCCTCGACCGATTGAAACAGTAGTATCCGATGATTGCACAAATCTGGTCAAGGCTTTCTCTAAGTCGGTCATCCAGGTCTCCAAGCTTGAAACTCTATTCTTCATGTTTGGGGCTTGTTATTGTTGAAAACCATGTGGTGCTATGGCCTTTTGCTGCCCTTGGTTACTCCATGAGAAATTATGGTGGTTCCTCCACCATAGGTTGTAGGTTATACTATAAGGATTACCTTGTACTCTTCCCGAAATTGCCCACAAAGTCTACTTGTTCAGTCGGAGCTGAAGTAGCAATCGAAATAGGACAATCAGACGGCATATGTGAACCCCCACAACCATCACAACTAGTGATAGCGGCCACCTCCGGTGAAGTCAATGTATCCAATTTCTTATTCAATGGCTCTACTTGGGCTGCCAAAGATGTAACCGTATCGATCTCATGGAGTCCACCCACTTTCTTCCTTTCCCTTGTATTCCATTAGTAACTATTCATGGTCATTTCTCCTATCAACTATCGTGCTTCATCATGGGTCTTGGTTCCCATTGTACCTCTTGCGGTGGCATCTAGAAGTTGTCTTGTACTTGAATTCAATCCGTTGTAAAAAGTTTGAATGATTATCCATTCGGGAAATCCGTGTTGTGGACACTTCCGCAAGAGATCCTTGAATCGCTCCCACGTCTCAAGCAAGGATTCAATCTCCATCTGAACAAATGACGATATCTCATTATGAAACTTTACCGACTTTCCCGGAGGGAAGTATCTTGCATGGAAAGCTTTGACCATCTCATTCCAAGTTGGGATGGATGCTTTTGGCAAGGAATGAAGCCACTACTTGGCTCTTCCTTTGAGAGAGAATAGGAAAGAGCTCAATTTGATAGCATCATCTGAAACTCTGTTGATCTTCAGCATATTACAAACTTCCAAGAAGTTTTCGATGTGATTGTTTGGATCCTCATCGGCCAAACCATTGAACTGAGCTGACTGCTCAATCATTTGGATGAATGCCGGCTTTAGCTCAAAATTTGGAGCTAGTAATCAGGGGATCACACAATACTAGATTGTGTGCCCAAAACTGAGGGTCTAGTTTAGTCAGAAAGTGTTCTCTGTTGTTCATTCTGCTCTGCCATATTGTCTGACCCTTCAACTTCTATTTTAGCTTGATTAGACAGTTCTAGCACAGGTTCTTTGCCCCTTCTTCTTAGTATATGTTCAAGTTCAGGATCACCTTCAATGAATATCGAAGGTTTTCCCTCGGGTTATAACCTGGAGCTGAATAAAAAAAAATAAAACAAATCAGAACGATGATAGCATAAGGAGATGTGAAATAGAATGAATGAATGAATAGCTAAGATAGAAAAGTGTAAAGTATCTCTAAACGCCTACTCCCAGGCAAAGGTGCCAAAAACTTGACACACCCTTTGCATGTGACCCGCAAGTGCACGGGTTTGTTGAAGTAATAAATGTTAGGTGAGTGGGTATTGTATCCACAGAGAGTAGGGAATAAAAACACCAAGATTGCTACTTAACCAAGCAAAGATGAAACAATGATTATGTTGATAAGATGTAATGTAGACAAAAATAAAAGAAATAAGAAAGAGAGACACAAATAATTGAGAGGAAAAGAAGTCGATATGAAGTGGGATACTCGGATATTGTTCCATATAGGATTATCCCTTTAAGTGCAAAGCCAACTATTATGCTTCCTAACTAATGCTCAATGAGTCCTGGGCATCCTAAGATATACGGTCCCAAACTTAAGGTCAATCGTGACTAACTCTATACTATACCCCGGTGGAGAAATCCATCAGTCTCAACACCTCATACTGTGTAAAGTTGCAAGATGCTCTAGGGATTCCAAGTAATAAACCCTATTCCTGTATGTAGACCTAACTCTTTAGTCCAGGCTAAAGGCCCTTAGTCACAATTAAGCCCCAGATACTAAGGATTACCTCAACGCTTTACTCTGTTGCTTGCGCAACTAAGCCCCAGCATGGTTTCTCTCTTAATAATTCACTCTATTGTGACCGCAAAAAACTCTAGAAAATGGAGGTAGGATAAATCACACTGGAGGGGGATGAGGATGCTCTGCTACCTCTCGACTCACCCTCTCCAATCTAGCTTTGTCTAATCCTCATGGTGTGTCACTTATTCACAAGGATTACCAATGTGAACTCTCAACCCCAGTATCACTCTGATAAATGCTTGTGTATTAGTAATACGAAGTATTCTTTTCTTATGATGAGCATTACTGTTATCAGGTTTTAGCACTAATACATGTGTATTTGTGATACTTTCGTACATTTAGGTTTGTGAAACTAAGTATTAAGAAAATAAGCCCAAGTAGATCGTGAATGCACTATTTGGTGGAATCTTGGAAGGAACAAACGCAAAAAGACAAGTTAGGTTCGAAGATACGTGAATGTGTGCCAATCTCCATGTATTCAAGCAATTACAATGAGTTGGAGGGACATGAAATCAGTCGCATTTGCGTATCCTGATTTATTCATTGATAGCAAGATCTTCACGAATGAGGCTTTTTATTGAAGAAGCGTCACGATCTTTGCTATGAGCTCATCCCGAGAGGACACAGGGGTGTGGACTTGCCCCTGTGAGCGACCTTTTGACGGTCACACGCCCGTGGGTAATTTCTGTATGGACGTGTGTCTTCCTGCAGAGACTTAGAGATTTTTTCCGAGAAGACACAGGGGCCAAGCCTCGCCCCTGTGGATGACCCTGTGATAACCACACGGGCGTGAATACACAGGGGGGTGTGGGTGCCCATGTGAACTGGCCCTGTGAATGTCCAGTGATAAGTGCTTGTGTGATATTAATGCGAAGCATTCTTTCCTTATGTTGAGCATTACATTTCTCGGGTTTTTACACTAATATGTGTGTTTTTATGTTACTTTTATGCAGGTAGGGTTGTGAGGCCGAGTATGAAGGAAAGAAGCCAATGTGGATCATAATGCACCGATTTTGGAGGAAATCTTGCTAAGGTTCAAACGCGAAGACATAGGTCGGGTGCGAGATGCTAGGGTGTGTACCAACCTCCTCGTATTTGAGTTAGTAAAACCATTTGGAGGGGTAGAAGGGCAGTCACACTCAAGCATTCCGACTTATGCACATAGAACAAGATCTGCACCAATTTGTCAATCATTAAAGAAGCAAGTGATCCACGACGTGAACGTGTGCCCGTTTGCATTACCCTGATGAAAGCATGGATTCGGGAAGCTATTCAGGCCGGACACTGCAGCAGAACACTGTAGTAGTACTGTTCACAGTCGGCCGAGAAAACAGGAATTCAGAGAGAGGGCTTCGGCTAGGGTTTTGAGGGGTATTGGCTAAGGTTTTGGAGAGGTTCTATGGCTCCGACATCATCATTCCTTAGGAAGAAGGTTGGTAGGGGAGCTTCTGTCAGGGCGTATCCTATACTGGTTGAGGGAATCCTTGGACGACGAGTAGAGGACTTTCCACAAGACCATCGACACGACCATCGAGGGGGTTTCATTATGGATTCATTGCTTTTACATTCTATTTCTTTTATTGTACTTAGCTCTATGGAGAGCTAAACCCCTAGTGGGTACTTGGGTATTTGTGAACCCTAGGATGTATCTGTTTCATTGAATCTCTTTATTATGCTTTCAATTAGTTGATGTTTATTGTGAGTTCCAACCTTGAATGCTTGATTGTATGAACATTTCCCTTAGAGTGACACTAGGGGTGAGAGTTCTTGTTGGTAACCTTGTGAGTGAGTGACACACCACGAGCGTTAGACAAAGCTAGGTTGGAGAGGGTTGAGAGGGTGAGTCAAGAGGTACAGGGGCATCCCCTTTCCCCTCCGACGTGATAGATTCTACCTCCGTTCCTCGAGTTCTTTGCTACCATAATCGAGTGAATGGTCTAAGGGATGACCCTCCGCTGGGGCTTAGTTGCGCGTGCAACGGAGTGAAGCATTGAGGTGATCTTAGTATCTAGGGCTTAATTGTGGTTAGGGACCTTCCACCTGGACCAAAGGGTTAGGTCTATAATTAGGAAGAAATTTATCACTTGGATTCCCTAGAGCTCTTTGTAACTCTATTCGGGTGCGAGGTTGAGAGGTTATCTAATCTGTCCTCCGGGACATGTATAGAGTTAGCCATAGTTGACCTTAGATTTGGGACTATGTAATTAAGGATTTCCACGACTCACCATTGCATCGATTAGGAAGCATAATAGAGGGTTCTTGCACATGAAACAATTATTCTAGGCGGAGCATTATCTGAGTACCCCATCTTTATCGATTGCCTTACCTCCTCCTTTACTCGTGCTTTCTTACCCGTTGTTTTTCCTTTTGAGAATTGAATCATTGTCACACTTATCACTACTGATCTTTCACATAGCTAAGAGGCGGATTAAGTGTTTTTATTCCCTACTCCCTGTGGATTCGATACCTGCTCATCCGGGATTATTACTTCGACAAACTCGTGCACTTGCGGGATATACACAAGGGGACCTTGTCAAGTTTTTGGCGCCATTGCCGGGGAGTAGGCATTTAGAGATACTTTGCACTTTGTTTTCTTAGCTATTTCACCATACATTCTGTTTCATATCTTCTTATTCCATCATCGTTCTGATTTCTTTTTCTTTCTTTTTGGGTGCAGCTCTAGGTTATGACCCGAGGGAATCCCTTAATATTGATTGAAGGAGATCCTGAGCTTGAACGTACACTTAGAAGAAAAGGGAAAGAGCCTGTGCAAGAACAGTCTAATTTAGTTGATTTGGTAGTGGAAGGATCTGAAAACATGGCAGAACAGAATGAGCAACAGAGGACATTATCTGATTATGCCAGATCTTCAGTGTTGGGGACACAATCGAGTATTGTGCGTCCCTCGATTACAGCTCAGAACTTTGAGTTGAAGCCGACATTCATCCACATGTTGCAGCAATCCGCACAGTTCAACGGTTTGGCCGATGAGGATCCAAACAGTCATATAGAGAGTTTTCTCGAGTTGTGTGATATGCTGAAGATAAACGGAGTGACGGATGATGCCATCAAGTTGAGAGCCTTCCTATTTTCCCTAAAGGGGAGAGCGTAGCAGTGGCTACACTCATTACCTAGAGCATCGATTACCACATGGCAGGAGATGGTAGAAGCTTTTCTTGCCCGTTATTTCCCTCCCAAAAAATCTGCAAAGCTTAGGAATGAGATCTCATCCTTTGTTCAGTTTGAATTGGAGTCTCTATTTGAGACATGGGAAAGTTTCAAGGAGCTCCTGAGAAAGTGCCCGCAACACGGATTCCCGGAATGGATGATTGTTCAGACCTTTTACAATGGTTTGAACCCGAGTACAAGGCAACTCTTGGATGCGGCAGCAGGAGGTACCTTAGGTAGCAAGACCCCTGATGGGGCTCATCAGTTAATTGAAAGAAATGGGGTTAAACAGCTACCAATGGAATGCTAGGGAGAAGGAAAAAGTGGCCAGTCTCCATGAAATAGATGCGGTAACTTCATTGGCAGCTCAAGTGGAGAATTTGAGTAAGAAGTTAGATCTTCTAACTTCAAATAGGTGGCGGGCCGTGACTAATTGCACCGGGTGGTGGAGGACATGCTCCCTCCGATTGCCCGATCTCTATCGGTGATGTTTCTTCGGGGGAAAATGTTGATTTTGTAGGTAATGGCATGAGACCTCAAGGAAACCATATAGCAATACCTACAATTCGGGTTGAAAGAATCATCCCAATTTCTCATGGAGTAATCAGGGTCCACAAAAGGCCATGGGGCCACTGGGTTTCCAACAACAACAACAAGCACCTCAGGTGAAAAACAGAGTCTCAGGTTTGGAAACCTGAATGAATGACTTAGAGAAGCACTTGACTAGATTTGTGCAATCTTCAAATACAAGGTTTGAATCAGTTGAGGCTACATTTCGCAACCACACCGCCTCTTTGCATAACCTTGAAAATCAGGTGGGGCAAATTGAGAAGTCTCTTTCTGAAAGGCCACATGGAAGCTTGCCGTGCAATACAGAGACCAACCCTAGAGAGCATGTGAAGGCGATCACTTTGAGAAGTGGTCGTGAGGTTGAAGGTAGGCTTCCGAGTGAGAAGCCAAAAGAATAGGCACCTGAGATTATAGAGGTGGAAGAGGGAACAAGCAAAGAGAAAGAGGTGGCACCCACCTTTCAAGCCAAGAATCCCTTATCCCTCTAAATTGAAAAATGAGCAAGGGGATGAACAGTACAAGAAGTTCTTGAGTTTCTTCAAGCAACTCCACATTAATATTCCTTTTATTGAGGTATTGGCCCAAATGCCTAAGTATGCGAAGTTCTTGAAAGATTTGTTAACTAACAAGAGGAAATTGGAGGAAAGTGCTTCAGTAATTTTAGATGCTTCATGCTCGGTGGTATTGCAAAAGAACATGCCGAACAAGAAGAAAGACCCGGGAAGCTTCATCATTACGTGTAATATTGGCAATCTAGGTGAGGAAATGGCATTGGCGGACTCAGGGGCTAGTATCAATGTCATGCCATACACTTTCTATCAAAAGCTAGGCTTGGGCGAGCCTAGGCCTACTCGGATGACTTTGCAACTAGCGGACCGAACAGTACGACATCCGAGAGGCATCATTGAAGACGTGCTTGTCAAGGTGGACAAGTATATTTTTCTGGTTGACTTTGTAGTGCTAGACGTCGATGAGGATGCGGATGTACCTTTGATACTTGGGGGACCGTTCTTGCGGACTTCCAAGGCATTGATTGACATGGACAACGGAGAGATCACATTGAGAGTTGGAGATGACAAGCTCATATACCGCCTTGCTGAAGCCATGCGGCATTCTCTTGATTTCGATGATACTTTATACTTTCTAGACACTACTGATGAGATTGTTGATGAATACATGCAAGAAATGTTCAATCTGGATCCGTATGAAGGTTTGTTCTACCAAGAGGAGGATTATGAAGAAGTAATGATGCTTGGTGCAACGGAAGAAGTACAATCTACCCCGGGGATCTTGGAGAAGGTGCTCCAAAAAATGAAGAGGGCTAGGAGACGTACGTGAACCGAAGAAGTTGGACGAATCATTGTTAGGTGGTCCGAAGCCCGATAATTCACCTTCTACCCTCAATAGACTTTGTACATCATGCTTTCAAGCCATGGGTAAGAGGGCAACTTTCATTCATGAACCCCCGTGAGGTAAGACAAGGTACGTCAAGCTTAGTGACGTTAAACAAGCGCTTCTTAGGAGGCAACCCAAGTGTTTATTGTTTTTCTTAGTTGAATAATGTACTGTTTTGCATGAATAAATTGTGGAGTGTTGGTGTCTTGATTTTTAGATGCTTGTGTTGTGATTTCATTGTGGGTTTTTAAAGTCATCGTGTGTTTTCATGTGGAATTGGCGAAGTTTGGTCATTTGAGTTCTATTTCATATTTTTCACTGGTAAAATTTGCATAATAGGGCAGTCTCTGAGTGTGTAAACATGTTCAGAGATTTTCTGCAGAGCATGCAGGTTTTTCTAAGAAATCCAGTGAAAACGCATGGGTGTGTGGAATTTCCACACGCCCGTGTATATGTATTGCGAGCTCATCTAGAGAAAGCACATGGGCGTGCGGCTGTCCCTGTGAACGACCATGCGACTATCACACGCTCGTGGGTAATTTCTGCACGGGCGTGTGAATTCCTGTAGAGTTGGGCGGATTATCCCGAGAGCACACAGGGGCGTGGACTCGCCCCTGTGGGCGACCTTGTGAACCACACACGGGCGTAGGTAATTTCCACACGCCCGTGTGAAATTCTGTAGAGGAGTTCTCTCCATCACGAGAAAACACAGGAGCGTGTGGCTGCCCCTGTGAGTTGGGCATGTGAGTGTCCAAGCTCGTGCGGAATTTCCGCACGGGCGTGTAGAACACTTGGCAATTTTCTCGGATGTTCAGGGAAGCCACAGGGGCGTGCAACTGCCAATGTGGGTCAGGTGCACGGGCCTGGGTATTTTCTGCACGGCCATGCGAGAGTAGTCAGAGTCGAAGGAGTGTTTTCCCGAGAGCGCACAAGGTGTGTGTACGCCCTTGCGGCTCTCTTGTAATGAGGTGCACGGGCGTGTGCAATTTCCACACGCCCGTGTGGATGCACAGAACGCCAAGGGGCGTGAGTTCTTTTCAAAGAAGACTAGTTTCTCTCCCTCTTCACGTCCTCTATTCGTCTGAAAACATTCTCACATCATTCTCCGACTTCATAGCACCGATTTGGTAGGATTTTTGTGAGTTTTTCCGGCCGGTTCTTCATTTTCTCATCCCATCTCGTCGGTAAGCCCTATTTATCATTTTCTTTGCCAATTCTTGGTTTTCATCGATTAATTTAGTCAAAAATGCTTCGCCTCTTCAATTCAAAAGATTATTTGTGTTTTAGAGCGAAGTAGAAATGATTTCACGGTGCGTTGTTGGATTTTTAAGGCGCGGCCGTGCGGGTTTCACGCCCCATGGATCCACACGGGTGTGTGACAATTAAAGAGCCAGCCATCTGAGAGCTCGCACTGGAGGTATTATCATCATTTGAGTTTGATAGATCCTATGCGAGCTTCCACACTGTTGACACTATTCAGTTTAGAGTATTTGGACAACACCATAGTTTAGAGTATTTGACCTTAGATTTGGGACTATGTAATTAAGGATTTCCACGACTCACTATTGCATTGATTAGAAAGCATAATAGAGGGTTCTGGCACTTGAAATGATTATCCTAGGCGGAGCATTATCCGGGTAGCCCATCTTTATCGATTGCCTTACCTCCTTCTTTACTTTTGCTCTCTTACTTGTTGTTTTTATTGTTGAGAATTGAATCATTTTCACACTTATCACTATTGATTTTTCACATAGCTAAGAATCAAATTAAGAGTTTTTATCCCCTACTCCCTGTGGATTCGATACCCGCTCATCCGGGATTATTACTTCGACAAACCCGTGCACTTGCGGGATATACGCAAGGGAACCTTGTCATATTCAAGGATATCCATGACTCATTAAGCATCAAGTAGGAGACGTAATTGTTGGTCTTGCACTTGAAGCATTAGTCCTAAGGGGAGCATTGTCCAAGTACCCCACTTCTATCAATTGCCTTTCCTCTCACTTATTTGTGCCTCTTGTTCTTGTTTCTTTTATTTCTGTTTTCATTACATTTCATCAACATAATTATTGTTCATCTTCACTTGGTTAAGTAGCAATATTAGTATTTTTATTTGATACTCCCTACGGATACGATACCCCACTCACCTGGGATTATTACTTTGACAAACCCGTGCATTTGCGGGTAACACGCAAGGGGCGTTGTCACACTCTAAGAGAGAAATCATTCAATAAGCTTTCAAGATTGGAACTCAATTAAAACATCAATTAAGGAAAGCATAATAAAAGGTTAATGAAACAAATACATCCAAGGGTTCACAAATCCAAGTACCCAGCAGGGGTTTAGCTCTCCATGAAGCAAGATACAATCAATAGTAAAATCAAAAGTAAAAACAAGTAATCCATTGGAAATTCCCCTTGGTAGTCGTGTTGATGGTCTTATGCAGTAGCCTCATCCTCTCCAAAGGTCCCCTCATCAAGCCTAGGACACACCTCACCGGATCGGCGATGATGAAAGCTCCCCCAATAGCTATCTTCCAAGAGAAACGCAGTGTAGAAGCCATAGAACCACTCTAAAAGCCTTGCCAATACCTCTCTAAACCCTAGCCATAAACCACTCTAGAGTCGGAGAAAAGATGGAAAAAAAAGATGCTGAAATCGGGCTGAATCACGGCGTTAAATAGGCTGGAATCGGGCATCCACACGGCCCTGTGGAATTTCCACATGCCCTTTTGAAAATTCCATATGGGCTTGTGGATTCTCTGGAATTCTGATTTTTCGTCGGGCAGTGAACAGTAACTGCTACAGTAATTACTATAGTGATTTGCTACTGTACCTACTACAGTACTCGCCAAAAAAACTCCTGATTCACACTTTTCTTTGAGGCAACATAAACGGGCACACGTTTATGCTATAGATCGCGTCGCTTCTTCAATAAAAAGTCTCATTAGTGAAGATCTTGATATCATTGCACAAGTCGGGATACGCAAATGTGACTGTCTTCGTGCCCCTCCAACTCATTGTAATTACTTGAATACATGGAGGTTGGCACACATTCTCGTATCTTTGAGCCCAACTTGTGTCTTCGCATTTGTTTCTTCCATTATTTCATCAAATAGTGCATTCACGATCTACATTGGCTTCTTTCTTACATATTTGGCTCCACAACCATACATGCACCAAAGTAACACAATTACACATGTATTAGTGCTAAAACCTGATAAAAGTAATGCTTAATGCAAGAAAAGAATACTTCATATTACTAATACACAAGCACTTATTAGTAATAAATGGATCCAATAGCCAAGATGGTTGGGAATTTCCAATCTTGATAGCATTATGCAGATCAGCACTGGCGATGAAAATGTTTTTGATCTGAACATCCAAGTCCTGCAAGCTCCCCAATGTAGCAATGGGTACCAAAGCATCATCTTCAAAATCCAATTCAACTTGGTTACTACAGCATCCAGCACAGAGAAATTGCAAGTTAGAGTTTATACTGTACCCAGCACTATAGACGGCGTTCTCATGTTTCCCTATAGCAGCAACAAAAAGGAAATGACTATCAAAGATGGTAAAATTGTTAAGAAATAAGTGCTTTGAAATTTGAAAAGAGGAGACATTGGAATACTCCCTAACGTGGGCACTTGCTCTGATAGATATAAGATTGAAATATGGAGCCTCGCACCTAGAGATTAAGTTACATATGGCTTTCCATATCAACCAAGTGGCAGAGGCTATCACTAACTGAGCAAACATATCAAAATCAGTATGTGTCGGGTTGAGCCAATTTCCAGAAGTAAAACCATCAAGGAGAAGCATTCGCTTGCTAATGACCAAGCTAATCAAATTCCAAATGGTTTGGGCTTTAGGATATTTGTTGAAGAAATGTTCAGTAGTTTCATAACCGAGATTGCATAAGCCACAAAGTATTTGAGGACCTAGATTAATCCTATAAAGATAATCATGAGTTTTGATACCATTATGAAGGAGTAGACAAAGAAAATGTTTGGGCCGAGGTGCAATTTTGAGGCGCCAAATATTTCCCATACCATCCCAAGGATCCCAAAGGCCTTCAGATTGATTAAAATGAGAGTACACCATCGAATAGAGTTTGTTTTTCCTGGATTTAGGATACCACACCCATCTGTTATCATAATTGATACAAATTTTGTCATCAGTAAGATAATCAAAGTTTAGAGAGTCACTAAAGGCTTCATGCAAAAAATTGATGTTCTAAGAGCTACACAAAATGAGGTCAGATAAATGAAATAGATCAGCATTCATCTCCATATTAACGTAAGTCGGGATAAAAGCTTGAGGAACCTCAAAATACCAGGGGTCCTTCATGAAATCAGTGTGAGCAGCATGAACATGATGCAACCAGAGATGAGGCTTAATAACATTAGCATTATTGCATAAACCTCTGTCAAACCATGACTAATAGCCTGGGATAGAATCAGTCCAAAAATTAACTTTGCCATACTTATTATAAAGGATATCCATCCAAATGGCATCATGATGATTGAGATACCCAAGCACATTTTTCGCCATCAAAGAAGTTTTGGAAATACCCAATTCTGGATAGATAAACCCCCCTCAATATGATTAAGCGTACTATCTGTCCAATTAACTAAGTTCATTCCTTTTCTATTGCCATCCTTAGACCAGAAGAAAGATCTAGCATCCTTAATTATGCCATCCAAAATTGTATCAGGAACAAGATAAATAGACAGGTAATACATAGGAGTAGACATAATGGCTTAATTAATGAGATTTGTTTTACCAGCCATGGAAATTCTAAAATGCTTCCAAAGAGATAAGGTTTTCTCAATTTTAACAAGCATATTAGGAAAATTGGAGGGAGCTTAGTGTTTAGGAGAAATTAAAATTCCTAAGTAAGTCAATAGGAAGGAACCAGGATTAAAACTAAGAATGTTGCAAATACTCCTTCCCAATCTGCAATTGAATCTAGAAGGAAAATATATTTCAGATTTGATTTTATTAGCACGTTGACTAGTAAACCACTCATAAATAGAAAAACACAGGTTAATATTACGATCATATTTCCTGGTCGCCTGAGTAATGAGAATCAAGTCGTCTGCGTACATGAGATGATTGAAATTGGTTCTAAGAGAGGGGTTAAATCTAGGAATCATTTGATTTCTCATAGCAAAGTTCAAAAGAGCAGTCAAATTTTGAGCAACTAGGATAAAAAGATAAGAAGACAAAGGATCTCCCTGTTGAGGACCTCTGGAGGAATTGATCCAAGAGGTGGTTTGTTTGTTTATTAAAAAAAAAAGGAAGCAGAACTAATGCAAGCTTGAATCCAAGAGATCCATCTACTAGAAAAATTCATCTGATAAAGGGCGGTAAGAATTGCATTCCAACTCAGAGTATAATAAGCTTTTTCAATATCTAACTTAACTAACATCCTATGGGATTTTTGAAGTCTCTATCCATTGTGTGAAGCACTTCTTGTAAGGCAATAATATTATCAAAGGAACTGTGATCAGAAACAAAGTGATAATATTTGCGACCAATAATCAGAGGTAACGCACTCTTAAGCTGATTAGGTAAGATTTTAGAAATAATTTTGTAACATACATTACAAAGAGAAATAGGCCGAAAATCAGAAACAAGCTTAGGATTAGATGTTTTAGGACTGAAAGTGATAAAAGTCAAACCCCAAGCTTTAGGAATGATAGAATTATCAAGAAAATGTTTGATAGACTCAAAGAGGGAGTTCCTAATATCATTCCAAAAAAATGATAAAATTCAGAATTCAAGCCATTTGGACTAGGTCTCTTACCTAAGGGAGGATCTGAAGAGCATGAAAAACTTCCTTTTTAGAAACCTTACTAACGAAATGATCACAATCGTCAGGAGAGAGCAAAGGGAGATCATTTGAAAGAGCCTGAAAAACATCTAAAACAGAGTTATCTGAAGATACATTCCAAAGATTTAAAAAGAAATCACAAAAAACTTTCTCAATATCTTTATTATCTGTGAAACAATTGCCGTTAGAATTAGTGATAAGAGAAATGGAGCTATGATGATTATGTAAAAAGATAGAGTTATGAAAAAAACTAGTATTCTGATCACCGCATTGAACCCACATGAGTCTAGCTCGTTGAGCCCACTTAATTGAGTTCTGCCTTTGAAGAGCTGAAAGGTTATTATAAAGCAAAGGAAGATCTCTAGAAGAGTCGACATTAGAATCATTCAAAGCTTCAAGGGCCTCAGCTTCAATAATCTCCAGCTCAAGCCTGTTAAGATTGGTCTCAATAGAAGTCAAACCATTGTTTTTTCAAGAAATAAGCTTAAATCTAGCATGAGCAATGAGGTGAGTGAAGGCATGCATTGGATTAGAGTGAGGTTTGAAGTTCCAAACTTCTCTAACTACGGAATGATAGGCGATATACTCTAACTAAAAATTATCAAAATGGGAAAATTTTCTTTTTGTGAAAATTACGGGGAGTAACTGTGAGAAGAAGGGGAGCATGATCTGAGAAAATATGCGGAAGATGCTTAGTAAAGTATGAATAAAAAAAAGTAGAGCAGTAGGAGTTAAGCAAGCACCTATCAAGGCGAGCCCACTTCCTAGTTGTTCCAACTTGGTTATTGCACCAAGTAAATTAGGACTCGGTGAAATTAACTTCCAATAGGTTATTCGAGATGATGAAGTCAGAGAAATTCTGAGCCTTACGATGATAATAACTTTAAGAACCACCTTTAATCTCATGTAAAGAAACAATAATGTTGAAATCACCGATAAGAACCAGGGAAGGTTAAGGGAAGCCATACTTGATAACTCTTTCCAGACATAACATTGATCATGGAGTCGAATAGGGCTATAAACTGTAGAGAGGATCCAAGACTCATTTTTATCATTAGTAACAACAAGATGCAAAACATACCTTGATTTGGTTAAAGAAATGACCTTACCCAAATGTTTTTGCCAAGTAACAATGATACCACCTGAGAAACCATCAGCTACAATAGTAGCCCAGGCCCATTTAACTCCTAGTTTAGATCAAATTTTGCTGATTCTATCATTATCAACATGAGTTTCCACCAAACAAAAGATGATCGGATTGATTTTTCTGATCATGTATTTGCTTCGAGAGGTGGTATCCTGACTAGAAACCCTCCTACAATTCCAGTACACAAGCTTAATAAGATTAGTAAACATAATAAATCTAAGGATTAAAGAACAAGCACAAAGAGTAGACATCCTGAGAAGGCAGATCATAATCAAACAAATAAACTCGATATAAAAGAATATCCTTAGGAGGAAGAGCAAGGCCCCTGGGCATCATTGCATCCTTGATCAAGCCTCCCCTTCTTATGAGATGTTAACATGGATTGAGGAACCCGAGCAATAAGAGCTTTTTTCCGCAACCTAGTTTGGTATTGGTCCAAAGTCATGGAGTCTTCAGGTTCATCTGGATCATCATATTCAAACATGTCACTATCTTCTTCATCAGAGCCCTCCTCTCTGGATTCACTCATCACATGATCATAGTTCTCCAACTGTGGAGAGGGGTTCAAAACTCCAGCCACTTGCTCAACGGCTAAAGCATGCGTAAAGATAGAAAAGCCAGCATTGGAACCTTTACCTTGATCATCAGAGATCCTAAGAATAAGGGATAGAGCCAAGTTCTGATAGGTCTTCTTCAACTTTTCCTTGGGACTTAAAGCAAAATTGGAACTGAGGCCGAGAGCTGGTGTGCAAAGAAAGCCAACACCTTGTGACGAGAGGAGCCACGTCCGTTGAGATTTCCACATATTGGAAAGAGGAAGGGTTCACATCACCATTAGCACATGTCGTCTTACTAGTAATGGGATCCGTGAGTTGGGTGCGCTCTCTAGTGTGGCCGCCCCTACCTCTGAAGAAACAACCACCATGTGGCGATCATGTGGGCCCAGAGTACATGATGTCTTTGGTTTTTCCATATGCTTATCATGCATCTCCCTGCAGATTGGAGACAACGGGCCACTCTCTCACTCCATTTAGGGGAGCCATAGTTGTCTTGACCTCTAGCCCTTGCCGGTCATTGAGAATCTGACAAGGGGATGGCGAAGTACGACTTTGTTCCACTGAACTCCTATATGGCTGCAAGAGTTCGACCCGTGTCCGGCCATCCCAAAAATGTAACAGAACGTAGGAAGCTTCTCGTAAAGAATGATGACAAACACCCGATGTTCGTCATCACCGATCCAAAACCCTTGCTTAAGGGGTTTTGGCCAAATCAATATCCACACAAATGCGAGCAAATTTTGACCTAGAAAGAGAGAAAGTGAAATCATCAATCTTAAGCAAGCGCCCTAAAGAAGCAGAGATAGTTCCAGAGACTCCCCATCCCAGAACACCACTGGGAGGTTGTGAAGTTGCACCCAAATGACAGTAGTGGAGAGCTTAGCGAAAGCGGATTCATCGTAAATGTTTTGAACCAGACTCCGACAGCATACAAACACATTAATGGTTCATTCCCTTATAAAAAGACTGTTTTGCCTTTATAAAAAAATAAAAAAATTAAAACATTAATATATTAATAAATAATTATAAAATTTAAAATATTAAATAAAATTTTATTGTACGAGACCAAAAATATTTTATTTAGTTCAACTAATAATCATAATATAAAGATTAATTTAATTAATTGAAAAAATTAAGTACGGAATGAAATTAATAGTTATTTTAAATTAATTTTTAATTAAACATTAAACAATAATAATAAAATAAATATTTAATTAATAATAATTATTATTTGAAATAAATATCGTTTCTTTATGCAAGGGGTAAAAGGGTAATTTTAGCACAACTCTATTTTTTATATTTCCCCTTTCCCAATAAATTAACTCTCCAAGGAACACCTTTTTCATTACCATCCCCTACGCATTCCTCCCCCTTCCCCCCTCCCTTTTCATTAGTGCATCCTCCTCATTCCCATTACGGTTATCCAAATGCATATTTAGTATCACATCCGTAAAATGCATGATTGTCATAGCTAAATTAGCCACTCCAGTTATTTTCTCATTATTTATAGTTCTACTTTAGTCATAATTCTATTTAGGTTGTATGAAAGATTTGCACATAGAGATTTCAATTATAGCCTATAACGTCCTAAACCCGGCTTGCCAGACCCGACGCTCCAATAAATGGCCACACACCCATAATGTATAACACGCTAGGAATGTAAACCTCCAAAAACCTATTTCAGAATAGAAAATACAATCTAACAAAAATACAAATTCCAGATATCAAGATACAGGAGAATTTGAAATGTACAAGATTTTTAAAATACAAGTTTACAGTTTACAGTATAGATAAAAATAAAAACTTAAACTACACCTGGGGTAGGCCTGCTACTTGTTTACTCTGGCTAACCTATTATACTTCTAATTAGGAAAAAAAATTAATAACTCCTACGATTGCAATGAGGGTGATGGATTTCTCAATTTAGGGTCGAAGCACAAATTAGGAACATCTCTATAGTTGGAGGGGTACAAAATATCCGATGGTCACTGATAAGTGCTTGTGTATAAGTAATACAAAGTATTCTTTTCTTACATTGAGCATCACTTTTATCAAATTTTATCTCTTATGCATGTGTATTTGTGTTCTTTTGTGCATTCAAGGTTGGGTAGATAATTTTGGAAGAAAGGAAGCAAAAGTTGATCATGGACGTGATTGTTGATGAAGTTCTTGGATTGAACAAATGTGAAGACACAAGTTATGCTCAAAGACATGTGGGTGTGTGCCAACCTCCATTGTGCTCAAGAGAATATACAAAGTGGAGAGGGCACAAAAGCCGGCACAGTCATTTGTTCAGACTTGTGTAATACTAGCAAGAGCTTCGTCAATGTGGTTTCATTGAAGACGCGATGCAATCTACTGCATGGATGTCCATTCATGTGGCCTCGATGAAAATAGTGGAATCGAGAGCATTTCGGTGAAATACTGTAGCATTTTACTGTAGCAAATCATTGTAGGAAAATCACTATAGCAGTTACTGTTCATAGCTCGCATAAAACTGATTTATGGAAATCCACACCCCCATGTGGATGCTCGATTACTGCCCCTATAAATACCGCGTTTTGAGAGTTATTAAAGGATCTTTTCCCCATCTTTTGCGCACCTTGGGAGGTACTTGCGGCTGCGGGTTTGCAGAGGCTTTGGCTAGGTCTTCGGAGAGGTTCTACGGCCTTTGAGATCGTGTTCCTTTGGAGGAGAGTTATTGGGGGATCTTTCATCGGCATTGATTTGGCAAGGTGTGCCCTAGGCTTGACAAAGGAACCTTTGGAGAAGATGAGGCAGCTCCACAAGACCATCGATGCAAAGTACATGGGGGTTTTATCTATGGATTGCATGTTTTTACTTTCGATTTCATTGTTGATTATATATTGTTCCATGGAGAGCTAAACCCCTAGTGGGAGCTTGGACTTGTAAATCCTAGGATGATTTTGTTTCATTGACTCTTATTATGTTTCTTTAATTGATGTTTTAATTGAGTTCCAACATTGAATGCTTGTTGAATTGATTTTCCCTTAGAGTGACACTAGAGTAGAGAATCTTTATTGGTAATCTTTGTGAATGAGTGACACTTCATTAGGAATAGACAAAGATAGGTTGGAGAGGGTTGAGAGGGTGACTCGAGAGGTAGCAGAACGTCCTCTTTCCCATCTGGTATGATTTATCCTACCTCCACGTTCCAAGAGTTCTTTGCTGTCATGATAGAGTGAAGTGGTAAGAGACAAACTTCACTGTGGTTTAGTTATGCGAGCAATAGAGTAAAGTGTTGAAGTAATTCTTAGTGCTGGGGCTTAATTATAATTAGGGGTCTTTCGCCTGGACCAAAGGGTTAGATCTATATTATGGAATAGGGTTTCTCACTTGGAGTCCCTAGAGCTTTAAAAAACCTTACACAGTGTGATGCAT
This sequence comes from Dioscorea cayenensis subsp. rotundata, assembly GCF_009730915.1. Lineage (NCBI taxonomy): Eukaryota > Viridiplantae > Streptophyta > Magnoliopsida > Dioscoreales > Dioscoreaceae > Dioscorea > Dioscorea cayenensis. Next base: position 14,591,582 of record NC_052475.1, on the reverse strand, counting down.
CAAGAGTATTCTTTTTCGCCGGGGCATAGTGTAGGGTTAGTCACGGTTGACCCTAGGTTTGGGACCGTGCATATTAGGATTTTCATGACTCATTATACATTAGTTAGGAGATATAATGATTAGTCTTGCACTTGAAACAATAGTCCTAGGGTGAGCAATGTCCGGCTACCCTATCTTCTATCCATTACCTCTCCCTATTCCTATTGCGCTTTCTTTTCTTTTCTTTATTTTCATTTGCATTTGATATTGTTCATACAACTCCTCAATCATTTTCACTATAGTTTCCGAGCACTATTCCCTTGTGGATACGAGTACCCACTCACCAAGGTAATTTATTACTTTGACAATTTGCGCACTTGTGGTACACACATGCAAGGGGTGTGAGTCACTGGCGTACTCGTATATGTATCCCTTCCAAGCATGGTGTGTCCAATACAATGGCGATGATCACGCAATCTAGTATAACCTAGAAATTGATACACAAACGTTCTTATGCATATCAAAACATCAAAGTACACCAAGCATGGATCACAAACATACCAAATACGATAAATAAGTCAAAGCACACAATCTACACAAGTTCACCCCCAAGGTTTACCTACATACGATGACCTTGGGGGTTAGTTGTCCATACCCACAAAATACATAATCAAGTACATGAAAATAAGTAAACAAAGCATGACAAACTCCCTCAAAGATCGGAGGGCGAATGATGCTTGAAATTCCTTGTAGAAGAGACTTCCCCCGTCATTTACAACCCTATAGAATGTACCTTAGGAGTAGTGATAAGTGCTTGTGTGATATGAATGCAAAGCGTTCATTCCTTATGTTGAGCATCCCTTTTCTCAGTTTTTTACATTAATATGTGTGTTTTTATGTTACTTTTTTGCAGGTAGGGTTGTGAGGCCGAGTATGAAGGAAATGGGCCAATGTGGATCATAATGCACCTATTTTGGAGGAGATCTTGCTAAGGTTCAAACGTGAAGACATAGGACAGGTGTGAGATGCTAGAGTGTGTAACAACCTCCTCGTATTCGAGTGAGGGCATCCATTTGGAGGGGCACAAAGGCAGGCACACTCGAGCATTCCATCTTATGCATACAAGAACAAGAACCCCACCAACATATATATCATTGAAGAAGCAAGTAATTCACGACGTGAATGTGTGCCCGTTTGCGTTACCCTGATGAAAGTATGGAATTGGGAAGTTATTCAGGACGAAGACTGTAGCAGAGCACTGTAGTGAGTACTGTGGCAGCACTGTTCACAGCCAGCCGAGAAATCAGAGAAATAGAGAATCCACACGGGCGTGTGGAAATTATCCACGCCCGTGTGGAAATTCCGCACGGGCGCATGTAGCGTCCACGACCGTGGAGTTGCCCTATTCTAGCCTTATTTAAAGCCGATTCAGCCCCGATTTTGGTATTCTTTTCTCCATCTTTTCCCCAACTTGTGAGAAGGCTTTGGCTAGGGTTTTGAGGGGTATTGGCCAAGGTTTTGGAGAGGTTCTACGACTCCGACATCATGATTCCATTAGGAAGAAGGTTGGCAGGGGAGCTTCGATCGAGGCGTATCCTATACCGGACGAAGGAATCCTTGGACGACGAGTAGAGGACTTTCCACAAGACCATCGACACGACCATCGAGGGGGTTTCTTTATGGATTCATTGCTTTTACATTTGATTTCTTTAATTGTACTTAGCTCCATGGAGAGCTAAACCCCTAGTGGGTACTTGGGTGATTGTGAACCCTAGGATGTATTCGTTTCATTGAACTTCTTTATTATGCTTTCAATAAATTGATGTTTATTGTGAGTTCCAACCTTGAATGCTTGATTGTATGAACATTTCCCCTAGAGTGACACTAGGGTTGAGAGTTCTTGTTGGTAACCTTGTGAGTGAGTGACACACCACGAGCGTTAGACAAAGCTAGGTTGGAGAGAGTTGAGAGGATGAGTCGAGAGGTACAGGAGCGTCCCCTTTCCCCTCCGACGTGATAGATTCTACCTCCGTTCCTCGAGTTCTTTGCGGCCATAATAGAGTGAAATGGTCTAAGAGATGAACCTCCGTTGGGAGCCTAGTTGCGCTTGAAATGGAGTGAAGCGTTGAGGTGATCTTAGTATCTAGGGCTTAATTGTGGCTAGGGACCTTCCACCTGGACCAAAAGGGTTAGGTCTAAATCTAGAAAGAGATTTATCACTTGGAATCCCTAGAGCTCATTGCAACTCTATGTGTTGTGTTGAGATTGTTCGATTTTTCCTCCGGGACATGTATAGAGTTAGGCATAGTTGACCTTAGATTTGGGACTAGTATGTAAGGATTTCCACGACTCACCATTGCATTGATTAGGAAGCATAATAGAGAGTTCTTGCACTTGAAGCGATTATCCTAGGTGAAGCATCATTCGAGTACCCCATCTTTATCGATTGCCTTGCCTCCTCCTTACTTTTGCTCTCTTACTTGTTTCTTTTAATTTCTGAGAATTGAATCATTACCACACTTATCATTGTTGATACTCCACGTAGCTAAGAATCGAATTAAGTGGTTTTACTCCCTACTCCATGTGGATTCGAACCTGCTCACCCGGGATTATTACTTCGACAAACCCGTGCACTTGCGGGATATAAGCAAGGGGATCTTGTCAACCTCTCAAACCAGACTTGTGGAGGACCCGAAGAGCGCGGCGAAGATGACAAACAGAACTAGGAAACACCCGAAGACCGGGGGAGGAGTCATGTAAACCTCCTCCTTCAAGTCCTCATGAAGAAAAACATTCTTCACATCAAGCTGATGAAGAAGCCAACCAGAATAACCGCAATAGCAAAATAAGTGCGCACAATATGTATGTGGGCTATTGGGGCAAAAGTCTCCTCGTAGTCATGATCGTACTCTTGCTGAAAGCCACGAGCAACCAAAAGCGCTTTATAGCATTCGATTGACCCGTTAGAATGAGTTTTTGTCTGGTAGATCTAGTGATAGGTGATGGGAACAACATAAGAAGGAAGGGCAACGCGATCCCATGTGTGAGTCTGAGTCAAGACATCAAGCTTCTTTGCCATGCCAGACTGCCACTCATGTGTTTGAGCAGCTTTTTTGTAGGTACCTGGCTTAAAGACATCTGGAATGCTGGTACTAGCAGAAGCATAACAGATTGGGGGATGTAAAGTAGAGTGATCGTGTAAAGAACAAGTGTAGGAAAGTACCTCAGGAGCCGAATCGGTAGTAGAAGATGCTAGACTCATGCACACTAATGAATTTTGTCACCTTTAGGCCAAAGTGTTCAACCCAAACCTGTCCCCGTTCCATACCAGGACAAGCAAAAACTGATGTGAAAGGCAGGAAAGCCCCTTTGGATTAGGCAGAGTTCAATTTGGTTAAAAAGCTTAAGATCTATGAAGTTATAGACATATAATTTGCGTTTGAGAACCACCACAATGTGATCTCACCTTAGTTTCACACCACAATCATATCTGAATGCAAATTCCCCAATGCATCAACTTTGATGATCATCCCAGATCATAACTTTATTTGGAGGATATTGTAGATTAGCACCACCACCAACATTCAGCAAATTATTACAGCGAAATAACATCTCAACTATTCTAAAGACACCATTTTTCAAGTCCCTTCTAAAGGTTTCATTAAAAGGGTTGCAATTATAGATCTAGAATCCATGACTCGTGGCAGCAGAAAAGCATCCATAGTCCTGATTCCAAGAAACTGATAGAAGTTCTGTTTGTTCTGCAATATTAACATCTGATTCAGGCTGACCAAAGGCAACAGATGTTATCTATGAAGGTGTAGATTCCAGTGACTTGAGTCTCATTGGTGGATGTACTCCACAGGATGTTGATACAGTTGAGTCATGATTAGGGATATAGCTATCAACAGTTACTAAATCCAATCCAATGTCATTATTTAGTGAATCTAGTTTACTTGATTGTCTGTTTTACACAAACCAAAAGATAAAGAGCATGATCAGTAGCAAGAAACCCATAATTGAAGCAAGGGATCAAATTCCACAACGCGAGTCAAGGGGTAAATGCAATGGCCTCGGATCTGGAGGAATTTTGCGGATCTCATGCGTCTTCAAGAGGTGCGCAGAGGAGTGGACAAAGCTAAAATCTATAACATTTCTCTCTTTCCAACTGTCCAGTGGCTGGTAGCTTTGAGTGATAAAGGCACCGTGCACCTATTCTATCTTCAAGTTTGTATTTCAGGGGAGGATGCATCCACCTAGACTACATCTAGTCAAGCTCCCCGCATGGTTCATCAAAATTCTTCAACATCTCTTGGTGCTCTTATATCTCCAAACATGGGTGCCAATGCCAGGTCTAATACCATGATAGAGAAATAGAGACAAAGTGGAACACATCCTCATAGATTGAACAACCAACATGTGTAACTCTTTGGGTCTACATATAGAAATGGACAAGTATACATATACATCGATATATATACAATCTAATAACACAACAAAAAATCATGTAACAGTTGCCACACTTGTAGTATGCATCATACTAATAGATTTTCCTTGTTTCTTTAAACATGTACTGAGATGTTTCTCTAAAGAGTGACAAAACTTGATATGTACTTTGTCTTAATTTACCTATGGAATCTAAATCTAACACAAACAAACATTTAATATGAAATATTTGGAACCATTTTAATTTTTCCAGTTTGTATCATCGTGATCAATACTTGCTCATGTTTGGAGTTATTTTTTATTTTAAGATTTGATTTTGACCTCTTCTTACTTTCAAGAGTTTAAACATCTAAATCATCAATAAAATTTTTGTTGGGATCTTATCACTCTAACAAGGGAATTATCATGCAAAAAACACATGCCAAAACGCAGTGGATAACAAAACTTTTAATAGCAGGTAAACATGATAAAACCCTAGTGCATACCAGAACTAGGATTAAATTCAAGATAAAAAGATAATTAAAAGTTATACCTTTCTTTTGATGACGATTCTCAACGCACCCTTGTTTCCCCAAAATCAAAAGGGATTGCATCGTGACTCCCCACTACTATCACGTACACACGAACGGCTCTTGGAATCAAGCAGGTATGTTAGTACCTCAAGAAAAAACACTTGTTTCTTAGTTAGAATATCAAGGACCTGAGATTCAAAAGAAAAGGGGCTGTAGGCGCGGCGACGGTGGGTTCCAGGAGTGGGATCTGATGGCCGTGAGCAAGGGAGAAGAATGTGGGTGGCGGCTAGGGTTTCTTAAGAGACAATGTCTTAATCACTCTAGTTTTTATCTCTCTCTCATATTCACATTAGGGTTAGACCAACTATTTATATTGGAAACCCAAAACCCTAATTTACAAAAAGAAACCCTTCACTCCTAATCAAATTAGGAATCTCTTCTTTACTTGATTAATTAAACCATTTTAATTAACCAAATCGATTAGATTGGATCAACACTTAATAAGACCCAACCCGAATAAGGTATTATCGCCACCTAATTTTGGTTTTTCACCAAAACCCTAAATAGGTGGTCCAACAAGTAACAAATACTGAACCTTCATCAAGGCATTCTTAGTGTACGATCTTGTAGGTCCATTTAACATTGGCAATGACCTTAAATAATTTTAACGCTCATAAATCATAATTATTCTCTAGCAAGATAATACGATTACCCAATATTAAATGAAGGTCAATTTCAAGAATTAACGGAACCTATCACAACCTCATACAATCCTTTGCCACTGAATATCTTAATTAGCCTAAGGCATGGAGTGAGTCACCCTTACGTTAATGCTAATTAATTTCTTGATCTCTTAGTGAACTGACTACGTCAAGTAAATGATAACTCTTACAATTTCCCTTGGGTATGGCCATGCACTACTCGGCCTCACTAATCAAGTGCCCGGTGATATTCACTCTCTCTACATAGTGGGGCAATTTTCTTCACTTTATTCATGTCTCTCAGCATGAACCCCGACATGTCCAAACATACCCATAGTTGCCACTTAGTTACGAATGATGTTAGGTGTAAGTTAAAGCATGTAAGGATTCATCCGAGGTCCATAGTGATTTCAGGTCGAAGGATTCGAGTACCAGAATTGCTTAAGAAAAACACGTATGAATTCACAACAATGTAGTGTTCTCAAGAGCAAATTGATCCAGGTACATTGTTCCCTAACATGTATCAATGTCCTTTGATTGATATCCCATATCATCTGACCTGTAAAACAAGGCCATCTCACAGAAGACATACTAGTCTTAATTTATTTTCATTCCCATGAAAATAATCGACTAGGGACATTTAGAATATTGTTATAGTTTATGCTTCAAGGTTTTATTATCTGAATCACGCATTTGGTAACTTGAGTAGAACCAATATTCAAGGATATTTTATCTTATTAACTATGCATAGAAATAATAATAGTTAAAATGATTTCTCTGAATAATTATCCAAATAATGAGAGTTCATACAATGTATTGGGGCTAGGGCTTACACTAATAATCTCCCACTAGAACTAGTCCTAATTAGGCATAACTCTAAAACTAAAAGACCTAACATGACGATCATGTTTTGGACTAACCAACTGCTTGGTCAAAGGATCACCTACATTGTTTTCTGCAGTAATCTTGCAAAGTTTCACATCTCCTTTATCGACAATCTCCCAAATGAGATGGAATCTCCTGAGTATGTGTTTGGATTTCTGGTATGACCGGGAGCTCCTTGGCCTGTGCTATGGCCCTGTTATTGCCATAAAAGAGGTTTACTGGATCTAGGATGCTTGGGATAACTCCTAATACAGTAAGGAAAACTGCCTCCTTAGCAGCATCTGATGTAGCTATATACTTAGACTCTGTGGTAGAATCAGTGATGGTTTCCTGTTTTGAGCTCTTCCATCTTACAACACCTTCATTTCAAGCAAAACACATAACCAGATTGTGATTTACTATTGTCGACATTGGTTTGAAATGTAGCATCAGTGTAACCCTATTATACCGAGCTCATTCTCACCACCGAACACTAAGAAGTAATCTTTAGTCCTTCGCAAGTACTTAAGAATACTCTTGACAGCAGACCAATGGTGTTCCCCTGGATCTTGTTGGAATCTACTAATTATGCTTAGTGCATGTGCGACATCCAGCCTAGTACATTGCATGACATACATGATAGATCCTATAATAGACACGTAAGGGATCTTACTCATGTGTTCCCTTTGTTTTTTAGTCTGAGGACAATCCCTTTTACTTAGAACAACTCCTTGAGACATGGGTAAAAATCCTTTCTTGGAGTTATACATACTGAACCATTTCAGTATCGTATCTGTGTACTTTCTTATCTTAGTCCCAAAAGCTATTGTAATCTATCCCTATAGATCTTTATACCTAGTATAATCTTAGCTTTACCTAAGTCCTTCATTGAGAAACACTTCCCTAACCATTGCTTAACATTTAACAATGTCGGGATGTCATTTCCAATAAGTATGATGTTATCAACATATAACACAAGGAAAACAACTACGCTCCCACTAACCTTCTTGTAAACACAAGGCTTATCCTCATTTTTGAGAAAGGCAAACCCTTTGACTACCTCATCAAACCAGAGGTTCCAACATCAGGATGTTTGCTTGAGTCCATAAATGGACCTTAGTAGCTTGCACACCTTGTTAAGGTTGTTTTGATCGACCAAACCCTTAGGCTATGTCATGTACACATCCTGAAGCCATTTTAACATCCATTTGCCATATCTCAAAGTCATAATATGCTGCTATGGCAAGAAGAATCTGAATGGATTTGAGCATGACTACTGGTGAAAAGGTTTCGTCATAATCAATACCATGAGTCTGTCTGAAACCTTTCGCCACTAGTCTATCTTTGAAGGTGTTATCAGTCGTACATTTGAAAATTCATTTATGCTCAATAATCTTAGCAACTTCCGGTGGATCAACCAAAGTCGATGCGTGGTATACATTGATTGCATTTCAGATTTTATAGCCCCAAGCCATTTATCCGAATTAGAACTCTCAATTACCACTCGGTAGGTAATGGGATCATCCTGATCCACTAGCTCTAATCTTTGATTGTCAGCAATGAGAAAACCATATTTCTTAAGCTCGTGACGAATACTACTAGACCTTCTTGGTTCTTGTGTAATGGGTTCAGGTTCCACAACTCTTTGTGAATCCATTTCCATTTCTAAACTATCCTCTACAGGAATTTATGATACTTGAACCTCCTCAAGTTGGAATCCACTCCCTGTTCTTCTTGAGAAGAAACTCATTCTCCAAGAAAACAGCATTCTGAGCAACAAACACTTTGTTCTCATTAGGGTTATAGAAATAGTATCCCTTAGTCTCCTTGGGATACCCCACAAATAGGCATTTACCGGTCTTAGATGCAAGCTTGTCTAATGTTAACCTTTTAACATGTGACTTACAATCCCAAATTCATAGAAAAGTCATATTAGGCTTTTGCCCAGTGTATATCTTATATGGTGTCTTTTCAACTGCCTTAGTTGGAGTTCTATTTAGTAGAAATGTTGTAGTCTCAAGGGCATATCCCCAAAAGGATATTGGAAGACCAGCTTGAATCATCATTGATCGAACCATATCCAATAAAGTCTGATTCCTCCTTTTTGATGCACCATTCCACTGAGATGTTCTAGGAGGAGTGAGTTGTGAAACTATTCCACACTCTCTCAAATAATGATCAAACACTTGGCTTAAGTATTCACCACCTCGATCTGATAGAATGGCTTTAATACTTTTGCCAAGTTGGTTTTGTACTTCATTCTTAAACTCCTTGAATTTCGCAAAAGTCTCAGACTTATGCTTTATAAATAGACATAACCATATCTTCTGAAGTCATCTGTGAAAGTAATGAAGTACTCAAAACCACCTCTAGCATGTGTACTTAATGTCCATATACATCAGAATGTATTAGTCCCAATAAATCACCTGTCCTTTTACCTTGTTTGTTAAAAGGTCTTTTAGTCATTTTACCATGGAGACAAGATTCGTATGTCTCAAATGATTCAAAATCAAATGAGTCAAGAACTCCATCCCTATGAAGTTAATAAGTGCTTGTGTATTAGTAATACGAAGTATTCTTTTCTTACGATGACTATTTCTTTTCTCAGATTTTATTGCTAATATATGTGTTTTTGTGTTCTTTTGTGCATGTAGGGTTGTGGAGCCAAATGTAGAGGAAGGAAGCCAAAGTATATTGCGATTGCACTTTATTGATGGAATCTTGGAGTGAACAAACATGAAGAAAAATGTTGTGCTCGAAAATACGTGAATGTGTGCCAACCTCCATGCGCTCAAGCAATTACATGGTTTGAAAGGGCACAAAGGCAGTCACATTTCCGTATTCCGACTTGTGCAGTGCTAGCAAGATCTTTATCAATGTTATCCCTTATTAAAGAAACGACGCGATCTATGGCATAGATGTGTGCCCATTTATGTTGCCTCGATGAAAAATGTGGATTTGGGAGTGTTTTTGAGGGAGTACTATAGTAGGTTAATGTAGCAAATCATAGAAGAAATTCACTGTAGTAGTTACTGTTCACAGGACGCAGAAAATCAGATTACTGCAAATTTATACGGGTGTGTGGAAATTAAACACCCCTGTGTGGTTATAAAGCCGCGACTTTGTACTGATTTGGGAATCCTTTTTTTTCATCATTTCCAAAACTTTGGAGAGGCCTGCGGCTAGCGTTTAGAGGGGTTTTGGCAAAGTTTTTGGAGTGGTTCTATGGCCATCGATACCGTATTCCTTTAGAAGAGAGTTATTGGGGGAGCTTTCGTCGACACCTATCCGGCGACGTGTGCCCTAGGCTTGATAAGGGAACTTTGAAGAGGACTAAGGTACTCCACAAGACCAGCGACACGAATACAATGGGGGTTTTACTTATGGATTGTATTTTTTACTTTCAATTTCATTATTGATTGTATCTTGCTCCATGGAGAACTAAACCCCTACTGGGTACTTGGACTTGTAAACCCTAGGATGTTATTATTTCATTGATCTTTTTTATGCTTTTCTTAATTGATATCTTTAATTTAGTTCCAATCTTGAATGCTTGTTGAATCATTTCTCCCTTAGAGTGACACTAAAGGTTGAGAGTCTACATTGGTAGTCCTTGTGAGTGAGTGACACACATGAGGGTTAGGCAAAGCAAAATTGGAGAGGATTGAGAGGGCGAGTCGAGAAGTAGCAGAGCGTCCTCTTTCCCCTTTGTTGTGATTAATCCTACCTCCATGTTCCAAGAGTTCTTTGCGGTCACAATAGAGTGAAGTGCTAAGAAAGGAACTTCGTTGGGGCTTAGTTGCATGAGCAACAGAGTGAACCGTTGAAGTAATCCTTAGTGCTGGGGCTTAATTATGACTAGGGGTCTTTCGCCTGGACAAAAGGATTAGACCTATATTAGGGAATAGGGTTTATCACATCGAATTCCTAGAGCTTCTTGCAACTGTACACAATGTGAAATGTTGAGACTGATTGATTTCTCCACTGGGGCATTATGTAGAGTTAGTCACGGTTGACCTTAGGTTTGGGACTGTGTATTTTAGGATTTCCACAACTCATTAAGCATCAGTTAGGAGACATAATAGTTGGTCTTGCACATGAAGCAATAATCCTATGGGGAGCAATGTACTAGTGCCCCACTTTCTATCGATTGCCTTTCCTCTCACATTATTGCGCCTCTCTTTCTTATTTTCTTTAGTTCTTTTCATATTGATTTTGTTCACACCATTATCGATTCATTTACACTTTAGTTAAATAGCAGTCTTTGTGTTTCTGATAACTATTCCCTGTGGATTCGACTACCCATTCACTGGGTATTATTACTTCGACAAACCCATGCACTTATGGGTCACACGTAATGGGTGTGTAAGAAGTCTTGAGATGTGTTTCACGTTTATGTGACCCAAATGACAATGCTGGAAATGTGAAGAGTTCGACTCGTTCAACTTAACCCTTTTAGTATCTATGTTATAGATGGACTTGTGGTTTTTAAAGTCTAGGATGTAAAGCCCATTACTAAGCATAACATTGCCATATAGAATGTCCTCATGAAAAATGGAAATAACATTATTCTTAATAATGAAGTTATAATCATCATTATCCAGACAAGAAACTGAAATAATGTTTCTACTCATAGTAGGGACATAATAACAATTTATGAAATTAGAAACAAGTCCAGAAGGCAAAGTTAATGGATACTCTCCTATCTTTATTACAACAACCCTTACTCCATTCCCTACTCTTAGGTCAACTTCGCCATTAGTCAAATGTCTCCCATTTTTGAGTCCCTGCACATTTGAACAAATGTGATGACTACATCCGGTATCCAATACCCATGATATAGAAATAGAGAGATTGACTTCTATCATATAGACACCTGAAGTATAGGGCTTATCTCCCTTCTTTAACTCTTCCAAGTAGAGTGGACAAATTCTCTTCTAATGACTATCTTCATTGCAGTGAAAACACATACCCTCCTTCTGAGGTTTGGGCTTAGGTTTATTAGCCTTCTTACCTTTGGAATAAGGTCCAACCTTCTCCTTTGGCTTGGACTTTGCTTTAGCCTTCCACTTTCCTCCTTTTCCTTTGTCCTTTTGTACCATAAGCACTGGTAAGGACCCTATGATAAGGTCCACCGCAAGTTTCTTTCGGATCGGCGCATTAAGTTTCTCGAACATATCAATATGCCCCTTCATCTTGAGTAAATAGGCACTTACGGAAGTACCCTGAGCCATCCTATAGGAGGTCAACACTTTTGTGGTCATGAACCTTTCAAGCCTAGCTTGTTCTAGGAATATTTCCTTAAGATGCACCGTAATAACATAAGCCTCCATATCCACAAACTGCTTTTGCAATTCTGGACTCATGGTGGCCAGAATGAGGCAGGTAACATCATTAGAGTCATTCTTTGACTTGTTGAAATACCTCTTTAACAACAGCTGTAGTATTCATTGCCGGTGCTTCAGGCAATGGTTTCTTAATGGATTCCAATTTTCGTTCTTTCCTAAGAACAATTGATAAGTGTCTAAATGTAGGTGTTTTCATATATATATCGTATGCACTTTGCATGTATTTTGTGAGATTTGATGCCCGTTTCCCGCTTAATCGTCTATTATTTTGCTTTGTAGGGCATATGGAAGCCATGGAGAACAAGAAGATATCATTTTGGCAAAAAGAGAAGAAAAGCAGAATTTCATACTACCCCCATACTACCCGATGTATGGGGGCAGTATCTGTATGTGAGCGGATTGATTTGGTGTTACGTCCGATTTCCATACTACCCGAGTATCACGGGGGCCGTATGGAGGCCGTATGCACCCCGTATGGAACGCGAATCTAGGGTTTTCAGAGTGCTATCGACCCCCATACGACCCCTATACGGCCCGTATGCCTCGGGGGTATATATACTCACTTTTAGGGCTGATTAAAGGACTTTTTGTCTGGCCGACTTTTTGGGAGATCATTTGGGAGATTTTGGGCGACCTTGGGGAGGAGAAGAAGGGCAAGAAAGCTAGAAGATCATTCAAGCCCAAGGTCCAAGGCTCTCAAGGCAAGAAGGCAACATCATTCAAAGGGGAGATCGATCACGACTTGAAGGAAGGAGAACGCGGCTAGAGGAAGCGTCATTCGGCATTCCTTTGGCGGGGGAAGCGTCATTTGGCATATTCTCGCCTCATCCTTCACCATTTCATCTAGGGAGTGTCATACTATGTCTTTGTTTCATGTTTTTGCTTGATTGTATGCTTTGTTATGAGATGATGACACACTAGACCCCCAAGGCCACGGGTGTTGGTGAACCTTGGGGGGTTTTATCATGTATTTTTGGATGATTACTTGTTAATTCTATGCTTGGGTATTTTTTTGAGATCTAATCCATTGTTTTTCATGCTAAGTGTTACACCAAGGAGAAATCCGTAGCTCTTTTTATGAATGATGCATGTAGATGTGACTTGCTCGCATGTATTAGGTCATGAATGGATTAGAAGGGGATACTTGTATCATCACGCGAGAAATTGGGTGTTTGGTAGCCCTCCATGTAGGTTTAATCCGAAGAAGAGTAGGTTTATTCCTAAGCGAGATTTCCTTGTACTTAATGCAATCGTAGGAATGTAGATTTGGAAGAAATTCCTATCTATGTTCAGTATGGGATTAGGGTTCAATCGCCGAGAAATTGGGGTTGTTCTAATCTTGGAATCTCATGGTCCAATTTACCCTTTGCATCTTTAAATCATCATCCATGTTGCATGATAACCCCTCAAGGGGATCCACATCCATAGGCCTTTGCACTTCATTGATTCTCTTGCTTGCTTATTGCTTGTTCTCTCTAATTTGCTAGCAAATCTTGTGTTTAGTTTTATTTGTATTTAGTAGAGTAAAATCCATCACTTAAGATCTTAGGCTAGATAATAGCTCGAGAAGGAGTAATAGGAGATCCTTAGCCCCGTGGAATACGATCCTCGTGTCTTTGCACGAGGTATTATAGCGATCCCGTACACTTGCGGGAAGCGATCAAGTTTTTAGGCGCCGTTGCGGGGACATTAAGGAATTCTAGGAAACTTTTTAGATTATTACTCTAGCCATTTCATTCTTTACTCATTTGTTGTTTTTTTCTTTTTCCCTTGATCTTAACTCTCTATCATTTTTTTCTTGGTTGTGCAAGGTACTGCATGCATGACACGGTCGAATCCGTCGCCTTTGATTACACGGATAGTGAAATTGAAAAGAACTTTGCGTCGGAGATTGAGAGAAGTTGGTGAAGGGTCGGGTACCAGAACATCGAAATTGAGGATAGAGTGTCTACAATCATGGCCGAGAACGAGCGTACTTTATCCGAATATGAGAGACCCCAATTCACGGGTGATGAGTTCGGTGTTCAAGCACCGTCGAGTGGCATCCAACAACTTTGAAATTAAAAGCAAGTACAATCGGCATGATCCAAAAATTCAGTCCAATTCAATGGTCTTGCCCATGAGGATGTGCATGACCACCTTTCCCGGTTCCTCCAAATTTGCTCTACATTCAAGATCAATGGGGTGTCGGACGATGCTATCCGTTTGAGACTATTTCCATTCAGTTTGAGAGATGGAGCTTATCGTTGGCTTACCTCATTGTCTCCGGGATCTATTAAAACATGGAAGGACATGGTGGAGAAGTTCCTTGGAAGATATTTTTCCGCAAGCAAAGCGGCGAAGTTGAGGCAAGAAATTTCAGCCTTTAAACAAGGGAGTCCGAAACATTGTTTGAAGCTTATGAGAGATTCAAGGATCTCCTTAGAAGGTGCCCCCACCATGGTTTTGCTTCATGGATGCGAGTACAAATCATTTACAATGGGCTAAATTATGCTACTCGCCAACTCATTGATGCCACGGCGGGCGGTTCCCTTAGCAACAAGTACCCCGATGAGGCCGAGCAATTACTTGAGTCAATGGCAAGCAATGAATCACATTGGGCCTCAAGGGGACCTTCACAAAAGACTGCTGGGCTTTATGAAGTAAGTAGTGATAATGCCTTAGCCGCAAAGGTTGACGTGTTGACTCAAAAGATTGATCTTCTTATGGGCAGTGGCTCAAGACCCGAATCGGTGCTAAGTTGTAGTACTTGCGGTGGTGGGCACGGTGCAGCCCAATGTCCGATTGCTAGCTCGTCTGTTGCATCTGTTGAGAATGTGGACTACATTGGGGGGCAACGCAATCAAGGGAACCCATATAGTTCAACTTACAATCCGGGTTGGAAGAACCACCCAAATTTTTCATGGAACCAAGGCCAACAACAACAAAGAGGTGCACCACCTCAAGGATCTCAATTTTCAACAACCCGGCCATTGAGAAGAAGTTTTCCACTGAAGAGATCCTTGCCAAGTTCATGCTCAGTACCAATGACAGGTTCAATAATCTAACTAGTAGCATGGATGCACAATTTGGCAAGGTGAATGCTCAACTCACTCAGCACGCCGAACAGTTTAGTGAGATAGGTTCTATTTTGAGAAACCTCCAAGCTTCGGTGAAGTCACTTGAGCATCGAGTAGGGGAACTCACGAAGGCAAATTCTGAACGTCCCCTAGGGTGTCTTCCGAGTAACACGGAAGAAAATCCAAGGGAGCACTTAAAGGCCATTGCTCTTAGAAGCGGGAGGCGAGTGGAGACAAGGGTCGAAGTTGACCCGAGTGTCAGGAAAAATGGGGTAGCCTCCGGGGAAGACCCCAAGCTAGTTGAAGAAAATAGTGAAGACAAAAATCTGGGCATAAATGACAAGTTCCAACAACAAGGACCACCAAAATCATCCGAGTACAAGCCTCCGATCCCCTATCCAACAAGATTGAAGCATGACAAGGAGGATGTTCACTTCAGAAAATTCATCAACATCTTCAAACAACTTCATTTGAACATCCCGATAGTTGAAGCGTTGACTCAAATGCCGAAATATGCCAAGTTTCTAAAGGAGCTCCTCACAAATAAGAGAAAGTTGGAAGAAGAAGGCACGATTGCACTTATGGGGAATTGCTCGGCTATTCTAGAAAAGAAGCTCCCACAAAAGTTGAAAGATCCGGGTAGTTTCATTATTCCATGCATGCTTGAAGGTGGAGTCCAAGAGAATGCTCTAGCGGACTCGGGGGCTAGCATAAACGTCATGCCCCTACACCATGTATTTGAAACTTGGCTTGGATGAATTAAGGCCCACGAGGATGACTTTACAGTTGGCAGATTGATCAACAAGAAAACCTCATGGGATTGTCGAAGATGTGATTGTGCGAGTGGATAAATTTGTTTTTCCGGTGGACTTTGTTATCATGGACATAGATGAAGATGTGGAGATACCACTAATTCTTGGCCGACCATTCCTCGAGCACCTCGGGTGCCTTAATTGACTGAAAGGAGGGAAGTTGGCGTTAAGAGTCGGGAGAAGAGGAAGTGGTGTACACTTTTGCCAGCTGCCATGAAACATTCTTTAGATCATGATGACACACTTTATTTCGTTGATGAGACCCGATAGGTTGATTTCTGATTGTGTGCAGGAGGTGCTCTCTTTAAATCCTTTGGATGAATATTTGGGGGAGTTGGAGAACGAAGAAGAAGAAGAACCTCATCGTCATCCTCCAATTCACAATTTGAAGCCACCAAAAGAGGGGGTATCCTGTACTAATGCTAAAGAAAAAGAAAAAAAAGAATCATTTATGAAGAAAATGTGGAGGGAGATCCATGGGAGAAAAAAGAAAGGTAACAAGCTTCATCCTCCCACATCTCAAGGAGGAAAGGTAAATTTTTCACCCCTCTCCACTCATGAACAATTCGAGGTATTTTCAATGTTGTCATTCAATCTACCGGGAAGAAGCAACACTACAAGGGAAACCGGGGGTGGCTTCAAATTGTTTGAACCCCCATGAGGTAAGGAACAAGGTACGTCAGGCTCGTGACGTTAAACAAGCACTTCTTGGGAGGCAACCCAAGCATTCGGGGGAATTTGTTTGCATTTTCCGTATTTTTAGTTCTTAGTTCATTTCAATTTTCGTATTTCTTAGAGTTGTGTGTTTTTAAATAAGTTCATGCTCATACATTTGGCACATTGCTCTCATCATTTTTATTGTGGTATATTTGTGCAACCTCTTGAGACACACATGTGTAGGTGTTAATTTATGTGCTAGATCGCCATTTTATTCATTTTAGTCGTTTTTGGGAGAAGTCGTCAAGCTTTCTTTTTCATTTTTACATCATTTGAGGCAGGTTTTCATGGTTTTGATTGGCCTTTAAAGGTTTACGGCCATACTGGGTAGTATGGAGGCCGTCTAAGCTGACCACAGAGCCGATCCGGATGGATCTGTGCTCACTTAGACGGCCCCCATACGGCCCCGTATGGGGGCCGTCCAAGTCAGCTGGGTGTCCTGGCCGAGGGGAGTTGCTCACTCAGACGGCCCCCATACGGCCCAGTATGGGGGCCGTATGGTGGCGGGGTTTCCCCCTTTAAGGCCTCTCATTCTCTCTCTCTCTTCCACCTCTCATTTCTCTTCAACTCCACCGAAATTGTCTCTCCTTTCTCTCTCGATTCTTGGCCGAATCTCTTCATTTTTCTTCCAAAAACTTCTTCCAATCCATTGGAGACTTCGATCTAGTGATCTTCCCCGAGTTTAAAGCTTGTTTTCTCAAGGTTTCGTCGGTATGTTTTTTTTCAATGCCCTAGTTTTATTCTTTCCATTTTTTGGGCATTCTTGAGACTTTTGCATGGAATTTCTTTAGAAATTTGCTTGGTTTGGATGATGTGAATGTTGTGAATGAATTTTCATTCAAATTTATGTACAAATTTTTCGATTCCATGATTATAGGGGAGACTCTTGCCGTGTGAATAGTGACCATACGGCCCCCATACGGCCGTATGGTCCCAAAAACCCAATTTTTCATTAGTCTCCTCTATCTCTACCATTTTATTTTGAGTTATCTTGTATCCCTTTGAGCTTGATCAAAGTTTTTATTCATTGTAGGGATGCCTAACACTAAAAGGCTCGCCTCCAAGCGCCCAAGAACTACCGAACCATCCTCTACACCCGATGAACCCGTCTTCAAATTGTCCCACCATCGAGAGAGATA
This sequence comes from Dioscorea cayenensis subsp. rotundata, assembly GCF_009730915.1. NCBI lineage: Eukaryota > Viridiplantae > Streptophyta > Magnoliopsida > Dioscoreales > Dioscoreaceae > Dioscorea > Dioscorea cayenensis. The sequence continues at coordinate 14,574,005 of NC_052475.1, read as the reverse complement.
TGATAGATTGAAGACAAAACCATTCGGGACTTTGTGCTATCTTGATTGGGAACTTGTGGACAACCTTGGGTTTGCAAGTCAAGTACGGGATTGGCTCTCACGCAATTGTTGGGATAAACTCTTTGCCATTAACGAGCCAACCTTCCGTCAATTAACCTTGGAGGTCTTGAGTACATTTGAGGCGCGACAAGATGGAGAATCCGTGCGGAATAAGAAGATTGTCACCATCCGTTTTCAAGCTTTTGGAAGGAAGCGCACTATGCATCATTTGGACTTTGCCAAGTACTTGGGGATATATGATGATGATTTTATCAAATCCATGCCCGGCAAACGTCTTGAGCTTGATTTCCCGAGTGAGGTGGGTAGGAGCAACTATTGGGCGACTTTGGCGGGTGAAGATACGACCCGAAAGGCCTCACGCATGATCGATCCGGCACATAGATTCATTCATGCCTTGATTGCCCGCTCTCTTTGGGGCCGGACCGATAGCAAGGGGGTGGTCACCCAATCCGATATCTTTACGATGTATGGCATCTTTGAGAGGTGCCCTACTCACCTTGGCAACCTTGTCGCTGATGCATTCCTTCACCAGGGCTCGTATACTCGATTGGGAGCTATCTTTATTGGGCCCTATGTGACCAGATTGATCCGTGGCATGGGTTTGTTTGAGCAGACGCGAGGTATGACTATTGTAGGAGGTACGACACCCCTCGGGAAGGCACACATACGGGCGATTGGCTTGGTGGTTGCTGAGCGCATGAGGGGCAGGCCCCCCACGGCACCAAGCCACCGGTGAGTCCGATCGGCGACCCAACAGAGCACACGAGTCGAGCCCCGAGGGCGCACTGTTGCTACCCCGGTACTACTTCATTACCCCGACTTCAACATGAGACCCGAGGGGATTGAGGGAGAGATCTGGGGCGTGCGTCGAGAGCGGCACGAGATCCGTGACCCGGCTTTCACTGGGTCCTTGAGGGACGGCATCGACTCGAGGCATATTTTTCACCGCTTTCATTACCTCATACTATGGTTACGCCTCGCATACTCCTTTCCGCCACCATGCCACCACCACCCAAAGCACCGGATTGTGATGAGTAGCGGCTCGTTTGAGCATGGACACTTTTTTTATCTACTTTACTTTATTTTTGTTATGTTTTTATGTTTGTGTTTTGTTGAGTTGGCATGGATCTCTTCCTCCCAACTCTTGGTGTTGAACTTTATTCGGTTTTCATCTATGTATTTTGTTGACTTTTCCCTAGTCCCTCCCTTGTGTTTGTATTTGTGAATTTTTGTGGAATGATGATGTCCCCTTTTTGCCTCGCAGGGCATTGTGGGAATTTGGTGAGCTTTCCTAGTTTTAATGGAGGTCGAACAAGACGTGTATTGCTCACCACACCTTTTGTCGAGTCGCACGTCACGACGAACACAAGATAAACCGGGGAAGTTCTGTTTTTCACCCTCCTCTATTATTATTTGCATTGGCCCTTCTTGCATGTTTTTCATGATTAGTGTATATTGAGGGCAATGTACAACACTAAGTGTGGGGGTGGGTGCATTTCATGTATTAGGACCATTGTTTACATGCTAGTGTTACCTATGATGGCATTGTTCATTCTTGTAAGATTCTTTTAGCTTGGACTAATGATGGATGTGAGTTACTTGTTTTTATGCTTTATTGAATCCTGTTTCACCCCATAGTATTGTCTTGTGCACTGAATTTTTTGTCGATGCCCTGGGAATAGCCAATGTGACTACTCTAACTCTCTTGTATGCTTAACACACTACTTTGAGTACTTGGCCTTAGAACACTAAGTTCTATCCTTCAATGTTTTTCTTAAGAACTTCTAAGTCTTGTTGAGCTAATCCGAGTTTTTGTGGCATGTAGTGTACTCGAAGATGTGATCTAGGGTGAGGTGAAAGTGAAAAATATGAGTCTATGTCGAGTATTCCTCTGCTAATGAAGCATGAATGTGTCTATGTAGACTGTAATCGAGTAGTTCGGTGGCTCTTGTGCCTAACCAGCATATGCATCCTCTAGAAAGATTTTAAAATGATTTTGATGCAGTCTACGTTAGTCGGACTCGGGAAAAAAATGTTGAATATTGAGTTGAAAATAAAAACCCTAGTGATCTTTTTGAGTACCTACCAAAGGTTTTTGAAAAGAAAAAAAGGATTTAGTTTCAATCTATAGAATTAGAAGGATCTTACTTGGCCATTGAAGTAGCACTTAGTAGTTTAAGACTTAGTATTCTTTGTATGTGGAGTGATTAGCATCTAGAGTCTGATCTGATTGAAGTCCTTGAGCTAGACCGGATCGAGGGCAAATGAGATAAAGGATTCACTTACAGCACATACATATTAGGGGTGAGACAGGATATTTTTATTATGCTTAATGACTATAACTGAACATCTATGTTTCATTATCCTTTGCTTTTGGAATCTTATATTTGCTTGAGCTAGAGGTATTGCATTTAGCCACTTCTCAGTCTCTTTGTTTTTCATGAGTTGTTTGCTTGGGGACAAGCAACGCTTAAGTGTGGGGATGTTTGATAAGTGTCTAAATGTAGGTGTTTTCATATATATATCATATGCACTTTGCATGTATTTTGTGAGATTTGATGCCCGTTTCCCGCTTAATCGTCTATTATTTGCTTTGTAGGGCATATGGAAGCCATGGAGAACAAGAAGATATCATTTTGGCAAAAAGAGAAGAAAACAGGAATTTCATACTACCCTCATACTACCCAGTATGGGGGCCGTATGCACTGTAGCAGCGGATTGATTTGGTGTTCTGTCCAGATTTCCATACTACCGAGTATATAGGGCCGTATGGAGGCCGTATGCACCCCGTATGGAACGCGAATCTAGGGTTTTCAAGTGCTATACGACCCCCAGTCACGACCCCTATACTGCCCGTATGCCTCGGGGGTATATATACTCACTTTTAGGGCTGATTAAAGGACTTTTTGCTGGCCGACTTTTTGGGAGATCATTTGGGAGATTTTTGGGCGACCTTTGGGGAGGAGAAGAAGGGCAAGAAAGCTAGAAGATCATTCAAGCCCAAGGTCCAAGGCTCTCAAGGCAAGAAGGCAACATCATTCAAAGGGGAGATCGATCACGACTTGAAGGAAGGAGAACATGCGGCTAGAGGAAGCGTCATTCGGCATTCCTTTGGCGGGGAAGCGTCATTTGGCATATTCTCGCCTCATCCTTCACCATTTCATCTAGGGAGTGTCATACTATGTCTTTGTTTCATGTTTTGCTTGATTGTATGCTTTGTTATGAGATGATGACACACTAGACCCCCAAGGCCACCGGGTGTTGGTGAACCTTGGAGGGGTTTTATCATGTATTTTTGGATGATTACTTGTTAATTCTATGCTTGGGTATTTTTTTGAGATCTAATCCATTGTTTTTCATGCTAAGTGTTACACCAAGGAGAAATCCGTAGCTCTTTTTATGAATGATGCATGTAGATGTGACTTGCTCGCATGTATTAGGTCATGAATGGATTAGAAGGGGGATACTTGTATCATCACGCCGAGAAATTGGGTGTTTGGTAGCCCTCCATGTAGGTTTAATCCGAAGAAGAGTAGGTTTATTCCTAAGCGAGATTTCCTTGTACTTAATGCAATCGTAGGGAATGTAGATTTGGAAGAAATTCCTATCTATGTTCGTATGGGATTAGGGTTCAATCGCCGAGAAATTGGGGTTGTTCTAATCTTGGAATCTCATGGTCCAATTTACCCTTGCATCTTTAAATCATCATCCATGTTGCATGATAACCCCTCAAGGGGATCCACATCCATAGGCCTTTGCAGTTCATTGATTCTCTTGCTTGCTTATTGCTTGTTCTATCTAATTTGCTAGCAAATCTTGTGTTTAGTTTTATTTGTATTTAGTAGAGTAAAATCCATCACTTAAGATCTTAGGCTAGATAATAGCTCGAGAAGGAGTAATAGGAGATCCTTAGCCCCGTGGAATACGATCCTCGTGTCTTTGCACGAGGTATTACTTGGCGATCCCGTACACTTGCGTGGAAGCGATCAACAATTCTCAAGTTTCGAAACCAATCATGGAAATTAATTCCATTGATCTGTCCTTCTCAAGGACAAATCGTAATGAAAAATTTTGTGGATTTCCATTAATGGTTATCATTATGATCTACACAGAATTAAAAGCAAGATTCAGGTATGAGGTATATAAAATTTTTTCCAATAATTACGAATTAATATCCCAATGTAAATAATTTGTTGTTAGTGATTTATTAAGGGCCAAGATCCATATTCACTTCATCTTGGTCAAGCTGAGCTTGTACACCCAAGACTATGTTATTTAGGTAGGAACTCTTTACAATCACATCACATGTGATTCTTGGATATAATTGGGTTAACATTTCGATGCCTTGATAAGTTTTGAGTAAGAGAAGGCATTTTCATGACTTACTATTGTTGGGATTAATTACGGCTTACATGGAAATATTGGAATTCCATTCATCCAAAACATATGTAAGGAATAAATAAAAATAAAAAATAAGTGTGACATTCACGGGCCAAAAAATCCTAAGCCTAGTGACTATCTTTGGCAGGTTCCCCTTCTGGTTGTGCCACAATGAGCTCTCCCACCAACCATTGGGGCTCCGTATTCATCAAGTTGTCTTGTCTTTAATTTTTATACAATATAAACAAAACTAATGATGACACGCAGGTCGTACACAAAAATATAATGACTCACATACCATATAAAAATAAACAACACGCAAGCCATTTAAATAGCAAAGGCCCATGAATGCACAAACCAACATTCATCTCACGCATATTAAATAAACCAAGCAAGAAAGACATGTAATCCGAATTTTATTTAACTTTTAATTTAAACCATACAGGAATTTTGTGTTTAGGTTTTAAGAACTAACCCAATGATGGGCTTGGGTGTTAACCCAAATGATCAAACCCTTTGATCTATTTTATTAAATGAAAAGTTCTTAAAAACCCTAAAACTCACTATTAGTTGATTTGTGCTATCAATCAAACTAATTAATTCCTTACATAGAATTTTAATGTTTAAGACATAACAATTATACCAAAAACAATAAAACAATCATACTAAAAGAGCAGATATATATATGTATATACGGCACATACCAAAATAAGCCTAACAAAACAATTTTAAAAACTTATAAATTGACGTATGACCTAAAATATATACCAATAACAGATTTTGAAATCCTAATCAAATCAAGATTTGCAAATAGGAAATAAAATCTTTCTAAAAATAAGTATGATCAAATATTTCCTAATCATATTAGGAAATATTAACTAGTTAATCGGATTAACAAAATTAACAGAATGTAGATCTATGATCCAATTCTATTAGCATGCAATGCCAATCTAAATAACATTATGAATAGATCTAACATCTAATCCTATGGGCATGCAAAACCTGGCTCTGGTACCACTGTTGGGATTTTATCACTCTGATAAAATCTTAGCGCATGCGAGAACTAGGATTAATTTCTAGATAAATAGATAATTAAAAGTTATACCTTTCTTTTGATGATGATTCTCAATGCACCATTGTTTCCCCGCAATCAAAAGGGACTGCAAATCGTGACTCCCCTCTACTATCATGTAAACACGAATGCCTCTAGGAATCAAGCAGGCATGCTAGTACCTTAAGAAACAACACTTGTTTCTTGTTTTGAATAGGAAGCACCCGAGATTCAAGAGAAAAGGGGCTGTAGGCGTGGCTGCCGCAGGTTCCAGCAGCGGGATCCGACGGCGGTGACCAAGGGAGAAGAGTGGGTGGCGGCTAGGGTTTCTTAAGAGACAATCTCTCAAACACTCTATCTTTTTTTTTCTCTCTCTTATCTTCACATTAGGGTTAGACCATCTATTTATATTGGAAACCCAAAACCCTAATTTATGAAAAAACCCTTCACTCCTAATCAAATTAGGAATCTCTTCTTTATTTGATTAATTAAACCATTTTAATTAACCAAATCAATTAGATTGGATCAAAACTTAATAAGACCCAACTCGAATAAGCTATTCGCTCCACCTAATTTTGGGTTTTCACCAAAACCCTAAATAGGTGGTCCAATAAGTAACAAATACTAGTCCTTGATCCTAGCATTGTTAGTGTACGATTCTGTAGGTCCATTTAACATTGGCAATGAGCTTAAACAATTTTAACGCTCATAAATGATAATTATTCTCTAGCAAGATAATACGATTACCCAATATTAAATGAAGGTCAATTTCGAGAATTAACGGAACCTATCGCAATCTTATACAATCCTTTGCCACTAAATATCTTAATTAGCATAAGGCATGGGACGAGTCACCCTTATTTTTATGCTAATTAAGTTCTAGATCTCTTAGTGAACTGAGTAGGTCAAGTAAATGATAACTCTTATCATTACCCTTGGGTGTGGCCACACACTACTTAGTCTCACTAATCAAGTAGCCGGTGATACTCACTCTCTCTGCAGAGAGGGACAATCCCTTCACTTCACTCATGTCTCTCAGCATGAATCGCGACATGCCCAAAAATACCCATACTTACCACTCAGTTACGAATGACGTTAGGCATAAGTTAAACCATGTAAGGATTCGTCCAAGATCCATAGTGATTTCAAGTCGAAAGATTTGAGTACAAGAATTTCTTGAGAAAAAGACTTGTGACTTTACAACCATGTAGTGTTCTCAAGATTAAATCGATCCAGGTACACTATTCCCTAACATATATATATATGTCCATTGATTAATGTCCCATATCCTATGACCTATAAAACAAGGCCAACTTACGAAAGACATACTAGTCTTAATTTATTTTATTCCCATGAAAATAATTGACTAGGGACATTTAGAATATTGTTCTAGTTTATGCTTCAAGGTTTTACTATCCGAATCACGCATTTAATAACTTGAGCAGAACCAATGTTCAAGGATATTTTATCTTATTAACTATGCACAAAATTAATAATAGATAAAATGATGCCTCATAATAATTATGCAAATAATAAGAGTTCATACAATATATTGGGGCTAGGGCTTACACTTACAATGTTTGCTAATAATCCTTAAGGAGAACATAATCCTTAGATGGTAGATGATCACTAGTAAAGTATCATCCTTATTAAAGTTTTGTTAGTTTGTTTGGAACCTAAGATTATTAGTGATTCAGGCAATGGCAGAAAGATAGATAGCAAAAAACAACTCAATTAAGCTGAAGACAAGATGAAAGGAGTCCACAAAAGAAATGGACTAGGTGGAAATCATTTCATGGGTGGTAGAGTCAGGACTTCAAAGGGGCATTTTCTAAACAATTTTGATCTGGTTCTCCTTGATGCCCCATGTTCTGCTCTTGGTTTAAGACCTCGATTATTTGTTGGGAAGCCAACAATTTCTGCAAAGATAGAATAAACTTTCTCTACTTCATCTGATTTCTTTTTCCATTGAATTTACAGTTTTATGTAAATCTTGTCTTTTGATACCTTCATCTTCTAAATTGCCTTCATATACTTTTCGGAAAGCGAGATATTATTTGTTTTATGATGCTAAGTTATATGCTCCTTATAATTGTATTTATAGATTTAACTTTATTATGTGTACAATAATAATAATGTGACATTATGTCAATCACAATAATTACTATGCACAAAATAAGTCCGAATATCAAACTATAGAACTGATGATCAATAAAAGAAAAATCAACTCATCCAATAGATGGTTTATACCATATAAAATGACTAGTTGATTATATGGAATATTAAATTATCCAAAGTCTCTGGGGATACAAAATCCTAGAGTCCCAAGGGATATGATAGATAGTTTATGCTAGGGAGTTGTGCTTCTACTATTAATATTGGGAAGTAGATTCTTAAGGGCATTTCAGTCAACTAGGGTCATCATAAATCTCACTTCTTGGATTTTCCTGTTTGGTAAAAATTGTTCATACTTTGTTTGTACTCTCTCCTGTATTTTTTCTGATCAGACAAGAGTACAAGCATTGCAACTAAGGTGAACCGCCATTAGCTATGTGAGCATGTATATCAATTAAGAACAATAAAACGGATGTGTGCACTATGAAACTCCACCCCCCACACATAAGTTGTACATTGTCCCCAATGTACACATGCAACCTCACTCTTAATGTATATCAATGAAGAATATATGTGGGAGAAGCAATCAAAACAATACTCCCTTGACTCCTAGTGTCGCAATTGATGGAGATAAGTCCTTGGGAGTAATGTTCCAACGGGTTGTGAAGCTCACACGGTCAAGTGCCAAAGCACTTTGGTCGTGCCCATGACAAAGTCTCAATTCCCAAATGACAAGACCATCTGTACGCATACACGAGGGGGTTCAGTGAAGCTCACTAAAACAAAAAATAACTTGAGTATACAAAAGATAGAGCAATGAATACAACTCGAGACAACAAAATGAAACTAAACTCAGAAGGACAATCTTTTCTGAGTATACAAATCCAAAATAAAATGCAGAAAGTAAAATACGAAAAATAAGAACAAAGAAGGTAAAGACGCCTCAAGTGTCAGTGTCAATAGCTAGTTCATCTGTTTCCGCTGCTGGCGAAGATGACGCTGGTGCTGCAAAATAAATGAAGATTGGCAAAGAAAAGAGAAAGAGAAGCTTACCGACAAAATGAGAATGAAAAACTAAAAAACAGCCTGAAAACTCAATTAACAACCCTCTAAAACGATGGTGAGAGGTCAGGAGACAGTAAGAATGTGTTCTCAAAATGTTTGATGGTGAAAAGATGAAGGAAACTGAAAAGGTTTTAAAAAAAACATGCGGTTCTAGCATTTCTGTACATCCACACGGGCGTGTGGAAATTACCCACGCCCGTGTTCCAGACCCACAGGGGCATACGCACGCCCTGTGGACTCTCCATGCAACCAAGAAAATTCTCTAAGTAACACACGAGCGTGGATATTCACAGGCCCAACTCACAGGGGCAAACACACGCCCCTGTGTCTTCTCGCGATGGAGAGAGCTCCTCTGTAGAGATTCGCACGGGTGTGCGGAAATTACCCACGCCCGTGAGATTTTCACAAGGTCGCCCACAGGGGCGAGTTCACGCCCTTGTGTGCTCTCGGGCTAATCTGCCAAACTCTGGAGGACCTCAAACGCCCGTGCGGAAATTACCCACGGGCATGCGAAAATTGCATGGTTGTTCACAGGGGCAGCCGCACACCCTGTGCCTTTTCTGGATGAGCTCACAATAAAAAGTCATGGGCGTGCGAAAATTCCACATGCCCGTGCGTTTTCTCGGAATGCCTTAGAAAATTCTGCAGGCTCTGCAGAAAATATCTAAACATGTTTACACACTCAGAGCTTGCCCTAATATGCAAGTTTTACCAGAGAAAAACATGAGAAATAGCTCAAACGACCAAAACTTTACCAAAACACATGAAGGCACAAGATTACATCAACAGTGCACAAGAAAAGGATAGCAATGACATATAAGAATCAAAACACCAACACTCAAGCTCTTATTCATGCAAACACTAAACTAGACACTAGAAAATAGTAAAGACTTGGGTTGCCTCCCAAGAAGCGCTTGTTTTACGTCATTAAGCTTGATGTACCTCTTCTTTACCTTATGGAGGCTTGAAAAGAGTATGTTCCTCCCGACTAGACATTGCATAGCTACTTCCCTTAAACCAAAAATCTGCTTGCCGGGGTGGAATATTTGTTAGAGAGTCCAACCATCTTACCTTTGGCCTCCAAGGAATCAATTTGGCTTGGGAATTGTCCAAGCTTAGCACAGGTGGGTCATTGGATGGCTTCAATCTCCTACCCACGTCTTCTTCCAAACACAAAATCTCTTCCTTGCAATTTATAAATTGATCAATCCCAAATGGAGATGCGTGTTCCATTACCTTAGGGGTTGCTTCTTCTTCAATTTCAACTTGAAAACAATCTGTCTTCGCCAACTCTCCTTGCATCGTTTCTTGCTCACAAACATACTGTCCACTCAAACAATCATCATATTGAATGAACGGTTCTTCTTGTATCCTCTCGATCTTGATAACATCATACTCGTTCCGTCCCACTTCTTCATTGTCATTCACTACCACATCTTCTCTACAAGGAACTTGACTTGCTTGCTCAAATACTTGTTGTTCCTTGGAGAGTGTGTCAAGTATCCCTCCTAATTGATACTCAAGGTTTTTATAGGAGGCTTCATGACATCTTCGTGTGGTCTCCATATTTTGGACGCAGACATCGGATGCTTCAATAAAGTTAGCTAATACTCTTTTTAACTGAAGTGCATCCTCGCCGAGTATCTCACCCTTTTGACATTCCTCTTGAGGTGCCTCCTAATGTTGTTCACCATTATTCCATAATAAGTTTGGGTAGCCCACTTTAATTGGATGATATGCATTTTAACATGCAATGTTTTATTGTCGTGAAGTAACAATTCTATCAACTTTTCTACTGAGAGCTTCGACCTAAAAATATAGAGCAACAACTGGGTCAATCATCATTTAAAATCCTTGCAAGAAAAAGTAAAACATAACAAAAGAAAACAAATGAGAATGATGGAAGAATAGGAAAGTGTGAAATAGAATGAATGATAAATAGCTAAGAAAATGAAGTGCAAAGTATCTCTAAACGCCTAATCCCCGGCAACGGCGCCAAAAACTTGACAAGATCCCGTTGCGTATATCCCGCAAGAGCACGGGTTTGTCGAAGTAATAATCCCGGATGAGTGAGTATCAAATCCATAGGGAGTAAGGAATAAAAACACTTAATCCGCTTCTTAGATATGTGAAAGATCAATAGTGATAAGTGTGACAATGATTCAATTCTCAAAAGTAAAATCAATAAGTAAGAGAGCACGAGTAAAAGAGGAGATAAGGCAATCGATAAAGATGGGGTACTCAGATAATGCTCCACCTAGGATAATTGTTTCAAGTGCAAGAACCCTCTATTATGCTTCCTAATCAATGCAATGGTGAGTCCTGGAAATCCTTAATTACATATTCCAAATCTAAGGTCAACTATACCTAACTCTATACACGTCCCGGAGGAGAGATTAGATAACCTCTCAACCTCGCACTCGAATAGAGTTGCAAAGAGCTCTAGGGATTCCAAGTGATAAATCTCTTTCTAATTATAGACCTAACCCTTTGGTCTAGGTGGAAGGTCCCTAACCATAATTAAGCCCTAGATACTAAGATCACCTCAACGCTTCACTCCGTTGCACGTGCAACTAAGCCCCAGCGGAGGGTCATCCCTTAGACCATTCACTCTATTATGGCCGCAAAGAACTCGAGGAACGGAGGTAGAATCTATCACGTCGGAGGGGAAAGGGGACGCTCCTGTACCTCTCGACTCACCCTCTCAACCCTCTCTAACCTAGCTTTGTCTAACGCTCATGGTGTGTCACTCACTCACAAGGTTACCAACAAGAACTCTCAACCCTAGTTTCACTCTAGGGGAAATGTTCATACAATCAAGCATTAAAGGTTGGAACTCACAATGAACATCAATTAATTGAAAGCATAATAAAGAGATTCAATGAAACAAATCATCCTAGGGTTCACAAATACCCAAGTACCCACTAGGGGTTTAGCTCTCCATGGAGCTAAGTACAATCAAAGAAATAGAATATAAAAGCAATGAATCCATAGAAAACCCCCTCGATGGTCGTGTCGATAGTCTTGTGGAAAGTCCTCTACTCGTCGTCCAAGGATTTCCTCGTCCGGTATAGGATACGCCTCAAAGGAAGCTCCCCTACTAACCTTCTTCCTAAGGAATGACGATGTCAGAGCCATAGAACCTCTCCCAAAACCTTGGCCAATACCCCTCAAAACCCTAGCCGAAGCCCTCTCTCAAGTTGGGGAAAAGATGGAGAAAAGAATGCTGAAATAAGGGCTGAATCGGCTTTAAATATAGCTGGAATCGGGCAACCACATGGGCTTGTGGATTTTACACACGCCCATGTGGAATTTCCACACGGGCGTGTATAATTTCCACATGCCCATGTGGATTCTCTGAATTCCTGCTTTCTCGGCCAGCTGTAAACAGTAACTTCTACAGTGCTTGCTACAGTGATTACTACAGTCTGCCAGAAATACTCCCGAATCCACTTTTCATCGAGGTAACATAAACGGGCACACGTTTATGTCGTGGATCGCTTTGCTCATTCAATGACGGGCAAGTTGATTGAGATCTTGTTCTGTGTGCATAAGTCGGAATGCTTGAGTGAGACTGCCCTTGTGCCCCTCCAAATGGTTGTGCTAACTCAAATACGGTGGAGGTTGGCACACACTCTAGCATCTCGCACCCGACTCATATCTTTGAGTTTGAACTTTAGCAAGATTTCCTGGAAAATCGGTGCATTGTGATCCACATTGGCTTCTTTCCTTCATAATTGGTTTCACAACCCAACCTCCATAAAAGTAACATAAAAACACACACATTAGTGTAAAAACCCGAGAAAAGTAATGCTCAACATAAGGAAAGAATGCTTCGCATTCATATCGCACAAGCACTTATCACATACACAAAAGAACACAAATACACATGAATAAGCGATAAAATTTGATAAAAGCAATGCTCAATGTAAGAAAAGAATACTTTGTATTACTTGTACAGAAGCACTTATCAGTTTTTCTCTTCGCAATTCAATATATTGCGACCGTGAAGAACTCTTTGAACATGGAGATAGGATAAATCACGCCGAAATGGAAAGGGGACATTCCACTACCTCTCGATTCACCATCTTAACCCTCTTCAATCTCACTAAGTCTAACCCTAATGAAGTTGTCACCTCTTCAAAGGGTTACCTAGATAGATTCTCAACTCTAAGTTCACTCTAAGGGAAAATAAAATCAATAACTACACAAGATTGAAACTCAATTAAAGCATCAATTAAAAGAAACATAATAAGAGTCAATGGAATAAAATCATCGTAGGGTTTACAAATCGAAGCACCCACTAGTGGTTCAACTCTCCATGGAGTACTATAAAGTCGAAGATGAAATCAAAAGTAAGTGCAAGTAACCCATAGAGATAACCCCATTGTCATCTGTGTCGATGGTCTTGAGGAGCCGCCTCGTCTTCTCCAAGGACTCCTTTTTCAAGCCTAGGGCATAACTCGCCGAATCGATGTTGATGAAAGCTCCATCAATAGCTCTCCTCCAAAAGAAATCGATGTCGAATGCCATAGAACCACTCTTAAATCCCAACAAAAACCTATCCAAACCCTAGCCACGATCTCCCCAAAAGATTGGCAAAAGATAGGAAGAAGATCCCCAAAAAAATTTCTCAAAGCAGTATTTATAGGGTTAGTCACGGTTGACCTTAAGTTTGGGACAGTGTGTCTTAGGATCTCCATGACTCAGTTAGGATACATAATGATTGGTCTTGGACTTGAAACAATAGTCCTAGGGTTGAGCAATGTCTGGGTGCCCCATTTTCTATCAATTGCCTCTCCCATTATTCAATTGTGTCTCTTTCTTCTTTACCTTATTTCTATTTGCACTAATATTATCCACACCACTCTTATATCATCTTTACTATAGTTAAATAGCAATTCTTGTGCTTCTGAGCAATATTCCTTATGGATACGACTACCCACTCACTAAGGTACTTTATTACTTCGACAACCCATACACTTGCGTTACACACACGCAAGGAGTGTATCACGCTTGAATCTATGATATCAAGGGAATCAATCCATCTTTTTCTACTCATGAGATCCTTATGGCAGACAATCATAAGCCCACAGTGATACCCCAATGAAGACTTAGCCCTAACATAAAAGTGGTAGTACGGAACTCCTTGACGCAGGCATTAGCTACCCTGACTTCGACAGTCCATGGGTGAGTCCAGTACAAGTGGAGCCCAAGAAGGGGGGATGACGGTATTCACCAATGAGAAAAACAAACTTGTTCCTACCAGAACTGTCACAGGTTGGAGAGTTTGCATAGACTACTGACACGTCTGTATATGCGTGTAAACCGCAAGTGCACTGGGTGTTGAAGTAATAATTCCAGATGAGTGGGTATCGTATCCACAGAGAATAGGGAATATGACACTTAAGTGGTTTTTTTAACTAATGTGGAAGATGAATAGTGATAAGTGTAACAAAATATGAAATAACAAAAATAAAAGCAACAAGATAGAGAGCGCAAGTAAAGGAGAAGGTAAGGCAATGGATGAAGATGGGGTACTCGGATATTTATCCACCTAGGACAATCGTTTCAAGTGCAAGAACCCTCTATTATACTTCCTAATTAATGCAATAATGACTCGTGGAAATCCTTAATTATATGATCCTAAATCTAAGATCAACCGTGCCTAACTCTATACATGTCCCGGAGGAGAGATTGAATAACCTCTCAACCTTGCGCTCGCATAGAATTGCAATGAGCTCTAGGGATTCCAAGTGATAAACCCTATTCCTTTGTATAGACCTAACCCTTTGGTCCAAGCGGAAGATCCCTAGACACAATTAAGCCCTAGGTGCTAAAATCACTTCAACGCTTCACTCCATTGCACTCGTAACTATTCCCCAACGGAAGGTCATCCCTTAGCCTATTCACTCTACTATGGCCGTAAAGAAATCTTGGAACGTGGAGGTAGGATAGATCACACCGGAGGGGAAAGGGGACTCTCCGCTACCTCTCGACTAACCCTCTCAACCCTCTCCAATCTAGCTTTGTCTAACTCTCATAGTGTGTCACTCACTCACAAGAGTTAGCAATAAGAACTCTCAACCCTAGTGTCACTCTAGGGGAGTATTCATACAATCAAGTCTCCAAGATTGGAACTCACAATGAACATTAATTAATTGAAAGCATAATAAAGAGATTTAATAAAGCAAATACATCCTAGGGTTCACAAATACCCAAGTACCCACTAGTGGTTTAGCTCTCCATGGAGCTAGATACAATCAATGAAATCGAATGTAAAAACAATGCATCCATAAAAAATCCCCTCGATTGTCGTGGCGATGGTCTTGGTCATTCTTCAATGTAGAGGGATAAGGGATTCTTGGCTTGAAAGGTGGGGGTGCCATCTCCTTCCCTTTTCTTGCTCCTTCCTTGACCTCTATAACCTCGGGTGCGTGTTCATTTGGCTTTTTACTCGGAAGCTTACCCTCAACCTCACAACCACTTCTCAAAGTGATCGCCTTCACATGCTCTCTAGGGTTGGTCTCGGTGTTACTTGGCAAGCTTCCTTGTGGCCTTTCAGATCAGGACTTCGCAATCTGCCCTACTTGATTTTCAAGATTATGCAAAGAGACGGTATGGTTGCGAAGTGTAGTCACAACTAATTGGAACCTTATATCAGCTGATTGCACAAACCTAGTTAAGGCTTTCTCCAAATCATTCATTCGGGTCTCCAAATCTGAAACTTTATTTTCCATATTTAGGGGCTTGCTGTTGTTGTTGGAAACCCGGTGGCTCCATGGCCTTTTGTGGTCCTTGGTTGCTCCACGAGAAATTGGGATGACTCTTCTAACCCGGATTGTAGGTGTTGCTATATGGGTTTCCTTGATACCTCATATCATTACCTACAAAATTGACATTCTCAACTGAAGATGTATCATCAATAGAGATCGAGCAATCAGAGGGAGCATGTCTTCCACCACACCCAGTGCAAGTAGTCATGGTCGCCACTCTATTCAAAGTTAGGAGATCTAACTTCTTACTCAATGATTACAATTGATCCACCAATGAGGTTACTGCATCTATCTCATGGAGACCGGCCACCTTTTTCTTCTCCTTAGCATTCCATAGGTAGTTATTTAACTCCATTTCTTCAATTAATTGATGAGCCTCACCGGGGGTCTTGATACCTAAGGTACCTCCTACTATTGCATCCAGGAGTTGCCTTGTACTCGGATTCAGACTGTTATAAAAGGTTTGAACAATCATCCACTCCAGGAATCCATGTTGTGGGCACTTTCTCAGGAGCCCCTTGAACCTTTCCCATGTCTCAAATAGAGACTCCAATTCCAATTGTACAAAGGATGAGATCTCATTCCTAAGCTTTGCAGATCTTCTTCAATCAATATCGAAGGGTTCCCTCGGGTCATAACCTAGAGGTACACCAAAAGAAAGAAAATAAAATCAAAACGATGATAGAAAAGAATATATGAAATAGAATGAATGAATAGCTAAGAAAATAAAGTGCAAAGTATCTATAAACACCTACTCCCTGGCAACGGTGCGAAAAACTTGACACGTCCATATATGCATGTAAACCTCAAGTGTACGGGTGTCGAAATAATAATCCTAGATGAGTGGGTATTGTATTCACGAGAGTAGGGAATAAAGACACTTAAGTTGTTTCTTAACTAATGTGGAAGATGAATAGTGATATGTGTGACAAGGTTCAATTCTCAAAGTAAAAACAAAAAGAAAGAGAGCACAAGTAAAGGAGAAGGTAAGGCAATCGATAAAGATGGGGTACCCTAAAAATTGATCCGCCTAGGACAATCGTTTCAAGTGCAAGAACCCTCTATTATACTTTCTAATCGATGCAACAATGAGTCATGGAAATCCTTAATTACATGATCCTAAATCTAAGGTTGATAAGTGCTTGTGCGATAAGAATACGAAGTGTTCTTTCCTTGTGTTGAGCATTACTTTTCTTGGGGTTTAACACTAATATGTGTGTATTTATGTTACTTTCATGCAGGTAGGGTTGTGAGGCCGAATATGAGAGAAAGAAGCCAATGTGGGTTGTAATGCACCAATTTGGAGGAAATCTTGCTAAGGTTCAAACGTGAAGACATAGGTTAGGTTCGAGATGCGGGAATGTGTGCCAACCTCCTCGTATTCTAGTTAGCACAACTATTTGGAGGGGCACAAGGGCAGTCACATTCAAGCATTCCGACTTGTGCATATAGAACAAGATCTCCTTCAACATGTCCGTTATTGAAGAAGTAAAGCGATCCACGACGTAAACGTGTGCCCATTTGCATTACCTCGATGAAAGCATGGATTCGGGAGTATTTCGGGATAGTACTGTAGCAGAGTACTGTAGCAAGAAAATTATACTAGCACTGTTCATAGCCGGCCGAGAAAACATGAAAACAGAGAATTCACACGAGCGTGTGAAAATTCCACACGCCCGTGTGAAAAATCCATAGGGACACTCACACGAGTGTGTGAAATCCCGATTCCAGCCCTTTAAAGGCCAATTTCACCACCGATTTCAAAATTCTTTTCTCCATCATTTCCCCAACTTGAGAGAGGGCTGCGGCTAGGGTTTTGAGAGGTATTAGCTAGGGCTTTGGAAAGGTTCTACGGCTCCTACATCGCGCACCATTTGGAAGAAGGTTAGAGGGAGAGCTTTCGTCAGCACCGATCCGGCGAGGTGTATCCTAGGACGGACAAAAGGACCCTTGCGATGAGTAGAGGACTCTCCACAAGACCATTGCCATGACTAACAAGGGTATTTCTATGGATGCTTTATTTTTACATTCGATTTCATTGATTGTATCTAGCTCCATGGAGAGCTAAACCCCTATTGGGTACATGGATATTTGAGAACGCTAGGATGTATTGTTTTACTGAATCTATTTATTATGTTTTCAATTAATTGATGTTTATTGTGAGTTCCAATCTTGTATGCTTGATTGTATGAATACTCCCCTAGAGTGACACTAGGGTTGAGAGTTCTTCTTGGTAACTCTTGTGAGTGAGTGACACACCATGAGAGTTAGACAAAACTAGATTGGAGAGGATTGAGAGGGTGAGTTAAGAGGTAGCGCAGCATCCCCTTTCCCCTCCGGTGTGATCTATCCTACCTCCACATTCCAAGAGTTCTTTGCGGCCATAGTAGAGTGAATTGTCTAAGGGATGACCTTCCGCTGGGGCTTAGTTGCGAGTGTAACAGAGTGAAGCGTTGAAGTGATTTTAGCATCTAGGGCTTAATTGTGGCTAGGGATTTTTCACCTGGACCAAAGGGTGAGGTCTATACATAGGAATAGGGTTTATCATTTGGGATCCCTATAGCTCATTGCAATTCTGTACGAGTGTGAGGTGTTGAGATTGTTTGATTTCTCCTTCGTGACATGTATAGACTTAGGTATGATTGACCTTAGATTTGGGACTACGCAATTAATGATTTCCATGACTCATTATTGCATTAATTAGGAAGCATAATAGAGGTTTCTTGCACTTGAAATGATTGTCCTTGCCGGAACAACATCCGGGTACGGCATCTTTATCGATTGCCTTACCTTCTCCTTTACTTGTGCTCTCTTTCTTGGATTTTTTACTTTTGAGAATTGAACCTTGTCATACATATCACTATTTATCTTCCACATTAGTTAAGAAACAACTTAAGTGTCTTTATTACCTACTCTCTGTGGATACGATACCCACTCATCTGGGATTATTACTTCGACACCCGTGCACATGCGGTTTATATGCATATACGGACGTGTTAAAGGTCAACCATGCCTAACTCTATATATTTTTCGGAGGAGAGATTGAATAACCTCTCAACCTCGCACTCACATAGAATTGTAATGAGCTCTAGGAATTCCAAGTGATAAACCCTATTCCTATTTATAGACCTAACCCTTTGGTCCAGGTGGAAGATCCCTTGCCACAATTAAGCCCTAGGTTCTAAAATCACTTCAGCGCTTCACTCCGTTGCACTCGCAACTAAGCCCTAGCGGAAGGTCATCCTTTAGCCCATTCACTCTACTATGGCTGCATAGAACTCTTGGAATATGGATGAAGGATAGATCACACCTGGAGGGGAAAGGTGACACTCCGCTACCTCTCGACTCACCCTCTCAACCCTCTCCAATCTAGCTTTCTCTAACTCTCATGGTGTGTCACTCACTCACAAGAGTTACCAACAAGAACTTCAACCCTAGTATCACTCTAGGGTTGTATTCATATAATCAAGCCTCCAAGATTGGAACTCGCAATAATCATCAATTAATTGAAAGAATAATAAAGAGATTCAATAAAACGAATACATCCTAGGGTTCACAAATACCCAAGTACCCACTAGGGGTTTAGCTCTCCATGGAGCTAGATATAATCAATGAAATCAAATGTAAAAACAAAGCATCCATAAAAAAAACCCCTCGATAGTCTTGGCGATGGTCTTGTGGAGAGTCCTTTACTCGTCGCGAGGGTCCCTTTGTCTGGCCTAGGATGCACCTCACCAGATCGGTGCAGACGAAAGCTCTCCCACTAAACTTCTTCCAAATGGTGCGCGATGTTGGAGCCATAGAACCTCTCCAAAGCCCTAGCCAATACCTCTCAAAATCCTAGCTGCCGCCCTCTCTCAAGTTGGCGAAATGATGGAGAAATGAATGCTGAAATCTGCTTTTAAAGGGCTAGAATCGAGAATCCACACGCCCATTTGGGCGCCCCTGTTGATTTTTCACATGTCATTGTGGAATTCTTTCATCGAGGTAATGCAAACGGGCACACATTTACATCGTGGATCGCCTTGCTTCTTTAATAACGGATATGTTGGTAGAGATCTTGTTCTATATGCACAAGTCGGAATGTGACTGCCCTTATGCCCCTCCAAATAGTTGTGCTAACTCGAGTACGAGGAGGTTGGCACACATTCCTGCATCTAGAACCCAACCTATGTCTTCCCATTTTAACATTAGCAAGATTTCCTCCAAATTAGTGCATTATGACCAACATTGGCTTCTTTCTCTCATAATCGGCCTCACAACTTTACCTGCATGAAAGTAACATAGATACACCCATATTAGCGTTAAAACCCGAGAAAAGTAATTCTCAACACTAGGAAAGAACGCTTGGCATTCTTATCGCACAAGCACTTATCAACTACCGGAAGCTCAATGATGCTATAAGGAAGGACCATTTTCCCCAATCCTTCATTGATAAGATGCTTGAACGACTAGTAGGGCACTCATATTACTATTTCTTAGATGGGCTCTCTAGTTACTCTGAGATTCCTAATACCCCAAAAAATTAAGAGAAGACCACCTTTACTTGTCCTTATGACATGTTCACCTATCATTATATGCCCTTTGGGCTATGTAATGCACCGGCTACTTTTTAGAGGTGTATGATGGCCATCTTTGAAAATATGGTAGAAGTCATTATGGAGGTGTTTATGGATAACTTCTTGATCTTTGGTAACTTGTTCAATTTGTACCTCAAAAATTAAGAAAAAGTCCTGGCCTGGTGCTAACTTGTTCATTATAGGAGACTAATTTCATTCTCAGTTGGGAGAAATGTCACATTATGGTCAAAGAGGGCATAGTGCTCAGGCACAAGATTTAACAAAAAAGGATTGAAGTAGATAAGCCAAAGGTTGCCATCATTGAAAAACTACCCGCTCTTAATTCAATGAACAGCTATCATAAGCTTCTTGGGACATGCTGGGTTCTATTGGAGATTCGTCATGAACTTCTCTTCAATTTCTCGACCATTGACGAAGCTTCTTGAAAAAGATGTCCCTTTTGAGTTTAATGAAGACTGCATGAATGATTTTCTCAGCATGAAGAAAAAGCTTATGGAGGCACCGATCATAGTTTCCACATATTGGAATTTGCTCTTTGAATTAATGTGTGATGCAAGTGATTATGTAGTTGGGGAAGTACTTTGGCAATGACGAGATAACCATTTCCATCCTTTGTACTACATGAGCAAGACTTTGAATGATGCCTAGGAAAACTACACTACCCTAAGAAGGAACTAGTCGCGGTGGTCTTTGTATTTGATAAATTTTGGTCATACTTGGTACATTCTAAGTTGGTTGTATATACAGATCATTCTGCATTGAAATACTTGTTGAACAAATCAGATGCCAAGCCTTGACTAATCCATTAGATCCTTATGCTCCAATAGTTTGATTTAGAAATAAAGGACAAAAAAGGGACGGAGAATTTAGATGCAAACCACCTACCGTGCCATAAGGGGCCTCATGAAGATGTTTTGGAAGGGGCGGAGAAATAAATGATGCTTTCCCTGGAGAGCAACTGTATAGCATTTGGGTAGTAAGGGAAGAAGAAACCCCATGGTTCACTGACTTTACAAATTATTTGGCAGCAAAAACCTTCCCAAAGTGGCTCACCTATCAATAGAGAAAGAAGTTTTTCATTGACCTGAAGTACTATATCTGGGAAGAATCCTATCTTTCAAGATATTTTCTAATCAAGTCGTTAAAAGATGTGTTTCACGAGGGAAGGGGCATGACATTTTGAGACACTGCCATTCAGGTCTGACTATGGGCCATTACAGTAGAAATAGGACAACTAAAAAGATTCTAGATGTAGAGTTCTATTGGCCTTCTATGTTCCAAAACGGCCAGACATTTGTTCAACATTGTGAAAGTGTCAATGGGCCGGTAATATTTCAAAAAGGGAACAGATGCCACAAGCCTAGAAACAAGTATGTGATGTGTCTGACATGAGTGGGATTCACTTCATGGGTCCATTCCCAAGTTCTCATGGCAATAAACTCATTCTACTAGTAGTTGACTATGTTTCCAAATGGGTGTAAGCTTAAGAATTTCCTTCTTGTGATGCCAGAGTCATGGTGAAATTTCTAAAAAAATTGTTCTCCCGGTTTGGTCCACCAAGGATGATCATAAGTAACCGAGTCACTCATTTCCATAACTCCCAGTTCGAAAAAGTCATAAAATATTAATGAGTTTCTTACCGGATTTCAACCCCATATCATCCTCAAACAAGCGGTCAAGTTGAAGTGTTAAACCAGGAATTGAAGTGAATCTTGGAGAAAACAGTGAACTATTACTAGGCAGATTAGTTAGATGATACACTCTGGACTTAAAGAACGGCCTACAAAATGCATATCAGGGCAACACCTTATGGATTGGTCTATGGGAACACCTATCATTTACCTGTTGTATTGGAACACAGAGCCTACTAGGCTGTTAAATATTTGAATTTTGATCCTCACCTAACTGGCCAAAAAAGAAAGCTCCAATTGAATGAGTTAGATAAACGACAAGCTATGTGTATGAGAACTCTGTGCATTACAAAGCAAAACTGAAAGAGTACCATGATCAACACATTAAGCAAACCAAGAATTTCCAAAAAGGGGATTAAGTCCTACTTTTTAATTCCAAGCTGAAACTCTTTCTAGGAAAGTTCAAGTCAAGGTGGCTGATAAGTGTTTGTGTACTAAGAATACGAAGTATTCTTTTCTTATGATGAGCATTACTTTCATTAGATTTTATCGTTAATACGTGTGTTCTTGTGTTCTTTTGCGTATATAAGGTTATGGAGCTAAATTGCGAATGCATTATATAGTGCTCGAAGACATATGTGTGTGTGCCAACCTCCATTATGCCTGATGGAATATGTAAATTGGAGGGGCACAAAGGCAGTCACACTTATGTGTTCCGACTTGTGTAATGATAGCAAGATCTTCATTAATGTTATCCCTTACTAAAGAAGCGAAGCTATCTATGGCATAGACGTGTGCCCGTTTATATTGCCTCGATGAAAAGTGTGGATTCGGGAGTGTTACTATAGCAATTAATGTTCACAGGCCATAGAAAATCAGGTTCCTGCGGATTCACACGGAAGTGTGGAAATTCAACACCCCCCTGTGGATTCGCGATTCCTACACTTTATAAAAGCCGCGACTTATACCAATTTGGGAATCCTCTTTTCCATCTTTTCTCCATCTCTTCCCTAACTTTGGAGAGGCCTGCGGCTAGGATTTAGAGATGCTTGGGCAACGTTTTTGGAGTGGTTCTACGGCCTTCCACACGGCGTTTTACCGGAAGATAGTTATTGGGAGAGCTTTCAATGGCATCGATTTGGCGAGGTGTGCCCTAGGCTTGACAAGGGAACCTTTAAAGAGGCTGTGGCTACTCCACAAGACCATCGACACGATTACCAAGGGGGTTTTATTCATGGATTGCATCTCTTTACTTTTGACTTCATTATTGATAGTATTTTGCTACATGGAGAGCTAAACCCTTAGTGGGTGCTTGGACTTGTAAACCCTAGGATGATATTGTTTCTTTAAACTTTTATTATGCTTTCCATAATTGATGTTTTTAATTGAGTTCCAATCTTGAATGGTTGTTGTGTTGATTTTCCCTTAGAATGACACTGCGGTTGAGAATCCATCTTGGTAATCCTCGTGGATGATTGACACACCATGAGTGTTAGACAATGCTAGATTGGAGAGGGTTTAGAGGGTGAGTCGAGAGGTAGCACAGCATCCCTATTCCCCTTGAGTATGATTTACCCTACCTCCACGTTCCAAGAGTTCTTTACAGTCATAATAGAGTGAAGTGATAAGAGACGAACTCCGCTAGGCCTTAGTTGCGTGAGCAACAGAGTGAAGCGTTGAAGTAATCCTTAGTATCTGGGCTTAATTATGATTAGGGATCTTTCACCTAGACCAAATGGTTAGTTACATGACCGAATATACGTGTAAATCACAAGTGCACGGGTGTCGAAGTAATAATACCCCGGTGAGAGGTTAGTCGAATCCACAGGGACTAGTGCTTAGAACCACCAAGATTGCCATTTAACTAGAATGAAAATATGTTGAAAGTGATGTGAAAACAAACACAATGCAAATGAAAATAAGAAAAGATAAAGGCAGCGCAAGTAAAAGATAGGGGAGGCAATCGATGATAAATGGGGTACCCGGATATTGTTCTGCCTAGGACAATCATTTCAAGTGCAAAACCCCTATTATGCTTTCTAACTAATACATTAATGAGTCATGGAGATCCTTTAATACATGGTCCCAAATCTAAGGTCAACCATGTCTAACTTTATACATGTCCCGGAGAAGAAATTGAATAACCTCTCAACCTCGTACTCGTATAGAATTGCAATGAGTTCTAGGTATTCCAAGTGATAAACCCTAGTCCTATGTATAGACCTAACCCTTTGGTCTAGGTGGAAGGTCCCTAACCACAATTAAACCCTAGCTGCTAAAATCACTTCAACACTTCTCTCCTTTGCACTCGTAACTAAGCCCCAGTGGAAGGTCATCCCTTAGCCCATTCACTCTACTATGGCCGCAAAGAACTCTTGGAACGTGGATGTAGGATAGATCACACTGGAGGAGAAAGAGGATGCTCCGCTACCTCTCGACTCACCCTCTCAACCCTCTCCAATCTAGCTTTGTCTAACTCTCATGGTGTGTCACTCACTCACAAGAGTTACCAACAAGAACTCTCAACCCTAGTGTCACTGTAGGGGAGTATTCAAACAATCAAGCCTACAAGATTGGAACTCACAATAAACATCAATTAAATGAAAGCAAAATAAAGAGATTCAATGAAATGAATACATCCTAAGGTTCACAAATACCCAAGTACCGACTAGGGGTTTAGCTCTCCATGGAGCAAAATACAATAGATAATGAAATCAAAAGTAAAGAGATGCAATCCATGAATGAAAACCCCCTTGTGTTTGTGTCGAATGTCTTGTGGATCGGCCGCGTCTTCTTCAAAGGTCCCCTCTTCAAACCTAGGGCACACCTCGCCGGATTAGTGCCGACGAAAGCTCCCCAAATAGCTCCCTTCCGAAGGAAACTCAGTGTCAAAGGCAGTTAAACCTCTCCAAAGCCTTGCCAAAGCCTCTCCAAACCCTAGCCGTCGGTGCCTCCAAACCCTAGTCGTCGTCGATCCAACATATATTAGCACTTAAACCTGATAAAAGTAATGCTTATTGTAAAGAAAGAACACTTCGCATTCTTATCACATAAGAACTTATCAGTTAGATCTATATTAAGGAATAGGGTTTATCACTTGGAATCCCTAGAGCCTAAAGCAACCTAGCACAGTGTGATTTATCGAGAGTAAGAGATTTCTTCACTAGGGTGTAGTGTAGGGTTAGTCATGGTTGACCTTAAGTTTTGGGACCGTGTGTTTAAGGATCTCCACAACTCATCAGACATCAGTTAGAAGGTATAATGATTTGTATTACACTTGGAACAATAGTCCTAGGGGGAGCAATGTCTGAGTAACCCACTTTCTATCGATTGCCTTTCCTCTCATTCTATTGCTCATCTTTTTCTTATTTTCTTTAGTTCTTTTTATATTAATTTTGTTCACACCACTATTGATTCATCTTCACGTTAGTTAAATAGCAATCTTTGTGTTTATGATCACTATTCCATGTGGATTCGACTACCCACTCACCGGGGTATTATTACTTTGACAAATCTGTACACTTGCGGGTCACACATAAGGGGTGTCTCAAGTTTTAGAAACCGTTACCAGGGAATAGGCATTTTTGAAAAACTTTACACTTTGCTATTTTAGCTATTCATTATTTATTCTATTTCATATATTCTTATCCTTCCATCTTTCTGATTTGTTTTTATTTCTTTAGTTGTAGCTCCAGGTTATGACCCGAGGAAACCTTTCGACATTGGTTGAAGTAAATCTAGACATTAAACGAAGAATTCATAGAAGTGGGTAAAGAACCTGTACAAGAATAGTCTAATCAAGCTAAGATAGAAGGTGAAGGGTCAGAAAATATGGCAGAACAAAAGGAGTAGCAGAGGATACTCTCAGATTATACCATGACAATGCCCCTTGCGTATGTCCCGCAAGTGCACGGGTTTGTCGAAGTAATAAAATCCCAAGTGAGTGGGTATCATATCCACAGGGAGTAGGGAGTAAAAATACTTAAATTGTTGTTTAATTAAACGAAATATAAATAGTGATTTGTGTGACAAGATGTAATGCAAACAAAAGTAAAAGAGACAAAAGAGAGAGCACAAGTAAAGGAGAGGTAAGGCAATCGATATAAATGGGGTACTCGGATATTGATCCGCCTAGGACAATTGTTTCAAGTGCAAAAACTTTCTATTATGCTTCTTAACTAATACATTAATGAGTCATGGAGATCCTTTAATACATGGTTCCAAATCAAAGGTCAACCATGCCTAACCCTATACATGTCCCGGAGAAGAAATTAAACAATCTCTCAACCTTGCACTCGTATAGAATTGTAATGATTTCTATGGATTCCACGTGATAAATCCACTTTCTATATGTAGACCTAAACCCTTTGGTCCAGGCCGAAGGTCCTTGGCCACAATTAAGCCCTAGGTGCTAAAATCACTTCAACCCTTCACTACTATGACCACAAAGAACTCGAGTAATTGGAGGTAGAATAAATCACACCGGAGGGGAAAGGGACACTCCGCTGCCTCTTGACTCACCATCTCAATCCTCTCCAATCTAGCTTTGTCTAACTCTCGTGGTGTGTCACTCACTCACAAAGGTTACCAACAAGAACTCTCAACCCTAGTGTCACTCTAAGGGAGTATTCATACAATCAATGCATTCAAGATTGTAGCTCAATAAAAACATCAATTAATGAAAGAATAACAACAAAGTTCAATGAAATGAATACATCCTAGGGTTCACAATCCAAGAACCCACTTGGGGGTTTAGCTCTCCATGTTGCTAATTAAAATCAATGAAATCAAATGTAAAAGCAATAAATCCATAGAAAACCCCCTCAATAGTCATGATGATGGTCTTGTGGAGAGTCTTCTACACGTCCAAAGGTCCTTTTTTCTGGTGTAGGATACACCTCGCCGAATCGGTGCCAACAAAAACTCTCCCACTAACCTTCTTCCAAATGGAGTGTGATGTCAGAGCCATAGAACCTCTCCTAATCCCTAGCCAATATCTCTCAAAACCCTAGCCGCAGTCCCTCTCTCAAGTTGGGGAAAAGATGGAGAAAAGAATGTTGAAAAAAGGGCTGGAATCAGGAATCCACACGCCCCTGTGAATATTCCACACGGGCTTGTGGAATTAACACAGGGGCGTGTGGAATTTCCACACGCCCGTGTGGCCTCTCTGACCAACTCCTTCTTCGGCATGCTATGAACAGTACCAGCTATAGTATTTTTATACAATGTTGCTATAGTACCATGCTAAAATCAATGCTCTACATAAAAACTTAAATAAAAAAGGACAAAAAACCCAAAATCACGTAAGTATCTGAACTTACTCAAGTCAACCCAAAGTATACTCCTGACAAGTTCCCATTGCTTATATCCCGCAAGTGCACGGGTTTGTCGAAAGTAATAATCCCGGATGAGCGGGTATCGTATCCACAGGGAGTAGGGAATAAAAACACTTAATTCGCTTCTTCGCTATGTGAAAGATGAATAGTGATATATGTGACAATGATTCAATTCTCAAAAGTAAAAACAACAAGTAAGAGAGCACAAGTAAAGGAGAAGGTAAGGCAATCGACAAAGATGGGGTACCAGGATATTGCTCCGCCTAGGACAATCGTTTAAAGTGCAAGAACCCTCTATTATGCTTCCTAATTAATGCAACAGTGAGTCATGGAAATCCTTAATTACATAGTCCCAAATCTAAGGTCAACCATGGCTAACTATATACATGTCCTGGAGGAGAGATTGGATAACCGATCAACCTTGCACTCGCATAGAATTGCAATGAGCTCTAGGGATTCCAAGTGATAAATCACTTCCTAATTATAGACCAAACACTTTGGTCCAGGTGGAAGGTCGCTAACCACAATTAAGCCCTAGATACTAAGATCACTTCCACTCTTCACTCGATTGCACCCGCAACTAAGCCCCAGCGGAAGGTCATCCCTTAGACCATTCACTCTATTATGGGCGCAAAGAACTCAAGGAACGGAGGTAGAATATAACACATCGGAGGGGAAAGGGGACGCTCCTGTACCTCCCGACTCACCCTCTTAAACCTCTCCAACCTAGCTTTGTCTAACACTCATGTTGTATCACTCACTCACAAGGTTACCAACAAGAACTCTCAACCCTAGTGTCACTCTAGGGGAGTATTCAAACAATCAAGCATTCAAGGTTGGAACTCACAATGAACATCAATTAATTGAAAGCATAATAAAGAGATTCAATGAAACGAATACATTCATAGGGTTCACAAATACCCAAGTACCCTCTTGGGGATTAGCTCTCCATGGAGCTAATTACAATCAAAGAAATAGAATGTAAAAGCAATGAATCCATAGAAAACCCCTTCGATAGTTGTGTCGATGGTCTTGTGGAGAGTCCTCTACTCATCGCAAAGGGTCCTTTGTCTGGCCTAGGATACACCTCGCCAGATCAGTGCCGATGAAAGCTCTCCCAATAACCTTCTTCCAAACGACGCTCGATGTTGGAGCCGTAGAACCTCTCCAAAACCCTAGCCAATACCTCTCAAAACCCTAGTCGAAGCCCTCTCTCAAGTAGGGGAAAAGATCGAGAAAAAATGCTGAAATCGGGGCTGAATCGGCTTTAAATAGGGCTGAAATCGGGGATCCACACACCCTTATGGACGCCCCTGTAGATTTTTCACACGTGCGTGTGGAAATTCTACATGGCCGTGTGGATTCTCTGTTCTGCAGTTTTCTCGGCCGGCTGATGAATAGTGCTACCATAGTACTTTGCTACAGTGTTGTTACAGTCTCTGCTACAATCCGGCCTAAAATACTTCCCGAATCCATACTTCCATCAAGGTAATACAAACAGACACACGTTCCCGTCGTGGATCGCTTAGCTTCTTCAATGATGGAAAAGTTGGTGGAGATCTTGTTCTATGTGCATAAGTCGGAATGCTTGAGTATGACTCCCCTTGTGCCCCTCTAAATGGTTGTACTAACTCAAATACGAGGAGGTTGACACATACTTTAGCATCTCACACCCGACCTATGTCTTCGCATTTGAACCTCAGCAAAATTTCCTCCAAAATCGGTGCATTATGATCCACATTGGCTTCTTTCCTTCATAATCGGCCTCACAAGCCTACCTGCATAAAAGTAACATAAAAACACACATATTAGTGTAAAAACCTGAGAAAGGTAATGCTTAACATAAGGAAATAATGCTTTGCATTCATATCACACAAGCACTTATCAAACTCCTCCACACTTAAGCTTTTGCTTGTCCTCAAGCAAAAATTAAACATTCTGTGCATAGATAAAGGAAATATTGGAAGTACTTGGCCTTAGGTTCACCAAAGTATACAAAGAGAGAAGTCTACAAGTAAGGGAAAAATTTCAACACAAAACATGAAAAATCGAAGCTCTAGCTAAAAACTTGAATCAAAAAGGACAACAAACCCAAGTATAAGGGACTTATTTATCTACAACAAGAAAGCAACACCAATTTCAAGGATGGTAGTAGCTTCACACATTCTCTAAGGTATCCCCTTTCTAAGCAGCCGCTTCACACTTTCGAGGTGGTAGCTCTTTCTACCGGAGTGGTAGTTTTCACTCATCCTATGAGATAGCTCTTTCTCTCATTAGGGCATAAATAGTATCCGACTTATGAGAGTAGCTTCATACTTCATAGGTGGTAGCTCTTTCCACCCAAAATGCCAAATAAACAAGAAAAACTATTTTGTTCCTTCTTTTCTTTTTTCTTTTTAAGAATTTAACACAAGAAACAAATATAACTAGTCCCTTTAACATTGAACATGAGTTTCCAAAAGTGTTTAAAGAGTGAGTAGTGCAACGAGTGTAAATCGGGCAAAAATTCCTAGAAATTCAAATAAAACTAAAGCATGAAGACATTCAATGTTGAAAATTCTTCTAAACTCAAGAATGCAATCAATGCAACTAAGGTAAACCTCCATTGGCTATGTGAGCATGCATATCAATCAAGAACAATAGAAAAGATGTGTGCACTATGAAACTCCCCCTCACACTTAAGTTGTACATTGTCCCCAATGTACACATGCAAGCTCACTCATAATGTATATCAATCAAGAATATATGTGGGAGAAGCAATAAAAAAAACACTCCCCTGATTCCTAGTGTCACATTTGATGAAGCTAACTCCTTGGGAGAAGTGTTCCAATGGGTTGTGAAGCTTACACGGCCAAGTGCCGAAGCACTTTGGCCGTGCCCAAGACAAAGTCTCAATTCCCAAGATGACAAGACCATCTACACGCATACACGAGGTTCAGTGAAGCTCAATAAAAACAAAATAACTCGAGTATATAAAAGATAGAACAACGAATACAACTAGAGATGCAAAATGAAAATAAACTCAGAAGGAGAGTCCTTTGTTAGTGAACAAGTCCAAAATAAAGTGCATAGAAGTAAAGAAATGGAAATAAAATCAAATGTCGGTGTCGCGCTCTGGGTCCTCTATTGCTGGTGGTGGTGAGGAAGTACATGGTAGGTCCACCTGTGCTGGTATAGGTGATGAGGAAAATGCTGGAGGAGCTGAGGGGGTCTGAGGAGACCTCGGTCCCAAGACAAATGATGAGGCGACGTCTCGCTCTAAGATCTGCTGTAGTGTATCGAAACTTGCCATGAACTCTATGTACTGAGCAACCTGCACAGCCCTAATCTCAACAATCTCTGTACGAGCCTCAGCTAACTCTGTCCATATCACCCCCACAGCACTCTCGAGCCTCTCAAACCGATCATGGGCTCTAGATGGTGAAAACATAAATCGCCCTGGGGGTACGTCCTCTGCCACTGGAGGTGCCTTGGTCTCCATCGGTGCTGGCTAATGCTCGGGGGCAGGCTGAGAAGCCTCAGCATCATCTCCCTCATCCTCAGCTGTCTCTGGAGCTTGTAGCACCAAAGCATAAACCCCAATCCGAACCTTGCGGATCATGCCCATCAATCTCATTTTCTCTAGGCTTAGGGGAGCAGGTATACTCGTCTTCTCGACCCCGCGAAATGTGTCCAATAGACCCATACCCAGCACTAATCTCGTAATGTAGGGGCCCGAGAAGATCGCTGCCAATCTAGCTAAGTGCCCCTGGTGTCTAATATACTCAGCGATGATGTGTCCTAGGTGAATCGGCACACGCTGCATCATTGAGTATAGGTACAGAAGCTCCTGCCGGCTCAGCACACCCGTGCTATCACCACGGCTATTCACCAACCTGCTCATGAGGGCATGTAGATATTGGTATGCAGGTCGGGAAAGGCGCGTGGCCTTAGACACTCCCAGCTCATACTGGCTCTGACCACATAGTGCTCGATAAGCTCTCTGCGGGGTCAAAGCTCTAGGATAATCTGTCAGTAATTGAGAATACTCCTTAGTGTCTGTGAACGCCTCCTCATATAAGCTAAGCAAAACTGAAAATTGAGTGATGCTCAAACTATGGTGATGTCCAAGTGCTCTGAACTGAATGGCATCGAGGCTATCTAAACTCGCGTAAGATCTCTTAAACTCGAACGATGCTAGAACCTTCAATGCAAGCTCTCGAATGGCTGGCTCTCTAATCGTCATAAACTTCCTCCAACCACCTACTGAAACGAGATCCTCGACCTCGTCTACAAACTCATCTCCCTACTGTAGATCTCTCAATATCCTCGTATTAAGGAATCGAGTCTGACCAAACCGCAGTCTCGACAAATGCTCAAAACAAGCTTTGTGCTCTAGAATAGTAAAACTCACGCTCTCAGGCTCGGACGGTGACTCACGCGGCCGCTTATCAGCTTGCTTCTTCGATCGAGGGGCCATAATCTGCAAAATTTAAAAGTAGATCGATCAAACAAGTAAATTAACCAATGCTGCTAAAATCCACACAGTTGTGCAGAATTTCCGCACGCCCGTGTGGATCCACGGGGCGTGAAAAACGCACGGCCGCGCCTCAAAAATCCAAAAACACAATGAACAATTACTTCTAACTCCGTTCTAAACATAAATCATCATTCTAATTGAAGAAACGAAGAATTATCAACTAGATTCACTGATGAAAATCATGAATTGACGAAGAAAATCAAGAATAGGGCTTACCGACGAGTTGAGATGAGAGAATTTAGATTCGGCCGGAAAACCTCATGAAAATCCTACCAAATCGGCGCAAGAGGTCAGGGAATGATGTCCGAGTTCTCTCAGACGAATGGAGGATGTGAAGAAGAAGAGAAACGGCTATTCTTTAAAAGTCATTGCGCCTCTTGGTGTTATGTACATATGCACAGGCGTGTGGAAATTACCAACACCCGTGCGCCTCCTTAAAAAGGCCGCATAGGGGGCAGGTGCATGCCACTTTGCGTTCTCGGGGAAAACATCCACTGACTCTAAACATTCTTGCACGGGCGTGCAGAAAATACCCACGCCGGTGCGCCCGACCCATAGGGGCAGCCGCACGTCCCTGTGGCTTCTCTAGACATCCGAGAAAATTCCTAAGTGTTCCGCACGCCCGTGCGGAAATGCCGCACGAGCGTGGCCATTCACAGGTCCAATTCACGGGGTAAAAATGCCCATGTGCCTTTCGGGATGGAGAGAGCTCCTCTGCAGAGATTCGCACGGGCGTGCAAAAATTTTCCACGCCCGTGCGAAGTTCACAAGGTCGCCCACTGGGACGAGTTCATGCCCCTGTGCACTCTCGGGATAATCTGCCAAACTCTGCAGGAAATCACACGCCCGTGCGGAAATTACCCACAGGCGTGTGATATTCGCATGGGTCGTTCACAGGGGCAGCCGCACGCCCCGGCGGCATCTCTGAATGAGCTCGCAGTGCAAATCCACGGGCGTGCGGAAATACCACTCGCCCATGCATTTTCCCTGGATGCCTTAGAAAAACCTGGCGGCTCTGTAGAAAATTTCTGAACATGTTTGCACACTCAGAGCCTGGCCTATTATGCAAGTTTTACCAGTGAAAAACATGAAATAAAGCTCAAACGACTCAACTTCACCAAATCCAAATGAAAACACACGATGAATCCTCAAATCCTAAAATAAAATCATAGCACAAGCATCTAAAAATCAAGACACCAACACTCAACAATTTATTCATGTAAACACTACATTATTCGACTAAGAAAAATAGGAAACACTTGGGTTGCCTCGCAAGAAGTGCTAGTGTAACGTCACTAAGCTTGACGTACCTTGTCCTACCTCACTGGGGCTCATAGATGAATGTTGCCCTCTTACCCATGACTTGGAAGCATGATGAGCACAATCTCATGAAGGTAGAGGGTGTGTTATCCGGCTTGGGGCCACCTAGCAATGATTCATCCAACTTCTTCGGTTCACGTACATCTCCAACAGCCTTGGAGCTTTTCCGGTGGCGTCTCCTAGCCCTCTTTATTTTCCAGAGCACCTTCTTCAAGATCCCTGGGGTAGATGGTACTTCTTCTGTCGAACCAAGTAGCATTACTTCTTCATAATCCTCCTCTTGGTCGAACAAACCCTCGTATGGGTCCGGATTGAACATTTCCTGTATGTATTCATCAACAATTTCATCAGTAGTGTCTAGAAAGTATAAAGTATCATCAAAATCAAGAGAATGCCACATGGCTTCAGCAAGGCGGTATGTGAGATTGTCATCTCCAACTCTCAAAGTTAGCTCCCCACCATCCATGTCAATGAATGCCTTGGAAGTCTGCAAGAACGACCTCCCAAGTATGAAGGGTACATCCGCATCCTCATCGATGTCTAGCACCACAAAGTCTATAGGAAATATATACTTGTCCACCTTGACAAGTACATCTTCAATGATGCCCCTCGGATGTCTCACCGTTCGGTCCTCCAATTGCAAAGTCATCCGAGTGGGCCTAGGCTCACCCAATCCTAACTTTCGAAAGAAGGTGTATGGCATGACGTTGATGCTTACCCTTGAGTCTGCCAATGCCATTTCTTTACCCATATTGCCAATGCTACACGGAATGATGAAGCTTCCCGGGTCTTTATTCTTGTTCGGCATGTTCCTTTGCAACACCGCCGAGCATAAAGCATCTAGAATCACCGAAGCACTCTCTTCCAACTTCATCTTGTTGGTTAACAAGTCTTTCAAGAACTTCGCATACTTAGGCATTTGGGCCAATGCCTCAATAAAAGGAATATTGATGTGGAGTTGCTTGAACAAACTCAAGAACTTCTTGTATTATTCATCCCCTTGGTCATTTTTCAATCTAGAGGGATAAGGGATTCTTAGCTTGAAAGGTGGGGGTGCCACCTCCTTCTCTTTGTTTGTTCCTTCTTCTACCTCTATAACCTCGAGTGCGTGTTCTTTTGGCATCTCACACACCTCACGACCACTTCTCATTGTGATCACCCTCACTTGCTCTCTAGGGTTGGTCTCTGTATTGCTCGGCAAGCTTCCATGTGACCTTTCAGAATGAGACTTTGCAATTTTCCCCACGTCATTTTCAAGGTTATGTAAAGAGGCGGTGTGGTTGCGAAGTGTGGCCTCAACTGATTCAAACCTTGTATTTGCAGATTGCACAAATCTAGTCAAGGCCTTCTCTAAATCATTTATTCGGGTTTCCAAACCTGAAACTCTTTTTTCCACATGCGGGGCATGTTGTTGTGGTTGGAAACCCGGTGGCCCCATGACCTTTGGTGGACCCTGATTGCTCCATGAGAAGCAGGGATGATTCTTCCAACCCGTATTGTGGGTATTGCTATATGGGTTTCCTTGAGGTCTCATGCCATTACCTACAAAATCAACGTTCTCCACCAAAGATACATCACCAATAGAGATCGGGCAATTAGAGGGAGCATGTCCTCCACCACACCTGTTGCAATTCGTCACGGTCGCTACTCTATTTGAAGTTAGAAGATCTAATTTCTTACTCAAAGTTTACACTTGAGCCGCCAATGAAGTTACTACATCTATCTCATGGAGACCGCGCACCTTTTTCTTCTCCCTAGCATTCCATTGGTAGCTGTTTAACCCCATTTCTTCAATTAACTGACGGGCCTCATCGGGGGTCTTGCAACCTAAGGTACCTCCTGCTATCGCATCCAAGAGTTGCCTTGTACTCGGGTTTAAACCGTTATAAAAGGTCTGAACAATCATCCACTCTAGAAATCCATGTTGCGGGCACTTTCTCAGGAGCTCCTTGAACCTTTCCCATGTCTCAAATAGAGACTCCAATTCGAACTGAATAAAGGATGAGATCTCATTCCTAAGCTTCGCAGATTTTCTGGGAGGAAAATAACGTGCAAGAAAAACTTCTACCATCTTCTCCCATGTGGTAATTGATGCTCTAGGTAATAAGTGTAGTCAGTGCTTCGCTCTCCCTTTTAGGGAAAATGAGACGGCTCTCAAGTTGATGGCATCATCTGGTCACCCTGTTTATCATCAGCATATCACATACCTCAAGAAAAGTCTCTATATGACTATTTGGATCCTCATCGGCCAAACCATTGAACTGTACGGATTGCTGTAACATGTGGATGAATGCCGGTTTCAACTCAAAGTTTTGAGGTGTAATCGGGAGACACACAATACTCGAATTTATCCCTAATACTGAAGGTTTGGCATATTCAGATAATGTTCATTGTTGCTCATTCTGTTCTGCCATGTTTTCAGATTCTTCCACTTCCAAATCAGCTAGATTAGACTGTTCTTGCACAGGCTCTTTCCCTTTTCTTCTAAGTGTACGTTCAAGCTCGTGATCTTCTTAAATCAATATTGAGGGGTTCCCTCGGGTCATAACCTAGAGCAGCACCCAAAAAGAAAGAAAAAGAAATCAGAATGATGATAGAATAAGAAGATATAAAATAGAATATATGGTGAAATAGTTAAGAAAACAAAGTGCAAAGTATCTCTAAACACCTACTACCCGGCAACGGCGCCAAAAATTGGACATGGTCTCCTTGCTTATATCCCGCAAGTACACGGGTTTGTCGAAGTAATAATCCCGAATGAGCGGGTATCGTATCCACAGGGAGTAGGGAATAAAAACACTTAATTCGCTTCTTAGCTATGTCAAAGATGAATAGTGATATATGAGACAATGATTCAATTCTCAAAAGTAAAAATAACAAGTAAGAGAGCACAAGTAAAGGAGAACGTTAAGCAATCGATAAAGATGGGGTACCCGGATATTGTTCCACCTAGGACAATCATTTCAAGTGCAATAACCCTCTATTATGCTTCCTAATTAATGCAATAGTGAGTTATGGAAATCCTTAATTACATAGTCCCAAATCTAAGGTCAACCATTCCTAACTCTATACATGTCCCGGAGGAGAGATTGGGTAACCTCTCAACCTCGCACTCGCATAGAATTGCAATGAGCTCTAGGGATTCCAAGTGATAAATCACTTCCTAATTATAGACCTAACACTTTTGTCCAGGTGGAAGGTCCCTAACCACAATTAAGCCGTAGATACTAAGATCACTTCCACTCTTTACTCGATTGCACTCGCAACTAAGCCCCAGCGGAAAGTCATCCCTTGGACCATTCAGTCTATTATGGCCGCAAAGAACTCAAGGAATGAAGGTAGAATATAACACATCGGAGGGGAAAGGGGACGCTCTTGTACCTCTCGACTCACCCTCTCAACCCTCTCCAACCTAACTTTCTCTAACACTCGTGGTGTGTCACTCACTCACAAGGCTACCAATAAGAAGTCTCAACCCTATTGTCACTCTAAGGGAATATTCAAACAATCAAGCATTTAACGTTGGAACTCACAATAAACATCAATTAATTGAAAGCATAATAAAGAGATTCAATGAAACGAATACATCCTAGGGTTCACAAATACCCAAATACCCACTAGGGGTTTAGCTCTCCATGGAGCTAATTACAATCAAAGAAATAGAATGTAAAAATAATGAATCCATAGAAAACCCCTTCGATAGTCTTGTCGATGGTCTTGTGAAGAGTCCTCTACTCGTCGCAAAAGTTCCTTTGTTCGGCCTAGGATACACCTCGCCAGATCGGTGCCAACGAAAGCTCTCCCAATAACCTTCTTCCAAATGATGCACAATGTTGAAGCCGTAGAACCTCTCTAAAGCCATAGCCAATACCTCTCAAAACCCTAGCGAAGACCTATCTCAAGTCGTGGAAAAGATCGAGAAAAGAATGCTGAAATCTGGGCTGAATCGGCTTTAAATAGGGCTGGAATCGGGGATCCACACGCCCCTTTGGCTTTTTCACACGGGCGTGTGGAAATTCCACACGCCCGTGTGGATTCTCTGTTCTGCTATTTTCTCGGCCGGCTGATGAACAGTGCCTGCTACAGCCGGCTGAGAAACCAGAGAAACAGAGAAACATTGTTCACAGCCGGCCGAGAAACCAGAGAAACAGAGAATCCACACGGGCATGGGGAAATTATCCACGCCCTTGTGGAAATTCCGCACGGGCGCGTGGAGCATACACGCCCGTGTATTCGCCCGATTCTAGCCCTATTTAAAGCCGATTCAGCCACGATTTTGGTATTCTTTTTTCTCCATCTTTTACCCAACTTGAGAGAGGGCTTCGGCTAGGGTTTCGAGGGCTATTGGCCAAGGTTTTGGAGAGGTGCTACGGCTCCGACATTGTCATTCCTTAGGAAAAAGGTTGGTAGGGGAGCTTCCGGACGAGGGAATCCTTGCACGACGAGTAGAGGACTCTCCACAAGACCATCGACACGACTATCGAGGGGGTTTCTTTATGGATTCATTGCTTTTACATTCTATTTCATTGATTGTACTTAGCTCCATGGAGAGCTAAACCCCTAGTGGGTACTCGGGTATTGTGAACCCTAGAATGTATTTGTTTCTTTGAACCTATTTATTATGCTTTCAATAAATTGATGTTTATTGTGAGTTCCAACCTTGAATGCTTGATTTTATGAACATTTCCCCTAGAGTGACACTAGGGTTTAGAGTTCTTGTTGGTAACCTTGTGAGTGAGTGACACACCACGAGCGTTAGACAAATCTAGGTTGGAGAGGGTTGAGATGGTGAGTCGAGAGGTACAGGAGTGTCCCCTTTTCCCTCTAGCGTGATAGATTCTACCTCCGTTCCTCGAGTTCTTTGCAGCTATAATAGAGTGAATGGTCTAAGGGATGAACTTCCGCTTGTGCTTAGTTGGGCGTGCAACGGAGTGAAGCGTTGAGGTGATCTTAGTATCTAGGGCTCAATTGTGGTTAGGGACCTTCCACCTGGACCAAAGGGTTAGGTCTATATTAAGGAAGAGATTTATCACTTGGAATCCCTGGAGCTCATTGCAACTCTATGTGAGTGCGAGGTGTTGAGATTGTTCGATTTCTCCTCCGGGACATGTATAGAGTTAGGCATAGTTGACCTTAGATTTGGGACTATGTAATTAAGGATGTCCATGACTCACCATTGCATTGATTAGGAAGTATAATAGAGGGTTCTTGCATTTGAAACAATTATCCTAGGTGGAGCATTATCCGGGTACCCCATCTTTATCGATTGCCTTACCCCCCTTCTTTACTTTTGCTATCTTTCTTATTGCTTTTACTGTTGAGAATTGAATAATTGTCACACTCATTATCATTGATCTTTTACATAGCTAATAATCGAATTGAGTATTTTTATTCCCTACTCCCTGTGGATTCGATACCCGCTCACCCGGGATTATTATTTCGACAAACCCGTGCACTTGCGGGATATACGCAAGGGGACCTTGTCAATCTTCTATAGTATCCGGCCTAAAATACTTCCCGAATCCATACTTCCATCGAGGTAACACAAATGGGCACACGTTCACGTCGTGGATCGCTTTGCTTCTTTAATGATGGAAAAGTTGGTGGAGATCTTGTTCTATATGCATAAGTCAGAATGCTTGATTATGACTGCCCTTGTGCCCCTCCAAATGGTTGTACTAACTCAAATACGATGAGGTTGGCACACACTCTAGCATCTCACACCCGACCTATGTCTTCGCATTTGAACCATAGCAAGATTTCCTCAAAAATTGGTGCATTATGATCCACATTGGCTTCTTTCCTTCATAATCGGCCTCACAACCCTACCTGCATAAAAGTAACATAAAAACACACATATTAGTGTAAAAACTTGAGAAAGGTAATGCTTAACACAAGGAAAAAATGCTTCGCATTTATATATCACAAGCACTTATCAACTCCTCAAAGTTCTACGCATAAGGGACTTATTTATCTTCAAAAGGTAACAAAAATTGAGAAAGGGTAGTAGCTTCCCATATCCTCTAAGGCAGCCCTTTCCAAAGCTGCTGCTAAGATGGCTTTCACACTTTCGAGGTGGTAGCTCTTTCTACCAGAGTGACAGCTTTCACACATCCCATGAGATAGCTCTTTCTCTCATTAGGGCATAACTAGTATCCGACTTATGAGAGTAGCTTCGTACATCATAGGTGGTAGCTCTTTCCACCTAACATGCACAACTAAACAATAAAACAATTTTTTTTTCTTTTTTAGCAAAATAACATAAGAAACAAAACTAAAACTAGTCAATTTAACATCAAACTTGAGTTTCCAGAAGAGTTTAAAGAGTGAGTAGTGCACAAGTGTCAATCGGGCAAAAATTTTTAAAAAGTCAATCAAGAACTAGAGCTTGAGAACATTCAATGTTAAAAATTCTTCTATACTCAAGAATACAATCATTGAAACTAAGGTGAACCGCCATTGGCTATATGAGCATGTATAACAATCAAAACTAATATAAAAGATATGTGCACTATGGAACTCCCCCCAAACTTAAGTTGTACATTGTCCCCAATGTACATATGCAACCTCACTCATGATGTATATAAATTGAGAATAAATGCGGGAGAAGCAATCAAAACAATACTCCCCAGACTCCTAGTGTTCCATCTGATGGAGCTAATTCGTTGGGAGTGGTGTTCCAACGGGTTATGAAGCACACACGACCAAATGGCGAAGCACCTTGGTCGTGTCTATGACATGTTCTCAATTACCATGATGACAAGACCATCTGCACGCATACATGAGGGGGTTCAGTAAAGCTCAATAAAACAAAAACAGCTCGAGTAAATAAAAGATAGAGAAATGAATACAACTCGAAGTAACAAAACGAAAACAAACTCATAAGGAAAGTCCTTTCTGAGTATACAAGTCCATAATGAAATCAAAATAAAGAGATGAAAATGAAATCAAGTGTCGGTGCCACGCTCTGGCTCCTCTGCTGGATAGTCGAATGGCGCTAGTGGATCTGGTGAGGATAATGTAGGAGGTGCCTGAGAGGTGTGGGGTTATAGCACAAACGGTGAGGCAACATCTCTCTGGTGGATTTGTTGTAGAACATCGAAACTTTGCATGAACTCTGCGAACTGTGTGGCCTGCATCGCATGAACCTCTATTGTCTCTACTAATGCCTCAACAATCTCAGTCCGTATCACCCCCACAACACTCTCGAGCCTCTCAAAACGATCATGGGCTTGAGATGGTGAGAACATGCGTACTGGCGGTGGATCCTCTGCCGCAAGAGGTGCGTCGGTCCCCATCGGTGTCGGATGAGGCTCCAAAGCAGGTTGAGAAGCCTCGACATCGTCTCCGTCCACCTCAACTATCTCCAGGGCAGGAATAATCAGAGCATATACTCCTGACTGAACTCTCCATACGATTCCCATCAATTTTTCTCCATGCCCAGGGGAGCAGGTATAATAACCTTCTCGGCCTTTCTGATCGCATCGAGTAAACCCATACTGACGATTAGGGTAGGAATAATCAGAGCATATACTCCTGACTGAACTCTCCATACGATCCCCATCAATTTTAGTGTCTCCATGCCCAGGGGAGCAGGTATAGTAACCTTCTCGGTCCCCTCTGATCGCGTCGAGTAAACCCATACTAACGATTAGTCTCATGATATAGGGGCTCGAGAAAATCATTCCAAGTCTGGCATACTACCCCTGATGTTGAATATGGTCTTCAGAGATATGCCCTAAATGTATCGGTGTGTGCCGCACCATAGAGTACAAAGATAAAAGCTCCTATCAGCTATGCACACCAGTACTGTCACCTTGCCCACTCACTGACCTACTCAGAACAATGCAAATGTATCTTTAACTAGGGCGGGAGAGGCAAGTGGCCTTCAAAACCCTAGGCTCATGCTACCCATATCCACACAGTACTATGTATGCACGCTGCGGAGTCAAACTCCCAGGATAATCTTTGGACAGCTGCTCATACTCCTTTGTCTCTGTATAACCCGATTCATATAACTCCATCAAGATCGGAAACTGAGTCAGGCTTAAACTATGATGCTGTCCGAGTGGCTCTAAATTGAATGGCAGCGACATTGCTCGAAAGCGTAGATGCAGTGATCGAACTCGAATGAGGCTAGCACCTTGAGTGTCGGTCTGGCGGATGGCGGGATCTACGATCGATAGTAAAGTGTCCCCGACTGCCAATCGCGAAAGCATGTCCTCGATCTCATCCGCCATACCCTCCGCAGCTGAATCTCCACAGGTGTGCTCACATCGTGAAATCTGGTCTGACTAAATCTGAGCCTAGTCAGCAGCTCAAACCTCACCTAAAGCTTGGGAATTGTAAAACTCATGCTCTCAGCCTCGGGAGATGGTTCACGCAGCCATTTATTAGCTTGCTTCTTTGACGGAAATGCCATAACTAGCAAAATTTGAAAGAAACTCGATTAAACAAGTTAATTGAGTAATTCTATAGAAATTCGCACGGTCGTGTGGAATTTCTGCATGCTCGTGTAGATCCACAGGGCGTGAACAAACGCACGGCCGCGCCACAAAAATCCAATAATACACTTTTAAATTCTTTCTAACTTCGTTCTAAACATGTATAATCATTCTAATTATAGAAACAAAGCATGATTGACTAGTTTCATCGATGAAAATCAAGAATTGACGAAGATAAACAAAGATAAGGGCTTACAGATGAGTTGAGATGAAAAACTTTGAATTATCCGGAACACAAAGAAAAAATCCATCCAAATTGGCAATACGAAATCGGGAAAAAGTGTGAATGTGCTTGCAGATGAATGGGAAGTGTGAAAATGAGAAGAAATGATGATCCTTTTAAAAGGACTCGCGCCTCTTGGCATTCTGTACATCCGCAAAGCCGTGCG
The DNA here is from genome assembly GCF_009730915.1 of Dioscorea cayenensis subsp. rotundata. Classification (NCBI taxonomy): domain Eukaryota; kingdom Viridiplantae; phylum Streptophyta; class Magnoliopsida; order Dioscoreales; family Dioscoreaceae; genus Dioscorea; species Dioscorea cayenensis. The sequence goes on along the minus strand of NC_052475.1, from coordinate 14,532,279 downwards.
AAAATTACGAACGCCCGTGCACCTCCATAGGAGAGCTTCACAGGGGCTGATGTACGCCCTGTGCGCTGTCGGGAATAACCCTCACTGCCTTTAAATGCTTTTGCATGGGCTTGTAGAAAATACCCATGCCTGTGCGCCCGACCCACAGGGGCAGCCGCACGTCCCTGTGACTTCTCTGTCCAACCGGAAAGAATCACTAAGTGTTTCTCACGCCCGTGTGGAAATTTCGCACGGGCGTGGACATTGACATACCCAACTCACAGGGGCAGCCGCACGCTCCTGTGTCATCTCAGGATGGAGAAAGCTCATTTGCAAAGATCCGCACAGGTGTACAGAAAATTCCCATGTCCGTACATTTTTCACAAGGGCGAGTCCATGCCCTTGTGTGCTCTCGGGATAATTTGCCAAGCCTCTGCAGGAAAACACACGCCCATGTGGAAGTTACATGATAAGTGCTTGAGTGAACATGTTTTTATGCATGTTTTACATACATTAAGCATCATATTTTATACGGTTTATGTCTCATTTCGTGTATTGGGTGTTCTTTTATGCATATAGGTTGTGAAGGCATTGGGATTTCAAAAGGGAGCGAAGATAGGCTATCATGGCATAATATTGGGAGTTCTTGTACAAATCAAGTTGGAAGACACAAGAGGAGTTCGTGTATGAGGAGATGTGTGCCAACTTCCATAGTTTTTGCAAGCCAAGTTATTAATGGAAGGGCACAAAGGCAGCCATGTCTCCACATTCCTCCTCTTTGTAAAGATTTCAAGACCTTTCAAGACGCATTGATGAAGGAAAAGCCGTATAGCCTACCATATGATCGTGTGCCCGATCGTGTGGCCTTAAGAGGAGAATGTTTATCATCGTGTAGCAAAAGTATTATAGAAGAATTACTGTAGCAGAATTACTATTCACTCGCCCGCGCGGAAATTCCTGCGACGCGTGACATCGCAGCACGTGCGTGGGAGGGCACGTGACGAGCGCATTGTGAGTTTATAAATACACCTTTTGGCCGATTCTAAAGGGACTTTTTGCGGAGCTTTGAGCATAGACATTGAGAGAAGGCGGCTGGGGTTTTGAGGAGAAGGTCTTCGCCGATTGATAGGGAGTTCTTCACCAACTTTGATAGATTCCTTCGATGTCATAGCATTTTTTGGGGAGCCATTGGCGACCTAGCTTGGGAGAGGAATCCTTCAAGACGATAGAACTACCAATCAAGGCCAATCCGCGCATGGTCGAGGGGGTTTTCTCTATGGGTTTTATTGCTTTTCATTGTATTCATTATTGTTTTTGTAACTAGGCCCATGGAGGGCTAAACCCTAGTGGGTATTTGGGCATGTGAACCCTAAGATTTATATTTTTTTGGATTGATTCTCTTAATGTTTCTAGTTAATCCGAGTTGTCTTGAGTTTTAATCTTGTGATTTAATTGCTTGCTAGTGTTGTTAATCGTTGTGGTTGATTTACATTGCATGATTTAATACTTTAATGTGAGATGTCTCAATTAGAGTTAGATTTCCAAGATGAAAGAGGGTTGAGATGGTGAGCCTTGAGATGGAGGAGTGTCCCCTTTCCCTTTCGATTGAGTGTTTCCTATCTCCGTATTCCATATTCTCTTTGCAACCATATTTGGTGTGAGGCGTGAGATTGCTCGATTTCTCCGCCGGGACCTTGTAGGGGGTTAGGATCCTTCGCCGGGAATTAGGGTTGGATCTACATTTAGGAATCGGTTTCACTCTTAGGTTTCCTTAGAGCATATTACGGTCATATGGGGTGTGAAGTGTTGAGATTGGTTGATTTCTCCACGGGACCTTGTAGGGGACTAGTGCCTTTTTGCTTGGAGACAAGGATTGGTTATCGTTGGACTACCTCGACTCATTAGACTCGATTCTAGAGCATTTAGTGAATCTTGAGCTTTAAAGAAGATCTTAGGGGGATTATTGCCCGAATACCTCATCCTTAGTGATTGAGACTCTTCTACTTTATTTCTTGCATACTTGTTTGCTTTGCTTGCAATTAGTTCACTTCATTATATTCATTAATTCCGACTAGATAATTGAGAAGTGGTTATTACTAGTACTTCCGTTCCCTGTGGATTCGACTACCCGACTCACCGGGTAATTATTACTTCGACACCCGTGCACTTGCGGTTTACACACGCATATTCGGACGTGTCATTACACACGGGCGTGTGAAAATTGCAAGGGCGCTCACAGGGGTGAGCCCACGCCTCTGTGCCTTCTCTGGATGAGCTCGCAATAAAACAGCACGGGCCTGCGGAAATTCCATATGCACGTGCATTTTCTCTAGATGATATAGAAAACTCTGTAGGCTCAGTAGAAATTTCCTGAACATGTGTACACATTCAGAGCTTGCCTTTTTATGCAAAATACACCAGTGAAAAACACTAAAAAGAAGCTCAAGCGACTTAAACTTTGCCAAATCCTCATGAAAAAACATGATGACATTAAAATACACAATACAATATACAATAGAAGCATCTAAAAATCAAGACACCAACACCCAACAAGTTATTCATGCAAAAACTAAACTAACAACTAAGAAAAAGAAAAAGTAAACACTTGGATTGCCTCCCAAGAAGCGCTTGTTTTACGTCACTAAGCTTGACATACCTCGTCCTTACCTCACGGGGGATCATATATGAATGTTGCCCTCTTACCCATGGCTTGAAAGCATGACGAGCAAAGTTTCTTGATGATAGAGGGAGAGTTATCGGGCTTGGGACCACCTAGCAATGGTTCATCCAACTTGGTCTGTTCACGCACATCTCCAACAGCCTTGGAGCATTTCTGTTGGCGTCTCCTCACCCTCTTCATCTTCCGAAGCACCTTCTTCAGGATCCCCAGAGTACATGGTACTTCTTCCATCGAGCCAAGCATCATTACTTCTTCATTTTCCTCCTTTTGGTCGAACAAGCCCTCGTAGGGGTCCGGATTGAATATTTCCTACATATATTCATCAACAATCTCATCATTAGTGTCTAGAAAATACAAAGTATCATTGAAATCTAGAGAATGCTGCATGGCTTTAGCAAGGCGGTATGTGAGCTTGTCATCTCCAACTCTCAAAGTTAGCTCCCCACCATCCATGTCAATCAATGCCTTGGAAGTCCGCAAGAACAACCTCCCAAGTATCAAGGGTACATCCGCATCCTCATCGACGTCTAGCACCACAAAATCTATATGAAATATGTACTTGTCGACCTTAACAAGCACATCTTCGATGATACCCCTCGGATGTCTCACCGTTCTGTCCACCAATTGCAAAGTCATCCGAGTCGGCCTAGGCTCGCCCAAGCCTAGCTTCTGAAAGAAGGTGTATGGCATGACGTTGATATTGGCCCTTAAGTTTGCCAATGCGATTTCTTTACCAAAATTGCCAATGTTGCATGAAATGATGAAGCTTCTTGGGTCTTTCCTTTTGTTCGGCATGTTCTTTTGCAAAATCGCTGAGCAAGAAGCATCTAAGATCACTACAACACTCTCCTTTAACTTCCTCTTGTTAGTCAACAAGTCCTTCATGAATTTTGCATACTTAGGCATTTGAGACAATGCCTCAACAAAAGGAATGTTGATGTGGAGTTGCTTTAACAAACTCAGGAACTTCTTGTATTGTTCATCTTCTTGGTTATTCTTCAACCTAGAGGGATAGGGGATTCTTTGCTTGAAAGGTAGTGGTGCCACCTCCTTTTCTTTGCTTGTTTCCTCTTCAACCTCTATGACCTTGAGTGCGTGTTCATTGGGCTGCTCACTCGAAAACCTACCTTCAACATCACGACCACTTCTCAAAGTGATCGCCTTCACATGCTCTCTAGGATTGGTCTCGGTATTGCTTGGCAAGCTTCCTTGTGATCTCTTAGATAGAGACTTCGCAATTTGCCCCACTTAATTCTCAAGGTTGTGAAAAGAAGCGGTGTGGTTGTGAAATGTAGCCTCAATTGATTGAAAACTTGTAGCCAATGATTGCACAAATCTAGTCAAGGCCTTCTCCAAATTGGTCATTGGTCTCCAAATCGGAGACTTCGGTTCTCCGTGTTTGGGGCTTGTTGTTATTGGAATCGGTGGCCCCATGGCCTTTTGTGGAACTTGGTTACTCCACGAGAAATTGGGATGATTTTTTTCCAACTGGATTGTAGGTCTTGCTATATGGATTCCCTTGATTCCTCATCGCGTACCCACAAAATCAACATTCTCAGCGAAGATGCATCACCAATAGAGATCAGGCAATCGGAAGGAGCATGTCCTATACCACACCCGTTGCAATTCGTCACGGCCGCTACTCTATTTGAAGTTAGGAGATCTAATTTCTTACTCAAAGTTTACACTTGAGCCGCCAATGAAGTTACTGCATCTATCTCTTCGAGACCGCCCACCTTTTTCTTCTCCCTAGCATTCCATTGGTAGCTGTTTAACCCCATTTCTTCAATTAACTGATGGGCCTCATCGGGGGTCTTGCTACCTAAGGTACCTCCTGCTGTCGCATCCAAGAGTTGCCTTGTACTCGGGTTCAAACCGTTATAAAAAGTCTGAACAATCATCCACTCTAGAAATCCATGTTACGGGCACTTTCTCAGGAGCTCCTTGAACCTTTCCCACATCTCAAATAGAGACTCCAATTCTGATTGTACAAAGGACGAGATCTCATTCCTAAGCTATGCAGATTTTCTGGGAGGGAAATAACGGGCAAGAAAAGCTTCTACCATCTCCTCCCATGTGCTAATTGATACTCTAGGTAATGAGTGTAGCCACTGCTTCACTCAACCCTTTAAAGAAAATAGGAAGGCTCTCAACTTGATGGAATCATCCGTCACCCTGTTTATCTTGAGCATATCATGCACCTCGAGAAAGTTCTCTATATGACTATTTGGATCCTCATCGGCCAAACCATTGAACTATGCAGATTGCTGCAACCTATGGATGAATGACGGCTTCAGCTCGAAGTTTTGAGCTATAATCGGTGGAAGGAAAATACTCGATTGTGTCCCAATCTTTGAAAATGCGGTATAATCGGATAATGTCCTCTGTTGTTCATTTTGTTCCGCCATATTATCCGACCCTTAAACTTCCAAATCAACCATATTAGACTATTCTTACACAGGTTCTTTCCCTTTTGTTTTAAATGTACGTTCGAGCTCGGGATCTCCTTCAATGAATACAGAGGGTTTCCTTCGGGTTATGAACTTGGAGCTGTACCAAAAGAAAGAAAACAAATCAGAACGATGATAGAAAATAAGATTGAAATAGAATGAATAAATGAATAGCTAAGAAAACAAAGTGCAAAGTATCTCTAAACGCCTATTCCCCGGCAACGACGCCAGAAACTTGATAACGCCCCTTGCATATGTCCCGCAAGTGCATGGGTTTGTTGAAGTAATAAAATCCCAGTTGAGTGGGTATCATATCCACAGGGAGTAGGGAGTAAAATACTTAAATTGCTTCTTAACTAAGTGAAATATGAATAGTGATTTATATGACAAGATGTAATTTAAACCAACATAAAAGAGACAAAAGAGAGAACACAAGTAAAGGAGATGTAAGGCAATTGATATAAATGGGATACTCGGATATTGATCCGCCTAGGACAATCGGCTATGGGGGTAGTATGAAATTCCTGTTTTCTTCTCTTTTCGCCCAAATGATATCTTCTTGTTCTCCATGGCTTCCTTATGCTCTACAAAACAAATAGTAGATGATTAAGCATAAAACGGGCATCAAACCTCACAAAATACACGCAAAGTGAATATGATATATACATGAAAACATCTACATTTAGACACTTATCAGCTCTCAAAATCCTAGCCGCAGCCCTCTCTCAAGTTGGAGAAAAGATGGAGAAAAGAATCTTTGAAATCAGTAGAAATCTGCTTTTAAAGAGTGGAATCGGGGAATCCACATGCCCACGTGGATATTCCACGAGCTTGTGAAATTAACACACGGGCTGTGGAATTTCCACATGCACTGTAATGGCTTCTCTATTACGAAACACTCCCAAAAACCATGCTTTCATCGAGGTAACATAAAAGGGCGCTCATTTACAACATAGATCGCTTTGCTTCTTCAATGAACGGCTGCGTTGGTGGATATCTTGTTACACATGCACATGCCGGAATACTTAGAATGTGACTGCCTTTGTGTCCCTCCAACTCATTGTGCTAGCTTGAATACAAGGAGGTTGGCACACATTCTAGCATCTTAAACCCAACTTATATCTTCGCGTTTGAACCTTCTCAAGATTTCATCCAAATAGTGCACTCACGATCTACATTGTCTTCTTTTTCTAAGATTCGGCTTCACAACCCTATATGCATGAAAGTAATATAACTACACACATATTAGTGTTAAAACCCAATAAAAGTAATGCTCATCATAAGAAAAGAACACTTCGCATTCTTATCACACAAGCACTTATCATGCCAGACCCTCAGTTTTGGGCACACAGTCTTGTTTTGTGCGACCACTGATTACGGCTCAGAATTTTTAGCTAAAGCCGGCATTCATCCACATGTTATAGCAGTACACATAGTTTAATGGGTTGGCCGATGAGGATTCAAACAATCACAAAGAGAATTTCTTGGAAGTGTGCGGCATGCTCAAGATCAATATTGTTACGGATAATGCCATCAAATTGAGAGCCTTCCCATTTTCTTTGAAGGGGAGAGCGAAGCAATGGCTACGTTTATTACCTAGAGCATTGATTATTACATGGGAGGAGATGGTAGAAGCTTTTCTTACCTGATATTTTCCACCCGGAAAATCTGCAAAGCTTAGGAATGAAATATCCTCCTTCATGCAAACGGAATTGGAGTCTTTATTTGAGATATAGGAGAGATTTAAGGAGCTCATGTGGAAATGTCCTTAACATGGGTTTCCTGAGTGGATGATTATTCAGACTTTTTAAAATGGGTTGAACCCTAGCACAAGGTAGTTACTTGATGTGCAGCAGGAGATAGCATATGTAGCAAGACCCCCGAAGTAGCACGAGAATTGATTGAAGAAATGGGTTTGAATAGCTACCAATGGAATGCAAGAGAGAAGAAGAAAGTGGTCGATCTCCATGAGATTGATGCGGTTATATCGTTGGCGGCCTAAGTTGAGCCATTGAGTAAGAAGTTAGACAGTCTAACTTCTCCTAGATTGGTGGCTGTGATGAATTATAATGGATGTGAAGGAGGCCATGCTCCATCTGATTTTCTGATAGCTATTGGTGGTAGATCCTCCATGGAACAAGTTGGTTTTATAGGTAATGCGATGAGGGTCCAAGGATATACATATAGCAATACCTACAATCCGGGTTGGAGAAGCCATCTGAACTTTTCTTGGCATAATCAAGGGCAATAAAAGGCCACAGCATGACTGGGTTTCCAACAACAATAAAGAATCCCGAACAGGGAGAATCGAGTTTCAAGCTTGGAGACCTGAATGACTGATCTAGAGAAAGCTTTGACTATATTTGTTCAATCATCGGATACAAGATTTCAGTGGGTCAAAGCTACACTTCACAACCACACCGCTTCATTGCACAATCTAGAAAATCAAGTGGGGCAAATTGCGAAGTCCCTATCGAAGAGACCTCAAGGGAGTTTACCTAGAAACACTGAAACCAATAAGAGAGAACATGTGAAGGCGATCACTTTGAGAAGTGGCCGTGAGGTTGAGGTTAGGCTTCCAAGTGAGAAAACCAATGTTAAAGCACCTGAGGTCGTGGAGGTTCAGGAGAGAACTAACAAGAAGAAGGTGGTGGCACCCCCACCGTACAAGCCAAGAATCCCTTACCCTTCAAGATTGAGGAACAACCAAAATGATAAACAATACAAAAAGTTCTTGGTGCTATTGAAGCAATTGCACATCAACATTCCTTTGTGGAAGCGTTCTTAGATGCCTCTTGTTTAGCAGTTTTGCAAAAGAATATGCCGAAGAAGAAGAAAGACCCCGGAAGCTTCATTATTCTGTGCAACATTGGTAATATGGGTAAAGAGATGGCATTGGAAGATTCAGGGGAAAGTATCAATGTCATGCCATACTCATTCTTTCATAAGCTAGGCTTGGGAGAGCCTAGGCCCACTCGGATGACACTTCAATTGGCTGACCGAACTGTTAGACATCCGAGGGCCATTGTTGAAGACGTACATGTGAAGGTTGACAAGTACATATTTCTTGTAGACTTTGTAGTGTTGGACGTCGATTAAGATGTAGATGTTCCTTTGACCAACAAGAGGAAGTTGGAGGACAGTGCATCGGTGATCTTATATGCCTCTTGTTCAGCAGTTTTGCAAAAGAATATGACAAACAAGAAGAAAGACCTCGGAAGCTTCATCATCCCGTGAAACATTGGTAATATGGGTGAAGAGATGGCATTGGCGGATTCATGGGCCAGTATCAACATCATGCTATACTTGTTCTTTTAGTAGCTAAGCTTGGGAGAGCCTAGGCGCACTTGGATGACACTTTAATTAGTGGACCAAACAGTTAGACATTCGAGGGGCATTATCGAAGACATACTTGTGAAGGTTGACAAGTACATATTTCCTGTGGACTTTGTTGTGTTGGATGTTGATGAGAAAGTAGATGTTCCTTTGATACTTGGGAGGCTATTCTTGCACTTCCAAGGTACTTATCGACATGGACGGTGGGGAGTTGACACTATGGTTTGGCGATGACAAGTTGACATACTACCTCGCTGAAGCCATGCGATATTCTCCTGACTTTTATAATATCCTTTAATTTTTGACACTAATGATGAACTAATAGATGAATATGTGTAGGAAATGATGAATCCCGACCCATATGAAGGGCTGCTAGACCAAGAAGTGGAAAATGAAGAAGTCTTGATGCTCAGTCTAAAGGAAAAGGGTACCATCTACCCCGGGGATAATGAACAAGGTGCTCTGACAAATGAAGCGAGCAAGGAGATGCCACAAGAAACACCCCAACGCTAATGGGGAAATACAAGAATGAAGTGAGGGTGACAAACTCTCATGTGTTAACATTCTCGATAACTCCTCCTCTACCCTCAAAAGATTATGTTCATCATGCTTTCAGGTTATGGGTAAGAGGGAAACCTTCATCTATGAGCCCCCATAAGGTAAGGAGAGGTAAGTCAAGCTTAGTGACATTACACAAATGCTTCTTGGGAGACAACCCAAGTCTTTACTAATTTTCTACGTTTTTAGTTTAGAACTTGCATGAATAAGGCATTGAGTGTTGGTGTCTTGATTCTTACATGCAAATTGCCATGTTTTTATTGTGGACCGTTGGTGTCTTCATTTGCTTACTTTTGTGTGGTGAAGTATCATGGTCATTTAAGCATGTTTTTTATGTTTCTCTAGTTACTTGTGCATATGTAGGCAGGCTTTGAATGAGTGTATTTATTTAGTATTCTTCTGCAAAGCCTACAAATTGTTCTAAGTCATCCAAAAAAAACACTCGGCCATGTGGAAATTCCACACAGGCATGTGTTTTCATTCAGACCTCATCCCGAGAGGACATAGGGGCGTGTGTCTGCCCCTGTGAATGACCTTGTGATAGTGACAAGGTCCCCTTGCGTATATCCCGCAAGTGCACGGGTTTGTCGAAGTAATAATCCCGGATGAGGGGGTATCGAATCCACAGACAGTAGGGAATAAAAACACTTAATCCGCTTCTTAGCTATGTGAAAGATCAGTAGTGATAAGTGTGACAATAATTCAATTCCCAAAAGTAAAAACAGTCTTGGGGCGTTTTCGGTGGCGTCTTCGAGCCCTCTTCATTTTTTGGAGCACCTTCTAAAAGATTCCCGGGGTAGATGTTTCCTCTCCAGTCGAACCAAGCATCAGCACTTCTTCATTGCTTTCCTCTTGGTCAAACAAACCTTTATACGAGTCCGGGTTGAACATTTCCTGTATATATTCATCAACAATCTCATCAGTAATGTCTAGAAAATACAAAGTGTTGTTAAAATCGAGAGAATGCCGCATGGCTTCAGCAAGGCGGTAAGTGAGCTTATCGTCTCCGACTCTCAATGTGAGCTCTCCGCCGTCCATGTCAATCAATGCTTTGGAAGTCCGCAAGAACGGTCTCCCAAGTATCAAGGGTACCTCTGCATCCTCATCGACATCTAGCACTACAAAGTCAACCGGAAAAATATACTTGTCCACCTTGACAAGCACGTCTTCAATGATGCCTCTCGGATGTCGTATCGTTCGGTCCGCCAATTGTAAAGTCATCCGAGTAGGCCTAGGCTCACCCAAACCTAGCTTTTGGAAAAAAGTGTATGGCATGACATTGATACTCGCTCCTGAATCCGCCAATGCCATTTCCTCACCTAAGTTGCCGATGTTACACGGGATAATGAAGCTTCCCGGGTCCTTCTTCTTGTTTGGCATGTTCTTTTGTAACGTCACCGAACATGAAGCATCAAGCACCACTGAAGCACTCTCCTCCAATTTCCTCTTGTTGGTCAATAGATCTTTAAGGAACTTCGCATACTTAGGCATTTCAGCCAAAGCCTCAACAAAAGGAATGTTGATGTGGAGTTGCTTGAATCTAGAGGGATAAGGGATTCTTGGCTTGAAAGGTGGGGGTGCCACCTCTTTCTCCTTGCTTGTTCCCTTGTCAACCCCTACGACCTCGGGTGCGTGTTCTTTCGGCTTCTCACTTGGAAGCCTCCCTTCAACCTAATGACCGCTTCTCAAAGCGATCACCTTCACATGTTCTCTCGGGTTGGTTTCCGTGTTGCTTGGTAAACTCCCATATGGCCTTTTGGAAAGAGATTTCGCAATTTGCCCCACTTGATTTTCAAGGTTATGCAACGAGGCGGTGTGATTGCGAAGTGTAGCCTCGACTGATTCAAACCTTGTATTTGCCGATTGAACAAATCTAGCCAAGTGCTTCTCCAAATCCTTCATTCGGGTTTCCAAGCGTAAATTCGCTTTTTCCACTTGAGGGGCTTGTTGTTGTTGTTGGAACCCCGATGGCACCATGGTCTTCTGTGGTCCTTGATTACTCCATGAAAAGTTGGGATGATTCTTCCAACCTGAATTGTAGGTGTTGCTGTATGGATTCCCTTGAGGTCTCATTCCATTACCTACAAAGTCGACATTCTCAACTGAAGAAACATCACCAATGACGATTGGGCAATCGGAGGGAGCATGTCCTCCACCACAACCAGTGCAATTGATTACAGCCGCAACGCTATTCGAAGCTATAAGATCTAGCTTCTTACTCAAACTCTCCACTTGGGCCGCCAATGAAGTTACCGCATCAATTTCATGGAGACCGGCCATCTTTTTCTTCTCCCTCGCATTCCACTGGTAGCTATTTAACCCCATTTCCTCAATCAATTGATGAGCTCGTCAGGGGTCTTGCTACCTAAGGTACCTCCTGCCGCCACATCCAAGAGTTGTCTTGTACCTGCATTCAACCCATTATAGAAGGTTTGAACAATCATCCACTCCAGAAATCCGTGTTGCGGACACTTGCGCAGGAGTTCCTCGAATCGTTCCCATGTCTCAAATAGAGACTCCAATTCCAATTGCATAAAGGATGAGATCTCATTCCTAAGCTTGGCTAATTTTTCGGGAGGGAAATAACATGCTAGAAAAGCTTCTACCATCTCCTCCCATGTAGTGATTGATGCCCTAGGCAATGAGTGTAGCCACTGCTTTGCTTTCCCCTTTAAGGAAAATGGGAAGGCTCTCAATTTGATGGCATCATCCATCACACCATTGATCTTCAGCATGTCGCACACCTCGAGGAAGCTCTCTATGTGACTGTTTGGATCCTCATCGGCCAACCCTTTGAATTGTGCTGACTGCTGTAGCATATGGATGAATGCCGGCTTTAGCTCAAAATTCTGAGCTGTAATTGGGGGACGCACAATACTCGATTGTGTCCCCAACATTGAAGGTCTGGCATAATCGGATAGTGTTCGTTGTTGCTCATTCTATTCTGCCATGTTCTCAGATCCTTCTACTTCCAAATCAGCTCGATTAGGTTGTTCTTGTACAGGTTCTTTCCCTTTCCTTCGAAGTGTATGTTCAAGCTCAGGGTCTTCTTCAATCAATATTGATGGATTCCCTCGGGTCATAACCTGAAGCTGTACCAAAAGAAAAAGAAAAAGAAAATCAGAAAAATGATAGAAAAAGAAGATATGGAATAGAATGTGCGGTGAAATAGCTAAGAAAACAAAGTGCAAAGTGTCTCTAAATGGCGCCAATAACTTGACAAGGTCCCCTTACTTATATCCCGCAAGTGTACGGGCTTGTTGAAGTAATAATCCCGGGTGAGCGGGGTCGAATCCACAGGGAGTAGGGAGTAAAAATACTTAATTTGATTCTTAGCTATGTGGAATATCAATAGTGATAAGTGTGAAATTGATTCAATTCTCAACATTAAAAACAACAAGTGAAAGAGCAAAAGTAAGAAGAGGGTAAGGCAATCGATAAAGAATGGGGTACCCGGATAATGCTTCACTTAGGATGATTGCTTCAAGTCCAAGAACTCTCTATTATGCTTCCTAATCAATGCAATGGTGAGTCGTGGAAATCCTTACATACATAGTCCCAAATCTAAGGTCAACTATGCCTAACTCTATACATGTCCCGGAGGAGAAATCGAGCAATCTACCTCGCACTCGCATAGAGTTGCAATGAGCTCTAGGGATTCCAAGTGATAAATCTCTTCCTAAATATAGACCTACCCCTTTGGTCCAGGTGGAAGGTCCCTAGCCATAATTAAGCCCTAGATACTAAGATCCTCTCAACGCTTCACTCCATTGCACGCGTAACTAGGCCCCAGCGGAGGTTCATCCCTTAGACCATTCACTCGATTATGGCCGCAAAGAACTCGAGGAACAGAGGTAGAATCTATCACATCGGAGGGGAAAGGGGACGCTCCTGTACCTCTCGACTCACCCTCTCAACCCTCTGCAACCTAGCTTTGTCTAACGCTAGTGGTGTGTCACTCACTCACAAGGTTAACAACAAGAACTCTCAACCCTAGTGTTACTCTAGTGGAAATGTTCATACAATCAAGCATTCAAGGTTGGAACTCACAATAAACATCAATTTATTGAAAGCATAATAAAGAAGTTCAATGAAACGAATACATCCTAGGGTTCACAATCATCCAAGTACCCACTAGGGCTTTAGCTCTCCATGGTGCTTAGTACAATCAAAGAAATCGAATGTAAAAGCAATGAATCCATAAAGAAACCCCCTCGATGGTCGTGTTGATGGTCTTGTGGAGAGTCCTCTACTCGTCGTCCAAGGATTCCTTCATCCGGTATAGGATACGCCTCGATGGAAGCTCCCCTACCAATCTTCTTCCTAATGGAATCATGATGTCGGAGCCATAGAACCTCTCCAAAACCTTGGCCAATACCCCTTGAAACCCTAGCCGAAGCTCTCTCACAAGTTGGAGAAAAGATGGAGAACAGAATACCAAAATCGGGGTTGAATCGGCTTTAAATAGGGCTGGAATCGGGCAACTCCACGGGCGTGGACGATACACGCACCCGTGCGGAATTTCCACATGGGCGTGGATAATTTCCACATGCCAGTGTGGATTCTCTGTTTCTCTGATTTCTCGGCCGGCTGTGAACAGTGTTGCTACAGTGCTCTGCTACAGTCTTCGTCCTGATTAACTTCCCAATTTCTTGAGGATAGAGGGTGTACTCTCGGGCTTTGGACCACATAGCAATGGTTCGTCCAACTTCCTTGGCTCATGAACGTCTCAAACAATCTTGGAGCATTTTCGGTGGCGTCTCCGAGCCCTCTTCATTTTCCGAGCACCTTCTTCAAGATCCCGGGGTAGATGTTTCCTCTCCAGTCGAGACCAAGCATCATTACTTCTTCATTGCTCTCCTCTTGGTTTGAACAATCCTTCATACGGATCCTGAGTTTGAACATTTCCTACATATATTCATCAATAATTTCATCGATGAGTGTCTAGAAAGTATAGAGTATCATCAAAATCGAGAGAATGCCGCATGGCTTCAGCAAGGCGGTATGTGAGCTTATCATCTCCAACTCTCAAAGTGAGCTCCCCGCCGTCCATGTTAATCAATGCTTTGGAAGTCCACAAGAACGGTCTCCCAAGTATCAAAGTTACATCTGCATCCTCATCGACATCTAGCAGTACAAAGTCAACCGAAAAAATGTACTTGTCCACCTTGACAAGCACGTCTTCAATGATGCCTCTCGGATGTCGTACCGTTCAGTCCGCTAATTATAAAGTCATCCAAGTAGGCCTAGGCTCACCCAAGCCTAGCTTTTGGAAGAAAGTATATGGCATGACGTTGATGCTCGCACCTGAATCCGCCAATGCCATTTCCTCACCTAAGTTGCCGATGTTACATGGAATGATGAAGCTTCCCGGGTCTTTCTTCTTGTTCGGCATGTTCTTTTGCAACACCACCGAGCATGAAGCATCTAGCACCACTGAAGCACTCTCCTCCAATTTCCTCTTGTTCGTCAATAGGTCTTTCAGGAACTTCGCATACTTAGGCATTTGAGCCAATGCCTCAACAAAAGGAATGTTGATGTGGAGTTGCTTGAACAAACTAAAGTAGTTCTTATATTGTTCATCCCCTTGGTCATTCTTCAATCTAGAGGGATAAGGGATTCTTGGCTTGAAAGGTGGGGTTGCCACCTCTTTCTCTTTGTTTTCTCCCTTCTCAACCTCTACAACCTCGGGTGCGTGTTTGATAAGTGCTTGTGCGATATGGATGCGAAGCATTCATTCCTTATGTTGAGCATTACTTTTCTCAGGTTTTTACATTAATATGTGTGTTTTTATGTTACTTTTATGCAGGTAGGGTTGTGAGGCCGAGTATGAAGGAAATAGGCCAATGTGGATCATAATGCACCAATTTTGGAGGAGATCTTGCTAAGGTTCAAACGCGAAGACGTAGGGTGTGTGGAAATCTGAGAAACAGAGAATCCACACAGGCGTGTGGAAATTATCCACGCCCGTGTGGAAATTCCACAAGGGTGTGTGACATCATACACGCCCATGCAGTCGCCCGATTCCAGCCCTATTTAAAGTCGATTTCAGCGCCGATTTTGGTATTCTTTTCTCCATCTTTTCCCCAACTTGTGAGAGGACTTCGGCTAGGGTTTCGAGGGGTATTGGCCAAGTTTTTGGAGAAGTTCTATGGCTCCGACATCATGATTCCATTAGGAAGAAGGTTGGTAGGGAGCTTCGATTGAGGCGTATCCTATACCGGACGAAGGAATCTTTGGACGACGAGTAGAGGACTCTCCACAAGACCATCGACACGACCATCGAGGGGGTTTCTTTATGGATTCATTGCTTTTACATTCAATTTCTTTGATTGTATTAAGCTCCATGGAGAGCTAAAGCCCTAGTGGGTACTTGGATGATTGTGAACCCTAGGATGTATTCGTTTCATTGAACTTCTTTATTATGCTTTCAATAAATTGATGTTTATTGTGAGTTCCAACCTTGAATGCTTGATTGTATGAACATTTCTCCTAGAGTGACACTAGGGTTAAGAGTTCTTGTTGGTAACCTTGTGAGTGAGTGACACACCACGAGCGTTAGACAAAGCTAGGTTGGAGAGGGTTGAGAGGGTAAGTCGAGAGGTACAGGAGCGTCCCCTTTCCCCTTCGGCGTGATAGATTCTACCTCCGTTCCTTGAGTTCTTTGCGGCCATAATAGAGTGAGCGATCTAAGGGATGAACCTCTGCTGGGGCCTAGTTGCGCGTGCAATGGAGTGAAACGTTGAGAGGATCTTAGTATCTAGGGCTTAATTATGGCTAGGGACCTTCCACCTGGACCAAAGGGTTAGGTCTATATTTAGGAAGAGATTTATCACTTGGAATCCCTTGAGTTCATTGCAACTCTATGCGAGTGCGAGGTGTTGAGATTGTTCGATTTCTCCTCCGGGACATGTATATAGTTAGGCATAGTTGACCTTAGATTTGGGACTATGTATGTAAGGATTTCCATGACTTACCATTGCATTGATTAGGAAGCATAATAGAGAGTTCTTGCACTTGAAGCGATTATCCTAGGTGAAGCATTATCCGAGTACCCCATCTTTATCTATTGCCTTACCCTCTTCTTACTTTTGCTCTTTCACTTGTTGATTTTATTGTTGAGAATTGAATCAATTTCACACCTATCACAATTGATCTTCCACATAGCTAAGAATCAAATTAAGTATTTTCACTCCCTACTCCGTGTGGATTCGACCCCGCTCACCCGGGATTATTACTTCGACAAGGCCATGCACTTGCGGGATATAAGCAAGGGGAACTTGTCAGTGTTCTTTCATCTTCTCACTCAAAAGCCTCCCTTCAACCTCACGACCACTTCTCAAAGTGATCGCCTTCACATGTTCTCTAGGGTTGGTTTCCGTGTTGCTTGGTAAAGTTCCATGTGGCTTTTCGGAGAGAGTCTTCGTAATTTGCCTCACTTGATTTTCAAGATTGTGCAAGGAGGCGCTGTGATTGCAAAGTGTAGCCTCGACTGATTCAAACCTTGTATTTTCCGATTGAACAAATCTAGCCAAGTGCTTCTCCAAATCTGTCATTCGGGTTTCCAAGCCTAAAATTCTTTTTTCCACTTGAGGGCTTGTTGTTGTTGGAAACCTGATGGCCTCATGGTCTTCTGTGGTCCTTGATTACTCCATGAAAAGTTGGGATGATTCTTCCAAACTGAATTGTAGGTGTTGCTGTATGGATTCCCTTGAGGTCTCATTCCATTACCTACAAAGTCAACGTTTTCAATTGAAGAAACATCACCAATGACGATTGGGCAATCGGATGGAGCATGTCCTCCACCAGAACCGGTACAATTGGTCATGGCCGCAACTCTATTCGCAGCTATAAGATCTAGCTTCTTACTCAAACTCTCCACTTGGGCCGCCAATGAAGTTACCGCATCAATTTCATGGAGGACGGCCACCTTTTTATTCTCCCTAGCATTCCACTGGCAGCTATTTAACCCCATTTTCTCAATCAATTGATGAGCCTCATCGGGGGTCTTGCTACCTAATGTACTGATCGACACAAAGTGTGTACACCCGCAAGCGCACCTGGTCGTCAAGTAATAAACCACTCGCGCATGCACGAGTGGGTCATATTCCCAAGGGGCCTGAGGAGCTACCCTACTCACTTCTTACCTATTGTTTAGCTCACCGATTCCAAGGTAGGAGAAAAGAAGAAAAGAAAGCAAAATGAAAAAGCAAGATGAATTCTTAAAAAAATACGAAACAAGCTAAACACGGGAGATGCTCAAGGTTGGAAAAGCAGTCACGGATGTGGATTCCCAAGGGGTTACTAAAAGTGCAAAGGATACCGAGGTAATTAAGCACGTGGCTAGTTGGACCCGAGAAAACCAAAACCTAGGTCAACCCGATGGTCACGGCAATTGACCCCCTAACCCGGTGCAAGTGTTGGCAGCGTAATCTCTTCCACCCAACTTCCCACACGGTTTGCAAGGAGAATGTTGGTTTTCACAAGTTAGGGTGGAAACACAAGTAGTTTTCAACCCTAGGATTGGAGGGGTATAAATACCCGATGGTCACGGCATATTTATACAATGAACACTTCCTAGTTTGGTGGAGTCTAGCACTAAGGCAATGGTCATGCTACAAAAGTGCTACCAAGAATTTGATACATCACTCAATTAAATGTACCAAAACAAGTAAGAACACCAAACAAGGATCTCAACAAGCCAAACATGCATAAACTACTCAAATAATCCAAAACATCACAAGTTCACCCCCTAGGTTCAACTACATCCGGTGACCTAGGGGTTTAGTTGTTCATGCTCAACAAGAAAACCAAATAATCCATACAAACAACTAAAGTAAACATGAGGAACACTCCCTCAAATGATGAAGGTTAAATGACGCAAGAATCCCCGGAGAAAGCCTTCCGAAGACGCCACTCAAATGGGTGGCTTCCCGTTGTCTTCAACCTCCAAGCAATGATGCCCTAGAAGTAGATCCTCCTCGTTCTTGCTCTCCCCACCGAGAAATGCTCGGGTTTTCCTCCCTTTTTGCCCTCGTAAAGCTTGGGTTCAAGTGATGTGGAAGTGTCCTCCAAACCCTAGCCAGCCTTACCCCCAAAGAAGATGAAGAATCAAGAAGAAGATGCCCAAAAAATGCCCTTCAAGACCTTATAAGTGCCCAGATCCCAACCGGTAAACGGGTCAGTATATCGGCCGTATACCGACCCCTCGGGAATTTCAGTTTCTGCCGAGAAGCCCGCGATGAGCTACAGTGACTGCTAAAGTGAAACTACTACAATGAGTAGTGAAGTGATATTAGCTTTGTCTCATCTAGAATGCCCCAATGAGTGTGTGCAACCTCCCACCTTGACCTCCACACCCTGGATTATCCCAGGATGCCCTTTCACCACACACAGAATGAAGATGACATTAAAGTGCCAAAGACTTCTTCAATACTCAGGTAAAAGTCCTCTGGTTCCTCAACACGATTTTAACCCTTAAGTGATTGTGAAACAGGTTCCAAGAGATCACAAGAGATGCTTTATTTTCTTCCCACACAATTATACACACTTTCTCTTTTTCTTGGGTCCGCCTAACATAGACAGCACAGAAAATAATCTTTCAGATGGATGCACATGCTGGTTAGGCACAAGAGTCACCCACTTACTCAATTACAGTCTACATAGACGCATTCATTCTTATAAACTTATAAAGCGGAGGAATACTTGACATAGACCCCTTTCTTTAACCTCTCATGATCCCCGACAAAACAACACCCGCTACAAACAAGTTCGGTGGAGGAACTCGGAAGCTTTTTAAAAAGTGCATTGAAGACCGAATTTAACAAATTAATGCCAATGTCATCATGATGGGTTGGTTAGAGCGTACAAGGTGAGTGATCGTGAACATGTATACGAGTGCACTAGAGATGAAAGCAGAGCTACATTCAAGCACATGCAATGTACTGACTCACACCTATCATTCTACCAAGCCAGGAAGTCCCTAAGTAAACATTCATAGCCATCATAGGTAGTAAGCATGCAAAAGGATAAAATACTCCAAGTAAGAAAAAAACATCCCCGGACCTAAAAAGTCGTACATTGCCCTCAATGTACCTAAGTCAAGCAGAGAAAAAAATGGGGAATGAAAAAAACAATAAGCACGAAATGGGGTAAAGACACTTTCCCGATTCCACTGGTGTGATTCCAAATTCTCCACATGGATCGATGCATACCACATAATGAGGGTGAAAAGTACAAGCTTCACAAAAATTAATGATCTCGAAAAAGACCAAGAAGCCAATCATCATTCACAATTTTTAAAAGGGGAAATGGAAATAAAATACGGGAGAGCGCCATGAGAAACAAAAATAGGAGCATAGTAGGGGAAAGGCCCTAGCTAGCTCAAAAGTACAAGTCTGAACAACACACAACAAACAAAGATAGAACAGAAGAACAAATACAAAATACACAAAAGTATGTCATGGGTCTATGAAGCTAGAGGAAATGATGATGCGAGCACAAGATCTTGGTAGCGTAGAAAGCACCAAAAGAATGAAAAAAATTCAAGACAATGCTAGTGCTACAGTAAATTCGAAAACCAATGTCAAGAACTTTGCTTGCAAAAGTAGCCAAAAAAATTGTACAAATCAAGGAAAAAAATTCTTGATAATCATTAAGCATTCATTCAACAACAAAAAAATCCAAGAAACTTCACCCACAAAAAGCATGAAAAGCTCAAAGTTTTGAGTGAAAGAACAAACCTTCAACCAAGAGTAAGATGTGCAAAATATAATGGTTGGATCTGGCCAAAAGCTTGCTCAAACTCTAATTTTTATGTCACTAAAATGGAGAAGAGGGGAGAAGAGCAAACTAGAGCAAAAATTGAAGGAAAAGCGGTGGAGAAATGAGGGAGAAAAGGGTAGAAGAGTGGAGAAGATGAATGAATAGTTTGCTGCCCTAAGTCCTTAAGTACCCTTTCACTCTTGTGGTCTTGCCGACCATCCTTGCAGCCGCAAGGATGGTCCTCAAGACTCGGGATGAGTCTTAAGGGGCATCCTTGCGACGCAGGATGGTCCTCAAGACTCCTGGATAGGTCCGAGGGGCATCCTTGCGACGCAAGGATGGTCCTCGAGATTTTCCTGACGCACGTTGATTCTCCACGCGTTGTACACTTCGTTTTATGATTAAAACCATGAAAAATAAAGCCGGAAACATCGACAAAACACTCAAAACATCATCAAGATTGCATCAAAAACAAGAAATTACTCAAAGACCACATGACAAACAAAAGAGAATACAAAGGCTAATGAGCTAAGAAAAAAATGATGAAAACACAAATACAACCAAACCACACTAAAATACAAGTCCAACACACAAACACAAATGAGGAAATTAATACGAGGAATGAAATGAACTTGGGTTGCCTCCCAAGAAGCGCTTGTTTAACGTTGTTAGCTTGACGTGCATTACCTCAAAAGATCATGGTGGAACAAATGGATGGAAGTTACCTCGAGCCCTTGGAGTTGTGTTGCCACTTGGAAAATTCAATGAAAGGCATGAGAAAACTTTAAATTTACCATGGTTTCCAAAGAATAAATGATCAACTTCATCCGGGTGTAATGTGGACAACTTTTTCTCCACTTTTTTGTTTCTCCTTCGATTTTCTCCAAATCTTCTTAACACCCTTAATTTTCTTGCCATTGAGTGGTGAATTACCCTCCACTTGATTAATTTGTTGTGTTGGTGGAGGGGGAAGTTCTTCTTCGGCATATTGGCACGGGAACTGATCCAAGTACTCATCCAAAGGGTTTAAGGCAAGCACCTCCTACACACAATCAGAAATAATCTCATCAGTAGTATCAGTGAAGTATAGTTTGTCATCATGATCAAGTGTGTGCTTCATTCCTTCAGGGAGGGTGAAGACCACTTGCTCGTCTCCGACCCTCAAGGTCATCTTGCCCTCTTGAACATCAATTAGAGCACCTAAAGTATTAAGGAATGGATGTCCAAGGATTAAGGGAACCTCAACATCATCACCCACATCTATAATCACAAAATCTACAGGAATGATGAGTTTGTCAACTCTAACAAGGACATCTTTGACTACCCTTCGAGGCCGTCGCACTGATCTATCAGTAAGCTGCAATGTCATTCTTGTACGCCTTAGGTCTTCTAATCCCAGTTTCAAGAACAAGTTGTATGGCATTACATTTATGCTAGCCCCAGATTCGGCTAGAGCATGCTCCGTCATTCCTTCACCAAGTACACACGGAATTACAAAACTACCCGGATCCTTTAACTTATGTGGCAGGTTTTTCTCTAGAATAGGCGTGTAGTTCGATGAAGTGCAAGCTGTGCCTCGATCCTCTAACTTTCTCTTATTAGTGAGCAGCTCCTTCAAAAATTTGGCATACTTTGGCATTTGAGCCGATGACCTCAATGATTGGAATATTTATGTGAAGTTGTTTGAAGATATTGAGAAATTTCTTGAATTGGGCCTCATCCTTATCTTGTTTGAGTCTCGAAGTGCGGTATCAGCGGCTTGTATTCGTACCCCCTTGAAATGTTAGGATTGGGGGAGTCTTCAACAAGTTTCCTCCCATTGTCCTTACATGCATGTTCATCCAAATTAGGGTCTTCCCGGACAGTTTACCCCCATCATTGGGAGCACTTGGGATCTCTTTTTCCTTACTTCCAGCGCCTCCCACTTCTCAAAGTAACGACTTGTAATTGTTCCCTTGGGTTTGCATTCGGTGTTGCTCGGCAAACTCCCCGAGGATCGTTCGACTTGACCACGAGCAAAAGTCTGTCCCACTTCAGTTTACTAGAGAATGGATGGACGCTTGGACATTTTTCAGTATGACACCGAATTCATCAAGTTTCTTTTCATTCTACGAGAAACGTGCCTCTGTGCCAAGCATGAATCTTGCTAATACATCCTCCAGTGGAGAGTTTCTTCTCTTGTGGAGGAGGAGCATGGTATTGGTTTCCACGAAATGGTGGAGGCTTGTCTCGAGATTGGCCTTGATTCCAAGAGGGATTTGACGAGCCTCTCCAACCATAATTGTAAGTGTTACCAAATTGGTTCCCTGGTCCCACATGGTCCACCCCCAACATAATCAATTGTTTTCTACGAGGAGGTGATGGGGCAACAAAAATAGGACATTGTAATGTTGCATGCCCGACCCCACAAGTGTCACATGACAAAACGGCCTTGGAACCCAAGCTGGACCCCAACTTTCGAGCTGGTCAACTATTCATGCTAGGGCATCATGCTTTTGAATTACGCTCGGCGATATGCTTCGTCAAGGCATCAATCTTCGCGACCAATGCTGTGGATTCATTCACCCTCATACAGCCCTCGCAGCCCTTGGAGGCTTACGTCTAGTGCTCAATGACACTCGTTCTTTGGACATATTCTCAATTAATTCCTCGGCCTCTTGAGGAAGCTTGTTGCTTAAAGAACCACATGCTGCATCAATAAAGCTGTCTAGTAGCATAGTTCAGCCCGTTACACAACATCGTGACTCTCATCCATGCTGGGAAGCCATGATGTGGACACTTGCGAAGAAGATCCTTAAATCGTTCCTGGGCTTCAAATAGTGTCTCACTATCACCTTGCTCGAAAGACGATATCTCTCAGTCTCAATCTTGCGGCCTTGCTTGGAGGAAAATACGGGCTAGGAACTTCTCGACCATTTCCTTCCAAGTGGTGACGGACCCGGAGCTAAGGACGTGAGCCATCATGTATGCTGCATCTCTCAAGCTGAACGGGAACAACCTCGATCCCGATGGCATCATCTGACACTAATTTGATCTTGAAAGTGGAGCAGATTTGAAGGAACCGAGCAAGATGGGCATGGGGATCCTCATCCGCTAGACCATCAAAACTGTACTGAATTCTGAATCATCCCTATGGTACTCGCCTTGATTTTCAAAGTTATTAGCCGGAGCGGTTGGTACTTGGACACTAAATTCTTCTCCGGTGAGCCCGTGGCCTTTCATATTCCGATAGGGTCTTCCTAGGCTCCTCCATGGTCGACGGTTCACTTGACTCAACCCTGAACCTCTTGTTGTCTAAAACTTTCTGCTGCTTCTCTCAATCTTTGATGCAAAGTTCTTTCTATCTCGTTATCGGGTTCAGTCAAGTTTGCTTGACTCGCTTGTGTCATAAGATGTGTACCTACATGAATTGAGGAGTCAAGAAGTTAGTTAATAGTAAGAACACAAAGATGGGTAATTACAAAAGATCATCAACCAAAAACACAAAAGACAAACAAAACAAAAGAGCAAAAACAAAATGAAAATGAAAAGGCTAAATCAACAAGTGTAAAGCTTTCCAAATATTCCTCGATGATTGGTCCCGACAGCGTCGCCAAAAAAACTTGATCGACACAAAGTGTGTACACTCGCAAAGTCGCAGGGGTCATCAAGTAATAAACCACTTGCTCATGCACGAGTGGGTCGTATTCCCAAGGGGCCCCGAGGAGCTACCCTACTCACTTCTTACCCGTTGTTTAGCTCACCGATTCCAAGGTAGGAGAAAAAGAAAAGAAAGCAAAATGAAAAGCAAGATGAATTCTTAAGAAATACGAAACAAGCAAAACACGGGAGATGCTCAAGGTTGGAAAACGGTCATTGATGTGGATTCCCAAGGGGGTTACTAAAGTGAAAAGGATACCGAGTAATTAAGCACGTGGCTAGTTGGACCGAGAAAAAAAAAACCTAGGTCAACCCGATGGTCACGGCAATTGACCCCTAACCCGGTGCAAGTGTTGAGCGCGGAATCTCTTCCACCAAACTTCCCACACGATTGCAAGGAGAATGTCGGGTTTCACAAGTTAGGGTGGAAACACAAGTAGTTTTTCAACCCTAGGATTGGAGGGGTACAAATACCCGATGGTCACGGCATATTTATACAATGAACCATTCCTAGTTTGGTGGAGTCTAGCACTAAGGCAATGGTCATGCTACAAAAGTGCTACCAAGAATTTGATACATCACTCAATTAAATGTACCAAAACAAGTAAGAACACCAAACAAGGATCTCAACAAGCCAAACATGCATAAACTACTCAAATAATCCAAAAACATCACAAGTTCACCCCTAGGTTCACCTACATCCGGTGACCTAGGGGGTTTTAGTTGTTCATGCTCAACAAGAAAACCAAATAATCCATACAAACAACTAAAGTAAACATGAGGAACACTCCCTCAAATGATGAAGGTCGAATGACGCAAGAATATCCGGAGAAAGCCTTCTGAAGACGCCACTCAAAGGGGTGGCTTCCCGTTGTCTTCAACCTCCAAGTAATGATGCCCTAGAAGTAGATCCTCCTCATTCTTGCTCTCCCCGCCGAGAAATGCTCGGGTTTTCCTCCCTTTTTGCCCTTCTAAAGCTTGGGTTCAAGTGATGTGGAAGTGTCCCTCCAAACCCCTAGCCGGCCTTACCCCCCAAAGAAGATGAAAAAAATCAAGAAGAAGATGCCCAAAAATGCCCTTCAAGACCTTATAAGTGCCCGGATCCCGGTCGGTAAAGCGGGTCAAGATATCCGGCCGTATACCCGACCCCTCAGAATTTCGAGTTCTCGAGAAGCCCGCGATGAGCTATAGTGAGTCGCTATGATTGAAACTACTACGAGTACCACCTCTACAGATCTGTACTACGATAATCCCGGCCCCCGAAAATGCCGCTTTGTTCTTTGAATTTATCCCTCAATCGCGTCACCGAGGCCCCAAGGCTTCAAATGGGCCTGAAAATGTAAAAAAATAACACAATTTAAACCAAAAGGGCATCGATTCAACAAATAAATATAAAGAATCCTACAAAACAAATACATGTAGAGTAGGACTTTTAGACGCTTTATCATGTACCTCCCGGCACGCAGATCCAAGAGTTGCCTTGTACTCGGGTTCAAACCATTGTAGAAGGTTTGAACAATCATCCACTCCGAGAATCCATGTTGCGGACACTTTTGCGAGGAGTTCCTTGAACCTTTCCCATGTCTCAAATAGAGACTCCAATTCCAACCGCACGAAGGGTGAGATCTCATTTCTAAGCTTTGTCGATTTTTCGGGAGGGAAATAATGGGCTAGAAAAAGCTTCTACCATCTCCTCCCATGTAGTGATTGATGCTCTAGGTAATGAGTGTAGCCAACGCTTTGCTTTCCCCTTTAAGGAAAAATGGGAAGGCTCTCAAGTTGATGGCATCATCCGTCACACCATTTATCTTCAAAGATGTCTCTATGTGACTATTTTGGATCCTCATCGCCAAATCGTTAGATTGTGTGAGCTCTGCATGACGATATGGATGAATGCCGGCTTTAGCTCGAAGTTTTGAACTGCAATTGGGGGACGCACAACACTCGATTGTGTCCTCAACACTGAAGGTCTGGCATAATCGGATAATGTTCATTGTTGCTCATTTTGTTCTGCCATGTTGTCAGATCCTTCTACTTCCAAATCAACTGGATTATGCTGTTCTTGCACAGGTTCTTTCCCTTTTCTTCTAAGTGTACGTTCAAGCTCAGGGTCTCCTTCAATCAATATTGATGGATTCCCTCACGGGTCATAACCTGGAGCTGCACCAAAAATCAAGTAAAAGAAAATCAGTACGATGATAGAACAAGAAGATATGAATTAGAATGTGTGGTGAAATAGCTAAGAACACAAAGTGCAAAGTATCTCTAAACGCCTAGCTCCCCGGTAACGGCGCCAAAAACTTGACAAGGTCCCCTTGCGTATATCCCGCAAGTGCACGGGTTTGTCAAAGTAATAATCCCAGGTGAGCGGGGTCGAATCCATAGGGAGTAGGGAGTAATGACACTTAATTCAATTTTTAGCTATGTGGAGTATCAACAATGATAAGTGTGATAATGATTCAATTCTCAACAATTAAAAAGCAACAAGTAAGAGAGCAAAAAGTAAGGAGGAGGCAAGGCAATCGATAAAGATGGGGTACTCGGATGATGCTTCACCTAGGAAAAAAATTGTTTCAAGTGCAAGAACTCTCTATTATGCTTCCTAATCAATGCAATGGTGAGTCGTGGAGATCCTTACATACATAGTCCCAAATCTTAGGTCAACTATGCCTAACTCTATTCATGTCCCGGAGGAGAGATTAAATAACCTCTCAACCTCACACTCGAATAAAGTTGCAATGTGCTCTAGGGATTCCAAGTGATAAATCGCTTCCTAATTATAGACCTAACCCTTTGGTCCAGGCGGAAGGTCCCTAGCCAAAATTAAGCCCTAGATACTAAGATCCCCTCAACGCTTCACTCCATTGCACGCGCAACTAGGCCCCAGCGGAGGTTCATCCTTTAGACCATTCACTCTATTATGGTCGCAAAGAACTCAAGGAACGGAGGTAGAATCTATCACGTCGGAGGGGAAAGGGATGCTCACTGTGCCTCTCGACTCACCCTCTCAACCCTCTCAAACCCTAGCTTTTTGTCTAACGCCGTGATGTGTCACTCACTCACAAGGTTACCAACAAGAACTCTCAACCCTAGTGTCACTCTAGGGGATATGTTCATACAATCAAGCATTCAAGGTTGGAACTAACAAAAAACATCAATTTATTGAAAGCATAATAAAGAAGTTCAAAGAAACGAATACATCCTAGGGTTCACAATCACCCAAGTACCCACTAGAGGTTTAGCTCTCCATGGAGCTAAGTACAATCAAAGAAATTGAATGTAAAAGCAATGAATCCATAAAGAAACCCCCTCGATGGTCGTGTCGATGGTCTTGTGGAGAGTCCTCTACTCGTCTTCCAAGGATTCCCTCATCCGGTATAGGATACGCCTTGAAGGAAGCTCCCCTACCAACCTTCTTCCTCAGGAATGATGATGTCGGAGCCGTAGAACCTCTCCAAAACCTTGGCCAATACCCCTCAAAACCCTAGCCGAAGCCCTCTCTCACATTGGGGAAAAGATGGAGAAAAGAATACCAAAATCGGGGCTGAATTGGCTTTTAAATAGGGTCTGGAATCGGGCAACTCCACGAGCTGGACACTACACGCGCCCGTGCGTGGAATTTCCACACGGGCATGGATAATTTCCACACACCCATGTGAATTCTCTGTCTCGATTTCTAGGCCGGTGCGAGACAGGTGTTGCTACGATGTGTCATGCAGTATTTCTACAATGCTTTCACATTACGCTCTTCGACCCGAATAACTTCCCAATTCCATACTTTCATCGGGTAACGCAAAGCGGGCACTACGTTCCCATCGATGAATCACTTGCTTCTTCAATGATATATATGTTGGTGGAGCTGCTGTTCTTATATGCATAAGATGGAATGCTCGAGTGTGACTGTGATAAACGCCTAAATGTATGTATTTTATATGTATTAATCGTGTATTATTTGTGAACATGTTAATGAATTGATGCCCGTTTTTATGTCTAAATTGGTTATTTCGGTGTTGCGAGTCTTAAATGAGTCAAAGACGATGCTCAAAAATGTAAATCGGATGAATTCGACATCAAAAAGCGGCATTTTTGGGGTCCCGGACTGTGAGCGGAGCGTAGCGTGTCATTGTTCTTGCTGCGGGCATTTGGGTCGGGAGTTTCACGGGCTCCATGCGCCCGCATGGATGCCCGTGAGGTTCTGCTCGAAATTCTCGAGGCTCTGCGATCTGTAGCAAAAACATCGTAGCATAATACTCGTAGTAAATCTCAGTGAGTAGTCTTGTAGCACCGACATGTTTTACGGGCATTTGGTCGTGAGCTTCACGGGCTCCATGCGCCCGCATGGACTGGCGGGAGTTTAAATAGAACATGATTTTCTAGGGTAAAGGGAGAGCTTTTTTGGGGAGTTTTTCTCTTGGGCCTCTGGGGCCGCCGCCCCACTCTTCCCACCGGTGATCTACTCGCAAAGGCTTCACCAAGAGGGAGACAAACTTTGAAGGAGAAGATAGGGAGAAGATCCTAGGTATCAAAAGTATCATTTGATGGGAGATCTCTTCAAACTTCAAGATCTTCACCATCTAAGGGGATCTAAAAGCTAGAGGGAGTAGTTCTTACTTCTTTTCATCTTTATTTGTTCCTTGGATTTGTATGAGTGGTCCTCTTTCATGAGGCACTAACTTATTTGTGATTTGGATATGATGAACTCTAGGGTTGATTGTTTGTAATTTGGATGATCATCTTTATTGATGTATTGTTGGATGTTGTATTTCTTTTATGGAAAACTTGTAGTTTGTGGTTCAAGTCTTGTGTACTTTGATGTGTTGATTTGCATGAGAACTACTGTATTTCAACTTCTAGGTTGTACTTGGTTGCGTGACCATCGTCCCTTGTACTAGACACACTTGGCTTGAAGGGATCCATGTACAAATACACCGTGACCATCGGGTATTTTGTACCCTCCCGACAGATTAGGGGTTGGACCTAGTTTGAGTATCGACCCACGATTAGAGATTTCCCGAGTGTAATGCAATCATACGAGGATTTTTGGCGGAAGCGATTCGACCCAATACTTGTATGGGATTAGGGTTCAATTGCCGTGACCATCGGGTTGAGCTAATTTAGGATTCTCTTGGCCCAACTACCATCTCGCATTTCATCCTAAATTCAGGACCTAATGACAACCCTAGGAGGATTCGTTGTCCAAATCACTCCCTAACTGCTTTTGATTCTCCCTTGAGTTCGTATTGTGTGTAGTAGTACCCCGGATTTTCATTGTAGTTAATTCTTTCTCTTTTTATAATTACTATTCATCTTTCGAGTGTTAGGCTAGGAAATAGACTGAAAAGGGAAGTAATAGTAGCTCCTCGCATCGGTAGGTACTTACGACTCCGTGCACTTGCGGATCTCTCACCAGACTGCCTTTGTGCCCCTTCAAATGGATGTGCTCACTCGAATGCGAGGAGGTTGGCACACACTCTAGCATCTCACACTCGTCCTATGTCTTCGCATTTGAACCTTAGCAAGATCTCCTCCAAAATAAATCTCCTCCAAAATAGGTGCATTATGATCCACATTGGCCTATTTCCTTCATACTTAGCCTCACAACCATACCTACATAAAAAGTAACATAAAACACACATATTAATGTAAAAAAACTCGAGAAAAGTAATGCTCAACATAAGGAAAGAATGCTTCGCATTAATATCACACAAGCACTTATCATGTCTTCACCAGAGCCATTAGAGGCTGAGGGATTTACTACAGAGGGGTCTTAGCCAGCGCAATAGCCTTCGCCAGAGCATATAAAGAGCGAGGCATCTCCTGTAGAACAGGAGAGGCCACTAGTGTGCATGTTCTCCCCATCTCAAGCCTATGATCATTTTGAGAGACTCGAGAGTACTATAGGGGTGCTCCAGACTGAGATTGCTGACGTTTACGCAACACAGGTCATGAATCACACTGAGGTTATAACATCGTCTTGATATCCTACATGCCGGATCCTTGAGGCGAGGCGCTACCTCACCATTTATAATGAGAGGCAGGGACACCTCATGCACCTCCAGCATCACCATCACCAGATCCACCGGCACCATTTGACTTAGCACTAGTAGCAGCAGAGGCGACCATGCCTGACACCGATGCTTGATGAGTCTTTTCTTTTCTTTGTTTTTATATTTTCGTATTTTATTTCGGTATTTTATTTTGGACTTGTATTACTCAGAAAGGATCTTCCTTTTGAGCTTATCTTTTATTTTTATTTTGAGTTGTATTTCATTGCCTTATCCTTATATACTTGAGTTGTTTTTGTTTTTTGTTGAGATTCACTTAACCCCCATGTGTATACGTGCAGATGGTCTTGTGAGTATGAAATTTAAGGAGCTAGTCATGGACATGGTCTTATGGCCATGTGTGCTCCACAACACATTGAGACTCAACTCTCAATGAATATAGTTCCATCAAAAGTACCATTCGGAGTTCAGGGGAGTATTGTTTCAATTGCCCACTTCCACATATGCTTTTGATTGATTTACATCCTATTGTTCTTGCTTGAGCACATTGAGGGGCAATGTACATCTTAAGTGTGGGGGAGTTCACATTACACATGTTCATTACATAAGTTTTGATCGAAATATATACTCACGTAGCTATGGCAGTTCACCTTAGTTGCAATGATTGTATTCTTCAGTTTAGGAATTTTTTTAACATTGAATGTTCTCATGCTCTAGTTTTTTTAGTTAAAGTTTTTGGAATTTTTTTGCCCGATTGACAATTGTTGCACTACTTGCTCATTAAACCCTTTTGGAAACTCAAGTTCAATGTTTAAGGGACTAGTTAGTTTTGGTTTCTTGTGTTAATTTTGCTAGAAAAAAAAATGAAAATAGAAAACTACTTGTTTTAGTTGTGCATTTGGTGTGGAAAGAGCTACCACCTATGAAGTATGAAGCTACTCTCATAAGTCGGATACTACTTACGCCCTAATGAGAGAAAGAGCTATCTCATGGGATGAGTGAAAGCTACTACTCCGCGGAAAAGAGCTACCACCTTGAAAGTGTGAAAAGCCACTTTAGCGGCCATTTTTGGAAAGGACTACATTAGAGGATGTGTGAAGCTACTACCATATCTTTATTTTGTGTTATTTTGTAGACAATTAAGTCCCTTTATACCTATAACTTTGAGGAGTATAAGTTGGGTGGAAACTTGGGTGAGATTACACACACTTACATGATTTTTGGGTTTGTTGTCCTTTTTATTCGAGTTTTCTAGCTAAAGCAAAGGTTTTTCATATTTAGTGTTGAAATTTTTCCTTACTTGTAGAGATGCTTCACTTGCATGCTTCGGTGAACCTAAGCCCATGAACTTTCAATAGTTCCTTATTCTATGCTTCAATGTTTTATTTTTACTTGCGGACAATCAAAAGCTTAAGTGTGGGAGAGTTTGATAAATGTTTGTGTACTAAGAATACGAAGTATTTTTTTCTTACAATAAGCATTATTTTTATCAGGTTTTATTGCTAATACTTGTGTTTTTGTGTTCTTTTGCGCATATAGGGTCGTGGAGATAAATACGGGAAGAAAAAAATGCCAAAGTAGATTATGATCGCATTATGTTTATGGAATCTTGATTTGGACACATGAGAACACACAAGTTGTGCTTGAAGACATATGAGTGTGTGCCAACATCTATTATGCTTGATGGAATATGTAATTGGAGGGGCACAAAGGCAACCACACTTATGTGTCTCGACTTGTGTAATGATAGCAAGATCTTCATCAATGTTATCCCTTATTGAAGGAGCGAAGCGATCTACGGCTTAGACTTGTGCCTGTTTATCTTGCCTCGATGAAAATTGTGGATTCGGGAGTGTTTTTGGCGGAGTACTATAGTGGTTACTATTCATAGGCCACATAAAATTAGGTTCCGTGAGATTCACATGGGCCTGCGGAAATTCCACACGCCCGTGTGGATTCTTGATTCTAGCCCTTTATAAAGCCGCAACTTGTATTGATTTGGGAATCCTCTTTTCCATCTTTTCTCCATCTCTTCCCCAACTTTGGAGAGGCCAGCGGGTAGGGTTTAGAGAGGCTTTGGCATGATTTTTGGAGTGGTTTTATGGCCTTTGACACAGTGTTACATCGGAAGATAGTTATTGGGAGAGCTTTCATCAACACCTATTCGGCGTGGTGTGCCCTAGGCTTGACAAGAGATCCTTTGAAGAGACCGACACTACTCCATAAGACCATCGATATGATTACCAAGGGTGTTTTATTCATGTATTGCATCTCTTTATTTTTTTTTGACTTCATTGTTGATTGTATTTTGCTCCATCGAGAGATAAACCCTTAGTGGGTGCTTGGACTTGTAAACCCTAGGATGATATTGTTTCTTTGACCTTTTATTATGCTTTCCTAAATTGATGTTTTTAATTGAGTTTCCAATCTTGAATGCTTGTTGTGTTGATTTTTCCCTTAGAGTGACACTAGGGTTGAGAATCCATCTTGGTAATCCTTATGGTTAAGTGACATACCATGAGGGTTAGACAATGCTAGATTGAGAGGGTTGAGAGGGTGAGTCCAGAGATAGCGAAGCATCCCCTTTCCCCTCCATTGTGATTCACCCTACCTCCACGTTCTAAGAGTTCTTTGCGGTCACAATAGAGTGAAGTGCTAAGAGAAGAACTGCGCTAGGTCTTAGTTGCGCGAGCAACAGAGTGAAGCATTGAAGTAATCCTAAGTATCTGGGGCTTAATTATGATTAATTATCTTTTGACTGGACCAAAGGATTAGATCTAGATAAGGGAATAGGGTTTATCACTTGGAATCCCTAGAGCCTAAAGCAACTAAGCACAGTGTCAGGTGTCGAGACTGAGAGATTTCTCCACCAGGGCATAGTGTAGGGTTAGTCACGGCTGACCTTAAGTTTTGGGGTCGTGTGTTTAAGGATTGATTAGTGTCTAAATGTACATATTTTAGTGTATATATTTGATGTAGTTAGTATGTATTTCTATAAGGATTGATGCCCGTTTTGTGCTTAATCGTGTGTTATTTGCTTTGTAGGGCATAGAAACGCCATCGAGGACACGATAATACAATTTGGGCGAAAAAGAGAAGAAAACCAGGTCGCAGTACTGTAGCATATTCAGTGTAGCAGATAACTGTAGGTGGAGTACTGTAGTAGTGTACTATAGCATCGGCACTATAGTAAAATCACTATAGCTTCCACTGTAGCACCTGGAGTGTTTTTGAGTCAGGAATTGAACCATGGCATACGGCCTCATTGCTGCCCTGGATTGAGCTCGGGATGATTACTGTAGCCAGAGAAGAGAATAATGTGTTTGAAGGTATACTGGCTCAATGAGGTACTCATTGAGCTAGTATACTTCAAGTATAGAGGCCAATTTGAGCCGGTATACCGCCAGTATGGAAGCCATTTTGAGGGTGTTTTGAGTTTATTTTGAGTGCATACGGGCTAGTTTGGTGAGGGAGTATACTAGGGGTACAAGAGGGCATTTGGAGGCCATTCTTTGGGGACTTTTGACATTCTTCGGCAGCTAACACTTTTGGGAAGGGCAGGGAAAAACGAAGACATCATCTTGGGGAGAGTTTAGCTTGAGTCTTGGAGGTGATCAAGGGCTTGAACCCTCAGCAGAGAGCTTCATCATCAAGGGAGAAGGAACATTCGGCATTCCTTGAGCTAGAGGAAATGTTATTCGGCCGGCATTGTTCTTCTTCACCATCATTCGGACTAGGGAGTTCCATTTATGCTTTGGTTTCTTATGTTTCTTGAGTTTGTGATTTTTTTGTTTGTATGATGGCTACACTAGGCCCCCAAGGCCACCGGATGTAGGTGAACCTTGGGAGGGTTCATCATGTAATGTGGATGCTATACTTTTTATTTTTGGAATGCATTGGTGTGATTTATTGTTTGACTCATTGTTCTTCATGTCTAGAACTATAAAATGGAGTGATCCTTAGTTCTTTGTTGAGTTGTATGTGTAGATGTGACCTACTCGCATATACTAGATCATTAATGAGCTAGAAGGGTATTCTTGTATCGACATGCCAAGAAATTAGATGTTGGTAGGCCTCGAATTAAAAATGATGGACTTAGGTTCAGTCTATCCAAATTGCATGATCTTCCTTGGCTTAATGCAATCATAGAAATGTGATTAGGGAGAGGTCCTTGTCATTATTCGTATGGGATTAGGGTCTAACCGCCGAGAGATTGCGGTTGAACAAATTTTGAGTTCCATCGGTCTAAATCACCCTTGCCATGTCATTCTTATGCACCCATATATCATGATGACCCCTCATGGGGATCCTCATCCCTAGGCCTATTTATCATCATCATTGCTCTTGTGAGTTCTTGCTTGCCTTGGAATTTTTATACTTGTGACTTATTGGCATTGTTGCATGTATTAGAATGAAATACCACGTTTAGGTTGTAAGGTTAGAAAGTAAGTGATGGAGGAGTAATAGGAGCTCCTTAATCCTGTGGAATATGACCCTTGTGTCACTCAGAGCGTATTACTTAGCGACCCCATACACTTGCGGGAAAGCAATCAAGTTTTTGGCGCCGTTGCCAGGGACTTAAGGAATTTGAGGAAACTTCTAGCTTATTTCTCTAACCATTTTTCTTTTCTTCTATTGCTTCTTTTCTTTTGTTTCACTTCTTTTTGAGCTTAACTTTCTTTATCTTTCTTGACTTTGCAAGGTACAGTGCATGACACAAGCAAAACCATCAAATTTAGTTGCGAAAGACAGTGAAATTGAGAGAACCTTACATCAAGGACTAGAGAAAGTTGAAGGAGCTTCGTCATGGAAGGTTTGGACTCTACACCAGGGAGTGAGCAAATTATGGTTGATATATGGCATAATTGGGTACTACCTTTGCAGCACCTATTGCACATACACGATAATTCTATTTGTAGATATAAACCATGGGAAGGCACAGTCACAACAGATGAAAATAATATTTGGAAGGCTATGCTCACAGACTTCATGAATTTTGGAAGAGTTCCACTGAAGGAAGAGATTAGTTTACCGACTGACTTGACTGCGCTGGACATTGATAAACTGCAAACATCTTAGTCAATTCCAGTAGCTGAACCTAGCTTAGATGAAAGGGAAAAGACCGTGGGCAATGTGCAGCTTATGTGTGGCATATGTGATAGTTCTGATGAGAACTCAATATCTACAGGAAAAGAGGAGCCAGAATAAAGTGACATACTGATGAATAAAAATCTAAGACCTTCAACAGAGGAAGTACCTGAACTGGAACTAAAATAGTTACCTGAGCACCTTGAATATGCTTTCCTTGGGGAAGGAACTTAGCTTCCAGTTATCATTACCTCGAATCTCACAGTTGAACAAAAGAGAGATTTGGTGAATGTCTTGAAGAAGCACAAAAAAGCAATTGCTTGGAAGATAGCTGACATTAAGGGAATAAGTCCTTCATTTTGCACTCACAAAATTCTGATAGAGGATAATCATAAACTGTCAGCCTTACCACAAAGAAGATTAAATCCAAACATGAAGGAAGTGGGAAAGGCTGTAGTGATCAAACTTCTTGATGCAGGCATTATCTATCCCATTTCCGACAGTAAATGGGTGAGCCCGGTGCAAGTAGTTCCTAAAAAGAGGGGATGACTGTGATCACCAATGAGATGAATGAGTTAATTCCTACTCGAACAATCACTGGATGGCATGTCTACATTGACTACTGAAAATTGAATGATGGTACACGAAAGGATCATTTCCCGCTACCATTTATCGATCAGATGCTTGAGAGGATTGCTACGCATTCATGCAACTGCTTTTTGGATGGCTTTGCAGGGTATTTCCAGATTCCCATTGCACCAGAAGACCAAGAAAAAACCACATTCACATGTCCTTATGGAACATTTGCGTAACGCCGCATGCCTTTCGGCCTACGTAATGGCCCCGCCACTTTTCAGAGATGCATGATGGCAATTTTTGAAGACATGGTAGAAGACTTTATGGAGGTGTTCATGGATGATTTTTCTGTGTTTGGTGACTCCTTTGAATTATGTCTCCGCAATCTTGAGCGTGTTTTCACTCGATGCGAGTAGACCAACCTTGTATTAAGTTGGGAGAAATGCCACTTCATGGTTGAAAACGGTATAGTTCTGGGTCACAAAGTTTCCAAGGAGGGAATTGAGGTAGACAAAGCAAAACTTTTCATTATAGAGAAATTACCTCCCCCAACTTTAGTAAAAACTATCAGAAGTTTTCTTAGGCATGCGAGGTTTTTTTATAGACGGTTTTATCGGGGACTTCGCCAAAAATTGCTAGACCATTAACAAAATTGCTCGAAAAAGATGTACCATTCAAGTTTAACGATGATTTCATGGAAGCTTTTTATCACGTCTGAAAGAAAAAAACTCACTCAAACACCCATAATGGTAGCTCCAGATTGGAATTCTCCATTTGAATTAATGTGTGATGCAAGTAACTTTACACTGGGTGCAGTTCTTGGGCAGCTACGAGACAAACATTTCCATCCTATATACTATGCTAGAAAAACATTGACAGATGCCCAGGAGAACTATACCATAATAGAAAAAGAGTTACATGCCATTGTGTTTGCATTTGATAAATTCAAATCATATCTAGTTCTATATAAAGTGGTGGTATACACTGATCATTCTACTTTGAGATATTGACAAGGTCCCCTTGCGTATATCCCGCAAGTGCACGGGTTTGTCGAAGTAATAATCCCGGATGAGCAGGTATCGAATCCACAGGGAATAGGGAATAAAAACACTTAATCCACTTCTTAGATATCTGAAAGATCAATAGTGATAAGTGTGACAATGATTCAATTCTCAAAAGTAAAAGTAACAAGTAAGAGAGCACGAGTAAAGGAGGAAGTAAGGCAATCGATAAAGATGGGGTACTCGGATAATGCTCCGCCCAGGTTAATTGTTTCGAGTGCAAGAACCCTCTATTATGCTTCCTAATCAATGCAATGGTGAGTCGTGGAAATCCTTAATTACATAGTCCAAAATCTATGGTCAACTATGCCTAACTCTATACATGTCCCGGAGGAGAGATTAGATAACCTCTCAACCTCGCACTCTCATAGAGTTGTAATGAGGTCTAGGGATTCCAAGTGATAAATCTCTTCCTAATTATAGACCTAACCCTTTGGTCAAGGTGGAAGGTCCCTAACCACGATTAAACCCTAGATACTAAGCCATAACGGAAGGTCATCCCTCAGACCATTCACTCTATTATGGCCGCAAAGAACTCGAGGAACGGAGGTAGAATCTATCACGTCGAAGGGGAAAGGGAACGCTCCTGTACCTCTCGACTCACCCTCTCAACCCTCCCAACCTAGCTATGTCTAACACTCGTAGTGTGTCACTCACTCACAAGGTTACCAACGAGAACTCTCAACCGTA
This sequence comes from Dioscorea cayenensis subsp. rotundata, assembly GCF_009730915.1. Classification (NCBI taxonomy): domain Eukaryota; kingdom Viridiplantae; phylum Streptophyta; class Magnoliopsida; order Dioscoreales; family Dioscoreaceae; genus Dioscorea; species Dioscorea cayenensis. The sequence continues at coordinate 14,495,453 of NC_052475.1, read as the reverse complement.
GTGTCACTCTAGGGGAAATGTTCATACAAACAAGCATTCAAGGTTGGAACTCACAACAAACATCAATTAATTGAAAGCATAATAAAGAGATTCAATGAAACAAATACATCCTAGGGTTTACAAATACCCAAGTACCCACTAGGGGTTTAGCTCTCCATGGAGCTAAGTACAATCAAAGAAATAGAATGTAAAAGCAATGAATCCATAGAGAAACCCCCTTGATGGTCGTGTCGATGGTCTTGTGGAGAGTCCTCTACTCATCGTCCAAGGATTCCCTCGTCCAGTATAGGATACGTCTCGACGGAAGCTCCCCTACCAACCTTCTTCCTAAGGAATGACGATGTCAGAGCCGTAGAACCTCTTCAAAGCCCTAGCCAATACCCCTCAAAACCCTAGCCGAAGCCCTCTCTCTAGTTGGGGAAAAGATGGAGAAAAAGAATGCCGAAAATGGGGTTGAATCGGCTTTAAATAGGGCTGTAATCGGGCGACCACACGGGCCTGTGGATTTTACACACGACCATGTGGAATTTCCACACGGGCGTGTATAATTTTCACACACCCGTGTGGATTCTCTGAATTCCTATTTTCTCGGCCGGCTCTGAACAGATGGCGATCTAGGAATTTGATTTTGGAGATTAAGGACAAGAGAGGGGCTGAAAAACCTCTGCAGTGATTATCTATCCCGATTAGAGAATCCCAATCTTGATACTTTTAGAGAAATATATCAATGATTCATTTCTGAGGAACACTTATACGAGTATTCATACGGTAGAAGAATGTGAACAACCTTGGTTTTGCCGATTTTTGCCAACTATTAGTCGGGGTGTCATCCAAAAAGTGTTTACACATCAACAATGAAAATTTTTAGACACTGTAGTACTATGTGTAGGAAGATCCTTATTTTTTTAGAATTTGTTCGGATCGGGTTGTTCGAAGATGTGTGTCCATGAGCAGAAGGTTTGAGTATCTTAGAACACACGCCATTCGAGGACCAGCCGGTGGCCACTACAATGCAAACCCGAACCTCAAAGAAAATTCTTGATTTAGGATTTTATTGGCCATCACTATTTCAAGACACCCACAAGTTCATACAAGCATGTGATAGATGTCGGGAGGTAGGCAACATTTCTTGTCGGGATGAGATGCCCTCGTAATTGGAATCAAGCTTGTGAAATTTTTTATGTGTGAGGGATTGACTTCATGGGACCGTTCCCAAGCTCACATGGTTGCAAAATTCATTCTCGTGGCGATCAATTACATGTCTAAATGGGTGGAAGCTCATGCCTTACCAACAAGCATTGCAAGGGCAGTGGTGAAATTCTTAAAGAAACCCTTCTCCAGGTTTGGAACACCATGAGTAATCATTAGCGATCGAGGGCACACACTTTTTGCAATACTTAGTTTCCAAAAAAATTCTAAAGTTCTATAATGTCTACCATAAACTCTCAACACCATATCACCCATAAACTAGCGGGCAAGTGGAAGTTTCCAACAGGGATTTAAAAAGAATCTTGGAGAAGAATGTTGCTCAGAACAAAAGAGACTAGGTGGAACACTTGGATAATGCTCTCTGGGCAAACAGAGCTGCATATAAGACTCCTATAGGGACCACTCCATACAGATTATTCTATGGAAAAGCCTGCCACTTACCTGTTGAACTTGAACACGAAGCTTATTGGGCTATTAAATTTCTAAGTCTTGATTTCACTCTTGCAGGTGAGAAGAGGAAGCTTCAATTGAATGAATTAGATGAATGGTGTGCCATGGCGTACGAAAATTCCAAATCTTACAAAGGGTGAAGGAGTACCATGATAGGCATATCAAGCACCCTAAACAATTTCAAGTGGGAGACAAGTTTTACTATTCAACTCCAGGCTAAGACTATTGCAAGGAAAGCTTAGGTCACATTGGTCTGGTCCATATATGGTTACTCAAGTTTCTCCACCAAGCGGTTGAAGTAACTCACCCGAAAAAGGCACTTTTAAGGTGAATGGACAGAGGTTGAAGCTATACTTTAATAACAACAATTCAAAGATAATCGGGGGTAATTTCAAATTATTTGAACCCCGTGAGGTAAGTGAGGAAGGTACGTCGAGCTTGTGACGTTAAACAAGCGCTTATTAGGGAGGCAAACCCAAACATTCGGGGGTTTATTTTTGATATTTGTGTTCATGTTCTTGTTATTTTTTCGTATTCTCTTGGAGTTATTAATTTGAATAAGTTCATGCTCTCATTGTTTTATTTATCATGATCATTGTCCATGTGGTTGTTTACTTATTTTTTTATTGTTGAGTACGAGTTGTTTTTGGCTATCATTTTTATGCATTAGATCGAACTTTTGAACCATTATTTCATGTTGGAGATGATTATAGAACACTTTGTAGACATGCCCATGAATTTGGAGAAGCATTCAAAGCTTTAAAGTATAATTTTAAGTCCAAAAGGCCTCAATGAGCATCATATCTTATATGTTTTATATCTCATTTTGTGTATTGGGAGTTCTTTCATGCATATAGGTTGTGAAGGCATTGGGAATTCAAAAGGAAGTGAAGATAGGCTAGCAAGGCACAATGTTGAGAGTTCTTGTGTGAATCAAGGAGGAAGACACAAGAGGAGTTCGTGTATGAGGAGATGTGTGCCAACTTCCATGGTTATTGATAAGTTCTTGTGTGATATTAATGCGAACCATTCTTCCTTATGTTGAGCATTACTCTTCTCGGGTGTTTACACTAATATGTGTGCTTTTATGTTACTTTTATGAAGGTAGGGTTGTGAGGCCGAGTATGAAGGAAAGAAGCCAATGTGGATCATAATGCACCGATTTTGGAGGAAATCTTGCTAAGGTTCAAACACGAAGACATAGGTCGGGTGCGAGATGCTAGAGTGTGTGCCAACCTCCTCGTATTTGAGTTAGCACAACCATTTGGAGGGGCACAAGGGCAGTCACACTCAAGCATTCCGACTTATGCACATAGAACAAGATCTCCACCAATTTGTCCATCATTAAAGAAGCAAGTGATCCACAACATGAATGTGTGCCCGTTTGCGTTACCACGATGAAAGCATGGATTCGGGAAGCTATTCAGAACGAATACTGTAGAAGGACAATGTAGCAAAAGTCTGTAGCAGACGCTTTGTTCAGCGGAGAAAAGCGAGAATTCGGAGAACCCACACTGGCGTGTGGAAATTATCCACGCCCGTGTGAAAATTCCACATGGGCGTGTGAAAGATCCACAGATTTGAGCCCTATTTAAAGCCGATTCATCCCTGATTTCAGCATTCTTTTTTCAATCTTTTCCCTAACTTGAGAGAGGGTTTTCGGCTAGGGTTTTGAGAGCTATTGGCTAAGGTTTTGGAGAGGTTCTCTGGCTCGACATCGCTCATTCCTTCGGGAAGAAGGTTGGTAGCGGAGCTTCCGTCAAAAGGCGTATCCTATACCGACGAGGGAATCCTTGGACGACGAGTATAGGACTTTCCACAAGACCATCGACACGACCATTGAGGGGGTTTCTTTATGGATTCATTACTTTTACATTCTATTTCTTTGATTGTACTAAGCTCCATGGAGAGCTAAACCCCTAGTGGGTACTTGGGTATTTGTGAACCCTAGGATGTATTTGTTTCATTGAATCTTTTTAATATGCTTTCAATTAATTGATGTTTATTGTGAGTTCCAACCTTGAATGCTTGATTGTATGAAGATTTCCCCTAGAGTGACAGTAGGGTTGAGAGTTCTTGTTGGTAATCTTGTGATTGAGTGACATACCACGAGCGTTAGACAAAGCTAGGTTGGAGAGGGTTGAGAGGGTGAGTCGAGAGGTACATGAGCGTCCCCGTTACCTTCCGCCGTGATAGATTCTACCTCCATTCCTCGAGTTCTTTGGCCATAATAGAGTGAATGGTCTGAGGGATGTCTCTCCGCTGGGGCTTAGTTGCGCGTGCAACAGAGTGAAGCGTTGAGGTGATCTTAGTATCTAGGGCTTAATCGTGGTTAGGGACCTTCCACCTGGACCAAAGGGTTAGGTCTATAATTAGGAAGAGATTTATCACTTGGAATCCCTAGAGCTCTTTGCAACTCTATTCGAGTGCGAGGTTGAGAGGTTATCTAATCTCTTATCCGGGACATGTATAGAGTTAGGCATAGTTGACCTTAGATTTGGGACTATGCAATTAAGAATTTCCACGACTCACCATTGTATCGATTAGGAAGCATAATAGAGGGTTCTTGCACTTGAAACAATTATCCTAGGCGGAGCATTATCCGAGTACCCTATCTTTATCGATTGCCTTACCTCCTCCTTTACTCGTGCTCTCTTACTTGTTGCTTTTACTTTTGAGAATTGAATCATTGTCACACTTATCACTATTCATCTTTCACATAGCTAAGAAGCGAATTAAGTGTTTTTATTCCCTACTCACTGTGGACACGATACCCGCTCATTCGGAATTATTACTTCAACAAACCCGTGCAATCGCAGGATATACGCAAGGGGACCTTGTTAGTTATGCAAGCCAATTTATTAGTGGAAGGGCACAAAGGCAGTCATGTCTCCACATTCCTTCTCTTTGTAAAGATTTCAAGACTTTTCAAGGCGCGTCGATGAAGGAAAAGCCTTATAGCCTACTACATGATTGTGTTCCCGATTGTGTGGCCTTAAGAGGAGAATGTTTATCATTGCGTTTTTGTGGAATCACTGTAGCAAAGTACTGTAGCGAAATTATTACAGAAGCACTGTAGCAGAAGTTACTATTCACTCACCCGCGTGGAAATTCTGCGTGCCCGCATGAAAATTCCTGCAGTCCATGCGGGCGCATGGAAATTCCACAAGGCCAATCCGCACGAATTCGACATCATAGCATTGGGGAGCCATTGGCGACCTAGCTTCGGAGAGGAACCCTTCAAGATGTGGAACTACCAATCAAGGCCAATCCACTCGCAATTCGAGTGGGTTTTTCTCTATTGGTTTTTATTGCTTTTCATTGTATCCATTATTGTTTTGTAACTAGGCCCTATGGAAGACTAAAGCCTAGTAGGTTTTTTGGCCATGTGAACCATAAGATCTATACTTTGTATTGATTCTCTTAATGCTTCTTGTTAATCCGCGTTGTTTTGAGTTTTTAATCTTGTGATTTAATTGCTTCCTAGTGTTGTTAATCCTTGTGGTTGATTTACATTGCATGATTATTACTTTGATGTGAGAGGTCTCCATTTGAGTTAGATTGCTAAGATTAAAGATGGTTGAGAGGTGAGCCTTGGGATAGATGAGTGTCCCCTTTCCCCTTTGATTGAATGTTTCCTATCTCCGTATTCCTTTTTCTCTTTGAAACCATATTTGGTGTGAGGCTTGAGATTGTTCGATTTCTCCGTCGAGACCTTGTAGGGGGTCAGGATCCTTTGTCGGGAATTAGGGTTGGATCTACATTTTTGAATCGGTTTCACTCTTAGGTTTCCTTAGAGCATATTACGGTCATATGATATGTGAGGTGTTGAGATTGGTCGATTTCTCCACCGGGACCTTGTAGGTTACTAGTGCCTTTTGCTTGGAGAGAAGTATTGGTTATCATTGGAATACCTCAACTCATTAGACTCGATTCTAGAGCATTTAGTGAATCTTGAGCTTCATAGAAGATCTTAGGGAATCATTGCCCGAGTACCTCATCTTTAGTGATTGAGACTCTTCTACTTTATTTCTTGCATACTTGTTTACTTTGCATGCAATTAAGTTCACTCTATCATATTCATTGATTCCGACTAGATAATTGAGAAGTGGTTATTGCTAATACTTCCGTTCCCTGTGGATTCGACTACCCGACTCACTGAGTAATTATTACTTCGACACCCGTGCACTTGCGGTTTATACGCATATTCGGAAATGTCGCTCTCATTGTTTTATTTATCATGATCATTGTCCATGTGGTTGTTTACTTATTTTTATTGTTGAGTAACACTTATTTTGGCTATCATTTCATGCATTAGATCGAACTTTTGAACCATTATTTCATGTTAGAGATTATTTTAGAACACTTTGAAGCCATGCCCATGAGTTTGGAGAAGCATTCAAAGCTTTAAAGAATAATTTTAAGTCCAAAAGGCCTCAATGAGGAGCTAATTGAGGCCGTTTGGATTTTTCCGGAAAGTTTAGTTTGCTCTAAACGGCCTTAATGAGCACCTCATTGAGGCCGTTTGGATTTTCCAAAAAAATTTGAACTAAGCCAAACAACCTCAATGAGGTGCTCATTGCCGCAGTTTGGAAATTTCAGCAACTTTACACTACTCCGAACGGCCTCAATGAGCACCTCATTGAGGCTGTATGGAGTCATATTTTACATGGGAACCTTGCCACCTTTTCTCTCTATTCATTCTTCTTCTCTAAACGAACCCTAACCTTCATTATCCATAAAAGCATGGCTAAATCTCACAAAGTATTGTTCTAAATCATCTCCTCATCTCCTTGGGAAGTAGATCTAGTGTTCTTCTTCAAGCTAAACTCAAGTGCTCTCAAGCTTTTGTTAGTAAGAAACTTGATGGCATGAAATTTTTCTCTTCTTTTCTTCTTGCTTTCTTGAGCTTTTGTGTGGATTATTTCAAGCTTTTAGCTTGTATTGTGTGGTATGAAGATCATGTCTTTGAATTATCTTGAATTTATGTACAAATTTTTTTGAATTCATGATGATGGGAGCCTCTTGCAAGTTGAATAGTATCCATGCACTTATGGATCCTATTCTCTTGAGTTTCATCATGTTTTTATCCATTTTCATGCCACATTATGCACCCTCTTGGATTCCTGTAATTCTTACTTGAATTATTATTGATATAGGAATTCCACATATCAAGAAACTCGCTTCTAAACGGCCGAGGAATGACTCTTACACCCGAAGAACCCGGTTTCTCTTGTTCTCTTCACAAGTCTTGCTATGAAAATTTAAAGACCAAACCATTTGGTATTTTTTTCAGCATACTAATTGGAATATTCTAGGAGAACTCAGGTGGGATGAGCAAGTGAAAGATTTATTTGCTCAAAATGGTTGGACAAAATTATTTTCAATTGATGAACCTACTTTTACGCCAACTCACATTGGAGGTGTTGAGCACATTTGAGGTGAAGCAAGATGAGAGGAGTGTTCTCATTCGATGACAAAGGTGCCATTAGGTTTTCAAGCTTTTTGCCAAGATTCATGAAATGAACCGCATGGAGTTTGCAAAATACATGGGAATTTATGATGATGAGTTCATTAGCGCATCGCTGCTTTAATCGGCCCTCGCATTGATTATCCATTTGGCATGAGTGCAAGCAAATATTGGAAGTCCTTAGCACTTAGTGACACCACAAATATGCGGAAGGCTACTCATTTGGTGAACCCCCTCCATAGATACATTCATGCTTTCATCTCACGCTCTATTGGAGGTCAGAAAGATAGCACGGTGTAGTTACATAATCCGACTTATTCACCATGTATGGCATCCTCGAGGAGTATCCAATCCATCTTGGGCATCTTGTTGCTAAATCGTTCATTCATCAAGGTTAGTTTGTTCATCTGGGATCTATCTTTGCAGGGCCCTACATCACAAGATTAATCCGCTGTATGAATTTGTTGGACCGCACTCGAGGCATGACTATAGTCGGGAATGTGGCACCTTGTGGAGCACCTATCTTTCGAGCAATTGGTTTGTTAGAGAAAAAGAGTGGCATATGTAGACTTGCTTCACACTTGACCACAGGAGAATCCAGTTAGCATAACCATGATGAGTCGAGTCCCGACATGATGGGGCACCCACTCGGGACCCTCCTAGCACTTCATTCCCACATCGAACTCGACTCTAGATTCAAGACTATGGAGGATGACATTCGAGGCTATCGATCACGAGTAGCGCGAGATGTGAGGATGGATTTACCGAGTTTTTAGAGGGTCGCGCCAACTAACAGAGCATTTCTAGCAGTTTATCATCTCCTCCCGTGGATCATCCTCACGCACCACTCATCGCTTCCTCGCTTCATCGACCCCGCCATCCTGCGCATCTTTTGATGATATCTTTCACTTCTGAGCATGGACACTTGTTTTTATTTCTGCAGCTTGTTTCTTTACTTTTGTTGCAAGTGTGTTTGTTTAATTTTAATAAGTTGGGAAGAGGATGGCCTACCAACCTTGTGTTGAACTTTTGCTTCCTTTTATCTAGTATGTTTTGTGTTTGGCTACTCCCTAGTATTTATTTTTTTGCAATCATAGTTTTTTTGTTTGGAATGATGATGCCCCTTTATGCCTTGCATGGTATTAAGGGAGCTTGGTGAGTCTCTCCATATTCCATGGATGCTGGACTTGACATGGAAAGCTTGCAACACCTTTTTGTTCGGGTCACATCTCAGCCGTGTGCACAAGATTGAACTCGGGGAAGTTTGTTCCACCCTCGCTCCATTGTTTTTCATTGCATATATTATTATGGTTTTTCATGACTAGTGTACATTTGGGGACAATGTACAACACTAGGAGTGGGGATGGGTGTATCTTTTTGATCTAGGGTATTATTTGCATGCTAGTTTACCCATGATGGCTTGTTCATTATTGTAAGACTTATCTAGCATGGATTAATGATTAATTTGAGTTGCATATTTGTTATTGTGCTCAATTGAATCTTGTTTCACCTCTAGTATTGTCTTGTGCACTGAATCTTGTGTTGATGCCTCGGGAATAGCCAACTGACTACTCTAACTCTCTTGTATGCTTAACACATAACTTTGAGTATTTGGTTTTTAGAGTACTAAGTTCTTTCATTCAATGAACTCTTAAGAACTTTTTAAGTCTTGTTGTGCTAGCCATAGTTTTTTGGCATGTAGAGTAGTGTGAAGACGTGATCTACGGTGAATGTGAAAAAGAAAATGTGAAAAAAAATGAAAAGTGAAAAAAGAAAAATGAGTCTATGTTAGTATTCCTCTATTAATGGAGCATGAATGCTCTATGTAGGTCATAATCGAGTAGTTGGGTGGCTCTTATGCCTAACCAACATGTGCACCCTCCACAAAAATTTCCTTGTGTAGTCTATGTTAGTCGGACTCGGGAAAAAAATGAATGATGAAATGAAATGAAAATAAAAACCCTAGTGATCTTGTTAACTACCTACTAGAGGCTTTGAAAAGGAAAAGGGATTTAGTTCAAGTTCAGGACTTGGAAGGATCTTACTTGTTTATTTAAGTAACACTTAGCATTTTAAGACATAGTACTCTTGGCATGTGGAGTGATTAGCATCTAGAGTTGTACTGATTAAAGTCAGTAGGCTAGACCAGGTTAGTGTAGATGAAATACAAGATTCACACACATGGCACATACATATAAGAGGTGAGACAGGATCTTTTTGTTGTGCTTAATGTTTTGTAACTCATTATCTAGTTGTCATTTTCCAATGCGTGTAGAGTCTTGTACTTATTTGAGCCAGAGGTAATACATTTAGCCACTTATCATTTCCCTTGTTCTTCATGATTTGTTTGTTTAGGACAAGCAAACGCTTAGGCGTGGGGATATTTGATAAGTGTCTAAATGTATGTATTTTAGTGTATATATTTGATGTATATAGCATGTATTTCTATAAGGATTGATGTCCCGGTTTGTGCTTAATAGTGTGCTATTTGCTTTGTAGGGCAATGTAAACACCATGGAGGACACGAGATACAATTTGGGCGTAAAAAGAGAAGAAAAACCGTAGCATGGTATCAGAAGCATATTCACCGCAATGTGACATCGTAAACATGCATCGAACAAAGATTCTCAGAGCATTTGGCACTATAGCAAAATCACTTTAGCTGCCACTATAGCACTTAGAGTGTTTTTGAGTCGAATTGAACCACGACATCGGCCCTCATTGCTACCCCTAGATTGAGCTCAGGGATGATTACTATAGCCGCAGAAGAGGATAATGTGTTTGATGGCATACTGGCTCAATGAGGTGCTCATTGAGCCAATATGGATACTATTACATGAGCTGAAGTGCACTTTTCCCTATCCCAAATGACCTTAATGAGGAACTCATTGAGCCAGTATACCTCCAGTATGGAGGCTAATTTGAGCAGTATACTGCGTCTAGTATGGAGGCCATTTTTAGTGTGTTTTTGAGTCTATTTTGAGGGGCATATGGGCTGGTTTGGAGAGGGAGTATACCGAGGGTATAAGAGAGCATTTTTGAGGCCATTCTTGGGGACTTTTTGACATTCTTGGGCAGCTAACACTTTGGGAAGGGAAGGAGAAATGAAAACATCATCTTGGGGAGAGTTTTAGCTTGAGGCTTGGAGGTGATCAAGGACTTGAACCTCAAGGGAAGAGCTTCATCATCAATGGAGGAGGAACATTCGGCATTCCTTTGGGCTAAAGGACAGCGCATTCGCCGGAATTGTTCTTCATCACCATCATTCGAACTAGGGAGTGCCATTTATGCTTTTTGTTTCTTATGTGTTTCTTGAGTTTGTGATTCTTGTTTGTATGATGGATACTAGACCCCCCAAGGCCACGGATGTAGGTGAACCTTGGGGGTTCATCATGTATTTTGATGCTATACTTTTATTTTTGGAATGTATTGGTGTGATTTATGGTTTTGGCTCATTGTTCTTCATGTCTAGAACTATAAAATGGAGAGATTCTTAGTTCTTTGTTGAGTTGTAGCGGTAGATGCTGGACCTACTCAGCATGTACTAGATCATTAAAGAGCTAGAAGGGCATTCTTTGCATCGACATGCCGAGAAATTTGATGTTGGTATCCCCTCCGAATCATAAGGATGGACTTAGGTTAAGTGTTTTTCTTATTGTATGATCTTCCTTCACTTAATGCAATCATAAGAATGTGATTAGAGAGATCCTCGTCATTATTCATATGGGATTAGGGGTTTTAACCACCGAGATTGGTGTTGAACTAATTTTGAGATCCATCGGGTTCAAATCACCCTTGCCATGTGATTCTTATGCATCCATATATCATGATAACCCCTCATGGGGATCCTCATCCCTAGGCCTATTTATCATCATCATTGCTCTTGTGAGTTCTTGCTTGCCTTTAGAATTGTTATACTTGTGATTTATTAGCATTGTTACATGTATTAGAGTGAAATACCTATGTTTAAAGTTATAAGGTAAGAAAAGTAAGTGATGGAGGAGTAATAGAGCTCAGTAGTCTCAGTGGAATATGGCGTGTACCACTAGGGTATTACTTGGAGACCTTTGGTATACTTCAGGAAAGCACCCACAATCTCCACGACTCATTAGACATCAGTTAGGAGGTATAATGATTGGTATTGCACTTGGAACAATAGTCCTAGGAGGAGCTAAATGTCCGAGGTGCCCCATGATAAGTTCTTAGGCGATATGAATGCGAAGCATTCTTTTCCCTTATGTTAAGCATTACCTTCTTGGGTTTTTACACTAATAAATGTGTTTTTATGTTACTTTTATGCGAGTAGGGTTGTGAGGGCCGATTATGAAGGGAAGAAGCAATGTGGATCATAATGCAACGATTTTGGAGGAAATCTTGCTATGTTCAATCGGAAGACATATTGTCGGGTGTGAGATGCTAGAGTATGTGCCAACCTCTCATATTTGAGTCAAGACAACCATTTGAGGGGCACAAGGGCAGTCATACTCAAGCATCTCGACTTATGCACATAGAACAAGATCTCCATCAACTTATTGATAAGTGCTTGTGCGATCACTGACTGAGAGTTCATTCCCTTATGTCGAGCATTACTTTTCTCGGGTTTTTACACCAATATGTGTGTTTTTATGTTACTTTTATGCGGTGGGTTTGTGGAGGCCGAGTATGAAGGGAAATAGGCCAATGTGGATCTATAATGCACCAATTTCGGAGGAAACTCTAAGGTTCAAATCGCGAAGACATAGGTCGTGTGAAAATGCTAAAGTGTTTGCCAACACTTTTACGCAGTAGGGTTGTGACAAAGACTATAGCAACATTGTAGCATATACATCTGTAGCAAAGACTGCTCACAGCGGGCCAGAAACTGAGAAATGAGAATCCACACCCGGCATGTGGGAATTATCCACGCCCTGCAGGAAATTCCGCAGGCGCGTGCGCAGACACCACGCCTGCGTAGTCGCCCGATTCCAAATTTCTATTTAAAGCTGATTTAGCCCCGATTTTGGTATTCTTTTCCCATCTTTTCCAACTTGAGAGAAGTGGCCCGCCCTAGGGCTCTGAGGGGCATCTGCCAAGGTTTGGAGAGGTTCTACGGGTCCGACATCTTCATCTCCTTAGGAAGAAGTTGGGTAGGGTGCTTCTGTCGAGCTTTATATCTATACCCAACGAGGGAATCCTTGGACGACGAGTAGAGGACTTTCCACAAGACCATTAACATGATCCATGAGGGATTTTCTTTTATGGATTCATTGTTTTTACATTCTATTTCTTTGATTGTACTTAGCTCCATGGAGACCTAAACCCCTAGTGAATACTGGTATGTGAACCCTAGGATGCATTTGTTTTTCTTTGAACCTCTTTATTATGCTTTCAATAAATTGATGTTTATTGTGAGTTCAACCTTGAATGCTTGATTGTATGAACATTTCCCATGAGTGTGACACTAGGGTTGAGAGTTCTCGTTGGTAACCTTGTGAGGAGTACACACCACGATGTTAGACAAAGCTAGTTTGGAGAGGGTTGAGAGGGTGAGTCGAGAGGCATGGAGCGTCCCCATTTCCCCTCCGTGATAGATTCTACACCCATTCCCGAGTTCTTTGCGCCATAATAGAGTGAATGATCTAAAGGGATGAACTTCCTGCGGGCTTAGTTGTGCGTGCAGCGGAATGGGCGTGAGGTGATCTTAGTATCTAGGCTCGATCCGGGTAGGGACCTTCCACGGACCAAAGGTTTAGGTCTATAATTAGAAAGAGATTTATCACTTGGATCCCTAGAGCTCAGTATCGCAGAACTCTGTCTGCGAGTCGAGGTGTTGAGATTGTTCGACTCCTCCCTCCGGGACATGTGTATAGAGTTAGGCATAGAGTTGACCTGTAGATTTGGGACTGTGTACCGGCGATTTCCATGACTCACCATTGCATTGATTGGGAAGCACAATAGTTCTTGCAGCTAAAACAATTTATATCCTAGCGGAGCTATCATCCGCGTACATCTTCTATCGATTGCCTTTACCCACTTCTTTTACTTTTTGCTCTACTTACTTGTCGCTTTCTTTGTTGAGAATTGAATCATTGTCACACTCATTATCATCGATCTCTTTACATAGCTAAGATTCTAGATTACATATTTTTATTCCTACTCCCTACGTGGATTCGACACCAGCTCACGGGATTATTATTACTGGAGCAGAACCTCTGTCTTGCGGGATATACGCAAAGGGGACCTTGTCACTTATCGTCATCGAAGAAGCAAAGCGATCCACGCGGGCTGTGCCCGCTATGCATTACCGCGAAAGTATGGATTCAAGAAGTACTCGCGATATCTTTGTAGCGGAGCACCATATGCAGCATCTTAGAGAAATGGAAATCGCTCTGCTACCGCGGTAGGCCAGGAAAAGCTCTGACAGAATCCACACGCTTGCAGTGTGGAAATTCCCTACGACCATGCAGAAATCCACGTACGGCCCACGTGCTTGTGATCAATTCTAGCCTATTTTAAAGGCGATTCGACGATTTCACAGCATTCTTTTCTAGATCTTTTTCCCCAACTTGAGAGAGGGCTTTCGCTCGTTTTGAGAGATATTGGCTAGGGTTTTGGGAGGTTCCTGGCCCCAACATACGCACGCGTTATTTCGAGAAGGTTATCGTGCTTTTCACCTGCACTAGATCTCGGCGAGGTGTATCTCTAGGTCGTGACAAAAGGATCCTAGTGGGTACTTGGGTGTTTGTGAACCCTAGGATGTATTCGTTTTCATTGTACTCTCTTTTATTATGCTTTCAGATTAATTGATGTTTATTGTGAGTTCCAACTTGAATGCTGATTATTTGAATAATCCCTAAAGGTGAGACTAGGGTTGAGGTTCTTGTTGGTAACCGAGTGAGTGCACACCATGAGTGTTAGACAAAGCTAGGTTGAAGAGGGTTGAGAGGGTGAGTCGAGAGGTACAGGAGCTTCCCCTTTCCCCTCCGATGTGTTAGATTCTACCTGCGTTCTCGAGTTCTCGCGATCGTAATGGGGTGAGATGGTCTAAGGATGACCTACATGGGGCATAGTTGAGGGTCAATGGTAGGTGAAGCGTAGAAGTGATCTTAGTATCTGGGGCTTAATTGTGGTTACGGACCTTCCACCTAGACCTATGGTTTAGATCTATAATTAGGAAGTGATTTATCACTTGGAATCCTAAAACTTATTGCAAAATTCATGTCACGAGTCTGAGGTTGAGAGTTATCAATCTCTCCTCCGGGTTATGTATAGAGTTAGGCATAGTTGATTTTAGATTTGGGACTATGTGATTAAGGATTTTCATGACTCACTATTGTGCATTAGTGGAGCATAATAGAGGTTCTTGCACTTGAAAGACGATTGTCCTAGGGCGGAGCAATATCCGGGTACCCCATCTTTTATCGATTGTCTTACCTTCTCTTAACTTGTGCTCTCTTACTTGTTGTTTTACTTTTGAGTTTGAATCATTGTCACATATATCACTATTCATCTTTCACATAGCTAAAGTGAATTAAAGTGTTTTTATTCCCCTACTCAGTCTGTGGACACGATACCCGCTCATCCAGGGATTGTCACTCGACAAACCCTGCAATCGCGCATGATATACGCAGAGGGACCTTGTCATCCCACTTTCTATCGTTGCCTTTTATTCTCATTTTATTGTGCCTCTCTTTCTTATTTCCTTTTAGTTCTTTTTATATTGGATTTTTATTCACTTTCACTATTGATTCATCTTCACGTTATTAAATAGTAATCTTTTTGTGTTTCGATCCACTATTACATGTCGATTTGACTACCACTCGTGAGGGTATTATTCTTTGACAAACCCGTCATTTTGGTCACACGCAAGGGTGTGTGTCGAGTAGCATGGACCATTCACGGTGTCACAAGTGTTCCCTCATGGTGTTGTCGAGATAAGTCATGGGATAAGTTGATATTCAAGGTCAGATGGTTATGGTAAGCCCTACTTCTCATGCAACACACCCCAGAATGCCGAGGAAATTCTCTTTGATTTGTTCCACCTTAAAAAGTAAGTGAACTTTAGCTTCCTTGTGTGTAGTGAGCAATCTGACTTAGCATAGCGGGGAGAAGCCGTGGGTAGGGCTTGGCCCCGCTTCGTAGATAGGGATAAAACAGGTGATGACTCACAAGAGCTCTTTGATCGACAAAGTCATCTTTCGAGGTTAACATCAAATCGATAAGGATGGTACAGCACCTTTGAGGTCAACACTTTGACCAAACAACTGAGTTCAACAATCCTTCGAGGCTCGAACTATTTCACAAAGGGAAAAGGCGAGACTGGGTTTTCCCTCAAGTATGAGCCCTAGAAAATCATTTAACCATCTCGATGACTTCCCTCACCCCTATCCATCCATTCCTCTGTCGGGAGTGAATTTTGTCCTTCATCGAACTAGCCACGCAACATTCCATATGCCTCTTTTGGTTCGCGTTACTAAAGTCTAGTAAGGAACCCAATGGAAAAACAGGGACTGTAGGCTTCTAAAATAAATTTATGTCCATGCATCAATACCCCGAGTTGGTTCCTATACATATGACGTAGCGTCGGGGAAAATAATTACAATAGCTAAATGATGGTGTGCTACTTTGCTTAGCTACGCACCCTATTATTGGATCTAATCCCCAACGAAAACTCAAAATTTCGATATTTGACCAAATTCAAGTAAAAAGAGGGGTTACTCTTTGGCAAAGAGGATAGTCACCAAAGATCCCCGTTCAAGATAAATTCATGAGGGAAGTAATTTTTCTTTAGGTCCAACTCGGATCAACTCTAGCATCGATAAATTGGTTAATCCGTGTGTCAAGCTAATGGCGTTAAACATAAAGCGCTTCTTAGGGAGGCAACCAAAGTTTTCATTCCATCCGTTTTGTTATTTTTGTATTCTTGTATGTGTCTAGTTGTTATGCTCCTTTTATTTTTCTCTCTTTGTGTTATAGCTTCTACACTGCCCTTCTTCTTTGTGTGTTTTTGTCATCAAACTTGTGCTCATTCACATGTGGTGTTATCCTACATTGGTTAGTGTTTTGCATGCATACTTTCTTTTCTATTCTTATCATTTCATGCATGTTTAGTGTAATTTCTATCATTTCATGCTTGATTGATGTTTCTTGATGATTATTCATTGAGTTAGTGAATGTTTGATGAGTTTTTCATGCTCTATTTGATGTGCTTTTAAGTGTATTTCACATGGTTTGATTGTATGTGTGAGCTTAGGTGTTTTTGGAGTGTTTTCTGCGCTTAGAGGTTGCTTCATGGCTTATTCTAGCTCATAAAGCATGGCGAGAGGCTGCTGGGCTTTAACGTGACAGGTGCCATAAAGCTCTCGCTAGTTAGTTTCACGGCTTTGCAGTACCCATATTAGGGATTCGCTGTAGCCCGCACAAGAGGCTTCAGCGAGCTTAAGTGTTGGCCAATATGTTAACAAGTAGGGCAGCACATTGTTAGCTTCCGCTGCCGCATTCTTCTCTCTCTCTCTCTCTCTCTCTCTTCTCTCTATCTATATATATATATATATATATATATCTTATTCCTTCTTCTTCTCAAGTATCTCCACTCAATTTCGACCTCACACATTTTCACCACTTTTCATCAAATGCTCTAGATCACTCTCCTACTCTTGTACTCTGCTTTTGATGTTATTTATTGGGTGTTTCACCATCATTTCCATCCTATTAGTAGGCATGTCTCTAAACCCCTGAGTTTTAGAATTTTTCTTTCTTCTTTCTATGCCCTTATTTTCCTCTTGATGAATGGATGAATTTCTTATGATTGATTGTTTGTCATTTTTGTGTTTTGAGGGGTAGCCCTTGTATAAAATTTTTATCCTTCACGCACAAAGGAGAGCTCTTGTAAATTTTTGGAAGTTAGTATAGTGATAAGTGCTTGTGTATTAGTAATACAAAGCTATTCTTTTCTTGCAATGAGCATGTATTTATCAAACTTTATCTTCTTATACATGTGTATTCGTGATCTTTTGTATGTAGGGTTGTGGAGACAAGTATGAAAGAAAAGCCAAAGTAGATCATGCATGCATTTTGTTGATGAAATCTTGTAGTGCACAAGCGTGAAGACACAAGTTGTACTCAAGACATATGGTGTGTGCACACCTCCGATTAATACTTGACAAACATGCAAGTGGAGGGAGCAAGGCGGTCACACTCACGTTTTCGACTTTTGCAATTCTAGCAAAATTGTCATCAAATGATTGTATTGAATATATAATGTGATCTACCGTATGGATGTGCCCGTTCGGTGGCCTCAGCATTAAGTGTAGATTAAAGTACTTTAGTGGTACTATAGCAAGTAATGTAGTAAATCACATGCCAAATTACTATAGAGGATATTGTTTAAAGTCCCGGAAAATAGATTCTTGTAGATTCATACGGGCGTGTGGAAATTCCATACGCCCGTAATTTCTCCGATTCAGCCTATTTAAGTCACAACTTCACCATTTTGAGAATCTTCAATCTTTGCCCATCTATTCACCATCTTTGGAGGCACTTTCGCTAGGGTTTGGAAAGGCGTTGGCTAGGTTTTTGGTGGTTCTATGGTCTTTAACACTGCATTCTTTCAAAAGATAGTTATTGGGGAGCTGTTCGAGCATCGTTCGGCAAGGTATGCAATAGGCTTGCGAGGGAACCTTCGAGAAGGCGGCTACTCCACAAGACCATCGACACGGGAACCAAGGGTTTTATTCATGGATTGCATATTTTACTTTCGATTTCATTATTGATTGTATTT